>NC_054376.1:44068121-44718185 GCF_017654675.1 Xenopus laevis | reverse complement strand
AATATGATACCACCTAGGTGAATCCTGTTACTTTCCCTGGGCTGTTGCTCCATTTGGGAAAAAAATGCACCAGCCTGGGGAAAATTGAATTCAGACCTGCACTGCCACCTTACCCTTTCTGATAAAATTCCACTCTCTGATGCATGTAAGATTCAACTCAACTCATTTGCCACATCACTAGTGATGGGCGAATAAATTTGCCAGACACAAATTTGCGGTGAATTTCCACGTTGTGCCGCAAGCGAAATAAAAATTCGCCTTCATATGGGTTGGTGGAAGGAAACCCACATCGCTGCAGGTTGGAGAAAGTATCTGAAATGATATGTTCGCTTAATCGATGATCTGTTATGTATCTGGACAGGAAGGCAAGAATTTAAGGAGTTTGTGCAAACAATCAATGCTAAAAATGTGAATGTACGATTTACAGATAACTTCTCACAAACAGGGATTGAATTTCTCACAAACAGGGATTGAATTTCTAGATGTGAGATTATTTCTCAAGGAGAACAGGGTCAACTCCACAATATATTGCGCAGCAATTTTTTGACCACACCCCTTTCTGTGGCCACACCCACTAATTACCATGTTCGGTTTACAAAATTTGGCAGGTTATTAGAGTTTGAAAATATTTCTCCTTATCTAAACTGTGTTTTTGTGTCTCAAAATTGTTACAAAGTATCTTATTTGCACCTGTTACCTGTTCTGGGCTCTCTGCTAAAAGCCAATTAAGTGAGAAACTTTGTTTCTTTTTCTGGCTGTTCAGTGCAGAGAAAAGAGGGACTTTCCAGTACAAATGAGGGACTGCGGGTTGAGCTGTCAATAGAGGGACTGCCCCTCCGAAAAAGGGACAGTTGGGAGGTATGGCTTACTGTAAAGCAGCGAATATGGATAGGGACTCGCTGCTGGCCCCAAAAAAAGAAGGAATACAACACACAATATAATAATAAGATACTCTTTATTACAAGATATAGCAGACAATATCAAAAAAATTGTCAATGTAGTCAAGAAATTCTTACCAATTCTATACACAGATGACGATTTTTTTGATACACTGAAACAAGAAGTGAGAAGTGTGGCTAGATGAGCACACACTTTGGGAGATTTACTATCACCCATCTTATTTAAAAGTAAAAAAGTAAGACCCATTTACCTAATTTGGAAAACCAGGCAGGAAGTTTTGACCCAGGCAGCCTTTCAAAATACCGGGCTCGCCGGGTCAAAACTGTACAGGGGGCAACCCTACCACAGACTGCATGGCTAAGTACTAAGTTATTTTCCAACTGCCATGGATGAACTCCTGACTATTTTGAAAATAACATGCATAGCATTCTCTTATTATTACAATTATAGAAAAAGCCACATTACTGGAAATCAGGACTTATGCTTGGATTTAACATTAAACCATGTTTATTGGTCACATAAAACACAAGAGATATATTTTGGTTTAAAAATGAACACTCCAATTAACAATCTACAGGTGCTTACAGCTTATCCCATTAGTTCGTTAACGGCTCGGTTACTATAGCTCATTATTATAGTTATAGCTATATTTAAAAATTACTGTTCAAGCGCTCACCAAGCCGGCGCTGTGGTTCGGGCGTCTATACCCCGAACCCGTTGCTTAATCAAATACACTTTGTAAGGATCAGAAGCACTCACCGCTCGTCGTCTGAGGCCCGGGTGCTGCGCCCCGAACCCGTAGCTTAAGGGGAAATACTTCAATCGACTCCACCATAGGCGTACACTCCAACAACTTCTCAGACGCAGCGTAAGTTAAAAAAGGTAAGTCTTTCACATTAATTACAACTTAACTTTTTGATGTTACGCTGCGTCTGAGAAGTTGTTGGAGTGCACGCCTATGGTGGAGTTGATTGAGATATATTTTGGTTCCCTTGCAAAAAACACTAGTTGTCTCTTTACTGTACTTTCAAAGTAATACAATATAACAGTAGATGAGGTTGAAAAAAAACTTGCATTTAATATTGACACAATTTGTGAAAGTAGCCTGATCTGCTAGCTGACCCAGGGGAAGGTGAAATTACAAAAAAAAGCATTGTGCTTCAGTCTAAGGGCAGGGGCACACGGGCAGATTCGAGGAGATTTAGTCACCTTGCGACTAATCGCCACTTCTCCGAATTGCCTTCCCCCTGCCTTCCGTCTGCTAAAATTAAAAATCACCTGCAGCAATGCACTCGCGGCTCTTCGATTTCCGAAGTCGCCTGAAGTTTCCTCGGGAGGCGACTTCGGAAATTGAAGCCATTGCGCTGGAGTTTTGTCATTATAGCAGGCGGGAGGCAGTTCGGGGAGATTGTCGCCCAGAAGAAGAGGCGCCCCGAATCTGCCCGTGTGCCCCTGCCCTAAGCTGTGATACAGATGAAGGCAGCACTCCAGTAAAAAGTTATGGCTTATTTAATTGCCAGGCAGCTAAGGTTACAAGGCCTTTAACCCCTTAAAGAAACAGTCACCGATATCCAATCACATTGGTTCCATTTAACTATTCAGGTAGGTAGAGATGTGTAGAGGTGTGATCTTGTCACAATGGTACCATATTGACTGCATCACACCTTTTTTTAGTTTCAGCCAACACCTACCTGAATAGTTAAATAGAACTTCTAGTGACCATTGATGGTATTTATTTTTTGTGCCAATAACCCCTTGCAATAGCTCCTTCCAAAATCACCTATCCAGGATGACTTCATAGGAAATGTAAGTATTAAAAAATACCTCAATATGGGGGGGGTTTGTGGATGCACACCTAAGGCCAATTTCAAAAAGTATAATTTCAAAAAGTATAAAGCCCTGTCTAAGTAATTCAAGTAAATATGCCAGTGCATGTAATTTTGAAACAGGGTTTTTTTGTTACAAAGTTATGATCATAATATTGATAAGCCACCATACCACGTCAAGGTAAAACCCCACATGGTGGTCCCTAACTTATTTATCTTTAATCATAGTAAACAAGGTACATTACCTCTCTGTAGTAACAATTCTTTGTGTAAACATCTCCTGTGCCTTGGTTTCAACTCTGTGCTAGATCCTCCCCCGCCAACTGCTGAGCGGCTTTTAAGAGGGAGAGACTGCCTTAACCAACGCCCATTTTAGAAAAGTAGAAGTCAGGTGTTGTAATTAAAATCAAGGTAGAGTGATATGTGCAGTTGCACAATAGTGTGTATACATGTGTAAGTGAAATGTGAAGGTATGTATGATAGTGGTAAGGGAAAGTGTATGTGTATTTGGGAGTATATGTGTAAGAAAGCATAGAATAAAAGAATGTAAAGAAGAAATAAATAAGAGACATAATAAGTGTATGTGTACATAGAGTAGTGTCTAATGGGACGTTGGTTTTTTCACGGCTAGACCCTCCCATGCCGCCAGCACTTATGGCTTTTAAGAGAGAGCGATTGCACAAACCAAGGCACAACAAGTGAGGGGGACCACCAAAAGTATAAAGGGGGGGTATGAGGGTGCAATAACCACATGAGCTTAGCCAAAGCTTCAGGCAAATACATCAATATGGGGGGGTTTGTGGATGCACACCTAAGGCCAATTTCAAAAAGTATAATTTCAAAAAGTATAAAGCCCTGTCTAAGTAATTCAAGTAAATATGCCAGTGCATGTAATTTTGAGTTGAAACCAAGGCACAGGAGATGTTTACACAAAGAATTGTTACTACAGAGAGGTAATGTACCTTGTTTACTATGATTAAAGATAAATAAGTTAGGGACCACCATGTGGGGTTTTACCTTGACGTGGTATGGTGGCTTATCAATATTATGATCATAACTTTGTAACAAAAAAACCCTGTTTCAAAATTACATGCACTGGCATATTTACTTTTTATGGATTTATGGGTTTTAAATTTTTTTTTGGCAAACAGGTTTGGGAAGCCTTAATGAAAATCCACCTATCCTCATGAACAAAAAGCTAAATACAATAATACAAAACCATAACTTAACGTTTACCTTGATGTGGTTGTGTTTTTGCTCAGCAAAGCGCTATTATCATGTGACCATTTAAGAGCAAAAAGGGGAAACAGAACTATATATTACACTTAACAAGCTGTTTGCAAGTAGACCTGACTTGAATGAATGTGAATTCAGAGGACTTGTAAAGTGCCAACAACACAGCTTGGACATGGCACACGACAAGAGTAATAAAAAATATACAAATATAATAAGAATACTTTTATAAGGAAAGAGGGTCCTTTCATATTATTCAGACAGGGACTTCTCGCAATAAATTGCAGCTCACTACTACTTTGCATTCAAAGAGCTCTTGAGTCAAGGGTCTAGTACCCCATATCATGCGCTAGCACTCCCTAGCTTGTCTGAAAGATGCTCAAATAAGGTGGTGGGTAGAAGGTATGCCCACCTGCCTCCCACTGCCTTTGTTTCAGTGCCAAAAACATGGCTGACAGTGCCTATTTTCTGTACTTTGCACTCTGCACGGCACTTGATAAATGAATGACCCCTCTGGTACCTAATAAGTCACATCGAACAACTGATTCAGCATATAATAAAAAGGCACAATGTTTACTGTTACATTAATATGTTCATGCTCACAGTTATGTATTTTTGGCGTATTTCATTCATGCTGAGGCTACAGTTACCATAATATCAATTTGTTTTAATCAAAGCTGTAACTTTAAAAACAAACCTACAAGACAGATTGGTGGTTTGGGCACACAATCTATCCTTCTTTAGTACTGTAGTTTAACTGTGTAATTAAATATTCCATAATTACATGCTCTGCTAAGTTTTACTGCATACATATCATGTTTCTCAGTTCTTTTACAGACATGATACTTATTGTGAGAATTTCTAGGGACTTTGGCCACTAGAAATAATTAACATTGAATTCTAATTTGCCTCCCTGAACGGCACAAATGTTACGTTCCCATGTAATTCAGATCATTCGTTTTCATTAGCTGCACTACTGTTCTAGAGTATTTATCACCTTTTATTAATGGCACCATTTTGGAATAACTGTACAAACTAAGCACAGGAAGGAACTGAGCTGTTTAATTGCTGTTAAATGGTTATTTATGAGAACAGTTATATATCTACAAAGTGTTCTTTATCCTGTATTCAGTGTATTTGTAGGAAAGTACTCATTCTGCAAGTTACTATACATACTGTACATACTGTAACCTTGTTGGAGATTTAGGCCAGGAACTTCATAGCCGGTCATTGGAGTGTTATAATAGAATGGGCAATGATCAGTGGAGTACACGGCAGGCCATGTATGAATGTGAGTGTGATCAAGTGTATCCAATATGGCTCCTTAGTTACAACATGGATCTACTGACATTAGTTGGAGTCAAGGGAACAACCGGAATTGAGGTAATTAATATGGATACATTAACATTAGTTGGAGACAAGGGAACAGCAGGAGTTGAGGTAATTAACTCATAAACTTATCAAGAAGGAAGCTCATGTCTCATTCACGTGGTTATAATTTTAAGCATTCAACCATTGTTTTCATTCTCATGGTCATTCTCATGGTCACATGTCTGCAATTAGGATTGAGGCCAAATTCTGTTTGATTGATTATTTTATTGTTACACTAGTATAAAAAGAGAACTCAGTTAAGGGGGCTTCGGGACTTCATCTACAAGCAGACGTGTAGAACCTTGCCTGAATGATCTGGCTTTGAGAGTTTGCTGTACTTGGCCTGGGGTCCCCCAGCTGATGTTCCTCTCAAAAGTCTGCCAAGGGAAGCTCAGCTAGACGTTGCATTGTGTTCAATTGGTGATGTATTTATTTTCTTAAAATTTATTATTCTTATCTAATATTGATGTGTGTGTTTTATTTCTATCCCTGCATGTGACAAGTCTGCTAGGGGAAGCTCGGCAAGACAGAAGGAAACAGGTCTGAACTGGGATTCAGTATAGGCCCTAGCATATCAAGTACACAGAGGCCCAAACAGCCACCACCAGCCAATTAAATAGTGACTGTCTATGGCATGTCTTACAGCACAGGGGCGCTCCGCCAATGAGGCGAGCTGAGCCGCTCGCCTCAGGCGGGAGCGCCAGAGAGGATTCCAGGGGCGGCAAAAAGCCGCTCCTGCACCTTTAAGAGCCAAATTTCCGGTTTTTAAACCGGAAATTCGGCTGCGCTATTGCGAGAGAGCGCAATGCGCTCTTTGCAATCGTGTTCCAGCCTCCCCTCCCGACAGGTAAGTCGGTGCGGGGGGCGGCATTGCAGGAGCCGCCTCAGGCGGCTCCTTCCCCAGAAACGGCGCTGTTACAGCATCCCTTCAGACATTTACCAGAACCTACAGATCGCCCATCCAGGTCTAGTAGGCCTTATCACACATTAAACATTTATTTCATTACACCATTTTAAAAATCATAATTTTTCTAAAAATTTTTAAAAAAAATCAACAATACCAAAACGAGGGATGTATCTCAGATCTCCATGGTCCCTAAGTTCCTACCTTCTATCGCATTTCACATGACTGGATGCTTCATCAGAAGGGGTGATCAATGTGTCCAATAATGCCAAATGCTTTAGGATGTAGGGGTTCATTGACCATAGAACACTGAGGTACCTCTGTCTTTTTGGTATGGTTGATTTTTGGATACATTTGTGTTATTAGAATGGCCAATGTAAGCTCTACCAAGAAATAATTCTGTGCTAAGGCTGTGAGTGAGCATAGATGGTGGGATCTATCAATGTCCATAGTATAACCATCATGCTGTTGACCATCTATTGACTTTCCATAACTTCTTCAGTACCATTCCTGGATGGTTTCTGGATGGACTGTTCAAACCATGTGTTTAAGGGTTCTTACACACTGGCATTTTAATGTGTTTCTATTTGCATACTTAAAGGAATGCAGGTAAGATGCAACACACAGCCTGTCATATATGTTCACCAGTTCAGCACAGTCCTGTGAGTACAAAGTATGTGAGCAATGAAAATTACTTAGCTTTTTATTTTGAACAATTGCACATGTATTTTTAGATTAAAAATGTATAGGTACCGTACACTCATTCCTTGGAAACCCTGGAGCCATCAGCCCAGGCTGCCTTGCTTGTGTCTGGAGCGATATGTTTCAAAGCAGTGCCTAGGGGATGATGGGAGCACAAGGTAATTTTGATGTAAGGAGGACTCCGCTCAGGATGAACCCAAAGACTCACATGCAACAAAACAAAACAGGGATTGTTTGTCCATACATTGCAATATATTCAAGCTGGCCAACTATGTCAAAGACATCTCTGTTTTGGACAATCCTACACTCACTCACATGGGTAAGTTCAGAGGTCCTCTTGCTTTTTCTGTATCAATTTTGTAGTCAAAGCCTCATTGCACCCCTCATTGCGGTGGTGAGCACAACTTTCCCTTTATTTGCTATTTATCATCTATCTATCTATCTATCTATCTATCTCTCTATCTCTCTATCTCTCTATTAATATCTACCCATCATCTATCTATCTATCTATCTCTTTATCTATCGATCTATCAATCTATCATCTATCTATCTATCTATCTATCTATCTATCTATCTATCTATCTATCTCTCTATCTCTCTATTAATATCTACCCATCATCTATCTATCAATCTATCTATCTCTTTATCTATCTATCTATCTATCTATCTCTCTATCATCTATCTATCTATCTATCTATCTATCTATCTATCTATCTATCTATCATCTATCTATCTATCTATCATCTATCTATCTATCTCTCTATCATCTATCTATCTATCTATCTATCTATCTATCTATCTATCTATCTATCTATCTATCTCTCTATCTCTCTATCTATATATCTATCTCTCTATCATCTATCTCTCTGTCTATCTGTCTGTCTGTCTGTCTGTCTGTCTATCTATCATCTGCCATAATCTTCACACCACAATTTACTTTGTCTAATATGGAAATATATTTGAGACAAATCCTGCCATTCTGATTCTGTGTTAGGGCATTATTTTCTATCTTAATGGTGTTGTAATGTCAAAATCAGTCAGATACAAAAATGCAATTTGCTATAGAAAAAGCTTTCACATATTTTTTTGTTGTGCCTATTAAACTAATAGGTGGCTCTACTAACATGTGGATATTTATCAGGGAGTAAATGAAGAGTTGGCACCATTTTCACAGGAATTTCTTAGGTCTTTTTTCCACTTGTCTTTTTATTTAAGAGGCAAATTTAGCTGTTTTCATCCATTGATTCCTATGCTACATTATCATGCTCAAATTGGGTACAGAGGGAAGAAAATAGAATACAAAAGTTGTTCACATCTCAGTAAAAGTGCCTGAAAGGATATAAACCAAAATAGCAGTTAAATTATGAAAACAGTAAGCTATATTTTCAGCACAGGATGAGTTTGGGCTTATGCTGAACATATGTCAATATACAGAAGATTATTATAGTTTGGCATGTAATGCTTATTCTCTACACTGACATTTTCACTGATACATAAGGGTTTGTACTCAGCTCTGCACTCCCCAGCTCTGCCCTCATTTATCTCTGTTTTGTTGTGTTGCTATGTTTACTGGCCCTGGCTTTGCTGGCAATTTACTCCTACTGTATCCCTCTCCCGCATAATCCAAACTAAAAATATAGGAATTATTGGACTCTTAAAGGATGTGCTCACTCTCCGCTTCCAAAACAAAAACTCTTCTGTCCTTTGCATCTACCAATCTTCTAATAAATAGTATGAATAAGTAATAAATAATAGGCACATAAACACACCCCTTACCTGGGAACAGGTTATTCAGCAAAGGAAGATTCATGTTTCAGTATATTTATGTTTCCTAATTTGCTCTGGAAAAGTAACATCAACAACATAATTACTGGCCTTGGCCAGATTATCTGGCAAAATGGCACCATATTTGCTCGGTTGTGTTCTGCTATACTACCAGGCCCGGACTGGCAATCTGTGGGTTCTGGCAAATGCCAGAGGGCCTGCTATAAGGTCCCATTAAAAGTCAGTATTTAGTGGGCTGGTGGGGGCTGTTTGGGCCTCTATGTGGGCTGATTGGGCCTCTGTGTACCTGAAATGCCAGGGCCTATTTTAATTCTCAGTCCGGACCAGTATACTACAGTATGTCTATCAGACATAGGAGAACACGTGTTTTAATAGGAAGAAACACCATCAAGTGCACATGTTTTCTACAGCCATAATTAGAATTTAAAAGATTCCTTGAAAGCATTTATTCCCCCAAGGGTAAAGGATCCCAGTTTTTTTTTTTTTTCATGCAGTTCATGGTTTGCTCCATTTTATTTCCGTTCAGCCCTTGTGCGCTCATCTATGAATGAAGAGCTTTAGGAGACAGGATTGGGCACTGTGTGGCTTCACAGATAGAGCAAATCATTGTGTTTACTTCAAAGGCATACATCAATGAAAAGCAGAGGGAGGAATGTCTTGTTTTGCAGTAGGTCAGGAAATGTGTCTGAGAGACCTGGCACCTAGAGGGTCAAAGAACACAAATGGCCACTGTCAGAGGCCCCAGCTAATCAGTCCTGTCAGCACTTGGTATTTCTGCTGATAGTGTTTGTGGGACTGCGCAGAGGGGTCAGTGAGTGGTGTCCTTCCCTTAATGCTGTGCCAGGAAATGCCCGGATGCAAATTCCTAGGGGCCTGTAGTGCACTATCTATCTGCAGAATTTCACTGTACATATATTTACCTTCTGCTTGAACTAAAGGCCCATTGTTATAATAGTATTATTCAGTACAAGGCAGAACACAAGGGACCCATGTCCTGTAAATCTCTCTTCTGCCAGCATCTTATTAGCCATAAATGCATAGCAAAGCAATGCTCATCTCCAGTCTCACATACATATGTTAAATAGGCTAAACATTCTTAATGCTTACTTTTTATTGGAATTTCCTTCTTGTTTTCAGTGGCAGTCTCATGGCCTTGGTTCAATCCATGGCACATTCTATGTGCAGTTTATATTTACATTCCACATCTTTGTAGGGTTTCTCTTATACTCCATGAAGATTTAAGTAGGTAGTTTAGCTTCTGGTGAAATCAACAAAGCCAGAACCAGCCCAGCAGTTGTTGCTGTGCCATTTCTTTCTTTATGCATATATATGGGGTTGCCAGTCCCCCACACTGTGCACCAGGTAATTCATTAGAAAAGGTTTCAGGGAGTACTGGTAACGCATCATATTTCTGGGGAAATTAACCCTAGTTTGTGTGCCTTTAGCTGGGGCAGGGATTGATGGGAATTAGGTACATATGTGATGGACTGCTGAACATATTTGTGGTTTATGATAAAGGAGAATAAACTATAAAAAAATGTTCCAATGGAAAGAAAATAACATGGGAATATTTTCCAGAAGCTGTGGCAGTTCACATGATTTGCTACCAATGGGGAGCACTGGCAGGGAGTATCCCTCCACAATTTGACAATGGAAAAAAATAAACTTATGTGTGTCATAAACTTATGTGTGTCATACACCTTAAAGACAACTGCAGCTGTCACATGAGTTGTGTTTCTAGCTAGTATCATTAGAAAGGAAAAGTATATGGGCAACACAAGCCTAAGGGTTCACATAGAAACAAACCAATAAAGAATGTTTATGAAGGCTAGAACATTTGTGAAGCTGAAAACTACTTTATGATATGATATAAAGTAATTCTGTACCTGCTGTTTACCCAGATTTGTCTGAATTATTGGGCAAACTTCATCCATAGTATGCCTAAAGCTGCTGAATTGCTGTGTCTGAAAAGTAGTTTGTAAAGAATTGAACAGGTATGGTATATCTTATCCAGAAAGCCAATATCCAGAAAGAATTACTGGAAGGTCATATCCAGAATCCATTGAAAACCATTAATTCTATTTTTTCAAGTTATTTCATTTATATCCTCAGATCCCAAGCATTCTACATTATAAATCCCATACCTGTATATGATAAATTGTATTATAATTATGTCTACATTCTATGGCAAGATGCCTTGGTTCAGCTTTCCATGGCCCTGTGCCCGAAACTGCCAAATTCCTTACATTTTACTTGGGCACTGCCAGCTGGGAAAACATGGCATTCTTTGTTTATTTGTTTATTTGTTGTGCATGGTGCGCCCACATTTGGTGCACTTTTCATTGTAACATATACAAACACTGTGCAAATAGAGTTCACAATATCTGAAATCTCAAAAGTTATTTTTCGGCAGCCAGTAGAAATGGGTTATCTGGGTCCCGTTATTAACAGGCATAGGGCTTAAAGGGTTCAATATAACAGTAGAAAATATAGTCTTCAATACTATTTACTGTTCTGTTTACTAAGTACTGTAGAAGGAAACAAATGAAGGAGGATACTATGCCCCGAGAAATGGTGATATACAGTAAATGTTGCACACTAGCTATTAATGGGTTACTATGCATTCCAATATTTGAGCATACGTCATTCTCAAGCCTCTTAAAAGAGCATTTACTGTTTTTAAAAAAAGAAATAAGATATATGTTTGTGTCACAGTCATGTAACCCCTATAAACAAATCCTGTTTGAACCTGCACTTTTCTAGTTCAGGGCTTCTTACTAACATCTGTTTATGCACCTCCTTAGGGTGCAACCACCAGCGAGGAACCTTACCAAGCATGCTCAATGCACAATAAATGGGACACGCCAGGGGACAGGGCGTGGAATGTCTGACACAGAATAAGGAATTTCCAAAAAGTCTGCTAATGGCCACAAAGTATGACCTGTGTAATGATAAGGGGGTCAGGCTTGGAGGGTGTCTGGAGTTATTTTATTTTTGGAGTTTTTAAAATTATTTATTTTGTTGGGCAGCTGTAATCACCAGGATCTGAAAATTAAAATGAATAGTAAAAATAACAATAAAACTGAAGCCCAATACCCTGTTTTGGGGTTAGGGGGTCCTGTTGAGTATATTGCATTTTTAGCTGCAGTCTGGAAGAACTAAAATGGATAACTAATAAAACATGCAAAATAAATAAATAAATAAAAAGATTATTATTATAATAAGCCCATCCATAATATGCTACAAAAAAACCCTTTTAAAAGATTTGTATGCATGAAATAGCTATGGGTGGTGCAAATCCTCTGGAGCCTTGGGACCTCAGGGAGCCAGTGGGCTGAAAGGACAGGCAACGGTTGGCCCAGTGGGTAACACTTCTGCATTACTGGGGTCCTAAGTTTGATTCCAACTGGGGCACAGTCTTCAGGGAGGTTTTTTGTTATCCCTGTGTCTCTCGAACACCATAAATTTGACCCTTCTGTACTTGTGAACTTGATGGGGACCTTAAACTCCACTGTACAGCGCTGCATAAATGATTCAGTGCTACATAAATAACAGCTAATAATAATAATAACTCATTCTCTCCTATTACAGGTTTAAAAAAAACTTATAAACAGGCCAATCCACAATTATACATACTGGTCAAGGTAAATAGAGGACATGGGTTGATGTGGCGGTGGTAATATGATGTACATATTGGGGTGCAGTGTGTGTGACTGAACTGGAGCCCACTAGTTGAATCACTGGGATTATAAACCATAATCGTAAATGAAAGCTCTCCATATTTTTTAGAGAGGCTATTGCATTTGAATCTTACACAGGTTTTGTTTGGAAAGTTGGCCTGTGTAAAGCACTGGTGTACAGCAAAAATCAATTTCTGGACCCCTGATTATCACATACACTTCCTTTGCACAAATCTGCCAACTATCCTTGGTATGTGGCACCTGGAAAGTGAAATCTGTTTTTCTTTTGTCTTTGTTTCTCCCTTTGGTTTTGCTGTTTTCACTACAAATGCAGGAAACATATCTGGAACCTTACCGGGAAACTGCTTCACCTCTGAGTACTTGTTTTATGTTCTATGATATGACAATCAGATGTTCCCTCCAAGCCTCTAGACTCAAACCCATTCATCATTGTCATGCCGTGCTGACCACGTTCTTTGAAAATGATCTCTGAACAAAGGAGATGTAACAAGTGATGACAAGAATGAAGAACCTACACAGAGCGGATCCTTAACCATCAGCAGTAATTACATATCAGGTTTTTGGGCCAAAAGGGAAATGTCACATTTTTAAACCTGGGGGCATTCTGCAGCTTTTTCCTACATAGAGAAACAATGGGATGACACATCTGTTTATATGAAAAAAAAAAAAAAGATGGTTACAAATAAAAGTACTTCCCAAAGATATTGCCAAAACACAATGTCTAAAGTGGAGTGAAAATCTGGCAGGAAAACAGGGGCAAGAATCTAAGATTAGCGGTTATTTTTATATTATATAGTTCATCATTTAACACAACACTATATTAGAAATTTTTGGCACCGTGGTGTCATCCGGCCTCAGTTTGCTTACAATGCAGCCTCATATTGCTGTGACGGGAAGCAACTTGTCACCTGGTAACATGTATCACAGTTGAGGTTGAAAGAAGACATATTGCAATATCAATACATGTGTGCAAAACAACTGTTTTCCCTAAAGGTTTAAGGAATAGGGGTCCTAAAAGTATTTTTTTTTCTTGGGAAAATTAATTTCTAGTTTTGCAAGTTCACCTCTTCACTTAAACAATGAAGCTGTCTCCAACTGGCTCCACAAGGGGATTGGGATTCCCTCCAGGATCCCAAAATACCAATTAAGGCTGTCACTAGCATTACATTGTATTATAGGGCTTATTTATAAAACAATACAGTGTTAGGGCTCTTACACATGAGCGTTCTGACCTGCGCTCCCCTGCATTCCGTTTTTTGGCGTTCAGCCGCAGGGGAGCGCAGGAATAGACGCAAGTCATTATTTGAAATGGGGCTGTACTCACTCAGGCGCGTGTAGGTGCCGAACGCAGGAAAAATGCAGCATGTTGCGTCTGAACCTGCGTTCGGCGCCTACACGCGCCTGAGTGAGTACAGCCCCATTTCAAATAATGACTTGCGTCTATTCCTGCGCTCCCCTGCGGCTGAACGCCAAAAAACGGAACGCAGGGGAGCGCAGGTCAGAACGCTCATGTGTAAGAGCCCTTAAAGGTAGAAAATTGACACAAATCAAGCCAATTTTTTTTTTTTTACCCATAGTGCAGCACAAATTCTTGTGTCATTGCAGGTGCTAATCATGTAGCGTGTGGTGCAATTTACTATAGGTGACATTGTATATCGTGATCAAGTTGTGGCTGAGTTTTGATGGTGTCGGGGTGAGTGCAAAGTATACAGCTGATCTCCTTCACATTTAAATTAACTTTTAGTATGATATAGAGAGTGATATTCTGAGACAATTTGCGATTGGTTTTCATTTTTTAGTATTTGTGGTTTTTGAGTTATTTAGCTATTTGCTCGGTAGCTCTCTAGTTTGAAATTTCAGCAACCTGGTTGCTAGGGTCCAAAATACCCTAGCAACCGTGCATGGATTTCAATAAGAGACTGGAATATGAATAGGAGAGGGCCTGAAAAGAAAGATCAGTAATAAAAAGTACCAATTACAAAACATTTGTAGCCTTACAGAGCATTTGTTTTTTAGGATGGGTCCGTGACACCCGTTTGAAAGCTGGAAAGAAGCAAAAGAAAAAGGCAAATAATGAAAAAACTTTGAACAATAAATAATAAAAGCCAGATGAAAAGTTACTTAGAATTGGCCGTTCTATAACATACTAAAAGTTAACTGAAATGTGAACCACTCCTTTAAGGGCTGATGGAGGAACGGCCTGGGCCAGTGGGGCCCATAAGGTTTAGGGTCCACCGGCCCAGTCCAACCCCAGGCACCTTTGCATCTGTGCTCCCTGTACTTTACTTTAACTGTGAACACCAGTTTAATATATAAAAATATTTGTATTTTTATTCTCTTGTCATAGTTATAGCTGAGCAGAATCTCATGAATGAATGGTATTAGGCTCACTTAATCACGCAGAACAAACAAGGCACAATCGGATTTTCCTAGATCCTCTCAATTATTTGCTTAAGCACAATTTCCAGCTCATGTTTGTCCCTTTTTTTGCCATAGAGCCAAGCAAGATAACACTGGAAAAGCTAGTGCCACTGGCCAAAGTCAACATTAGAAAGTGGCGCTAGACTTGTCTGCCATGTGAAAGTGCATTTCCTGCCATGATTTGTCAGGCTGATTCAGAGAAGCTCTTTGACAGTCTCATCACTGTGTATCTAATGAAATGTCACAGAACATGCAGACGTTGCAGTGCAGAACTGATGGCAAGCTGTGCGGGTCTGACAGACATACTGTTTTTAGAAGAACCCTGACTAAATGTCTGCTACAATGAGAGATATGTCACTGATAAGCCTTGAGACTCGGCTGAATTGATATGTATCTGTTTATTTTGTCATCTAATCTTGTGTTTCTGTCAAACCAACATTGTTAAACCTTCAGTTTCCTTCAGTGGGAGAATTCTAAAGGCTACTGTGTATAATGTTATATAGCTTGGTGTTGTGGCAAACAACAATGGCAAACAAACCCGCTTTCACTTCTCAGACGTATCCTAATGAGAGAGAGGGATCCATCACATGGAATCATATTGCCATACTCTTCAGTGATCCCCTCATTTGTAGCCGGCACACTTCTGGGAACATGGGAAGACAGAACTTTCTTTTAAAGTTATCCTTGCATAGTGCAGAGAATTACAATGGATTCCAAGTTATTCCTCAGGGTAACAAACAAGTTAGAGAGTACACTAGGGGCTGGTGTTATGATTTTAGCATTTTACTTCATTTCTCTTATGTTAAAGGGCAAACATACAGTCTAAAACTTTTTTCTTTTTCATTGATTCAATTTGAATGCCTGCTGCGGTGGCCTCCTGACTCCGTTTGTTGCCTGGCACCACAGTCAAATGGAATCTGCAGAAAAATAGAATCTTCCTTCTTGGAACTGTCAGTAGTTTGGATTTTACATGGCTGGCTGTTAAAGAGTTAAACTTCTTTTTCCCTCTAAGGAGCGAGGGTTAACAATATTTATAGGGAAAAGTTATTTTGTTCTTAGACATTACAGTTGCTTTATGCAGCAAGAAAACACACATTTTTGAAGATCTGTGCTTGGTGTGTTTAAATTCCCTCCATTGTAAAACAGGGTTTCTTGAAAAGTAACAATGCGTGAAGGGGTGGCTCAGCTTTAAGGGAGAAGGAAAGCTACCGATGCAGTTTATTGCCAATAGATTGCCATATACTTGACAAAGAGTGGAGTGCCACTCGAAACGTTGTAATTTTATGCTGCTGTCCCATACACAATAAAGACGGTTTTACGAAAACTGGAGTGCTGTCTACTGGGAGAGAATTGCCAATAGATTAGCCACAATAGTACACGCTATAACACTATATTTATTCTGCAGAATGCTCTACCATACCTGAGTAATCAGCTCTAGACACTCTGTCTCTGTTTGTTTAGGATAGCAGCTGCCATATAAGCTTGGTGTGACATCACTTCCTGCCTGAGTCTCTCCCTGCTCACTTACAGCTCTGAGCTCAGACTACAGCAGTGAAGGGAGGAGGGAGGGGGAGAGGAGCAAACTGAGCATGCTCAAGCCCTAGCCATGGAGGTTTAAGCTGAAAGAAGGAAGTCGGATGCAGAAGCCCATGTGTACACAAGGAAAGAAATATTGTTTCTTTTGACAGAGGACTCTCTGCAGCATTACTTTGAGGGTTTTCTGGTGTATTTATATAGACCTTTCTGATAAAGCTTACTTAATTTTAACTTTTCCTTCTCCTTTAAGTTAACTTTTAGTATGTTATAGTATGTTAGTATGTTATTTGGTGACTAATTCTAAGCAACTTTTCAATTGGACTTAATAATTTTTTAATTATTTGCCTTCTTCTGACTCTTTACAACTTTTAAATGGCAGTCACTGACCCCATCTAGAAAACAAATGCTGCATTAACCTAAGAATTAACCTACAAATGTATTGAGATTGCTACTTGTTATTACTTATCTTTCTATTCTATTTCTTCTCCTTTTCATATTCCACTCTCTCATTCAAATCAATATATGGTAATACAGAACCTAGTAATTCGATTGCTGAAATGTCAAACAGGAGAGCTGCTGTGTAAAAAGCTAAATAACTCAACAACCACAAATAATGTACAGCTCTGCTTCATATGATTTGGATAAAACAAACAGCACATGGATAGAGGCAGCAGACAAAGACAAGGGGAAATCTGCAATGCTTTCATTTAACTTTCAGAAATGGTAACTTTTAGTACTAGATTGTACTATATATTCAAGAAAATAAAACTCTTTTTACCCTGAGCAGATTATTAAAATCAGAGAGGCCTGCTTTTGAGTTTTTACTTCTTGTTTTGTTTCATAAGCCTTTGCGCTTTCAAAAATCACATGCCCAGTAACAGGTTAAATATGACATGTTCCTTTTCTATAGGGAATAAAATAAGCAGCCCACTGTGCTCCTAAACCTTCCAGTATGATATGAATTATACCCAGACACCTTCCCGCTAATGTTGGAGGGCGCAGTACACATGTAGACATGTATGCAACAGGATAATGGAAATGAAGATGTCTAATATTTCCATAATCTTCCACTTTTCCATGGTCGTAGCATCCGCGGTGGCTCAGCTAATTACCAAGGAAGCTCTGAAGCGTAATCTTCCAATTTCACATTCACTCTGTACTGCTTTATTTTAATGTCTTTGGTATGTTTATGCCTTTGCCTCCAGCATGCCAATCTTTAGCTTGGAATTTCCAGTTAATGCTGCTCTAGACCCTCCTCTAGAGATCAAATTTATAGTCTGGACAACACAAAATTAATTTACTTTATAAACTCAAAGGGAACAAAATTCGAACCTAATGATCCTCATTAAGAATCCCTTTTTTTCGTTGTTATTCTACAGCGAAAGTGGTTTAAACGCCCTTGTGGTTGTACCTTACATTCTTCATATCCTACCCAAATTAAACACACATCGATGTGTATGTTAATCCTTCCAAAATAAACACAAGGCAGCAACAGATTGAATAACCTATGGCAGGAGGAACTTTCCAGCAACACAAAGATCCAATACCATATGGCAACAGAGGATTTTTTTTTATGTTCAAAGGGTTTCCTGAAATATTCTTTGTTGTTATTTGCTAAAAACGAAGATTCCAGCTTCATGTGTGTTGTTATTGGCAGCAGTAAATCAAACAACCTGCTGGCAGAGCCCAGACAGATATCAAGTGAATTCCCATCCATAGAAAAGCAGAAAGAGAGAGGAAATGGAATGAAAGCTGTAGGCGCAGAATGGGGATCATATTCCAGGGAATCTGAAGTAGAACTGGGTAAAACTGAACAAATGATGTGCACATTATTAAACATGATGTTTTGGTCTGAGCATAAACATGTGCTGTTTAGTATAAGATACATTTATACAACGACTGTCTTTTCAGACAAGTGTTCACTGCCGCTCTTTATTCTACAGCTTTTTTATCTGATTAAAGAATTCACCCTTATGCATTGTGTCAAAAGCATCAGTGCAAAACAGTCATTCACTTACACGCAAAGACACGCAATGAGACACACGCATGTGCAATCACACATGCATTGAGCAAACAATAAAAGATTATAATGAACAGGATCAAACAGGCACTATACAGTATGTACAGTAGGTCAGCAAGTTGCATCAGTGGAAAACAGAGACAGTTTTATGGTAATGGCACAGTTGGCCTGGTAATACAGCCAGTGTAGAATACCAAAAACCATCTCTGCTGATTCCCATTGACCTTAATAGAAGACACCTGAACCATAGGTACAGGCATTTCTCAAAGAAACATTTATTTGAAGCTGTGTGCCATTAGTTCTAAGGTACAGTAAGTTTTGGCCTGGGTAAAATAGCGCAGTGAGCACTTCTTGACAAATACCATGTAGCAGTTATGTGCGGGTCAGGAAAACCTCAACTCACACCCAATCCTAACCCACAAAACCTTTACCTGCACCCAACACTTACCTGCAAAATATTGCCACCGTGAGACCAACACCCAAGCCATAATCACTCTTCCCATTCCTTATGCAATTTCTGTGTGCTCCTTTGGTTAAAAGACAGGGAATCTTTGGAAGCAGAGGAGGAGTGTTCTTCCCCAGTTTGGTTTATGCCAAACCCTAACCAGCAATGTTTGGCCTAATTTCAACCCGAACCTGCCCAAGTTGTAGTCACAAGTCACCGTGGGTTTTAGGTCAACCTGCACATCACTGTCGTGTAAGAAAACTGGGCCTGTTTTCATGAAAGGGCATTATCAGAGAGGACCCTTTGTGGAGGAATATTAATAAAAATGCAAATGTAAAATATATGTTAAATATTTTCAATACAAATACAACAAATCTAATTCTGGGCAGTGTCATTCTGTGGCTACTAAAGCAAATAAAGTTCTGTCTTGCATAAAAAAGGGCATTAACTCAAGGGATGAACACATAATTATGCTTCTTTATAGGTCCCTGGTGAGGCCTCATCTGGAGTATGCAGTGCAGTTTTGGACTCCAGTCCTTAAGAGGGATATACATGAGCTGGAGAGAGTGCAGAGACGTGCAACTAAATTGGTTAGAGGGACGGAAGACTTAAATTATGAGGGTAGACTGTCAAGGTTGGGGTTGTTTTCTCTGGAAAAAAGGCGCTTGCGAGGGGACATGATTACACTTTACAAGTACATCAGAGGACATTATAGACAAATAGCAGGGGACCTTTTTACCCATAAAGTGGATCACCGTACCAGAGGCCACCCCTGTAGACTAGAAGAAAAGAACTTTCATTTGAAGCAACGTAGGGGGTTCTTCACAGTCAGGACAGTGAGGTTGCGGAATGCACTGCCGGGTGATGTTGTGATGGCTGATTCCGTTAATGCCAAAGAGACTACCTTCATTATCACATAAAGACCTATCTAGAATTTGCCCAAATATTATTATCCTTTTTTCTTTAGGTTAATCTCATCTCTTATATTGTTACTTTTGGGATACAGCAATCTATTCCCCCCCCGCCTATTTTAGTAGGGGTAGTAGAATCGGGGGATAACTGTTCAATTCTTTGTTTTTTGATAATGTATAATCCCTGAATATTTGTTACTCTTTGGAAAAAAAAATGTTTTTGATGAAAACTTAATAAAAAGTTAAAAAAATAATATAATAGGGTAATTTTGAAACTGAAAAATAACCAATGTTACACCCTCCTGTTGCTTTATAATCAGCACTTTTTTCTTTTCTCCTCCACCATCATGAGGGCCCTGCTGAGAAAGGACGTCCAGTGTAACTGATGTTCTACCAACCTAAGCTACAATTTACTTTCTGGGCTAAGATCGTCATCATCATCATCATCATCATCATCATCATTTATTTACATAGTACCAGCAAATTACGCATCACTTAGTTTATAACAAACAAAAATCGTACAAAAATGTAACAAACAAGGGTTTGTAGAGTAAGAATAGGGTTGAGTTACTATGCTACAATACATTACCTTGTTGTGCATAATGAATTGTGTTACTCCTTCTGTAAAATATATAGTGAATTAAGTACCCCCCTCTTGTAAAATATAAGGATATTATAAGTTACCGAGGAGTTTCATGACCATATAAAAACAGTGTTTTTATACAGGTCATGGAACTCCGAGGTAACTTCTAATATCCTCATATTTTGCAACTGGGGGTACGTTATTTATTATAATACACAAGTTTCAGTGAGTCATGTGACAGAAATGACATCAGAACTCACCGTTTATAACTGATGACATCAGAACTCACCGTTTATAAGGATATAATTTACAAGATATTCATGGCTTTTGTGTATTATAAGAAGTTATATGACCTTATTAAGACTGGAGGAAGCCGGCTGAATGCTTTTATGTAAGTTATAGTACATCAAGACACCTACTCATATAATTATATTTAGCCGGCCAGACCTGCACCCCCCGGCTGCCCCACAAAGACTGAGTCCTGTGCCGCAGCAGCATGTGTGCATGCGTGCGGTGCAACACCTTCTCGCATGCGGGGACGGGAATCAGAAGTCGGGAGGACTGCCAGGGGTGTTCTTCCTTTTGCAGCCCCGGTGGGCCCCAAAAGGCTCCAGTCCGACCCTGTTTTTTAACAGGATATGTTTTCTCTTATAAAATATATAAATAGGAATAGGTGCGGACACCCACTTCGAGCTTTTTACATGAGTATATTTTACGACAGTATTTTAGAAGAATGTGCATGTGTAGGATACGGAAGTTAGCTGCTATAAATATCTATCGATCTATCAGAAATCTATTATGTTTCTCAAGCTCTGACATCAGAGAGTGATGAATATAAAAATCAGTGGCGTAACTAGATGATACTGGGCCCCACAGTAAATTCATTTTAGGGCCCCTATCATATCCAGTAGTTGTCCTTCTTTAACAATATTTTTTGAAAATGCTCATTAATTAGGGCCTCGTGGGGCCTCCTATTCCTCCTGGGCCCCCTGCAGCTGAAGGGTCTGCTTTCTCTGTAGTTACCCTCTGATAAGGATATCCTGAACTCAACTATGTATTCATTCTTACGTGTTATAAGTGCTAGATGACAGTACTTGAAGTGTTTCTATAGGTTACAGGCCTATGGAGCATATATTAATTACCAATATGCAGTTATGTAGCTCAATAAAGAGCACCACTACTGATGGTATCTCAGCTCTCCAGGTTCGCATAATGATGTTAACTGCTTTTATGTAATATGACTTGACATGACCTAATGGTTTCCTGTTGCTTTGTATGTGAATCACATGAAAAATCCAGTGCATGTTTTTTGAGTGATGTGCAATAATCGGGATTTTTATAAAGCTTTTTAGTTGGAAAACCTTTATGGCAAGCTGCCCAAAACCATTCCATTTGCCATGCTTGCAAATTCTGTGCATACCCTATACCAAACTACCATTCTAATTTTTCATTTTAATGTTGCTTTACCTTTTTTTCCCGTTTTTTTCCCCTCGGGACTGTGTTTTTTCACGTTGCAAAAATCCATCACACCAATGTCTGTCATGTTCTTGCTAATCATAGAGCATGAATACTGCAGCCTGGATCAGTTACTTTTAGAGGGCTTCTGCATTGCCCTGCTTGTACATTTGCCTTGGCTGCTTCAGTGTCCCAGTGTGGGATGTCAGCATTAGCAACAAACAAATACACTATACCAAAAATTTGAATATATAAATATATAAGATCAGGAATAATGTTAATGTAGGTGACCACTAGTTCATTACTTTAGATGGGGCCTGTATGTAATAATAATGATGATAATAATTTTCTTCCTGTTTATGTCAGGGATGATTAACTTTTCGGTTTCTCGTTACTATAAGCTACAACTCCAAGCAACCCACAAAAAAACTTAATACGCTGCTCTTGTTAAAAAAATGCCTCAGGGTCAGTGGTGGAAACATCTGATTCTAAGTAACGTCCCCACCCCCTTTGGTTTTGAGCACCAACCTTTTAGCATTAGCCTGGTGGGATCAGCCTTTTCTCAGTTTTAATGGGCAACTAAAAAGTACCCAGAAATGCAGCACAGCACACCAGTGACAAACAAACCTAGTCATATGGATTATATATTTCATATACTCTGGGACAGGTATTTTAGCTGTTTGTGCCATGCCTGTGTTTTATTGCTCGGCTGAAGAGTTAACTGACCTATAAAATAAACACATGCATGTTATTACTGGTGACGTTCTTCAGGCACAGAAAATAAAAACAGTTGAAAGTTGTGATAAGAATCATTTTATCTTGCTTTCCTTATGTATTTCGTTTTAGAATCAGAATTTCTCTGCATGAAGTGGAAGCCTCTCAACCTAAGTGAGCCACTGGCCCTATGAGCTTACATTTGCCTACAGGCATAGAAAGTCACAATGTGTTGGTGGAAACATAAAAGGGTCCCATCTAGTCCTTATTATCATCTAGTTAATGATCCCTGTACCATTTAAAGGTTCATGTATTTAATGTTATATGGCACCTACTACATGGATAACATTGACTATTTTCAAAGCAAATGTTAATAAATCTGCTCTACTCCAGCAGATAAGGGGTTAAACATCATGTGTGTTCCTTGGGCAGGCTGTGTGACTGCTAATATCAGGAGCTGCTCTCCATGGTCAGAATGGTAGGTGACGGAGCCATGGGTTCAAATGGAATTCATTTCCCAGCAAGTGTTTAAACAGAGCTCAGAGCAGCTGGTCCTGCATTCTGTCAGACTCACATCCAGGGGGGGTGAAAAATGACAAGGCACAGGGCACTTTGCACTGACGCAAAATAAAGAAAAGGAAGAAAGGGCCCCAGGAATCTCCTCCCAAAACCAACATTCCCATCTACAAAGCAACAGGCTTCCCAAACAAGAGCTAGAAACGCTGAGGCAGGTTGGAAATGTCTTTGTGACATATCTACACAGAAAGACCTACAAGAGAAAAAAAAAAAGGATATTGTTAGAATTGCCAAATAAATAGATGTCTTGGCATGAAACCTCATTTGCTTGTAACCACTTCAAATACAACTAACAACACACAGGCTATTACCCAAGCAAATTACAGGCCAGCACACTCTCTGTCGCAGCCTTAAGCTCAGTAACAAGGAATTTACTGCTAGGAGCTCAAATGTCAAGCGTTCTGCTTTATTCTTTGATCAAGACATATCAGTGACCGTGTCATTCTTTAATTGGTGAAGCAGGTTACTTTACACTCAGAGTTGCAAGACGGGGGTGTTCATAGCAAACTACCGATACGTGCACAAAATGAGCATCAAAAGTACAACACAGGCTGTGCCTCATCTTGTTAAAAAAAGCAAAAAAAAAGAGAAGATTGCATAGTGATAGTGCTTGGGCATAGAGTTAGCTTTTTAGCATGCTAGATCTCTAGGCAGCAGGGACAGGATAATGAAATTCAGAGCTGTCATCTCCCCTCCATTTTCTCCGGGGGGTTACCAGATTTTCCCCCAGTCACCCATCACTTCTAAAGGGGTGGTTCAACTTTAAGCAAACTTTTAGTATGTTATAGAATGGCCCTTTCTAAGCAACTTTTCAATTAGTCTTCATTTTGTGGCGATTTTCACCGATGACGGTTTTTGCAGCAAAAATTCCAAAGAATTTCAGCGACGTCAGCAGGAGTGTTGTGCGTGTGTGCAACACTGAATGTTTGGCTTCAGGAAACTTCTGGGAAGGCGGTATTCCCCTAGAAACGAGCACTGAAATTTAGCAATACAGAGGGAGCTTTATTGGGGCAAA
Organism: Xenopus laevis; assembly: GCF_017654675.1. Classification (NCBI taxonomy): domain Eukaryota; kingdom Metazoa; phylum Chordata; class Amphibia; order Anura; family Pipidae; genus Xenopus; species Xenopus laevis. The sequence continues at coordinate 44,694,087 of NC_054376.1, read as the reverse complement.
CACAGTTGAAATGACCATGTGCAAGTATGGGAATTATTATTTAGAATACTTGGGTGACAAGGAGTATGTGCCATTGGATTATCCTCAAATGAAAAGATATATTCTATGAATGAAAAGCTGATATTTTAAGTGCTAAACTTCATTCTTTTGGCTTGTGCTCACACACAAACCAGGGGGCACACATACTTGCTAAGCTTCATCAACCAATGAGTGTGCAGAGGTGTGTCTTCTACTCCTGCACTTCCTCCTGTTACAGCAGGGGTCCCCATCCTTTTATACCCATGAGCCACATTCAAATGTAAAAAGAGTTGGGGAGCAACATAAGCATGAAAAAAAAGTTTCTGGGATGCCAAAAAAGGGCTGTGATTGGCCGGGCCGGTTCTCCTATCAGCAGAAAACTGATTAGTAGTAAAAAGTAGCAGTTGTACAATTGTTGTAATTAGATGGTATCACTGACCCCCCATTTGAAAGCTGAAAAGAGTCAGAAGAAAATGGCAAATAATTCAGAAACTATCGAAAAGAAAAAATGAAGGCCAATTTAAAGTTGCTTAGAAGTAACCATTCTAGAACATACTAAAAGTTAACTTAAGGGCGAAGACACACAGAGCCGTAACGAGTAGCTGCTACTAGTAGCTCTGTGTGTCTTCACCCTAAAGGTGAACAACCTAAAGCTAAAAAAAAACTCTTTCAATGGTACAGCCAAAAATAATGTTAGGGGATAGTATATATTGATAAGGTCAATAAAACTTAAAAATGTCTATAAAAAAGCCTTGGGGGAGTCCATCAAGCCTGACATTAGACATGTTGCCCACAAATCCTACAATTATGTGATACACCAGGACAAGTGGATTTGGTCTGTAGTTGCCAGGTAGATTAGGGACCTAAAATAGAAATATTGCTTAGCCGGTGCTGATTAATGTTCTCACACCTATCAACATCCAACTCACCATGTGGAAATCAGAAGAATGAAGCAGAGGTAAGGGAAAAATTAATAATGTAGTTGTGGGTTGGGTAACAGATCTAGGCATAGTCATGGCAGGCAGCAAACATCACAACCTATAGTTGGCCAAGTGTATCTCCCCTGTAGTCTCTACTGTCTGTATATGTTCCCCAGCTAAGAATTATCTTAACAATACATGTTAAAGTCTTTTGGATCAAAAATGTATACATCTGATTTAAATATACAGTAAAAAGAGTGATCATTCTATGTAACCACTGGACTAGTAAATTATGGGAAAGTTTCAGAAATACAATACAGTCCCTTTAATCCGTGTGACCTGGTCTGGGGCCATTTCTAGTTTAGATCATTCACTGTTTATTTCCTGCAGCAGATTTATTTCCTTGATAAATGACAGTTGGACAAATAATGGAACTGTTTGTGTACTATTGAATTTCAGTCCAGAGCCCAGTGAAATGCTGTAATAGATGCCACAAAACTTGTACTAGCCAAGAATCCAACATCCGCTAGCAACTTTAAAATGCACAGGCTGTATAAATGCAATGGCTGCCAAACGAATAAAGCAAGAATCTAGCTGAGCATGTACATTCTCAGCAGCAGTCCACGTAAAAACTGAAAAGTAAATAATGCTAGATGATATTGAATGTATTTCTGCAACATTAGACTAGCAACCAATGAAGTAATCCAGGACTAATGTCAGCACAAGGCGTATCCATCAGAAATGTGGGCTTTTACATGTGATCAGAGGCCTCTTTGAAGGGACTCTGGCTGTTGTATAGCAGGTATAGTAGGGAGAGGTGGTGCCTATAGTAATAGTGGGATAATAGTCTCTGGGAAGGGAGTGTGACTGTGGGATAGCAGGTATAGTAGGGAGAGATGGTGCCTATAGTAGCAGTGGGATAATAGTCTCTGGGAAGAGAGTATGGGATAGCAGGTATAGTAGGGATACATACAATTCTCTGTATATGGGTATAGGTAGAACTGTATATTAGAAGGCCAATAGCAGAGCTGGCCCAGACCTAGATAGTTCTTGACAGAAGCCATATAGATATATATATACACCGACTTCCCCCCGAGTAGAGCGACCGGGATACGCAGAGTGGAAGTTGCAGAATGAGCGCTATCAGTGCGCGGCGTTACCTGGATTCTGCACTGTGCGGGTGTATCGCGTTTCAGCAGCTGGAGATGGAGGAGAGGAGCGCGCTGTGGGGCTGGGGGAGTGGGACAGTGGTTCTGAGCTGCGCGGTGCAGCTGTTACTGGCAGCACTTATATCATTCACATCAGCGTTGGACGCAGCGCTCTCTCCTTTTTGGCAAGTTCTCCGCTTATTCATTCATTGCAACATGAGCGCTGGCGTGTGACTTTAAGAGGCTGTGTCTGGGGCTAAGTGAGGGCTTGGCTTAAAGTGACGCGCTCCCTTCCTCTCTGCCAATGAGATCTCATTAACTGGGGAGCCCAAACACACTTTACTACAGACTTCCAGACCCCAAAGAAGAAGGTGCATAGGAAATACAAAGGGCTTGTCAGAGACATCCAGAAACAGGGCAGGTTACTCTGTAACTGTAAGTATGAGACACAGACACTTACCTGCTGATCACAAGAGCTTTACAAGACCCTCTAGGAACAGCACCCCCTGTCTCCCCCCTTACTATTAGCCATGCTCACTTATTCTTGTGCTTGCAGGATCAATGACATGAGCTCAGGAATTGCTAGGAAGACAACTGAAGGAATATAGAGGGGGAGGGAGTCCTAAAAAAAGGCAGTCAGTGAGATGTATTATTATATTCAATTGAAAAAAAATGGAAAGAAGCAATCTCCCCTCATTTGTCTTCTCATAAGTCTGTATCTCAATAGAGAGTTAACATCAGTGTTGTACAATCCTGCTATAACCATTGTGTTTCTTCCTATTATCTGGCTAATTCCCTGCACTCTCACAACCACTGTCTGTGATACATATGAACTTCAGGAGTGGATGTTTATATTTTTACGAAGTGATTTAAAAGGCTGTTTTGAGTTTGCATTTGTTTTGTAACTCTCAACCCCTCCCCATAGAACACGGAATCCTCTCTCAGTTGGGATGATCCCCATTCAGACAGCAGGACCTGTTTATATCTGCGCTCTTTGTTTTTTGTAAGAAGTAAGCATTTGGAGTTCAAATTGCCTAAATCATTTCTTTTGTCTCTTCTTTACTCTTCCTTCAACTTAACGTTGTATTTGTATTGTTCGATTTCTTTTGCATGGTTCAAAGTGTGATACACATGTGTTCAGCATAGAGATAATATACTATTTTGTAATGCTCTCACTCTCTCTCAGTGACACTAACATACACTGACACACACACACACACACACACACACACACACTAAGATACACACTTGCCCCTTTCTCTCGCAATCTCTCTCTTACACATACACCCTCACTGGTAACAGCACACACATGCCACTGTCACCCACATTTGCACCTTTCATTATGCACACACAATGCCACACACCCCTCACTGATACTAACACAAACACAGAAGCCACACACAACTTTTCTTTTCCAAACATGTGGCACATGAAACACACTTGCTTCCCTGGCACTTTTACTCACACATACCACTCACACTCATAGACATTCTCTAACACACACATTTACTGATGTTATCTCACTCACTGACATTGTCCTACATGCTTTAATGCTGCTCTACATACACTATCACACCTTCCTCTCATACTTGCTGGTGCTCTTTCAAACTCAATCCTTGAATTTATCTCACATTAAAATCTAAATATAAATATTAAGCTCAATCTTATAATCCTGTCTTAATAGGACACTACTAGTGATGGGCGAATTAGTCCCGTTTTGCTTCGCCAAATAATTTGTGAATTTCCTGCGAAATTCCCGAAACGGTGAAAAATTTGCAAAGCAGGCGCCGGTGAAAAATTAGCGAAATTTTCACGGCAGTTTCGCAAGTTTATTCGCCAACGGCGAATCACATGAATTCAACGCGAATAAATTCACCCATCACTAGACACTACTCAATGTATATCACTGTATATAGAAACAATGTAAACATCCTTATTCAAAGATATTAGTGGACAGGCATTGCAGTTTGTTTTATGTAGAGGTTATTTGCTAATTAACATCTATGAAGAAGGAAAAAAAATATTAATGAAAAAAAAAAATATTCATGACGGCATTCCAGGATTTCACCTTTTCAGTGATGCTTGATAATTTAGCAGTGTCATCTTTTGACCCCGAGGGCTTAACTCCCCTACTTAGAATTCTTTTGGAATTAGCTGTGTCACAGTGCTGGTTCTACATTGCTTTAGAATATCTTGTACTATTTCCTACTTCTGTGCACAGGTTAGCACCCCATTAAACATTATCCAGCCTATTGTTCAAGTTTTTTTCATTTAGAAACTATGCCAGACTTCCTTGGGTAATAAGTAAACTAAAAACTAATTTGATTTCAGTTTTGATTGAAACAATTGGTTTTGTGAGTTACTTATTTGTTAAACAATGCTAGCACTATACACTATATGGCTTTTATGCTTTTCTCCTTTAGAATATCTCCAGTAACAGCAGCAAAGGAATTGACTGTGAAACTTGGATCTATATTCAGTTTGATAAGAAAAAAAGCGTGTGGGGAAATCTGACATTCGTGACTCATCTTAAATTGGATGTATTATATAATTATATGTCTTATATATCTAAATAGCCATGGCTCATAACATTATCATCTCAACCCTTAGCTTTGTGGCATGTCAGCTCTTAAGATCAAACACCCACATCAGCTCTTAAATTAGTATACATTTGTATATTGATCTGTTGCCAATGCCATATAGTTGTTGTAGAGTGATGCACAGTATGGTGAAGGTCTGTCAACAATACATGACCGCAGAACAAACTGAAAGTTGCTAGAAGATATGTAGGTAGTGCATAGAAAGCTTCAGCACATAATCAGAAACTTTTAGTAATTGAGGCAGAGTTTGCCTGACAACTTGTTGGCTGGTTATAATAGAGCAGGGATCCCCAACCTTTTTTTACCCATGAGCCACATTCAAATGTAAAAATAATTGGGGAGCAACACAAGCATGAAAAAATCCCTTGGGGTGCCAAATAAGGACTGTAATTGATTATTTGGTAGCCCCTATATGGACCTGCAGCCTACAGGAGGCTCGATTGGACACTATACTTAGTTTTTATGCAATTAAAACTTGCTTCCAATCCTGGAATTCAAAAATAAGAACCTGCTTTGAGGACGCTGAGAGTAATATCCAAGGGTTTGGAGAGCAACATGGTGCTCACGAGCTACAGGTTGGGGATCACTGTTATAGATTATAGGTTGGACTGGATTAAGGCCAAATTTTGCCTCTGTTTTTATGTAGATGTGCTTCAGAAGGAAACTGGATAGGCGTCTTCTTCGAGAAGAAGATACATTATTTTAGAATGATGTCTGTGATTGTCAGATTGAGATTCACATAGTCTCAGGGGTGCAGTGAGCAATTACTTGGTGGAAGTAAAGAGTGGTTCCAAAAGCACAGATCTGAAAGCAAGTTTAATCAGATTTTAAGATTCCTGTGACCTTTGGCAAGATACTTTATTTTACTGTGCCTCCAGTAACATGTTGTAAGAGATGGAATTCAGAAGGGGAATATGCTAAGTAGGTGCTCAGTGTCACATGCCATGCTTGTGCCAGTGTTCAGTTCCTTGACTTTACAGCAGTTTTATCATGTGCCCTCACCAGCAGACACTACTGACCAGACCCTCAGCAGAAGTCATAGCATGACCAGCTTGTGCAAGTGATGATGTAGTTGCTGACCTCGGTACAAGAACCCAAGCGTCAAAGAGCTGTGTATGATGCTTTGTAAATCTTTTAGTTGGGCTCCTGCACAGTGACTGCCCTGAGAGAACAGGTTGTCCTATTATTGATCATCACCATTAATGAGTAGAGATGTCGCGAACTGTTCGCCGGCGAACTTGTTCGCGCGAACATCGGGTGTTCGCGCTCGCCGGAAGTTCGCGAACGTCGCGCGACGTTCGCCATTTTGGGTTCGCCATTGTTGGCGCTTTTTTTTGCCCTCTCACCCCAGACCAGCAGGTACATGGCAGCCAATCAGGAAGCTCTCCCCTGGACCACTCCCCTTCCCTATAAAAACCGAAGCCCTGCAGCGTTTTTTCACTCTGCCTGTGTGTGCTGAAGAGATAGTGTAGGGAGAGAGCTGCTGCCTGTTAGTGATTTCAGGGACAGTTGAAAGTTTGCTGGCTAGTAATCGTTTTGATACTGCTCTGTTATTGGAGGGACAGAAGTCTGCAGGGGTTTGAGGGACATTTTAGCTTAGGTAGCTTTGCTGGCTAGTAATCTACCTTCTACTGCAGTGCTCTGTATGTAGCTGCAGTGGGCAGCTGTCCTGCTTCTGATCTCATCTGCTGACTGCTGCAATAACAGTAGTCCTTGTAAGGACTGCTTTTATTTATTTTTTTGTTGTTTTACTACTACTACTACTACTACTACTACTATAAGAGCCCAGTGCTATTAGTCTAGCAGTGTTGGGGAGTGGGACTGGTGTGCTAATCTGCTGCTCCTAGTAGTTCAGCAGCACCAACTTTAATTTTTTTTTTTAATATTCATTTTTTTTTATTTTACTTTTTTTTATTTTACTACCGCTGTAGTAGTGTATAAGTTGACCTTTTAGGCATTATTTGCCCTGTAGGCATTTTTTGCCCAGTGTGTTATTCAACCAACTGCCATCTAGCTGTGTGACCTTGTTCACATTCTGTCTAAATATCCATAATATTACCGTCTCCAGAAAAAACACCGGAGTGACTTTTTTCAAGCAGCATTCATATATTTTACGTAATCCGTATCCACCGCTGTAGTAGTGTATACGTTGACCTTGTAGGCATTGTTTGCCCAGTTTTTTTGGCCGCAGCCACTGAAGCACAGAGGCCAGAAAAAATATGCCATATAAATGCTGAAAATAGTCATTTTTTGCCATACGTTGACTCAACGTATATGGCAAAAAATTACTATTTTCAGCATTTATATGGCATATTTTTTCTGGCAACTGTGCTTCAGTGGCTGCGACCAAAAAAACTGGGCAAACAATGCCTACAAGGTCAACGTATGGCAAAAAATGACTATTTTCAGCATTTATATGGCATATTTTTTCTGGCAACTGTGCTTCAGTGGCTGCAACCAAAAAAACTGGGCAAACAATGTCTACAAGGTCAACGTATGGCGAAAAATTACTATTTTCAGCATTTATATGGCATATTTTTTCTGGCAACTGCGCTTCAGTGGCTGCGTCCAAAAAAACTGGGCAAACAATGTCTACAAGGTCAACGTATGGCGAAAAATGACTATTTTCAGCATTTATATGGCATATTTTTTCTGGCAACTGTGCTTCAGTGGCTGCGTCCAAAAAAACTGGGCAAACAATGCCTACAAGGTCAACGTATGGCAGTTGTTTAAAGAGAACAGTAGATTACTAGCCAGCAAAGCTACCTAAGATAAAATGTCCCTCAAATCCCTGCAGACTTCTGTCCCTCCAATACAGAGCAGTATCAAGCAGATTACTAGCCAGCAAACTTACTATCATCTGTCCCTGAAATCACTAACAGCTCTCCCCCTACACTATCTCTTCCAAGCACACACAGGCAGATTTTTCAGATACATTTTTGCCCTTGATCCCCCTCTGGCATGCCACTGTCCAGGTCGTTGCACCCTTTAAACAACTTTAAAATCATTTTTCTGGCCAGAAATGTCTTTTCTAGATGTTAAAGTTCGCCTTCCCATTGAAGTCTATGGGGTTCGCGAACCGTTCGCGAACCGCTCGCATTTTTGCGCAAGTTCGCGAATATGTTCGCGAACTTTTTTTCCGACGTTCGCTACATCCCTATTAATGAGTTGTTATTATTAGGGTTCCCATCTAGCTGGTAAAAAAACATGCTTGATGTCTATAGGGAACGTTAAATGTATAGGAAGTTATTTTATTTACCAAAAAAGGTGGCAACCCTAGTTATTTTGCAGAGGTGAAACAAAGATAAAATGTGCAAGAGCTTAGAGAAGATGCTGTACTGCAGAGATAATAGACCTTTTGTTTTTGTTTGTTTCCCCTGGTTCAACTGTAATAATACTCATGTTATTCCAGTATAATGATTTACCAGGTAGCCCACCTCCTTACTGTGCTGCCCAGGGCTCCCAATATTATGCACATTGCTCTAGAGGTCAATGGGTTAAGAATACGAGTTTCATTTGTGCAGCTGTTGCGGTCTCAGCTCCCATCGTTAGCAAATCCACTGGTGGAAAGAAATATGAAACCTAGCACCTAGCATTTTTTGGCTTGGCTCGTTTCCTATTATAAAAAAAAAAAAACCTAATTAGTTTAAAGTTGTTAAGGTTTTTTTGTTTCTTTATGGTTGTCACAAAGAGACTGTAGGATCTTGGAACAAAAAACAAGAAATATCTTTATTGCCTACAAAGTATCAACCTGTGTGTTATCAGCTGGTATGGAGTGGCAGCATCCCAAGAGCTAAAGTTGGAACGGCAGTGGTGTGAATATACATGTCATAGAGGAAGGGAAAAGTATTTGCCAGCCCCCATAGCTCAGGCATGGAAGAACTCATTGCCAAAATCATCATCCAGTCAAGACCATGTTTGGAAGTGCCATGAACATGTACATTTTCCAGCCTCTGCCAAAGTAATTTCTTGTCAGTTGTACTTAGAGTTTAGTAGCCTCTAGGCCATACAGTAACCCATGCCAGCCACCTCCATTGTTTATTATATCTTTAATATCTGCCAATCCAATCTCTGAGTTCCTTCATTAGTATGTTAATAGTGCACACATACAGTGAGCTTTGTGACATGGCTTTTCCACTCAGCGAGATGAATTCAACACACTTTTGTCTCCTAGTAGAAAAGTTAGACTGTTCACATCCTACAGTAACTGAGGACAGGATGGTTATAGTCTGCATATTGTCTGTGTATTGTTCCATGGCACATCACCATAATGAAAAGCAGATGATGTGAACATTCGGGGGACATATGCTATGCCCTTCCAGGTCTTAGATAGAAAAAGACAAATGGATTATTCCTTTGTACCATGCAGAAAACAATTCCAAATATATATAGGTGTGTTATATTGAAATTTCACAGAAATCTGATCTAGTATAATGTAAATATTTTGGGTATGATGTCAGTAATTATATATATTACGCAATATATAATAATCTGGTCTCCTCAAAATACTAAAAGCTCTCTCAAGAGGTCTTATTACTCTTCTTAATAATACAGCTGAAAATAATTTGAACAAAGGACGTCCGTGCATACATTTTAGATACAAGAACTCTTGGGAAATTACCCATATTGGATATTTGACACCAATGGACCCAACCCTGTGTCCTTCAGAATCCATGAGATGTAATGGAAGTGAAAATACAAAGAAGGAAGGCAGTCTTTTAAGTTTAATAAAATTATCACCTCATGGAGAGTCGGAGGCGTGAATTACTGTTAACAATTATTTAAAAATAAAGAGAAAGATAGTAAAAAGCCCCCGCACTCTCGAATGAAATGAATTGATTAATATCTAAATTTTACCGTATTTTACCGTTTAATTGACCGGTCTATGGTAAAATTTAGATATTAATCAATTCATTTCATTCGAGAGTGCGGGGGCTTTTTACTATCTTTCTCTTTATATGTAATTGAAGTGATTAATTAGGGTGGGACAATATTAATTCCTTCAGCTGAAAGTATACACCTAAGTTCAACCTTCAATATGCCTTTCTCTGAGGTGAGGTCCTTACCAGAGACTCCTGATGCAACAGCACCCCTAGCTGGTAGAAAACCATGTTTCTGTTTCTCCGGCTTGCTTTAACTAATGTCTTGAAAAAGTAGCAATATAGCTCCCTCTTAGAAGGTTCAATGCATGTACGAAGAAGCACCACAGGTTACTAAATAGAATGTAACCACTATCGATCAAGAGGCTTTAATTTCCTTTTTAGCATCTTGATTATATGTTGACCCGGGAAGATTCCTGGGATTCTCTAATGTATTCTCTATCTATTTGTCTTTAGGCAATGTGGGTATACCTGTAATATATGGGGAATAATGTAACCTTTTTTTTTTATAAAACATAATAATTAAAAAGCCATTGAAGAGTTTCATAGGAAGGGGGCTGCAGGCTTGTTGCATGAGTTAAGGGAACCTTTGCCTCCCCAAAATGAGACCAAATGGCATATATAAGTATGCACGGATAATCACTCTCATGCAAAGTCGCGGCTATTGGTAGCCTCTCCAGTCACTGAATAGCCTCTTCCTCTGCAGGTTGTCATCTAAAGTCTTTATATATATATATTATGGCAATAGCTACATAATCTCTTAAAATACACAAGTTTTAATGAGTCAAGTGATACAAACGATATCTCCAAGCAGCAGTTATTATTGTAGATGCAAGTATAGGATTCATTATCCAGAAACACGTTAATTAAAGGAAGCCCATCTCCCATAAACTCCACGTAAAGCAAATACTTCTAATTCTTCATTTTTCTTGTACTTCAAGTAAGCTTTATGAATCCATATAGGTGACAGAACAATCCTATTGGCTTTGTTTAAAGTTTTAATTATAAGGTATAGAGATCCCTTATCTGGACACCCCCGTCTCCTGAGCATTCTGGTTAATAGATCCTATACCTTAATAACCAAACACTGTTTATGATGATACATTATTCAGCTGATTCATGGCTAGAGTATATGATATTTGGGAAATTTGACAGCACAGTGACAAAGTCATTAATGTTGCTGGCTTGCAGTACTAGTGATTTAGGTACTAATTGAGCAGGGCTGTAACTTGTAGGAGTTATAATGTTGTGCTCATGCTTGTGTGCATTTGTACAACCCACATACAAGCAGGTTAATAGACTCCTGATACAATTGAAGCTAGTGGTTATGTGACAGGCAATTTAGATTGTAAGCCCCACTGGTGCCGAGACTGATGTGAATGCTGTGCAGTCTTAAAGAATTTGTCTGTATATATATATATATATATATATATATATATATATATATATATATATATATATATATATATATACAGTATATATATATAAATAAAGGATAATTTGTGAATTTTGTGGCAAAGTGAAATGGGACAGCTTTGCTCATCACTATTGTTGAAATAAAACTTTCAGCGTCCCTAGCCAATAGCGGTGGAAGACACACAGGTTTGTAGATAAGCAACAGCTGGAGATTGGGAATTTCTACTTGGGAATATTTTGTTCAATTACCTCTTTGTAATGTGTCTCGCATGAGACCCCAGTGCAATTAATAGGCTGCCAGGATTAGTAGCTTCGGCTAGATGAGTGATCATCTCATTGGGAAGTCCTTTAATTAGCTAATCATTGAGGAATGCAACTAAATACTTGCCCACTAGGCACATTCATATATCCTTATGGGCTCTTTACATCAAACAGGAATTTGTTTCCCTTAGATAAAGATCAACACTCAAGCTCTCTTGGGATGAATCCTTCTTTCACTTAGCTTGACCATCCTTTAGGTATACAGGCTAAAGGGCAGCATAGAGAATTAGTGTGTAAACGTATTCAGATATTTCTTGAAACATGGACAGTGGGAAACAGGCTAAATACACAAGACAGCACAGGTATGGGATCTGTTATCCAGAAACCCATTTTCCAGAAAGCTCGGTATTATGAGAAGATCATCTCCCATAGTCTCCACTATAATCCAATAATTAAAATCTTTAAGAATGTTTTACCTTTGCTCTGTAATAATAAAACAGTGCCTTGTACTTGATCCCAACTAAGATATAATTAATCCTTATTGAAGGCAACACAATCATATGTTTATATTATTTAAGTAGACTTAAGGTATGGAGACCAACAATACAGAAATGCCCCTTATCCAGGAAACTCCAGGTCCTGAGCATGCTGGATAATAGGTCCTATAATTTTAAAAATGAAACATATCACAACATAAAATGATTTAATATAACATATAAGCTGGAGATGTCTGACTTGTAGCATTTTCATTTATGGGGCCTATGTCTGCCAGGGGATGCTGGGAATTGTAGAACAGCAACTGTAGAAACCACAGACTGGATATCATATACAGGATATTCATGGCTCTTGTGTATTTATATTGCTTTATATTCTCACAATAACATATGAACAATAACAATACAATAGATGCTGTGATGGACACCAATACCTGATCATATCTCCATGTTTATTGCAGTACAAGAGTCTGGATTTGGAGAGCACTGCGAGTGGCTGACAATGCTCGCAGAATTAGCTGTGATTCTCCTGGTCACCAGCGTATGTAAAGGCCTGCCATTCTATAATGGATTCTACTATGAGCATATTCTCAACAACAAAACGAATAATGGCAATGGAGAGGGTAGGTATGATATTAAAGATGGTTAACAATGAAGATAGTGTTCTTCCTTTTATCGTCAGTCTCTCCAGGCATCTGTGTGTACACAAATATAATGGAAAAAGTGTCAGTCACAGGAGGCTGTGTGACTAGTGAGGCAGCAAGTCAGGGAGAACCCTTAGTTTACAAGAAGACATTCCTTTTATTCCATAGAAAGGGAACCAATGGTAACAGATGACTGTGCCTCGCTGCAACACAGCAAAATCTTTTCCCATGTCCTAAATTGTTGCAGATACAATATATGATGCTTATTAGCTGTATGTCTATAAAATGGTGCCTATTTAACATTTATTTTCCATTGCATACAACGGAAAGTATGGGGGCATGACCTATTGTGTACATCAAGCATTCCTTCTCAGCATACCTATTTTTGTATACATATTAGCGGGAACGGCTCTGCTGTATGGGTACTTTGGCTAAACTATTCTACAGAGACATACAGTAATTATCTATATATGGTACTACAGTGCTGTCAGTTAATGGCCACAAGGTAAAAGTGTTTCTGCTGTGCAAAGCAACAAGGCCGTTTCCACTCACATACTGTATATAAAACAGTGGAACCAGATCGTTCTTTCAACAGTGACACCTATAAACATACTAGCTGTGAGGAGGTATTCAGTTGTGACCTGCAAGAAGCCTTTTTCCCTGTACATGTCACTGGATGAAGAAAGGTTCTGGCCGCCTTGTTGTAAGCACAAGACTTCAGAGAAGGCTTGTTTTGTTTGCAGAAAAATCATTGACTCTTACTTCACTGTTTAATGATACAAAATGAAGATGATAAATAAAATAAGATAAAAGGAGGATAAACACCATTAATACCTTGTTTGCATGCAACATCGCACGGTGGGAGTGGCCATATTGTTTTAACATGTAAAGCAACATCTAGATCTACTTTATGTGCAGAACCCCTATTTATGCACCATGGGGCAAATTCACTAAGCGCCGAAGCGTCTAACGCTAGCGTTGGTCATTTTTGTTACTTCGCAAATTCACTAACGAACGCTGGCATACATTCGCTAGTGTTACTTCGCACCCTTACGCCTGGCGAATTTGCGCAACGGACGTAACTACGCAAATTCACTAACGCGCGCAGTGTACTGAACGCTCCCTTTTACGCTAGACTTCCTTCGCCACCTCAGACCAGGCGAAGCGCAATAGAGTAGATAGGGATTGCTTCAAAAAAAGTTCAAATTTTTTCCAAGTCCCAAAAAACGCTGGCGTTTTTTCTATATTATGGGTGATAGGCTGAAAAAGATCGAAAATTTTTTTTGGGGCTCCCCTCCTTCCCCCCTACATTCCTAACTCATGGCAACTTAACTATACAGTGGGCACATGTGTAGGGCAAACATAAAAATTTTATTTGATGTTTTGAAGGTTTCCCAGGCATTTGTAGTGCTGCTACATATTCCTCCATTGAAATTTGAATTTGGCGGCGTATACAAATTAACCATCGCTTGCGTAACTTCGCTTTGCTTAGCGAATAAACGCTAGCGCAACTTCGCAACCTTACGTTACCCCTGAGTGCAACTTCGGATTTTAGTGAATTTGCGGAGCGCTGTCGAAACTACACCTGGCGAAGTGTGGCGAAGTGTGGCAAAGTGCGGCGAAGTTACGCCTGGTGCAACTACGAATCTTAGTGAATTTGCCCCCATGTCTTGGTTCTGATTGCACACTACATGCTTGCTTTTTTAAAGTTTATTCTATCTTATATAAATGACCCGCAATATCTTATATTTAAACAGTTTCTTGGTGGCTATAAGTATGGCCCCCCTAGGGATGCTGCTGACCCCTTTCTGTTGACCTTAATACAAACAAGTCAGAATGGATCTCTATTGCAATGCTGAATGGTCTAATGTAGAGGCTTAAAGAAGAGCTATAAATCAAGTAACATCTGCTCTTATGTGCAAGGGTATTTTGTAACCAATACATGTTTCCAAGGAACCATTATTCGTTTGTACATGTACACATTTATGCTTCTGTAGGAGCAACATCTTACCGTTATTTTTCTTTAGAAGGAGAACTTCATCTTTAAAGAAACAATCCTTCGGCAACCTCCTAGAGCCTTGGCAAATTATTTAATCAAGTTTAATTTTATATCAAGTGCAGAATACAGAAGCATTGGGCAGCTCGGAGGGATCTCTCTCTCTCTAGTTTACTGTTACATTACTTTTTATAATACAGAGTAAATAACATTATCATATCATTATTATATCTATAACCTGATTGGCTATAAATTGCTTTATCACTGTGATCTGTGATTTTTGCATTAATAGCGAATATTATACAAATACATAAGTCATAATCATCAGTCTCTAGGTTAACTTTTATAATAGCATTTCTGGTTTTTGCCAACTTCTCTTTTTATCGTTATTCGAGTAAAGTATCTTTAATCCCATCATAATTTTTTCAGCCTACTTGTTGTTTGCTGGGGTTAATGCTATGGGTGGTGAATAAGTGCTGCATGGCACACTGCAAGTGCACTGTGTTCTACACTGCTGCCTGCCACCATGTGAGCAGGTGCCTTTTGAATCTGACGGTGACCTGCTTTTTGCTTTAGCACAAACATCTTAACTGTACCACCTGCTGTCCACACTTGGAACCATGGACCTATGTTTATTTCTCACAATTAATGATATCCCATTCATGTAGAGTTCATTATCATTATACTGCAGGCCACTTTTGCAGAAGTGCTACATTGCCTTAAAGGAGAAAGAAAGCTGAGGAGGCATTTTATTGCCAATTTATTAACTGCAGTAGTGAAAGCTAGAATGCTATATTTATTCTGTAGAATTTTTTACCATACCTGAGTAAAATGCTCTGGAAGCTCTCTGTTTGATTAGGATAGCAGCTGCAGTATTAGCTTGGCGTGACATCACTTCCTGCCTGAGTCTCTCCTTGCTCACTTATAGCTCTGGGCTCAGATTACAGCAGAGAAGGGGGAGAGGAGCAAACTGAGCATGCTCATGCCCGGGGCAAAGAGGTTTAAGCTGAAGGCAGGAAGTCTGATACAGAAGCCCATGTGTACACAATAGAAGGAAAGAAATGCTGTATTTCTTTTGACAAAGGACTCAGAGCAGCACTACTTTGAGGGTTTACTGGTGTATTTATTTAGCCCTTTCTGATAAGGCTTACTTAGTTTTAACTTTTCCTTCTCCTTTAAGTCAACAATACTACTGAATAATATGTGATTCTAATTGTCATAAAAAGCAGTAGAATACTTGCTTAGCTTAAAGGAACAGTTCAGTGTGAAAATAAAAACTGGGTAAATAGATAGGCTGTGCAAAATAAAAAATGTTTCTAATATAGTTAGTTAGCCAAAAATGTAATGTATAAAGGCTGGAGTGAACAGATGTCTAATAAAACAGCCAGAATCCAACTTCCTGCTTTTCAGCTCTATAACTCTGAGTTAGTCAGTGACTTGAAGGGGGTCACATGGTACATTTCTGTTCAGTGAGTTTGTAATTGACCCTCAGCATTCAGCTCAGATTCAAAAGCAACAGAAATGACCCATGTGCCCCCCCTCAAGTCTCTGATTGGTTACTGCCTGGTAGCCAGGGTAACCAGTCAGTGTAAACCAAGAGAGCTGAAAAGCAGGAAGTAGTGTTCTGACTGACATGTTATACATCATTCACTCCAGCCTTTATACATTACATTTTTGGCTAACTAACTATATTAGAAACATGTTTTATTTTGCACAGCCTATCTATTTACCCAGTTTTTATTTTTACACTGAACAATTCCTTTAACCAGCAAGTAGCTTGAAGAGTGAGTAACTGCCCGTGTTAGAAGATGCTTGCTTGCACTACACAATTGTTGCATATCATTACTGTAACGTGCGCCCATGCCTTTTCTGCTGCAACACTGTGTTATCGACTGAAGGCTAGAAACTTAATTTGATAGCCTTTCATTCCAGTTTCTGATCTTCAATAGGCATTTGTATTTCACTCCCTCAACGCCAGTATAATTGCGCATCGGAATAGCTGATAATGAATCATGTGGATGCAAGTGATATTATGAAGAAAACAATTGAAGCGCTTAGGTCCCCAAATAAATGAAAATAAACTATACCTAGCTGCGGCTTCTAATCTTACAGAAGCAAGCTGGCGTCAGTAAATAGCTAGGCGGTGATCCCTTACAGGCCATAACTCTTAAGCTAAACATACAGCAAGGAAACCTAACAAATTAGTGTAAATTCTCGTTTTATTATGTGTACAAACAAAGCTAATGTTTGTTAGTCAGCAATGGGATTGTATAACCATCGGATGTCCATTTCCAAAAAAAAAAAAACACCCCTCATGCATTGAGTCTCCAAATGAATGGATGTTTAGAAGCTCTGAATTAATGAACAACAAAAATAGACTGGACAATATACCCTTCATATAAGTAGGATTTACGTTCACTTTATTTTTTTTTGTATAACATTAGTAATGATTACTTGTTACAGATTATTCTGTCCAGGCTCCTTTTTTATCTGCATACTATGGGGGGAATGTAATAAAAATCGCTAACGGAAAAACTATTCGCAATGCGAAAAGTTATGCCTTTGCGCGAACAAATTTAGCTTTGTGCGAATTTAATATAGCTTTTGCGAGCCCGGAAACTGTTTAGCGACCACTTCCGACAATGAAAGACCGTTTGCGAATTTTATAGTTTGCGCCAATGCGCAGTCAATGTAATAAAACTTCTTACTGAAAAAGCCGTTATGTTTGCTCCAAAAGATTATGACACCTTCAAGCACTTCTTATGAGTGCGCAATTAAAATTCGCAATGCGCAATTAAAATTCGCAATGCAATAACAGTTTAAGGAACAATATTACATTGCGAGATGTGGATTTTTAGTCTTATTGGTGCGAATTGTTTTGCTCTTTGCGACTTTTATTACATTCCCCTGTATACCTCTTAAATAGGTGCAGATATTCTGGTTACTCTTGAGGAGTAATACATCCATAAACTCTTTTATGAAGCAGTGGCCTCTAGTGGCCAAATCATGTTTGCAACAATAATGGTTTGAAATGTGCAAATATTGTACTACGGCTCTTTCACATAACTCCAATTTATCGACTTCCTTATTGATTTCCTAAATGTATAAAGGGTCAATGTAGTGCTCCTTTATTATCACTCGTTTAAATGTTGTTAGAGGCTAACGAAATGGTCCCAAGGTATTTTTGCAAAGCAACTACTTGTGCTAAACAAGGTGGCCATTCATGCCTGGATTTAGTCCGGCAGTTTGCACAGTTTCAACCTTGTGTTTTCTTGGCCACTTAGGCACTTCAAGAACTACTGCTTTTATAAAAAAATAATTATCTTTTCTATGGGAAAAAGACAAATCTGGGTTATTATACTATCCACATGGGAAACAAAGAAACCCATTTCTTGCAATTATTAGCAACAGATAAATGAATGCTAGAAATCCCATGATCCATTGAAAAGTAGAGAAGCCTGATTGACACAGCCTTCACGTACAGGGGAACAAGTGCATTTTTACAATACCTTCAGTAAATCTCAAATTATTTGTTGAATTCAGTCTCAGTTGGTTTGTCATTCACCACGGTTGGTAACTACAACAAAATTGTTTAATGGCTCTTTGATAGCATCTGCAATGGTCAGGGGTGCACAGAGATCAGCTAATGAGCTGTGAGGTTCTTCAAAACTGGTGGAGGTTGTGGGGAGATTAGGAAGTTCTATGTGAGTGGCTGAAGTTGGTCGGTGTTCTGTATGGACAATAGGGAAGGAGTTATGAAGGTATGGAGATCAGTGTGGGGTGTGGGAGAGGTGTATGTATGGACACTGGAGAAGGAACTGTGATGCCTGAGAAGGTGCCTGAGGGCTCCAGGCAGGGATTGGGGGTTTTCGTTTGAGCACACAGATCTTGGTGAGGGATTGGTGGAGCTTGGAGACGGAGGAAAGATCTGTGAGGGCAGGAAGATCAGTCGGGGGGGGGGGAGGTGCCGAGCTGGGGTGCCAGACAGAGATCAGGGCAGCTACGACAGGGTTGCAGCAAAAGTAAAGATACCTCCAAGGGCTTGTTACCAGTAAGATAAAAGTTGAACACAATTTTTTGTGGGTGTTTGACCTGGGTACAGCTAATACCATTTGATCTTCACTAATGTTTGCAATTGCAGATCAGATTTAGCAGAAAAAAAAGTTTTTTTTTTACAAGAAAAAGCACATACAGCAGGAGTTAACTGCTTAAATTATGTGTGTGTTTATTGCCACACTGGCAATAAACACATCATTTAAGCAGTTAACTCCTGCTGTATGTGCCTTTTCTTGTAAAATCTTTTTTTCACTTTCCTTGGAATTTTTACACCCATGGCGGAGGTGTATACAAGATTAAAGGCAATTTACTAATTTTTCTGCAATCGTTCTTAGGAGAAACGGTCAAAACTTTCTTTGATTAGATCAGATTTAGCCGTTAGGTATACAGTTTAGTGTATGCAGGGGTCTTCGTTTTTGATAGCGACAATATTTTTCCTTTTATATTTGAACTTTGTTATCGAGCACCATCTAGTGGACACATTTCAATATAGACATTACAAGGACTCTGGTTTAATACACTTTATATGGAGACAAGAACAATGCTATGATATACGTAGCAGCATATACATACAGTATATCATATTATATGATATAAACATATGGAGACAAGAAAGATGCTATGATATGTTATAGAAAATAATTGGTGTTAGTGACCCACAGCTTGATGTCATATGAAATGGTAAAATTATTTAAGTCTGTCGGTGGAAATTGGTTTTAGGGCCCGTTGTTGGGTGACAGTCCTACCCATATTAGTTCTCATCCATGAACTCTGTGTTTTCACCAACTCACATGATATTCTTTCTACTTTTAGTGATTCATTTCAATGGTGTGAGGCTTGTGGTAAACACTCCAGATGACCCTCTCTTTGGCTACCGTGGTGGGAACGCGACCCTGCCATGTACATTTCATTACGAGCCAAAGTTAAATTCCACTCGAAAGTACCGTGTCAAATGGTCCAAACTGCACAAAGATAACACTAAGGAGAGAGATGTGCTGGTGGCTATTGGATTAAGGCACAGGAGTTTCGGGGAATATAAAGGGCGAGTGCATCTGATTCAGAAAATGCCCAATGAAGTCTCCCTGGTTATCACTGATTTACGTCTGGAAGATTATGGAAATTACAAGTGTGAGGTCATTGATGGACTAGAAGATGAAAGTGGAATTGTAGAACTTGAGTTAAGAGGTGAGTAGCCTTCATGCATACACTCAAGTTACTAAGAACTCAGCCCAAACCAATTGTCATGTTCTGTGTCTTATACTTGCCAATTGCTGTCTCACTTATTCTCCTTCCAAAGCAGAACTGATAATATGTGGTCTTTGGCCCAGGCCAGTTTAACCACAGATGAGATTCCCATCATGATATTCTTTCTGATTAATCTTCATATACCATTTAGCCAGGCTGAACCCCATGTGATCTGATAATTGGCCTGAGGGCCCATCTTGAAAAGGGGAGGCTGTAATATTATCGGCAGAAGAAGGTGCAGGCTGGTCTCAGCCTCAATGTGCTTCTTTTTTGTCTTTGTATTTAATTGATATTTTACAATGTTATTCTGGGTTATAATTTTGTTTCGTTTGTGCATGGACTAAGGCTGAGTATAAATATTTGAATTGGCTTGAATTGCAGCAATATGGGACCTGCACACCAGATCAACATTTAATTCTTAAGGGGTTGAATATTATATTTACACTGATTCTTTTGAAATGAATACAGAAGGGATTTGTTAATGGAAGCAAAGAGCACAAGCAAAAACTCTATCAGTCCTGCCACCTTGGCTGGCAGACTAGAGAAACGTCTGTTATGTTATGTGGGTTATGTATATACAGTATGCGAGTGTGTATAATATATCACTTGTGCAAACAGATTATTAAAGCAGCCACTGGATGTCACTGTTTACAAAAATATAGGAATGTTTCGTGTACGGATAATACACAGCCTGTAGCTTGCTCTCTCTGTCAATGGAAACCCATGTAAAATAGCAGCTATAAGTCATAGAACAGTGTATAATAGAATAAATAGATAACTGGCCTGGCATCTGTAGGTGAAAGCAAATATTTCCATTGTCTATATTTATTAGGATATAACTTTTATTTTCTTGAATACTTCATCTAAGCCATAGAGGAAGGCATTGCCCATCTTATTTAGAAAAAGTCACAAAATATTACTTAAGAATCAAACCAGTACCTGCCAAGGGGAAAATACAGTATTTGGCAGCTGGTGATGTTTGCATGTTGTAAATAAAATGTTCCCAATTCATAAGCAGTATTTACTGCCATTTATTTTTCCTTTGACATAAATTATAAGAGTGCGGATTACTTTGTGCCCAGAGCATTTCTTGTCTTCAAATATCAGCTGGAAATTCAAAAGCTATGCTATGACTAAGTGAGCCTTTGTTTAATGACATGGGTGCAGCTTTGTCCCAGTTCTGGGAAACGATTAGCAATTCACTTAAATCAATCCAGTTTAGGTACAATAGCTAGGCAGACAATTATCTTGTTATAAAATGGACATTCAGCACGAAGGGAATGTGTATCCATAGTTTTATAGAAACATTTTTTATGGAATAGTAAAGTGGGTATTTTTTAATGAGCTTCCTGGATTTGATACTTAGCTGAAGAGGGGCTGGGAGTCATGGTCAGGCTCGGTAGTTACTGGGTGATGCCAGAACAAAGCTGTGTAGGATGGATTTGGCCAAAAACCTCCTATGAGGTTTCTGCAATATTGTAGCCTCTATTCCTATGTATAAATGGAACATAGTAAGTCAGGTTGAAAAAAGACACACATCCATCAAGTTCAACCTTTTAACTCTATTTTAACCTGCCTAACTGCTAGTTGATCCAGAGGAAGGCAAAAAAAAAAAAAACAAAAAACATTTGAAGCCTCTCCAACTTGCCTCAAAGGGGGAAAAAATGGCAATCTGACCAGTCCCTGGATCAACTTGTATTATGAGCTATCTTCCATAACCCTGTATATGCAGAAAAGAAATGTTTTGGACCCACACTAAGGGGGGGGATTCACAAAAAGTTTTCAGAGTAAAGGTGGTGGTAAACTGGTGTAAAATACTTTCTCCATATTCACAAACAGAAATCTGCCTAAATTCCAACTCAACTGCCACTTTTATTTTTTTAGTGAAAGAAAGGCAGTTTACAGACACTTTTATGAATTTGTCCTTCAAACGGCATAAAAATAGTACAAAAATGACATTTTGAACAACATTTTCTCCCGAAACTGTAAAAACGGACTAAAGCTCAGTATAACTCTTCCCCATGTGTCAGATCAATTCTAAAATAATATGCTTTCGTTCACTCAATCTTCATTTCACACATCTTGTAGGTGCCCATTGGGAAATTATTATCATATTAATAGGGATTAGCATGTTATAGTCAGGGAACACGTTTCTGTTTAACCCCTATAGGTGTAAAAGACTCATTAACAAAACAAGTAAAACACTGATTAAACAAAAAAAAGTGTTTTTTTTTATACAATTTGATATGTTAACAGTTTTTAACTCATACTTGCATTATTTTACTAGTTTTATCTTAATGAGGCAATATTAGCAATTTGAGTGAATATACTGTATTATCTAAAGGAAAAGTAAAGCTTCCCAGGCAATTTTTTAGTTTTGACAGCACTTGATCTATGATAAAACATATTTCTGATACAAATCCATATATTATGAAAAATAGCATTTTTTGTATTTAGACCCTTGTATCTTGTCACAGAAGTAGAATTACACAAATATGTAAGCAGATTTAGAAAGCCCAGGTTATCCTGAAAAAATATATAATATATATGTATAATTTTCCTAGGTAAAATAACCCCCTCCCCCAGAAATTCCAATTTGATGAGTGATTGTAATAAAATTACCTACGCTCCTGGTCCGGCGCCATCTTGATTATTCTAGGGCGCGCCTCTTAAAGGTAAAGGCGTGCTGGCGTGATTGCGCCAGCGCGTATTGACGCTCGTTTTGGCGCCAATTTCAAATGTATTTAAAGCCCATTCTGACTCCCAGCCAGTGCCCGTGATAGAATCTTGATTCTGGTGGTTCCTGAAGCCTTGTGCTGTCTGTTCCTGTGTATTTGTATCTGCTATTCCGGTTTTGATCCCTGCCTGTTCCTGACTATTCTGATATCCGAATCCTGACCTTTGCCTGCATCTCGACTACTCTTTCTGCCTGACCCCATCTGTTTGATTACCCGGTTTGACCCTTGCCTGCCTGACGATTCTGATATCCGCCTGCCTCGACCCTGCCTGTCTGACGATTCTCTTGCCTGCTCCATTTGTACCGTGACCTTCGGCCCAAAAGACTATCTACCTGCCGTGCCCCTCTGCCAGCCAGAACATCTCGCCTTGTACCCCTCGTTAAGTCCAGGTGGCACCCAAGTAAGCTAAAGGCTCCTCCCGAAGCCCAACGGTGGTCACACTACTGGTGAAGCCGAGCCGAGACCAGGGTACTTGGCACCTGTTCTGGTATTGGGTGCCGGCCGTGACAGTGATTGACAGGTTTAGTAAGAGTTAAAGACAAATTCAGAAAAAATGTTGTCAAAATGTCGTGCAAAAGACAAAATCTGAAAAGTGTCTGTTTAAAGGGCATGTAAAGGCAAAAAAATAAAATCCCATTTTTACTTTCTTTAATGAAAAAAAAAAAATGTGTACAGTTTTTATAAGAAACCTGACTGTATGCAGTGAAATTCTCTCTTCATTTACTGCTGTGAATAGGAATTGTCAGATGGTCCCTAACTGCTGAGCAGGGAAACAATCATACTTATGAACAGCAGGGGGAGCCCCCGCCTTACTTCCCAGCCATGCAGAACTCAACCAGCTTTGTTTATGATAATCCCTAAGCAGCCCAAACCACACTGAGCATGTGTACAGTCTTGGTCTTGCAAAGACAAAGTTACAAGATGGTGACCCCCTGTAGCCAACTTTGAAAGCATAAATTATTTGTTTGATTAGGCTTGTGGTGCAGTAAGTTCATGTTTATATTTAGTATACAAAATACAGCATTTCTAGCCTTATTCTATTTTAGACTTTACATGCCCTTTAAAAGACAAATTCAGAGATAGAGAATTGTCAATTTGGTGGGAAATCTGACATTCTTATCTCCACTTTTATTGTGTCTCAATATCACCACTTTTGTGAATTCCCCCCTAAGATTTAACTGAATTGAATCTTATTTCTCATATATTGCTCTAACCATATTATTTATTATTACAGAATGTTTAAGATCACACAATACATTGCATGTCAATGTTTTACACATGACTGGTGAATCTGTTGCTCCCATAATTTATAGTAATTATATAAGAGAAGTAAAGCTAATACAAAGTGTGTCTGTGCATCTATAATTTTATGCGACTCTTTGCAAAGTAAATGTCATGGCCAAGAGATGTTAACCTGTTGATCACTAGGCTTTGTATTTTTGCTCTTCAGCACCTAATAATACATAGGGGTCCGTTTCCTAAAGTCTGTAAAAAGTGTCTATAACGCATGGCCTATTATCGCTGACAATATTCTTGCAACAAAATGAACACCGCTCACATGTTTACTAAAGTGTGATGAGACAAATTTGTCTTGCAAAAAGTGGCGTTAATTACACAAGCGTAGTGGTTTGTTTTCGCGTTATTTCTGGCGAATTGCAGGGTTTTTTGCCGTTCATTTAGGTTAACTGCTTTAAATCTTGGCACCACTGCCAATGGCCACACTGATGAATATATATATATGAATGAGTTTATATAAATTAGTATTTATTGCCAGTTTACAATGTATTATTAAATATACTTATGGCCAATTAAGTACTATTAGGAATAAATGACTTTCCCATGAGATTAATTTTTCTTAATAAGTTTACGAAAAATACATTAATAAGTATCAATCTTCCCCAGTGCAATCAGTAATTTTCATTGCTTGTGACTATACTCCTCTTTTACTATACAATTTCTGTCTTTTTTTCACATAACACCACGCTCTGGATGGCAATAAAAATTGCGACAATTTTGTCTGTATTTGGCAACAATTCTAGCGATATTCTTTAGTACACTTCGCAAGACAACTTGCGTAGCATGAATGCGCTAATAAGCGTTAATATATTTGTTGACCAGAATATTCTCAAGGACAGAAGTGCTCACACTTTGGTAAACTTGCTCTTTTCTGTTGTTTTTTTTTTTCGGCACAGATTATTATCGCTGCTTATCGCACCTTAGTAAACCAACGCCATAGTCTAATAAATCCACAGGGGCTGTGTGAGTGTGTGTAGCTGTTGTAACAACGTAACATAATAAAGAATTTCATTACAAAAGCCATATTTGTAACTGAAGTGATTTCTCTGCAGGTGTTGTCTTTCCTTATCAGCCTCATGGTGGAAGGTACCAGCTGAACTTCCATGATGCCAAAAAAGCTTGTGAAGACCAAGACGCCATGATGGCTTCATTTGAACAGCTCTTTAAGGCCTGGGAGGAAGGACTGGATTGGTGCAATGCTGGCTGGTTGATGGATGGCACTGTTCAGTACCCTATTACTTTGCCCAGAGAACCTTGTGGTGGCAAAGAAATGCCCCCCGGTGTTAGAAGCTATGGAGAACGGCACAAGCACCTACACAGATATGATGCTTTCTGCTTTTCTTCTGCTCTGAAGGGTAAGGATTGGGACAGGATCTACAAAACATCAATTTTAAATTGATGTTTTCAGTGTTCTAGAAATTGCCCATTGCAGCTACACATATTTAGTTGGTGACCTTTCCATGATTAAAGGTACCATTCAAGCACTGGGTGGCATTGATCACCACTCAAATTCCTATGGTGACCCAGCACAAACTGATCCTGCTTGGGTTACTGGCTCAAGGGATGCTGTAACCTGGCATGAGAAGCTATAGAGTGCCTAGAATAACTAATTAGTCACAGCTGCCACAACCCCAGACTTATACATCAGCCTCCTTGGTAAGATACCTAATTTTTGTTTTCTTTAGATGACCTTTAAAAGCGAATTTAGCATAGGTTCAGACCTTTTCCTATCATTTACATTGCATAGGGTAAGTAATTGTTAAGACATTTTTTGGTTTTGGAACTTTTTCATGAACTGACATAAACACCAGGTAAGTGCTTCTTAGGCTCACTTATAGCAGCACATTATACTCAGCGGCACAACATTATGGCACTATAAGTACTATAAAATAATCCCTGAATGTGCCAGTTAGATCTAAACAAACTGACCTTTGGGTTTGATTGGTTCTTTTTGTGATCTAGTCAGGCACAGCCTTATGTCTTATTTAGACATTAATCAATAGGCTATAAAAATGCTTCCATTTCATGCAGAAACAATATGGTACCACCTCTGATTTATAAAAGGGCTTTTCTTAAAGGAATATGGTATTCACACAATAATCCATTTGCACTCATAACTTTGACCATGACTATAAGGGGCCCATTTACTTAGCTTGAGTGAAGGAATAGAAGAAAAAAACTTCGAATTTGGAATGTTTTTTTTTGGCTACTGCGACCATCGAATTGGCTACTTTGACCTTCGACTACGACTTCGAATCGAACGATTCGAACTAAAAATCATTTGACTATTCGACCATTTGATAGTCAAAGTACTGTCTCTTTAAAAAAACTTCGACCACCTACTTTGCCACCTAAAACCTACCGAGGTGCCATGTTAGCCTATGGGGAAGGCCCCATAGGCTTTCTAACAATTTTTAGGTCGAAGAAAAATCGTTCAATCGATGGATTAAAATCCTTCGAATCGGACGATTCGAAGAATTTAATCGTTCGATCGAACGATTTTTAATTCGATCATTCAATCGAACTATTTGCGGTAAATCCTTCGACTTCGATATTCGAAGTCGAAGGATTTACATTCGGCAGTCGAATATCGAGTGTTAATTAACCCTCGATATTCGACCCTATGTAAATCTGCCCCTAAGAGTCAGTGCTAGTGATGGGCGAATTTGCGCGAAATTCACGAAACGGCGAAAAATTCACGAAACGGCGCCGGCGTCTCGTTTTTGACGCCGGCGCCCGTTTTTGACGCCGGCGCCCGTTTTTTTGCCGCGAATTTTCGCAGGCGTTTCGCGAATTTATTCGCTGGCGGCGAAACGCGCAAATTCGCCGCGAATTCGCGCCTGGCGAATAAATTTGCCCATCACTAGTCAGTGCTAATTTCAAAAGGAAGAAACTGGAATGCATTGTGGCAGCAGAAACTCCTAAACCAATTTATTTGCATGTGTCAAATGCAGAGACACATTTTATGCAAGTAATACTTAACATGCAGGCAGCAGATAAAGGGAAGGTCATCAGAGAGCATATAAAACTGAATAACATTGACATATCAGTAACCACAGAGACAAAAGTGAAGTCAGAGCTCTCTACAGTAAATGCAAACTTAAAGTAAGTCAAAGTTTAAATTCATTGTATTGCTAATGTGGTCAACTAGCACATTCTTGAGAAATAGGTTTAATCTTAATGTAAGCTCCACTAAGGGAAAGTAATTAACTACCGCCTACTTAAAATACTTCTATATTTGTCCTTGAAATAATGTGAGCATGAATATATAAAGCTTTCATGTTCCTTGGTCATTGTTGATCCTTGTCAAAGAGTTTAAATCTTTCTATCTTGCAGGAAAAGTTTACTATCTAGAGCACCCTGAAAAGTTAACTTTTGCTGAGGCCAAAGCAGCTTGCCAAGACGATGGGGCACAAATTGCCAAGGTCGGACAACTCTTCGCTGCATGGAAATTCATTGACTTAGATCGCTGTGACGCTGGCTGGTTGGATGATGGTAGCCTCAGATATCCTATAGCCTTTCCCCGTCCTAACTGTGGGCCACCTGAACCTGGAGTTAGGAACTTTGGATTCCCAACAAGACATATGAAGTTTGGAGTCTACTGCTACAAGATGAGTTAAATACAAAAAGATTTGACACTTTGGACCTTGTGTGATATACCTTCTTATTACCTCAGGATGAACCTGAAGAATATGCAAGAGAATACATGACAATATACAACTTGAGACAGTATCTCAGGCAAACCAATGACACAACATAAGCTTGGATACCATGTTTATTCTAACAGATAATTATTTTCCTGCTATATGACAAAGCTACACTTTTCCCTTCTTGAATGATCTATGCTAACGCATTCCACAAATATGCAAATATATATTTTAAAAAGTAGATGGCTGGTTGAAACTTATGTCTCTGTCTTATGACTCAAGATATTATTGACCAGCACCTTAACAACATCCCTTGTGACTAAACTTTAGAATGTTCACAGTGAGTGATATGTTGTTGGTATTGGCACGTTAGGGTCCCAGTACATGAGGATGAATTTGACTTCCTTCTATGCTGAAATTCTTATGTCTTGGATCAGATGTTACAGTACTTTATTGAGACCCAGTTTTGTTGGGGCTAACTCAGATATTAAACATTGGCATAGCCTCAAAATGTTGGGTTTCGTTTAAGTAATCACAAGTCTCTATTTCTATTTACAGCCTGCCATGTCGGCTGTCTTCCTCATGCTCATTTCAAATGGAATTGCCAACTTCCCAATTTCCATTTCAGCTATCATAAAATAGGATAGCAATTGGGTGTCATGGACATGAAAATTAGCTTAACATGAGAAGAATCACCGGGCTTACTACTCAAATGCTTAGCCACAATAAAAAGGCACTACAATTGGCAAGTTGTAGAGACGCTACTTATAACAGCTAGTTAGCACTCCCTTTAGTGAAGCTCTCATATCCATGTCTGTCTATTTCTCACAGCCATGCTATCTCTTTAAGGTACATTCTGACTTTAGAATCTGTCATGTATAAGGCTATAATTTACAAGCTGATATATATATTATCTAGGGACTATTATTCCCCCTATTGAAAAATATAAGCATAATAGAAGTTCTTTTATACAGGTCATGGGACTCCATAATGACTTTAAGGGGCCGATTCACCAAGGGTCGAATATCGAGGGTTAATTAACCCTCGAAATTCGACTGGGAGTTAAAATCCTTCGACTTCGAATATCGAAGTCGAAGGATTTTAGCGCAAATAGTTCGATCAAACGATCGAAGGAATAATCCTTAGATCGAACAATTAAATCCTTCGAATAGAACGATTTGAAGGATTTTAATCCAACGATCGAAAGATTATCCTTCGACCAAAAAAATTTAGGCAAGCCTATGGGGACCTTCCCCATAGGCTAACATTGAGTTCGGTAGGTTTTAGATGGCGAACTAGGGGGACAAAGTTTTTTCTTAAAGAGACAGTACTTCGACTATCGAATAGTCGAATAGTCGAACGATTTTTAGTTTGAATCCTTCGATTCGAAGTCGTAGTCGAAGTCGAAGGTTGAAGTAGCCCATTCGATGGTCGAAGTAGCCCAAAAAACACTTCGAAATTCGAAGTTTTTTTACTTCGAACCCTTCACTCGAGCTTGGTGAATTGACCCCTTAGAATCCTCATTTTACAATATGGGGGTATATTATTTTATAAAATACAGGTTTCTGTGAGTCATGTGACAAAAATCAGCATGCAACCACTTCCTAACTTGTGCATATGAATGATGTCCAAATTAAGGGGGAACAAAACTTTTTCTTTATTGAGACTACCTTTACAACCTTCTGGTCCCACTCTAAACTAATGTCTTTTCAAGAGGTAAAAATTTATAGAGAAGCGTTTACATCTATATTTTTTTACATTCTGTACTAAAAAGAAGTCATTTGGGTATGTTTCTATTCATCTGAAAAGCTATATTTTTTTATTTTATTTTTCGGATTAAAACGTTGCCCATCTAATGATAATGGAAAATATTAGGTGCACTACACTTATAGCGCAAAACATGAACACAAAATCTGCACAGAAAACTGATATACACCATACACTTACTTATGTACTTACCCCCCCTCCCCCCATTACAGTGCATCACTATACTTTTATAGTGACAGGGGTCTGTGCTTAAACAGAAGGTAAGTCCACCAGTCCGACTTGTGTCTGTGTAAGGAGCCTGCAATGGGACGCCCATGTACTGACCCCAAAACAATGGCTCAATCACAAATCTTGTGTTTCTTTCTTTCACAATGTGTTTCACTTCACATGTGTCACCCTACACAGCTCACTAACCATAATATACTTTGTTGGTCCATAAAAGTGATATTTTCCCATTGCTGCCTTTTTAAGGTGGTGAAAAGGCAGCCCCCCAATCCCAGTGCAAATAATAAAGAACCGGCAGCTTTGCCGATGGACAAATGTTAGCAGAATGCTGCCAGTGGCTCTGCACTTGTTTTATCATATCATTGTACACTAGAATGCCAACGTGAGGTCCGAATGCGTTTTTCATTCGTCTGTGAAGTGTGCTTGTTCCAGGATCCAATATGTGAAAGTGTATGTACAGCAAACAGTGCAGGAGATCCTAGCTGGATTTCCCTCTGCACAGAGGCCACACTGTAGCTAGTTCTAAATGGATGTCCATGTGGCAGACAGAAATAAGGGCCCCTTCATAAACAGGTCTCCTCTTTATACACTGCCTGGCAGGCATCCAAGCTGCTTGAATGACCGGCCCAGTTTGACTAGAAACCGCAGGAGCTCAAGGTGGGCAGAGGCAGATAGATAAACAGAGCAGATCTGTACACAACCACTTAGCTGAGAAAGACTCCTCTATATGAGCTAGCCCTGAGGTTTTGTATCATGCAGCCCAATTTGTAAAATCTTCAGGATCTTTCTGTTAACTCCTGTATAACTTGCACGGAAAATAAAGACTGTTTCCTCTCCCAGCCTCTTTGGGTTCTTTCTGAACAATTCTTTATAACAACTAATAGGAGGGATTTGTTATATATTGTCTGAGAATCTTTGTTTTGTCATAACCCTTAGCAATTGTCTGTTTAGCAATGGCGTTCATTGCGATTTCTAATTCAAGGCAATGAAGGGGTTAACAGGACGCCCACGAATCTGAACAGCACAAAAGACCTTGGATATATTTCTGTAAAGTCTCAGCATGTTTAAAAAGTGCCCCGTTTAAAAGACGCTTATTTTAGGAATTATACAAACTGACATTATATTTTTATTATTTGAAAAAAACTGTGCTATTGTTTTATATGGAAATACTTTCAGTATATGATTCTTGCCATTCTTTCATTTCTTTATTCTTTTTATTTCATTCATTCCACTAACATGAAAGATGGTTTAAATTCATAATAGGGGGTCAGTTTGAGGGGGGGGGATTAATGATGCTTTACAAACCATCAGTTTCAAATAAAATACGTTTTTGGCTTGTACCAGTGCTGAATGGGCTTAAGGGACATAGCAAAGGCAACATGCATAGTGATGGGCGTTTTGCTTCCCTGAAAAATTAGAGAATTTTGCGCGAAATTTGTGGATTGGTGAAAAATTAGCGAAATGCCCACATCAATTTTGACGCCGGCGTTAAAATCAATGGGCGTCGGAATAATGTCGACACACAGCGGTTTCGACGCAAGCAACTTTTCCGACGTGCGCCCAAAATTTTTTGACGCTGGTGAATTTTCACTGCAGTTTCACGAATTTAGTCACCGGTGGCGAAAGCAGAAATTCACCATGAATTTGTGCCTGGCGAATTTATTCGCCCATCACTAAACATGCATATTATGCCAGAGACATTTAGGAAGTTTAAGCCTGGTGTAAGATAACATTTTTGCTTGCTGTCCTACTATGGATTGACAGCTCTCATCTCTCGCAGTCCAACTCTTTTCTGCTGTAGAGCATTTGAATGAAAAAAACCTTTAACCCTGTTCATACTATAGGAAAAAGGTTGAGCTCTTCAGGTTTTGCAGTATAAATACTAAGGCCATTGCTTTTTTATAACATTGTATCTGCCTCCTTCTGGGAGCCCTAAGCACCACAAGACCCCTCTACAAACTAGCAGCCTGGAACACCCACGACTCAATGGTTTTAGTCTATGAAGTTATTAAGTTACTAATATTTTTGCAGAGGTGCCTAATGGTTGGGTTACATAGCCTGTACCTGTGGATAGGAAAAATTATACTCAGCGTGTGTCCAGAACCTGGCGTTTTCCCACCGCAAGATAAGGAATGGTGCAGAAAACTTTCTTAAAGGCTGAAAGGTACAGATCTGTAAGAGCTACATTTAGTAGCTATGTCTGAGATACCTTATTCTTAAGTCTTATTAGACTACTACATGGCAAGGCCATCGTTAAGAAAACCATAAGAATAGAACTAACTGTAATTTTAAACCTGCACAATAATTTAACTGGATTCCTCCCCCACCCAAACTATTCTGATGGGGGGATAATGCAGGTATAAATCACTGCGTAAATGTGCTGCGCATGACATTTCATGTTAGTGATATCACAATGCAAAATCTTGCAGTAAAAAAAGATACAGGTATGGGATCTATAACGCTTGGGAATTGGGGTTTTCTGGATAATGGGTCTTTTCATCATTTGGATCACCATACCTTAAGCCTGTGAAAAAGCATTTTTATATGAAATAAACCCAATAGCATAGTTTTTCCATGAATATGGATTCACGCAGCTTAGTCAGGATTGAGTGCAAAGTACTGTGTTCTTATTACAGAGAATACAGATCATTTTTTTTTAAAATTAGAATTATTTGCACATAATGGAATCGATGGCTGATGGCGTTCGGTTTAATTCTGGGCTTTCTGAAAAAAATCTGCATTTGGAAAGCAAACAAAGAGGAAGAAATTCATTCCATGTCAATAAAACAGATATAGAAGCCGGGGACAGATCAGGAGATTTAATATGTGAGTTACAACTGGACACACAAGCTCCAAAAGTATCTTTTATTGTTGGCCTCCCTTATCTTTGGTGTTTTTTTCATGTATTCATACTTAACCTCATTTTTGCAGACCCAAACGTCTTATACTGTAGTTTCAGCACATCAAAGTTAACTTTGACATAATGTACCCCCTGTTATATATATCATGGATGGGCAGATTGTCCATTGACTGTTGATGAGATGTGGGAAATTTTAGCTTAACAACTTTTGCAGGACTCCACTAGCCCTGATTTGTAGTAATATATAGATATACCACTTAATTTATCACTGTAACAATAGTTAGGAGTGCAGATTAAAAGATATATATATATATATATATTATAAGGGGGTTATTTATTATGCTCCAAATAGCCAAAATTCTAAAAAATTTGTGGTTTTCAGACTAAAAAAAAAAACTATGGATTTTTCGGAATTTATTAAAGCCTGATGGTCTTAAAAGTCCTACTCTTAAAAAAATCGGGCATCTTAAAGCTCTCGAGGTCCTGTATAAGTCAATGGAGAAGGTCCCAGTGTCTGCACTGCTATCCGTACTAATATCCAATAATTTCTGGGATTTTGGACCAAAAACTCAGAAAACTACGAAAAATTTGTAGTATTTGCGGAGCTTTGCCTGAAAAGTACCAAAGCTCCAAAGTTATCGGATTTTTGCCCGACCCAATTTTTTCTGATTTTTTTATGACAAATAAGGTCCATTCGGATTTTTATGTTAGAAATACTTAGAAAAATTCGGACCTTGATAAATAACCCTCTAAATGTATCACTGCAAAATTAGAATGTAATGCATTGTTGTTGTGGTCTTACATATATTGCAGGATGGTGTACACCATTCACTGTGGATCGATTTCAGTGGTATCCAAAAAACTGATAAAACATGGGTCTGTTGGCTGGTTAAATAACCACACTTGCATTTCTGTACAGAGTTAAAGGCTTGATACCACATGCTCATAGAGGACCTACACTGAGGATCTAACACTGTCCTGGCTAGTTTTTTCTTTGCAGGATGCCTACTCTGACTTTGGCTCTTCTTAAATGCCATCATCACATTGACTACACGCTCCCAGCTCCTCTTTATATACTCAAGGATGGCACCTGGTACTTTGATGGCTGTCTTATCATTTCCACATTTCTTTCACAAGGAACACCATGTTGACAGATAGTTTCCATCTGGTACCCATTGGTGAAACCTGAAATTGGGATATATGGTATTCAAACATCTATCGTATGACTACAATAACATTTCATATAGGAGAAGCTTTTATGTATAGTTTAAAAGATTTTCATTTGCATCCCTTTAATGCTAGAAGGAATGTAATGAACTCCTCTCTTATAGCAGAATGAATAGAAGTTATATTTATTAAGCTTCCCATACCAGAGAATCTCTTATGCAAAGCCATTCCCCACCACATCAGGGCTGAATGATCTATTTATTAGGAACAGAGACCACTAGCTCCGTTGGAGGAACTTGCCTTGTAACAAAATGGCACAAAAAATATTGTTTTGTTTAATTGCATTTGATTGATGTCTGACTGCTAAAAAAATGTACCTATAATTATTCTGAACATAGCGTGTTTGCAATTTTACAAGAAAATAACAGCACTTCATACTGGAAATGTCAAGGTAAAGTCAGATTATTATTTTTCTTATTTGACAAAAATTGTGCCTAATCTTGAAAATCAGATGAGCAAGTTCTTTAGAGAACCAATGTTCTAGTCACCAAAAATAGATCCCAGAATGTAAAAGTGCATATGTAAAAAACAAAAGTTGTACTTTTGGATGTTGCCAATGATCTTAAATTAAAATGGAAAAATTCAGAGATGAATTTGGAAAATTCTTATTAATGGAGTAATGCATGAGGTATCTTCTATTAATATTCTATATTATTATATAAAACATATTTGCTGTCATCAAATTTACCAGTGAGTGTAAATAAAGCAAAACTATCATTGCAGTAGACTTGAATAGCTAAAAACATAGTAAATTCTCAATACAGCTATACCATCTCTCTTGACTTTGTTGGACATATGATCAAGCCCCCTAATATTATAACAGGCTTAGATATAATATGATAATGACATCAAATTATTAGTCCCTTTTTGTAACATTATGGGGCACATTCACCTAGGGTCGAATATCGAGGGTTAATTAACCCTCGATATTCGACCGTTGAAGACAATCCTTTGACTTCGAATATCGAAGTCGAAGGATTTAGCGCAATTCGAAGGATTCAAAGGATTTTAATCCATCGATCAAAGGATATTCCTTCGATCAGAAAATTGTTAGGAAGCCTATGGGGGACCTTCCCCATAGGCTAACATTGGCCTCGGTAAGTTTTAGGTGGCGAACTAGGGGGTCGAAGAATTTTTTAAAGAGACAGTACTTCGACTATCGAATGGTCGAACGATTTTTACTTTGAATCGTTCGATTCGAAGGTCGAAGTAGCCAAAAAATTCCACCTATTTTTCCTCTATTCCTTCACTCGAGCTAAGTAAATGGGCCCCTATGTATTTTTTATTAGTTTTAAAAGTTTAAAAGATTACTGTCTGATGACAGTATCCCTTTTAATACATAAAATGTTGCTGTAACAGTCAACTTGTTGTCGTTTTCCCATAGTATCAAGAAATCTTCCCATGACTGATGTCCAGACTGTACCTTCCACTGATTTGGGTCACCCTAGGTTGGCAGCCTATATGGCTTGTTGGGTAAAGATTGTATTCATACTTCATTCATTATTTTACATTTAAGTGAACACATAAATAAAGTATAATTAATAATAAAACAAATACAACAAAGTATAATCATAAATATGGCCATTGTTGTCAAAAATTATGTAGTACTGTGCAGTGTAAGAAGGTAAAACGCAACATCTGACTTTTTATTGCAGAACAGAATGAGCATTACACAATATTAATATGATATCATTGTTTTCTCCTGGTATTTCTCTATGTTATAGTCCATTTATGGCTCTTATTATTCTTATGAGTCTTTAACTTGGATCTATGAATCTTCTATTGTGTTGTAAGTTCAATGGCAGCCCCTGGCAAACAAACATGCTTCAAGTCTATACAGCTAGGGTAGCTTTATCCCTTTGTATCATCTTCAAATCTACTTTATATTAAGGAACAAGCAAACTAACTTACATAGCATAAGGTTATATGACAGTGGCACATTGACAATAAAATAGTTAAAAAAATGCTAAGTAAAAAATAATGGTTCTATCAAATATTTAATTGAAATTACACAAAGGGGCACATTTACTTAGGGTCGAATCTCGAGGGTTAATTAACCCTCGATATTCGACTGTCGAAGTTAAATCCTTCGACTTCGAATATTGAAGTCGAAGGATTTAGCGCTATTCATTCGATCGACCGATCGAAGGAATAATCGTTCGATCGAACGATTAAATCCTTCGAATCGAACGATTTGAAGGATTTTAAACCATCGACCGAACAATTTTCCTTCGATCACAAATTGGCTAGAAAGCCTATGGGGACCTTCCCCATAGGCTAACATTGAGGATCGGTAGGTTTTAGATGGCGAAGTAGGTGGTCGAAGTTTTTTTTAAAGAGACAGTACTTCGACTAACGAATGGTCGAATAGTTGAAGGATTTTTAGTTCAAAGTCATAGGTCGAAGTAGCCAATTCGATGGTCGAAGTAGCCAAAAAAATACTTCGAAATTCGAACTATTTTTTATTCTAATCCTTCCCCCGAGCTAAGTAAATGTGCCCCTTAATTTTTTTTGTAGAGAAATAAATTCACATATTTTAAAATTCACATATGTTATGGGTCCATCACGTTTAACATAAGTTCTATAAAATGTAAAGCTTTATATCTCAACAATAATGCTCCATTGCCTCCTGAGACTACAGAACATTTCTCTATTAGTTTTTATGCTGTTGTGAATAAGGAAAGCAAACATGTATGGCAGGCCTTGGGCACACGTTTCTCATGCTTGTGCATAACCCTCTCTGTGTACATAATATATGTTGTGTCTTTAACTAGTGATGGGTCCAACCAGTGTTTCCTATAATTTTTTGCAGACTGGGTGGTCTAAAATGATGTTTTGTGCACAGTTGTTAAAAAGACTGCAAAGAATTATAGGTATACAGTGATAGGTGGGTCTGTGCATGTACTAAATTTTATGTCAGTATACAAAATGTACTAAGTTGTTGTGTGATGTCATAAATAAGAGTTTAGAGGGAGTGTTGTTTCAAACATTTCCATGCTCCCTACTGTACCTATGTCATACAACATATCTTTCCTTCTGGAAACTCAGTATCCAGAAAGCTCAGAATTACAGGAAGCCCATCTCCCATAGACTCAATTTGAATCAAATAATTACAATTTTTAAAAATGATTTACTTTTTTCTATGTAATAATGGAACATTACCTTGTACTTGTTCCCAACCATTATATATTTAATCCTTATTGGAGGCAGACAATCCTTTTGGGTTTTCTTAACGTTTTAATGATTAAATGTGAAAGCTATTTTTTTGTAGTAGACTTTAAGGGGCAGATTTATCAAAGGTCGAGGTGAATTTTTGAATGAAAAAAATTCGAATTTCGAGCTGTTTCTTTTCTGTACTTCGACTAGGGAATAGTCCAAATTCGATTAGAATTTGAAAAAAATTCGAATATCGAAATTTATCATGTACTGCATCTTTAAAAATTCGACTTTGATCATTCGCCATCTAAAACTTGCCCAATTGCTGTTTTAGCCTATGGGGGACCTTCTAGAAACTATTTGGAGTCAATTGGTGGACTTTGAAAAATTTAAGTTTTTTTGGGAAAAAACTTTGAATAGAATATTCCTTCGATTCGTACGATCCGAATTCGGCCCAATACGGACCTATTCAATCGATAACTGACCTATTCGACCAAATAAAAACTTTGACTTCATTTCGGTTGGTCTTTTTGAACTCGAGTTTCAAAGTTTTTTCGATATGAAATTTGACCCTTGATAAATATGCCCCTAAGGGTATGCAAATCCAAAATGTATTTATTTATTTTGCAATATATCTCTTTCTGAAAATCCAAATGATGGAAATACCCCTTATCCCAGATCCCAAGCATTCTGGATGCCAGGTCCCATACCTGTAGTTGCCGGTGATATTGTTTTGAGAAAATATTCAACCATTTTTTGCCCAAATGGTAAGAAACTGTACAGCAAATCCTATTAAATCGAATCCAATAATCATATACAACATCATATTTAACAATATTTCTTTTCACTATTTGGTTAATTATATTTACCCTTTGTATCCACACCCACCCCTAACACCCAAAAAGAAAACAGTCCTTTTTGTTTTCCATTTTGCCTTTCCCACCCACATCCCTTAGCGTTTTATTCTTATTTTATTATTAATTTTACAAATTTCCCATCTCAATTCATTACATAAAAGACATGTAATTAAAAGCAATCAACTGATATTACCTCTGCCTTAAACAAAATGCTGTATTACTACAGTCATCTCTGAGACCTCATTCTCCACTTTCCATTTTATCCATATATTTCCCCGGATTTGGATTCTACATATACATAGCTTGGTCCCATGAGCCATATAAAGTAAGCATAAGGGATATACAGTAAGGGGCAGATGTATTAAGGGTCGAATATCGAGGGTTAATTAACCCTCGATATTCGACTGACGAATTAAAATCCTTCGACTTCGAATATCGAAGTCGAAGGATTTTGCGCAATTCGTTCGATCGAATCCTTCGATTACATCCTTCGAATCGAACGATTCAAAGGATTTTAATCCATCGATCGAAGGATTATCCTTTAAACAAAAAGAGATAGCCAAGCCTATGGGGACCTTCCCCATAGGCTAACATTGACTTCGGTAGCTTTTAGGTGGCGAACTAGGGGGTTGAACTTTTTTCTTAAAGAGACAGTACTTCGACTATCGAATGGTCGAATAGTCGAACGATTTTTAGTTCGATTCAAAGTCGTGGTCGAAGTAGCCCATTCGATGATCGAAGTAGCCCGAAAAAACACTTCGAAATTCGAAGTATTTTTTCTTCTATTCCTTCACTCGAACTTAGTGAATGGGCCCCTTAAACTAAAGATATTGTTATTTCTATGTCAAAGTCTTCAGAGTCAATTTAAAATATACTGAATATGACTGCGACATAATTCCTATCTTTGTAAAGGTGAGATCCAGTATTACAATGTTAGCCAGAGCTTCATATAATGGTTTACATCACTTGAATTGGTTTGAGTTTTGCTGACGATATAATAAGGCCATTTTAGGCTTAGTAAAGTAATTCTAAATTTGTCATTTACAGATAAGTGCATCAAGCCATGTTGACTCTCGTCCCTATAAATGTAACAATTTTCAGCTTCCTTGATGGCCTTTATGCCATGATTGCAGAGTATGAAAGAAAATGGCATCTCCCAGCTTGCTAACATTTTTCTTGTGGCTGTTTTCTTGCACAAATGAGGTTGTCATGGAAACCCCATGGCAGAATTCTCTGGCAAATGGCACATTATACCTCTCCCTGCATGTATTACTATATTAGCATACCGCAGAGGTAGAAATCTGGAAGCTTTTAATGTTAAAAACATGCTTTTTTATGTAAAACATTGCTTTTTTTCTTTCGAGGTAAATTTATTCATAAAAGAAAAGTTTACTGTAACATCCACATCAGCATCAATATTTACACATGTAATGATTTTATTGGCATGGGCACAGACCCATGATACAAAAAAATTGGCTTGATTACTCCTAATCAAATCCTTCCCAGCTAATACTGTTTCATACTGTTCATTGGGGCACTTCTTATCTAATGGAAATGTTACAGGAGGATATAACTTCAGGGCTGCCCTAACATATGTTTTATATGAACCACTGCTGTCAATTGGGAGGCCTGGAGGCCAGATATGGCCTTCCAGGGTATTTTTTTGGCCCTTTGCCTGCCTATGGGTTGCACAGACAGCTATTTATGA
Source organism: Xenopus laevis (assembly GCF_017654675.1). NCBI lineage: Eukaryota > Metazoa > Chordata > Amphibia > Anura > Pipidae > Xenopus > Xenopus laevis. Next base: position 44,654,928 of record NC_054376.1, on the reverse strand, counting down.
CATAACAGCCTTTCCTCAAACATGTATGACCTACTTCAAGACATCTCACTTTTCAAACTACTAATGGCCTTCAAGGGAATCTATTAAAACAGTATTAGAACTAGGGATGCACCCAATCCAGGATTCAGTTGAGGATTCGCACAAGTTTTGGAAACCTTACAAGAACCCCTAACACAAGATAACTGAACAATAATGTTTTTATTCACAGTTGATGAATTTTTTAAAATGTTCTTTAAGGGACAAATACATCAAGGGTCGAATATCGAGGGTTAATTAACCCTCGATATTCGACTGGGAATTAAAATCCTTCGACTTCGAATATCGAAGTCGAAGGATTTAAGCGCAAATAGTTCGATTAAATCCTTCGAATCGAACGATTCGAACGATTTTAATCCAACGATCGAAGGATTATTCTTCGACCAAAAAACTTAGGCAAGCCTATGGGTTCGGTAGGTTTTAGATGGCGAACTAGGGGGTCGAAGTTTTTTCTTAAAGAGACAGTACTTCGACTATCGAATAGTCGAATGATTTTAAGTTCGAATCCTTCGATTCGAAGTCGTAGTCGAAGGTCGAAGAAGCCCATTCGATGGTCGAAGTAGCCCAAAAAACACTTTGAAATTCGAAGTTTTTTTACTTCGAATCCTTCACTCGAAGTTAATGAATTGGCCCCTAAATGTGAGGGCTTCGATTAAGTTCTATATTTGCCTGAATTCTTTTGAGCCTTTGGTATTCATTTAAAACCAAAATGAGAGAAATGGATCATATGTTATTACAAGTCATCCTTTGACATTCCTTTACAGCAGCTGATGTAACAATGGTCACAATGTCACAATGAAGCATGTAAACGTACATGCTTCATTATTGCTTCCATTCATACACCAGCCAGACACACATACACTGACACATTCTACACACACAGCACATAGACATTTAATAGGAGAGACAGTAAAAATAAAATACAACAAGTTCGCATTTTATTATACATATATCACAATTTTTTGGGGGGATGTTAGAAACATTCTTTCTTTTGCCTTCTCTCCATGCACATGTTTTTATAAAATATTCACTTTCTTTTTTACAATAAAAAAGATAAAGAATTGTTTGAACATGATATTAAAAACAGAAGCGCTTTCAAATGTCTTGAAGTTTATTGCAACTTAATTTAAATAAAAAATAAAAACAATTAGTGCTCCAATTGTTATTTTTAATAAAGTTATTATTCTTTTAATATAAATAGGTGCACGGAAACATCATGCACTGCACGGTCCCCGAAAGAGCAAATGGGACATGAAAGCATTTTGTCTCTGTCCTACATTGGGGTGGCGATAAAGTGGAACAACTAAACTAGAGACTTGGCTGCTGCTGGAGATGCAGGGGAAGCAGATAACTGGTGGATTTGTGGTATTCATATTTCTTCATTTCTTACATGACCACAAGAAGTCACATCAATGTGTTCCTCAAACACTTGGACCTTCTAAATTGTAGAAAGCTGCATAATACAAACGTTCAGGTTCTGTTGGTTCTGAGTCTAAACAGAGGGTTGGCTTGAAAGTATTATTTTGAAAATACAAAACCTAAATGTTGAAGCCAAAAAACTGTGGGTTTCAGGTAAAGAAAAGGCTTAAAGAGAACACATTAGAACAAAAACATACCTGATAAAGGACATTGTTACAGCCACATCTCTGTAAAATTTCCTGTTTGCTCATAGGACCTAACACTTGTGACCTATATGGGCACCCAGAATAAATAGGGTTTTAAGCCACATCAGTTGGGCAATGATGCCTTTTGCCTCTGGTTTTTCAGTGTGCAGTCAATGCTAAAGTGGGAAGAGCTGAGAAGAACCAATCAGAATGCTCATAAATCAATGGTAAGAAAACAATTTCTAGCTACACTAGGAACAACAAAAAAATGTGTCTACGTAAAAATATACAAAAAATTAACATTGGTCAACTAAAATGTTTTTTTTTTCTGCTATGAAAAGAAACAATAGAGAACTACTAGTAAAGGTCTTTAGGGATGCCCCAAATCCTGGATTTAGCTAGGGATGCTTAAATCCAATCAATTTATGTAGCCCTGGACAATTGACTGTTAATTTTTTTTGGTTGACAATGCATGATTTTTTTCTTGAATTTGCTTATTTGGTCTAAGGATTCAGAATCTGGCCCAGCCCAAAAATTATGCATCTGTATGATTGTATGGAAGTAAATGGCAATCCTCACTTACATAAACAGGGAATGCGGAGAATGCAGAAGTTAAAAGGAAAGCCTGATATTTTTTTCAAGGGATGGTAACCATTGTTACTGCTCTGTAAAACAATATCAGTAAATGATAATCGGCCCCATACTGTTTCTAAATGTTACAGAATCTTTTTTCCTGTGTTTTAACATTGGTGCCAAGGGATTCCATTTATTTTGTAGAAATTTAAATGAGGCAAAGGGACAGAATTCTGTATAAATAAGGCTTTTGCTCATCAAATCAATGCTTGGACAGATTTATCCATATTTCTCCTAATTTAAGCCTTTTGAAAAAAAATCTGATTCCTTTAGAGTCACAGACACCAGGCTTCTCAAACAGTATTTGGTATTTTCAAAATCTCTTTCAATAAAGTATAAACATATATCCAATAGTCACTTTACAAACAGAGGTTGATGTTAAAACTAGTAGCACTATGTTAAATAGGCAAGTGCATTAGAAATAAGTGCAAAATAAGTACAATTGTGTGGACATAGGGGCACATTTACTATGGGCCGAATATCAAGGGTTAATTAACCCTCGATATTCGACCATCGAAGTTAAATCCTTTGACTTCGAATATCGAAGTTGAAGGATTTACCGCAATTCGAAGGATTTTCGAAGGATTTTCGAAGGATTTGAAGGATTTTAATCCATCGATCGAAGGATTTTCCTTCGATCAGAAATTACCCCATAGGCTAATATTGGTGCCCGGTAGGTTTTAGGTGGTCGAAGTTTTTTTAAAGAGACAGTACTTTGACTATAGAATGGTCGAATAGTCGAACGATTTTTAGTTCAAATCGTTCGATTCGAAGTCGAAATCAAAGGTCGAAGTAGCCAATTCGATGGTCGAAGTAGCCAAAAAAATTATTTTAAATTCAAAGTATTTTTCCTTCTTACCCTTCACTCGAGCTAAGTAAATGTGCCCCTTAATGTACACTGTCACCCAAATATTTAGAACTGTGGCACACAAGGAGGTGATGTGAGCGTCACCAGCAGCTGCTTCCTATTCTGGTGAATTAAAGGCACACGGCTTGTGGGATACTATGCCAATTATTTCAGGACAATAGCATTATGTACCAATATGGATGTTAATATTCACTAGAGTTGGAAAAAGCTGCCAGATATATGGAACGTTGGGATCCATAATTGAGAGGTGCGATAGATACTATTTGTACTATAATTTCCTTTTATGCTTTCCAAACAGCAACGTTCAGAAAGACTTTCAACCAATGACAAAAGAAACATGTCTAGGCCTATGTGTGTATATGCAAATGCTACCTGCATGCCTGATGTGCCAAATACAGTATAACGTGGGGGCCTGTTAAAAGCAGATAGAAGCTGTTGTTGCTCCTAAGACTCCGTGCAGCGTCTTACATATTTCTGCCACAGCTACTGCATTAATGCTTTGCCTACCTAATACCTGCCTCCTGTAATCCGTATACAACTGCGTTTCTAAACAGCAGAATGCAAAGAAAAAAAACACACACGTGTACATTCAGTGACAGAAGGGGTGGAAATTATAATGGTAGCAAGTGTGAGAACATATTGTGACAGCTGCTTCTACATCAGTTTTCTTTTAATACTGCACATGTATTTTGATTTAAAAGTATAACAAACAAGGGAAAGTTGTGCTCACCACTAATTTTTAAAACCATTAGGCGGGGGTGCAATGAGGCTGTGACCACAAAATATATATAGACAAATACAAGAGTCCTCTGCACTCAACCCATTATCAATATATTTAAGACAGAGTCATTTTGTGCATACTGCTACTGAAAAATGCCTTACCCTGTTTAAACCCTGTCTATTTGATTTAAAAGTACTTGTGGACAATGCTTTCTTCTTATACCCTTCCACCCACCCCTTTGTCCTCTCACACCGGAGATACATTCAGCAACAGTTCACAATTATTTATTCAAGGTTCTTGGCGTGCAATGTGTTTGTAACATTTAATATATTCATACTTTTTTTTAATTATTATTATTATTCGGCCAGCCTGGAGTTTAAATAATAAAAATATCACATTATACTCACATTATAGTTAATCAAGACAATGGGAAAATAGTCTTTATGGCACTATGTTGCCCTTCTCTTTCCACTCAAAGCCATTCTAGCTTCCTTAAAACCCTCCGAATAATGGCACGACATGGGCGCTCACAAAGGCCCTTCTCGGACCATTAGTAAAATTGTTGAAATCTAATTTGCGTTGATGTTTTTTTTTTATATACAGCTTGGGATTTTCTTGAATATAAACTCCTTACATGACAAACAAATTCAAATTGACATAGTTGATATAAATGTTCTTTACAATATTTTTTTTTTGTCTCTTTCTACTTTAATGGGCCTTTCCCTGTTCAGATGTGGCAATTGCTCTCGACCGACTTCTGGGGCTTCTCTTGTGTCGTCTGTAAGTGGAAACTGCAGGGATTGAAGCAGAGAGAGAAAGAAGAAAAGCTTATGAGTAGAGATTTTGGCAAGAGAGGTTTGTGTTATACTGTGAACAGCAAATGAAAATGATTATCCATGCCTCTCATGTGTGTGGGAAAAGATAAAAGAAACATCATACTGTATGTATATCTCACTGTAAGCAAAAAAAAAAAAACCCCACAACAAACCATCTCAAATTAGCCTGATTTTAGGCTTTTGTGAGCGGCTGGCATTAGCATTGGAGCGTCAGAAAGAACAGAGAACTTGTGTGACAAATTACATAGGCTCAAATCCTGCAATTATAGCATTTGTGTTGGGCAAATTGACTAAATGTCATTTTCCATAGAAAAAAACCTCAATATTCTGAGCTGCTGACCCTTTCAGCTAATAACCTACGCCTAACCTAAGGCCGCCCACTGTTAAAAACCGAGATAATCTGGTAATTTATACACAATGAAAAGGTATTGCCTTCAGATTTTCTCCTACTGACCAAAATAGCTCAGCAGATTATGGACATTTACAGGGCAAGTGCCAGAAATGAGAATTATAAGTAATTATGGGGAGTAACGACTACTTTTCCAATTGGCACGAGAGTGCTGTCAGGCAGAGCTAAGACATAATGCACACAACTCATAAAAATGCTTATGCTGAAACAGAAATAGTTTATGCGGTATTCCAGGTCTAACTAGAAGCCCATAGATCTGGTGCTAAAATGTAGTCAGGGGTCCCCCTTATGGCCCTGCTTAAACATGCATGCTATACATCACCACCTGTTTCTCAGTTCTCCACAATCTATCCTTTTATAGCTGTCAACCCCTGTATCACTCTTTATCTGTATCACTTTGTATGCCTTCCTCAGGACAGTAGACCCTGGGAATATTATAACCCTATAGTTACACCAAGTTGTTATGCCATTCAAAGGGGAAAGTATTTTGTGAAAGCAGATATGTTGTAATATACTCACGATCTATGCACTGTATCCTCGGCTCATCCCAGTGCCCAGTTGGTAGACACCGGATAATAGGAACATGGCGTTGTAGGTAACCTTGGTTACACTGATATCGCACTAAGGAGCTGATTTCATAACGAACTTTCTTTTTTCCTAGTGTATAGGCGTTTTGTACTGCTGGAGGCTCACCACAAGCCACTAGAAAGAAGAGAATGACAAGAACAAATTTTAATACACTGTTGACAATGCTCATGCTTATAAATGTAAGCTTCCAGTGTAGTTTAAGCCTATCGAATAGATTCGCCCATTACTAATTGCATAGCTACATCTCCCACTTGGCTTCTTTTAACAGAGCTGGTGTGTCTTTTGTGGAGTTGGGCAATTCAGCAGCAGTTAGAGTTACCTATCTCTCTTGTATAGAAAATGAAAACCCTATAACAAAATCAGAATAACTGGAAAGAAGGTAGATGAAGAAGTTTACTTTAGACATAATTCCCTGTATTGTGGGGTAAGAATATTCAAATACAATATGCTATTGGTTTTATTTGAAAAATAATATGTAAGCACTCATTAATTAGCAATGAAATCAGGATACTTCGCTCACTTCAAATCAATCAAGTATGAATTAAAAAAAGCACAACAGAGGTTAGAACTGGTTGTCAAGTGCTGACAAGGTCAGTGGAAGAAGATTTTGTGTGTTTTGGTGCCACATGTTTGAGCTTCTAAAAAAGCACAGTGCACAAAATGTCCAAAATCACTGCATGTGCCTCTGCACTCAAGGGCAGATAAATGTGGATGAAGCATAAAAGAACAATTGTGCTGATTTGCCAAAGACTTTTTGCATCTGGCAACATTGCTGCTAAGATCTCTGCTTGCCCAAATTAACCTTGCAAACCATGAGAGATTGAAGAACGGACTCTCAGGATGTCAGTGACTTTGAGGGGCTATATAAATAATACTTGCTCTAATTAAAACCTTCTGTAAATATCTGGGCAATGTCTTCTTATTATCTCTACTAAACGTTAGCCATGGGGATTTATGTGCTGCAGCATGTTTTTCTCAGTCTTGGATGCTTAGCAACAATATCTAAAAGGGTTTCTTTGAAGAAGAAAAATAAATAGGTTCCTATTGAAAAGTCACAAGGAGTTTTTCTTTTGTTCAATGCTAAGAAAACAGCAAGAAGTGAGAGATGGCCAAGGAAACCAAGGCTTATTGGCAGACTGGAAGCCTAGGTATATATTTAAGAGAAGATTATTTTTAAGATGGCAGTGCACTGCCCTGTTCAACGAATATGATTTTCTGTAAATGTGTTCTCTGTTATGGCATTAACAAGCAAAAATGACTGAATCTGTGGGGGCTGCAGTGGTTGGATGGAGTTCAACTCAGAATGGAAGAATAGTCATGGAGATTGAACACTTAAAGAAAATTAGTTTGTAGCTATAAAATAAACACTTTACCTGTTCCCTTTTTGCATGTAAATGGCAGATGGTAGTTACATGGAACATCATTCCATTCTCCTCTTTCGTGCCAGATCATCACAACACAATCTTCTCCCGTGGTAAAGAAGTTGTCTGGTTGGTTTGGTCTCCAGTTTTCGTATTGCTAGTGGTTAAAAGCCAAAGCATGTGACAGTTATTTTTAAGTAGATAATATTCCACTAAATACATTAATTGATTTACACTTGCTAACTACAGTGGGGAGGTTCAAACAGGATTTAAAGGAACAGTTCACTGGATAAATAGTGAGTGCAAAATAAAAAATGTCTCTAATATATAATGTAATGTTTTTCAGGCAAAAATAGACAAAAATTATCTTCAGTGCAAATTTAATTCATTGAACCCTTGTAAAAAAAAGAGTAAACTGTCCATTGAAAGGATGATAAGCCAGATGAGGGACCTTTACTTATTGTCCCATCAAGTGACAGTTGAGGCTCCAGATCACTGCATGCAAAACTGTCCATCCCTGCATATCAACATTTAGATTATGTTAGCACAATACTTTCCTTTGCTGAGCCATGCTGAACAGTCTGCAACAGAACAGTGCAATTAACTTATGAGCAGTACATGGCACTCTGCTAATATAGGGTTATGGATAGCTCTCAGTACAACTTAATCCAAAAAACTGATCCGATTGCCATCTTGGAGTCAGGAAGGATTTTTTTCCCCCTCTGAGGCAAATTGGAGAGGCTTCAAATGGGGATTTATGTCTTTGGATCAACTAGCAGGCAGGTTTTATATAGACTTAAAAGATTGAACTTGGTTGATGTGTATCTTTTTCAACTTTATTTTTACTATGTTTAATAAGGACTTCTCAGGCGGTACAAGAAATATGATACAGAAAGCCTTAAAGAATAATATGTAGTAATGATATAATAATAATATATATATTGATATATTAAAGTACCCAATAATTTTGTTTTATTTCTGTCTTACCAAGGGGTTGGCATCTGACCAGCGGAAATCATTTTCAATTGTTTTATCATTCAGCCCAATCCACTGATAGTCCTGAGCATTACCTGTGTTGAGATGATGAGATTAGATGTATATAACGGAAGTGTTGGGTATAATTATTTTCTTTGCACAAAACATGACTTATTTTGAATGTACAAAGGAGTTCATATGGTCACTGTGGAAATCAACCTCTAAAAGGGCATTTACTCTTGGGTTACCAGTTTCCTTCTAGGTGCTAATTGAAGTGGCAGACAGGGGGAGGTTTATACAGCTGTGATTTGCTACATTGTGGACCTATTAGTCCTGGAGCTCATTAGAACAAGAATCCCATTATAATATCCATGTTTACTTATTTAAGATTTACACCTTTTTCTATAAATACCCACCAGAAAAGTATGTCAGTCTGCAAGAGTGATATAGCCGCATAATTATATTTATTAAAATCAGCAAAGCTGTTGAACTTGCTGCTTTGTAAAGGTAAAATGAAATCTAATATATACATTAATTAATAAATCATTTCCAGGGGGCAAAATATTATTCAAAGGAAGTATAGACTTCTTGAATAGCACTAACAGTAGGTTTGAACTAAATACTACTCATGGGGTACCCTTGAAGCATTAAGAGCCATACATAAAATACTGCAAAATGCCTGTATATCGAACTTGGTGCAACAGATTATTTTAGCTATTCCTAGAGGGGACTACTAATAACCCATGTGACTGGCTATATGAGCTTGGAGAATTATGTTGAGCAGAACATTCAATGTGAAATAATTTCTGTTTTGGGCTTCACTGTGTGGAAAAGCAACAACTGCTACTATTTCTGTTACATGGAACTGCTGTTCTGGTGAGCATCCTCTGCTTCCTAGCCAAAACTATTTAGTACTGACCCAGCAAGGCTGGGCCAAGCCGATAGGGCCCCCCCATGTGAGAATGTATGCTCAGGAGTGTGCATATGCCATAAGAAAAGAATGGTGGGAGGGGAGCGCAATAAAGAGGAATGGCAGGGAAGGTAGGTAGGTGGGGATGTGAGAGCAGCAGGGGAGTGAACCAGGACTAGGGGCAGGCAGAAGACCTTTGAAATGGTACCTGCCCAGCACCCCACATCGTTGCACCCTAGGCAGGTGGCTCGTCTACTTATCAGCCCCAAGATCTGATCACAATGTTCCACATCCCTGCCATATATTCACTCAGTGTCGGACTGAGATGCCTGAGGCCCACCAGAAAACCATTGACTGCAGACCCGCTCTCCAAACTAGTTTTCCTTTTTTTCTTTATTCACTTTCGATATTATTTCAATCACTTCTGCTTACATATTATCATCCATTCTCCCCTCCATTTCTTATCTTTGTTCTCATAAAGAAATGGGGGAATGGCCGAGGTATAGATATACAAGAAGGTTGGGTGAGCAGAAGGGCCCACTGACACCTGGGCCCACAAGGAGTTTTCCTGGTATCCCAGTGAGCCAGTCCAACATTGTATTCACTAGGAGGCTATAACTTTTTAATAAGTTGTTGATGCTACACCTCTGGATATTTTTAATCAACAAATGTGAAGGGGGGTTGGAAGATACTGACCGTGAACATTTTCTTGCATGTGCTCTCAGAAGTTTTCACTTTGCCCCACTGGCAAAGTAATTTAAACTTTGCTGTAGATAAGGCAATGGCACAAGTGAAAGATCCTTCTTATTATGAAGGAGGTCCAGGACTAAATGATGTATAATCTGTAATCTCTGTAAATATGTCTGCTCTATACAATCCATAGTTTTGCCATTTGATTCCAGTTTGCATTACTCACTATTCACAAATTCCTGCTCTTCAGGTGAGAGAATGCTGGCTAGATGGGACTGGTGGTACCGACATACATTTTCTGCATCCACCCAGGTTTCTCTCTCTGAAAAGTGTTTGTAGCAGTGACCCTGGAATTTCGTCCATCCATCCTCACACACCTCGAGATCTGAGACACAAGAAAGAAAGTAAAGCAATGAACAGAAGGCATAAGAGAAACACTATGATCCAGAATTCCTTTTTGTCCATCCGTTACGATCTGTACCTGTTTGAACCAAAATTGCTGTGATGTTAGGGGATGCAGAGAGGTGATACAGTCTGGTTGAAATTGCTGTTAGAATGGAAAGATGTGTACATGTACATGTGTATATCTACAAGGACAGCTGCACAATGTACTGAATATTTATTTTTCAGATATTTAATACAAATGATGAGAAACATGTTTTTGCTTTTCTTATATATATATATGTTATATATATATATATATGTTACCGTAAGAACAGTCTTAATATATTATTATTAGCAGCATTATGATTTCTTAGCAGTTTTAGAAATCATACAAGGCTGCCATATGGCCTTTATTGTTCTTATGAGCTGTATCACAAGGGGGTTTCAGGACTATTCAAAGTTAATGAAAAAGCTATGGTTCTGCTCACACTTGCCCCCCAAAAAACACACCCTCGGTACACATTCCATGGCCTGAAGTTTAATGATATTTAACAAGAATGTATATTTTAAAAATTCTTTTTATTTAGGATTATAAAATTGATATCATCATACTCAAGTCGGGGAAACCCCATAAGGTGGTCCTATATGTTTTTTCCCATGTTTTTGCCACCTATCTTCAACATGCACGTTATTTGCTTTGTGACCAGGCTCATAAGAAGCATTACTGACCATTGTTAGGTACTGCCTTATGGTACTTTTCATGTGTATATTTATTTATGAAACTGGAAAATACGATTGTGGAATATAACATCTTTGCTTGAAAAACTCATGACCTAGAGCTGAGGTTTGAGCAAGCTCTGAAATATAACCTTGTTATAAGATTCTCTAATTGGAGAAAGTTCACTGTGAGGGGGACCTTTCTGTAGACGTTGTACGTTGAATCACCCCAATTATGTCAAATTACACACAGAGATCATGGCGTATGGACACATGTTAGCTGTGACATTTTCTTGTACATCTCAATGATTTAATCATCTAAAGATCATCCTGTTATGCTGCTATAAGCTCCAACTTGCTCTGGATGGCCTGGGCTTTCTAAGTTAGGGATGTCAAAAAGTATCCTGTAAGTCAATTAAAGTGGAAAATTCCAGACCAGTGAGCTTGTGTATGCATCTGACCCCACATTCTGTCTGGGTCCTCCTCTGATAGGATAACATGCTTGAATATGTACTTCAACCATTAAAAGTGTGCCCCCTTTACAGCCACAAGGTTATTATGTAATAATGTGGCCATTGTGTTGACACCATGAAACTACAGTAGATGCACTATGATATCTTCCTGACACAGTCTGGTATTAATTTCTCCTGTTTTAGAAAATTACTACAATTTGATATTTCAGTATGAAACAAGGGAACTTAGCTCTGTGTAATAACCCCTCTATATTTCTTTTTGCATGCACCTACTACTCAAGCCAACAACAGCACTTAGATTAGTGCTCACACTCTACTAAATGATACAAGTGAGACACTCTAGTGCAAACATATTTAACCGAGAACACTATTAAGCAAAGCTGTATTGCCAATTGCACTATGCTGGGTACAGTAACTGTAGAGTTCCCCAGCTTCTAAAACATGTTGTGCATATACCATGTCAAGTTTGCTAAATAAGGATAAACATGTTCATGTTATGTTATGTTAAATATGCTCTTACTAAGTAATTTATTAATAAATAGGAAATAACCCTTCTTCATAAGGACAATTATTCTTAAATAATACACTTTGAGGACATAGTTAATTTGCTGTACAAAAATGTCCTTTCTTCAAATAAGTATATATTTGAGTGGAAGCATCCATAATACCTGCTTAATTCCTTTTAGATGCTTGCAGGTCTTAGTCTAAGAAACGTATGTTTTGAAATAAAGCTTTGGTATGTTAGCTCCCACTCACCTGCATATACAGGGATGTGAGGGTTATGAAAGAATGATTTAGTTATAAAATGCTTAAATAATAATTCATGGGCTCTATTTTTCCTTTTAGAGAAACAACTAATTTGACACAACAGCAGATTCTCGTAAGATACCCTTTAAGAGAAGTAATAGAAAAGGAAAAAGATGTACTTGAATGATGAGGTCCCATTCACGGCTGAAAATAAAAGAAATGCTGAAAAAAAAGAGGAGCGTGAAGCAAGAAACAAAAGAGAAATGGAACCAAAACAGATTATTCAGCACTTTTACTCTTCTTTACCAGGTAGGTCTGTATTAGGGATTAGCCCACCTAATAAAGGACATCCTACTGGTTAAGGGAAAGCAAGGGGATAAGGGTTTCTTTGTCTTTTTGGTGCATTTGTTAGTCAAATTAGCTCAAGCCACATAGGTCGTACCGATCTGACATAGGTCCCCTCCGTAGCTGGGAAGGCATAAGCATTTGAATGAGTCGATGCCATCAACGCAGGTAGCTCCATTCACACAGGGGCTTGAGTGGCACTCATCAATGTCTGTAAGAAATCAAGGGTCTGCCATTAGGACACCTGCTGCTTCCCTGACTACAAAAAGGAGAGCGGGTTCTGATTACTTGTTCTGTGCTGTTCCGGATGTGTTAGCTACAGGAAGAATATAATATATATATATGCTGCACTCAAAGCATGAGATATATATTATATACTCACACATATTCTGAAATTGAGGCTCAGCAGGAGAATATTGAGCTAGCTTAGGTTACGAGGAGATGGCGGTCTTTGCTTTAAGGCACACATTAGACCAATCAGAGGTCTGGCGCCACAGAAACCTTAGATAATTGCTGTGTATGAGGATCAGTCTAGAACAATTCCTGACACTATTAACCTCAGTCTTTAATGCTTCGTGGTCAGAATAATAATACATCAGTGCATCTTCTCACTCGTATATGTAGCTGGTATGATACCTGACTCCGATTTATTTGCCACTGAAATAAGGCAATGCCTTTCTCCAGGTTTGAACTAAAGTTTTTGTAGCAGTTTGGATAGGTCCTATTGGACTTGGGATCTCTATCCATTTATATTTTTATTATAATTTATTTAGAAAAGACTAAAATGCTTGTAATTTCAGTAAAGAGTTTTTGCAAAAGTACTCCTGTTTCAATATTTTTGTAGGGTAAGACATAATGGGGCAGAGGTGTATAAAATATAAAAAGTCAGAAACTGGTCTCACTTTTTTGTATGAAAAATCATTGTCATGTCCCAATAGTTGTAAATAACTGAGGGGAAAGTATTGTTTCTGTAGACTGCCCCAGTGATGCTATTTTAAGTAATTAGGAATAGAAAGCGTCTGTTTAAATTCTGGGTATTTATTTTTGCCATTAAATAAATTCCACTTTAGGATCATTTATATCATCAGCCAGAGGGGAAAACAGTTTAAGTGTAATTTAAGTTGAATTGAAGCATAATTGCATTGTTACTAAAAACTTGGGTGGCTTAGGGGCCTTTTTTCTTTTAAAGTGTCACCCGCTTGTGCAATAACCACCTCCTGGCTCTTGATAAATGACCAAGTACCAGTGTGTTTATAAATACAATATGTTGACTGATTTTAAATCAATCTGTAAAGTGCCTTGCAATTAAAACTGCACAATAACTTAATACTGAACGCAGTAGCTGCCTCCACATGTATCACGTTGACATTTACATCCCTTTGCCAAAGGGTTAAACGTCTCAGCATGCTCCATGGTTTGAACAAGCAACAGAAATTTGAATAATTTCAGAATGGGCATCAGCTGAACAAGTAATGGATTCTCCTTTTTTAATTAGCAAATACGTTTTTCAAGCGCGCAGTGAATGGGGAAATATTAGGCATTTAGCTAAAGCGAGGCAGACAGCAGGGAATGGTGGGAGTTTTAATAGGCAGGAGATTAGAATTTGTAAGCTTCCTCTTTGCACCTAGCAGGCCTGTTGCGGTGTTTCACACATATTCCCTGGAGAAAAACAAAATGAGGAGAACAAAACACATCACAGTGTCAAATAACTTAATTACCCCAGTCATTAGCTCAGCTTTCATATGGCCAATACATTTACACACTATTAGGCTTTTTATCATTTTATCAGTGCACGTGGCGACTTTAAAAACACTTTGCTGCTTGGATTAATGGAAAACAGGTCCCATATTTGACATATTCATTGCGTTAGAGCAGTGATACGTGTATTTTAATTATTCTATGCCTGCTACTAAAAAAATGATACTATTCCTGCACTAAAATACCCCAAACAAAAGAAGAATACAGCAAAAGAAACGAGTAAAAGCAAATAAAATACACCAGTTTTTATAATTTATAAAATCGCATATGTTTTGCTGCAGTCGAGCTGTTTTAGGGCTCTTACTGACTTACCTGTGCTCCGTTTTTCTGCGTTCAGATGCAGGGGAGCGCAGGAATAGACACATTCGATTTTTTCCAATGGGGCTGTACTCACACAGGCGCGTGTAGGCGCCGAACGCAGGTTGAGACGCAACATGCTGCATTTTTCCTGCGTTCGGCGCCTACACGCACCTGTGTGAGTACAGCCCCATTGGAAAAAATCGACTGTGTCTATTCCTGCGCTCCCCTGCGGCTGAACGCAGAAAAACAGAACGCAGGGGAGCGCAGGTAAAAACGCTCGTCAGTAAGAGCCCATATGAATGACCACATGTGATCTTAGTAGATAATGAGCTAATGCTCATGAACAAAAACAAATATGTTCCCTTGTTACAGTATTCTATAATTGTGATGTAAAGATCAGTCCTATGCATATGTGGATATATAAAGATAATTAAGGGTCGAAAGATTTTATATTCGGAATGTTTTAATTACATACACTTTTAGTATGTTATAGAATGGCCAATTGTAAGCAACTTTTCAATTGGTCTTCACTATTAATTTTTTTGTTGTTTTTGAATTGTTTTCCTTCTTTTTCTGACTCTTTCTAGCTTTCAAATGGGGGTCACTGACCCCATTAAAAAAAAGGCTACACATTTGGGGGGTTGTTTATTAAAATCCAAATTTTTCAGATTTTTTAAACCCACAATTTGCCCTTATTTATCAATAAATAAAAATGAAAAAATATTGGATCTGAAAAAAACATGACTTTTTCGGATTGTCACCCACATTTTTCGCGTTTCACGCCAGAAAAATCACAAAAAAAATTGCGTTTTCACAGAAAAACCAGCAATGGACAGTAAATCTAGTCTTGCTCCTAAAAGACAAGATTAAAAACAAAAGGCATGACATATTTATCGTTTTTATAGAGTCAAATGGGTGTATAAAAAAAACTAATAATATTTTACCTATATTACAAAGGCCTCCACCAAAACCTACAGGACAGGCACAATATATTCTTCCTTCCTTTTCTGTACATGTTCCAGCGCCACAGGGCTCATCAGCACATGATCCGATTATTCCTGTAGCCATTAAAAATAGAGGGGTTCAAAACATATTGTTTGAATGACTCAAAGAAAAGTGTCCATTGAAGTGGTTATCAATTCAGTTACATAATCACCTTAAACAAAGCAAATTACTGGATGCAAAAAAGTACATTCTGAATCCTGAAACAGGGTAACAGAAGCCAGCTGAATAACTGACCTGGAAGAGAACTAGCTCCTGCTATATTTTTCAAGAGCCAGAACCAGAGAGCAGAAGGAAATAAACACATACTACAGGTATGGGATCCGTTATCCAGAATGCTCGCGACCATGGCCTTTTCGGATAATGGATCTTTCTGTAATTTGGATGTTCAGACCTTAAGCCTACTAGAAAATCGTTTAAACATTAAATAAATCAAATTACTTATATTTTAGTTTGGAACAAGTACAAGAAAAGGAAATTATTTTAAAAATTTTGGATTATTTGGATAAAATGGAGTCTATGGGAGATGATCTTTGCATAATTCAGAGCTTTCTGGATAATGGATTTCTGCATAATGGGTCCCATACCTGTACTTTGAGTTGAAGTTACCTTTAAAGGAATTTTACATGTTTATTCATTTATATTACTTAGGGGCATATTTATCTAGGGTCGAAGTTAAAAAAAACTTTCAACTTCGAATTCAAAAAGACCAACCGAATAGAGGTCGAAGGTTTTTGGGGGTCGAAGTGGTCCGTATTCAGCCTACTTTGAATCGTACGTTCAAAGAAATAGCGCCTTTGATCTACTTTGATTCAAAGTTTTCCCCCCAAAAAACTTCGATCTTTCAAACTCCACCAATTGCCTCCATAGGCTCCTAGGTTCTAGGAAGTCCCCCATAGGCTAAAACAGGACTTCGGCAGCTTTTAGGTGGCGAATGGTCGAATTTGAAGTTTTAAAGAGACAGTACATGATAAATTTCAATATTCAAATTGAATTTGGACTATTTCCTAGTCGAAGTACACAAAAAATAGCTAGAAATTCGACGTTTTTTACCTCGAAAGTTCACTTTGACCTTTGATAAACCTGCCCCTTAGTTTATAGTTTAGCACTGTATATTTGCAGGACTTAGCTAAGATAGCATTAACTCTAAAATCTATAATAATAAATAGTACATTATTATATTTGCATATCATAATCATAATAATAATAATAATAATAATACTATGGTGCAGTGACTCTGTATGGAACAACAGGCCACAACTACAGCTGTAGGTCTACACTGATGGCTAACATACATATTGGAGCATGTGCATTGAGACATCATATTGTTACAACTGTCATGTTCTAAATAAGATCAACTAAAAATATAAAAATGATCACTAGTTAACAGTCAATGGGATCTTCTAATTACTGTCACTTACTTTAACCTGGCTTTACAGCTTCATCTTACAGTAGGCCATAACCTTATAGTCCTTATAATTAGCATGAGGGCAAGAAGCTGGACTGCTGTTAGTTTACATATGTAAAAAATTAAAAAGAAAAACATTTTATAGTACCTTCAGACTCAATTGCGATTGGACTTGAAGGACTGGCTGCTTCAATTGTGGGTTCATCTGTTACTTCATCTGATGCAATTGACGTAACTAACTCTCTTTCCTGCTGTGCTTCCTCAGGAGCGTGTGTTGTTTCAGATTCTGATGTTTCAGATATTTCCCCTGATGATTCTGGTGCCAAAAATGTAATGTGTCCAGAGCTAGTTTCAGTGCTTCCTTCTAGAGTTGTTTCATGAGTGGCAGATGTCTCAATGCCAATATCACCAGATGCTGATGTTTCTATTGTGTATGCCAACGTAACACCACCTAACTCTTGTGAAACTGAAGGTTTTGTGATTGCTTCAACAGAATCATCAGTAATAAGTGTGACTTGAGAAAATCCTGATGTATATATGCCTGAACTTTCTAGACTGCCTTCCTGAGTTCCTGATGGTAATGTTTCCCCAGAAGATATTCCACTGAACTCAAGTATTACTGATGGACCACCTCCTGCTTCTTGAGTATCAGGCCCTTGAGTTGGAGGCTCTTTTAATGTGAAATCTATATGAGAAATAGTAGGGACTCCACTTGCATCATCAAATCCAGATTGTAAGCCACTGACATATTCAGCTCCAGATACTGCACCACTTATATCTGATACACCACTAATATCTATATCACCACTGGGAATAGCCCCTGAAACAAAACCACTTGTGTCTATTAAACCTGAAGGTCCACCGCTGACATCCAAGATACCAGATATGTCTCCAGAACTGTCAACATCTCCTGAATAAAAGCCACTTATACCTACAGACCCTTTCCCTTCCTCTTCTTTTACAGGAGTCTGGGAAAGTTCTGTCAAAGTTTGATCAATAAGAATAACACCTGATGATATCTCTAAGATACCAGAGCCCAGGCCACTGATGTCAGGAACTCCAGAAAGCTCACCGCTAATTTCTCTTACTCCAGAAGTTTCTCCACTTATACCTATATCTCCAGAATATCCACTACTCACAGAAGTAATTCCTGAGGATTCTCCACTTAGACCAGATAGCTCACCACTAAAATCCAACACTCCTGATGCCTCACCACTAAAATCCTTCAATCCTGACAAATCTCCGCTAATATCAGTTACTCCTGATACCTCACCACTCAAGTCAATCATGCCTGATGGCTCACCGCTAATATCACCACTAATAAAACCAGAGATATCACCACTGCTTTCTATTACTGAAGAAGTAGCCCCACTAAGGTCAAATCCAGAAACATCTCCACTGGGCTCTAAGCCAGAAAAATCTCCACTTAATTCTATTCCTGATGATGCACTTAACTCTATTTCTCCCTTTCCTTCTAGTTCAATTTCTGTTGGTTTTGTAATAGCTTCTACCCATGGTGTATCCACATGTGTGATTGTTGGGAAGCCAGAGGCAATGCCACTAACATCTTCTTGACCAGAAGAAAAGCCACTAATTATCTCAACTCCAGAAGCTGAGCCACTAATTATCTCATCTCCAGATGGTTCTCCAGAAGGCAGGCCACTGGTTTCTATTGGTACAGAAGACAATCCACTTATATCTGGAAATCCAGAAACTTGCCCTGATATGTCTTCAGCACCTGAAGGAAATCCAGAAGGCAGTCCACTAATATCAGGTTCACCTGATGGTTCTTCGCCAGATATGTCACCAGATGGCAGTCCACTAATATCAGGTTCACCTGATGGTTTTTCACCAGATATGTCACCAGATGGCAGTCCACTAATATCAGGTTCACCTGATGGTTTTTCACCAGATATGTCACCAGGTGGCAGTCCGCTAATATCAGGTTCACCTGATGGTTTTTCACCAGATATGTCACCAGATGGCAGTCCACTAATATCAGGTTCACCTGATGGTTTTTCACCAGATATGTCACCAGAAGGCAGTCCACTCACACCTGAAATATCAGTTCCAGATGGAAATCCACTTTCTTCAGATCCTGAAGGTTGTCCACTTAGATCTGCACCAGACACATCTCCACTAACTTCTCCAGATGGTTCTCCACTTATACTGCCTATAGCTGATGATTCTCCACTTATATCTTCTGGAGCTGGGCTCGCAATAGGAACAACTGAAGGACTGACTTTAGATAAAAAAAAAATATTTAGAAACTAATTGACTCACTAATTTACATAATTTGAAAATACTTGAAATACCAGAAATATTAAAAAACGAATATACAAAATTGTATAAAAGATGCATTACAAACTATATTGTATTTAGAAAGCTTTAAGGAAATAGGTACACCCATTTGAATCTTTTGCTTTATTCACATGACATATATTTAATACTTTAGACCTTTTATATCTTTATCATTTAGTTGGTCTATTGAAACTAAATTTTGGAAAAGGACACTGTAATAACAATATAGGCATTTTTTCTAGATATATGATGCAAGACACAACAAGATGACCAAAAGTAGCAATCAAAATCTATTTAAATTGAATGCAAATTCAAGGCCATTAACCCTTTAAGTGACATTACATGGCATACCAGATCAAATAGCCACATGAGATTAAATTAATTGTCTTTGTTATTTTGGGGATAGAATCCATTAAATGGGAAAAGAAAATCTCTGAAAGTGCCAGCTGACCCCTAGTTTTAATAGTGCCAAGCAGGATTATTTTGATAAAATAGGTGCAGAATTCCCTAGTTCTAAAATAGCCCTAGGCAGTAGCATTTTTTGGGTAGTGTATACATTGGCTCTAGTCCAAACTGTGGACAAAGATGTCTGCCCAAAGTGCAGCAGGAGCTTTAAGATCCATGAGATAAAAGTGATATCTACATAAAGTATATTTTCATTTATTTATGTTCATTTATTGTTTTACATGTATTGGACTACAGCACTAATTAGAAGCCATTCATTTACTAGTTTAACAATGAAACATTTTACCTGTCAATGATGGTTCGATTGTAGAAATTTCAGTAACATTTGCTATCCAGACATCAGTCTGATTTTCAAATTCGGTGACAGTCTCAATTTCTGAAGTTGGTTCTTCTCCAGAAGGTAACTTCTCTAATTCTGAGACAATCTGAGTCACAATAACTTCCTCCTCAACTGATGGAAAGTCTGGAATTTCTTCTGTAAATGTTAACAATGGAGATTATAGTAAAATTTGATATGTTATTAAGACATGCTACTGTCCTCATTTTTTACTTTTGTAAAATATCAGTATTTCAAATATTTGTTTGCTAGAAAATAACATATTTTAAAAAAATTGCTTTGATTAAATTTTTCCACTTTGGGTGTTTTGATCACAAAACTTGCAAAATATATCCCACTGACTATTGGGAATAACACACAAAGCAACAATTATAATGGCCTGTGGGTTTCATGTTCCACTTCTCACAATCAAAAGGAACTTACCTATGCAACAATCTTCCCAATAGGTGGACTATTTATTAAAGGTTGATTTTCTGTGGTTTTAGAGATATTTGAAACCACAGTTAAATTATATTTCTATAAAACCATGAATGCCATAAAGGTTATTGAAAGATCCGAATATTGAAAAAAAAAAAAACACTAAATGATGCACTAAAAATAAGAATACTTCTAAAATTCTAGTTTTTTGGACAAATCATAGCAAAACAAAATCCAAAAACCTCTAAAAGTCTGAATCGGTTAAAAAAAGGTACAATAGGATCAGCGAAGTTCACATTGACTTATCATGGGCTACAAATCTCCCTGTTAGCTATGGCCCTTAGAGTTTTTTTTAGCTTTTACACTTAATAAATAAAATATATATGAAATACGAATACCTTGAAAACCTCTAAAATTTCGAGTATTTTGGATAATTTGTAGCAAAAAAATACGAAAATCTCTAAAATTCTGATTGGCTCCTCCCATTGACTTTTACAGCACCTCAACAACTTTTACTTGGCAAGGTCTGGCATAAAAGGCTTTTGTTGTTTTTACACTTATTAAATCTCATATTTTTAGAGCTTTTTAGAAATATAGGAAAACCTCAAATTTTTTAACAGATCTTTCTGTAATTTGGATCTTGATACCTTAACTCTACTATAAAATTATGTAGACATGAAAAAACCTGGGTTTGCTTCCAATAAGCATTAATTATATCTTAGTTTGGATCAAGCACAATGTACTGTTTTATTATTACAGAATTACAAAAATTTGGATTATATGGCTAAAAGAGTCTATGGGAGATAGTCTTTCTATAATTTGGAGCTGGATAACAGGTTTCTGGATAACAGATCCCATACCTGTACTTGATTTTCATCAGCAAAACACGTTCACAAATAAAAACTGCAGGAAAAGTATTTTTTCCCCCAGGAAAAAGGTGATGATTTTAACTGAACTGGTAGCTAATTTGTACCTTAATGTTCTAGGCAGAAGAAATACTTTGCAAAGGTATGAGGCCAAAATAAATGATTTGTAAAATTATTTTTGGATAGCCAAGTGGTTGGATGAAATATCATGTATACATAAAACGACAGCATACTTTACAAATGATGTAGCTACTGCTAGAGTAGTGAAAGTATTACCTCGGAAACAAAAGGCATGGTATTTTGACAAAGGATCAGGGAATCCTGTTTGATTAGCATGAAGGTAGACTGTCCGCACTCCAGGTAAGTCCCCTCCACAGGCTTTGCGAGGTGTCACAATGGGGTAGCGGACACTTTGATCTGACAACCAGCCTGCTCTACACTTGTCCAGCCCCAACTTCCAGGCTACATAGAGCTGTCCAGTGGAAGCCAATGTGGCATTTTGGTCGTCACAAAATTCTTTTGCTTCTTGGAAAGTAAACTGGTTTGGTTGAGTGGCAAAAAACACCTCTCCTGTTAAAGATCAAATATATATTATATGAGAGTCAACATAAAAATGAATCAGTTTATTTATTAATAATTTTGTGAAAACACATAGCTCCAAAAAATATATATTTTTTGATTTTCTAATATCCATACAGTGGTGTTGAGCCTTTGTTTTCTTATGGGGATCTTCCCCCATTTTCTTTCCCAATGTTTTTCCTTTAAAAATGTGTGTTTACTAGGGATGTAGCGAACGTCGGAAAAAAAGTTCGCGAACATATTCGCGAACTTGCGTCAAAAATGCGAACGGTTCGCAAACGTCGCGAACCCCATAGACTTCAATGGGAAGGCGAATTTTAAAAGCTAGAAAAGACATTTCTGGCCAGAAAAATGATTTTAAAGTTGTTTAAAGGGTGCAACGACCTGGACAGTGGCATGCCAGAGGGGGATCAAGGGCAAAAATGTTTCTGAAAAATACATTGTTGACACAGCGCTGCGTTTTGTGCTGTAAAGGGCAGAAATCACACTACGTCACTCAGGTGATGTTTCTGGACACGGAATGTGAAAAAGCTCACACAGCTATGTGGCACTTGGTTAAAGACTGGGCAAACAATGCCTGCAAGGGCAACGTATACAGTAGTGGGTACGGAATATATTATTGCTGCTGTAAAAACATCACTCAGGTGATGTTTACGGACACGGAATTATTATTGTTATTTAGACAGAATGTGAAAAAGCTCACACAGCTAGGTGGCACTTGCATACCTCCCAACTGTCCCTCTTTTGACCACTCAACCCCCTGTCCCTCTTTTGTACTGGAAAGTCCCTCTTTTCTCTGAACTGAACAGCCAGAAAAAAAACAGTTTCTAACTTAATTAGCTTTTGGCAGAGAGCTCAGAACAGCTAACAGGTGCAAATAAGATACTTTGTAACAATTTTGACTCTGGTTGGTGCTGGTAGTGGTGAACTACTAGGAGGAGCAGCACACCAGTCCCTCTTTTCTCTGAACTGAACAGCCAGAAAAAAAAACAGTTTCTAACTTAATTAGCTTTTGGCAGAGAGCTCAGAACAGCTAACAGGTGCAAATAAGATACTTTGTAACAATTTTGACTCTGGTTGGTGCTGGTAGTGGTGAACTACTAGGAGGAGCAGCACACCAGTCCCTCTTTTCTCTGAACTGAACAGCCAGAAAAAAAACAGTTTCTAACTTAATTAGCTTTTTGCAGAGAGCTCAGAACAGCTAACAGGTGCAAATAAGATACTTTGTAACAATTTTGACTCTGGTTGGTGCTGGTATTGGTGAACTACTAGGAGGAGCAGCACACCAGTCCCACTCGCCAACACAGCTAGACTAATAGCACTGGGCTCTTATAGTAGCAAAGTAAAAAAACAAAAAAGAAAATAAAAGCAGTCCTTACAAGGACTATTGGGTTATTACAGCAGTCAGCAGATGAGATCAGAAGAGATCAGTGCCCACAGCAGGCAGCTACATACAGAGCACTGCAGTAGAAGGTAGATTACTAGCCAGCAAAGCTACCTAACCTAAAATGTCCCTCAAATCCCTGCAGAGTTCTGTCCCTCCAATACAGAGCAGTATCAAGTAGATTACTAGCCAGCAAAATTACTATCAACTGTCCCTCAAATCACTCAACAGCTCTCTCCCTACACTAGCTCTTCCAAGCACACACAGGCAGAATGAAAAAACGCTGCAGGGCTTCAGTTTATATATGAAAGGGGAGTGGTCCAGGGGGTGTGGGGGTGGTCCAGGAGGGAGAGCTTCCTGATTGGCTGCCATGTATCTGCTGGTCTGGGGTGAGAGGGCAAAAAAAAGCGCCAGGTAAGGCGAACCCAAAATGGCGAACGTCGCGCGACGTTCGCGAACATTCGGCGAGCGCGAACAGTCGATGTTCGCGCGAACAAGTTCGCCGGCGAACAGTCCGCGACATCCCTAGTGTTTACCCCAATTTTCCTATTGTGCCAAATCATCACACTTTTCTCTTATTAAGCTTTTCTGCCTATCAACATGAAGCTTCATAGAGCATCCTTTGACTCAACCTTCCCTGTCACTGAAGATGAAGTGCCAAAGCTTTCCTCTCCCTACATTTTTACCCTTCCTCTTCAAAATCCTAGAATGGATTGTCTCCCACAGCTTGCTGAACTTCCTACATACCAACCATCTTCTTGAACCCCTTCAGTCATGTTTCTGCACAGGCCACGCTACTGAAACTGTTCTAAGATTGTCACTGAAATCAATGCTGCTAAGTACCAGGGCACTAGTCTTTTCTCATACTTCTTGATCGCACTGCAACTTTTTATACAGTTGACTATTCTCTCCTTTTAAAATACCTACAGATGCTTATTATCAGCTGTTCATCGTGATCGTCATCCTCTCTTTATGTACACCTTCAGAGTTACCGTTTCTAACAAGACCTCTCAAGCTGTTAATCTATCTCTTTGTGTATCACAAGGGTCTGTCTTATCGCCTCTTCTGTCTTTACATTCTCCTTCCCTTGGTGACATTATCACATCCTACCACCTTTCCACAGATGACAAACAGATCTCCTGCCCTGATCTCAGCCCTGTTATTCAGGCTAAAGATAAAGGAAAGGCCACACTAACACTTTTCTCAAAAACTCCTTAAAGTCACTTTCTAGATCTTGAGGAAGCAATTACCTAATTTTCCTCTGTAGTAACAAACCCTTGACCTATACACTTGTCCCCCACCTCTTTTGTTTCTATCTGCTCATTGGTCAGGGACCTCATCCTAACTGTGTCTTAAGTACATAAATTCAGGTAATTTCACTGTCAAATTTTCTAATAACTGTTTGTGCTTATACCCTGTAAAGCACTGCATATTTCTGTAGTGCTATATAAATAAATAAATACATACATACAATATGAACACTGGAACAAGCAACAGTATCGGATTAACAAAGAAGCACTTACATTAATCTGATAAAGTGGCATGCCAGGTTAAGTTACAGTTATGTTGGTGCTGACCAAATGTAAGGAAATCTTTTTATGTAAACAGCAGCAGCCTGGCCACAAATGTGTGATTAACGTAACATGTTTAATTGCTGCACATTAATCAATGAACAATGTCTGCTGTGTTCCATGAAGCTTAACAGAGACCATTCCCAAATGGGGTTATAAACCAAAAAAAAAAGGCAAATTGATTATTTGTCTTCTAATGATCTGCTTAACCAGCACTGGGAGGTATAGTCTATTGATTAATTCTAATTGTAGATCCTTATTCTTAATACTCAAAATTACCTCCCAGAACATTAGGCTCTTTTAAATCAATCGCATGGAATTTTTCTAGAACACACAGGAGATTCAGAGTTAAATCATGTCCATCCAAAGTTTAAATCTGGCTGTCATTTTAGGCATACAAATGGTTTGAATTATTAATGAGCAAATTCCAGCAAATAACCAACTTTTGGCTGCATCTAACTACTCCTCAGTTTCATTTCCAGAAATTGCTCTATAAACAGTTTCTGTATTTAAGTTCTGCAACTCTCATCTCAATGCAACATTGTGGCTACAGCTTATGCTGTATTTGTGAATCTTACTTTTTCTTCTTCTACTCTTCCCCCTGTAAGCTGCCATATTAGCTTTTTTTCCAACCCCCTGTTGAGCTTTTACAAGATTTAATTGGAAAGGGAAGGTAATTTGGCTTCAAATGTTTATGTGAATTTTTTACCCAGATCCCATCAACGGAGAAATTCTAGTCAACCGCTACAGCTATGGTAGCTTGGAAACGGAGAAAAGTTTTAATAAACAATCCTTAGTCTTCCTTTTCTGCAAAAGTATTGTTCATTGACAGTGTTCTCTCATTAGTCCAGTTCTGTAGTGTATAAAGCCAGATTGGAACCTTATATGTCATATCCAGAAGGTACAACTGGAAAGGTCTCCTTTAAAGGCGTTTAATGAATTCAGTCATTCTTTGATGAATTAACAGGCATATGGCATTTTTTTAATATATAATTTTATAAATCTCCATATTTTACTGGCAGGTTAAGAGTAAATTAAATTTTTTACATGAAACTGAGGAGCACAATCCCTCTTCTGACTCTTTACCCAGCTGACAAGTGTGGTGTTATAAACTATAGGCAGTAGACAAGCTTAGCTTAAATAACACATTGAATAAATTGGAAGAATGTGGAGTTCCTGCTGATTAAAAGGATGCCATTAACTGAAATGCAAAATTGTACATGCTTGGGCACTATTCACAAAGGTTGCTTCCACACATGCTCTTTACAATTTGTTTGTAGTGTAAATGGGAGGGTGTAACTCACTCGGAGAACTGCAAACTACATGTTGCATTTGAATTTTGCACTCTGTGGTCTAATAAATAAAAAAGACTTAGACATACAATTAATTCAGAGAAGCAGAAGAAGACAAGGGGTTATGAAACTGTGGTTGAAAGAGCATTTAATGAGGCAGTTGCCCTCGGATGAAGGACCCAAGAGAGAAGAGTCAGAAGACAACTTATGACCTCATAAAACCAAACTGGAATCTTAACTCAAAGCCAAAAGTCCACACTAAGCAAAGCATAACCTATGGTTTATGCTGGAATCCCGCAACAGAAATGTATGCAAACTGACATGACACGTTGAGCCATGTAGGTAAAGAAATATGTTCAATACCTATCAACAGTAATATTCAGGAAACACAGTCAGGGATACAATTGATCAATTTTCCTGGAAAATCCTATATGTATATGCCACAGAGGTAGTCTTTAGAAGGACTGTGGGTACATAATGCTAAATATCTCATAAGCAAAAACAATAAGGCCATCTTTAAACATTATTCGGGGGAGCATATGTAAGGTGTCAAGATGTATTTTTGGGCATAACAGCAACCTCCAGGAAACAGAAGATAACATTGCTTGGAGGAACATATACTGTAGGAAAAGCCAAAGGTCTGAAATGCACCTTTTGCATCATCACAGCTATACATACCATGAAGTTTATCAATGTAGCAGTACACATCGAAACGTTCCGTTGGTTTGACCACTCCATAACTTCTAACCCCAGGAAATCCATTCTTGTCTCCATTACAGTTTTGTCTTGGAGTGACGATAGGGTATCTGAAAAAGGAAAGAGAAAAAAAGCCACCGGAAACTTGAGACTGCATAAAAAGCCACAAAAGCCATTGAAAATGTTGTATATTAGACTTGATTACAGCCCATTTGCTGTCTATTTAGTGTTAGTACATATAAATTATTAATGTTCTAAAATAGCAAATTTGAATATAAGATAAGCTGAGAAATGTAAGCTGGGGGTTGTTGCATTTATAATTAATTCATAACGACACAATTTGCATTGTGAATCATCCTAAAGTTTTATACAACTAGGTTGCACAATATTCTAGTATAGATTTGTCCAAACCTGACAGTTTGGTCTGATATCCATCCAGCATCACATTGATCAAAACCAGCTTCATAGGCAGCTTGGAGCTGAGCAGGGGTTGCAATGATAGCATTGTTGTCTAGACATGCCTGCTTGGCCTCAGTGAAGTTAAGGGAATATCGACTGGAAGCAGCTCGGTAATGAAAGACAAGACCTATCCAAGAAAGAACCATAAATATAACTAATAATAATTAAAAAAAATAAAATAAATAAATATATATATATATATATATAGAAATGCTTTGGGTGTCCGCACACAATCTCAAGTAGAGTAGAGGTGCACCATCAATGTTCATAATATGCAGTAGTAATGGATCAGCACACTCATTGTAGAAGTGAATAAAGTGTTTATTGGTAACATTATTGTTATCTGACATTTCGGTCAAAAAATGGAAGTTTGGCACACTACAGGACTTGCAAAAAAAAAGGACAAAGCTTAATTTTAATAACCAATGTTTTAGGCCCACTTGTGGTCCTTTATACCATTCAGAACCGGACAAAGGACCACAAGTGGAGCCAAAGTGTTATGCCTTATGCACTAATTATAATGTAATATATATCATTTAAATTTGGCATTGGCTTGTATACAAAAAAACTGTAACCTTTATATTTTAACAAACATATTACTGTACTATTGTGAACTGGAGGTATTCTAGGGATGTTTATTGCACAAAATTAACTTGTAGGACTTATTCTTTATGTATTTATACATTAGAGAATATATGGCCAAGCAACACAAGAAACATTAAGTTAAAATACATCTTGTTTATTTTTAATTTAACTGTAGTGATGTAGTGATGATTGATGCTTTACTTAAATAAAAATGATTTTTCTAAAAAGTATATATTTATTTTACTACATCTTTAACATCTTCAATTCAGAACATTATGTTCAGAATGGTTGATGAAGCTGGAGATCTGCTAACTGATCTGGTTACTGGTAGATATGTATTGTATCATCTATTGTGATCAGTTGAGCTTTAGGTAATAAAGGAATATCCAAAATGGCACCAAAAGCACCACCAAAAGAACAGTTTTTTTTCCAAATGAATCTGATCAAACCAATGTTCAAAAGCACAGATTTAGAAGCATTATATGTAAATGACTTTCAAATGAATTTTAATTCTGGTGTTACTGGCCTTTTAAAAAAATAAGAATCTCAGAAAATTGCTATTCTTGGACGAAATGGTCCTGTTTTTGTAAGTGAAATGTAGAGAGTATATTGTTTTATTAACCATTTTAATTTGATTGGAAAGCAGTACAAAACACTGTGCTACCAATGTACAGCATACAGTGGCCCCATCAAGTACAATAGGGTGATGCAGACTGGGCCGGCTGAACTGATTGTTTGCAATCATACTGGTTGTAGGCTTGGGCTCCTTGGGAATATAACAGACGTGTGGGGCAATGTAATAAAAGTCAGTAATGGAAAAAATATTCGCAATGCGAAAAGTTATGCCTCTGTGCATAAAAATGTGTCTTTGTGTGTATTTAATATAGCTTTTGCAAGCCCGGAAACTGTTTAGCGACCACTTCCGACAGTGGAAGAAGGTTTGCGAATTTTATGGTTTGCAACAGTGTGCAGTGAATGTAATAAAACTTCTTACTGAAAAAGTTGTTATGTTTGCTCCAAAAGATTACTACACCCTCAAGCACTTCTTAAAACTAGGCAATGCGCAATTAAAATCCGCAATGCGCAATCAAAATTCGCAATGTAATAACAGTTTAAGGAAGAGTATTACATTGCGACTTTTTTATTCTTATTTGTGCTAATTGTTTTGCTCTTTGCGACTTTATTAAATTCCCCCATTGATGTTAATAGTTTATTGGACTCATCCACAACTTACCAGTCTTGGAAATGTTTTTTTCTGGCTCGGCTTCAGCAGGAGCAGCTGTTGCTGGAACTATTTCCTCTGCTAAAGATGTAGTTGCATTGAACTCTGGACCCTCAGAGAATGTCACATCTGCTGTACCAGGGGCTTCTGTTTGGGTTAATGCTGTAATATTTTCTAGGGGAAATTCTTCTGTAACATTTTCAAATGGCCCTTCTGTTAGGACAAGCTCTGGGGTTGCTGTGAAAAATTCCTCAAGATCAGTAGGTGTTAGAGTAAAATCGGTTGGTTCAAGGGAAGCAATACTGCCACGGGCCTCTTCTTCTGTCTCATTACGGGGGATGATGATCTCTAAACTTGGTTGTGTAATGGTCTGAATAGTGATGTCCTCATCTGGTCCAGCTGAAAACAAAACACATAATAAAAACACAAGTAAGGTTAATATAATAATTTAGTCTACATTGCATTAGGATGGGGGAAATGTATAATTTATAGTCTACTGTATGAGTAAAATGGATAAAAAATGCACTGCCCATGAAATTCAAAACCAAACTCTAAAGCTGTGGTTTCCCCAAATGTTGAGCTACAACCCCAATGGACTTTGAACAGTGGCAACCCCAATGGACTTTGAACAAGCTCAGCTTGAAGGTCAGTAAGATGATATTTAGGGTGACTATCTGTTTGTTGTTTTTCGATATTCTTGAAACTAGGTTTCAATGACTGGTAGACTTCTATCTGTGCTTTGTTATCTGTGTTCAATGAGCTAAGAGTAGCACCTGATCAAAAGCTGGATCATCAAGGCCAAAATTGGGACCTTCAAATTTGTCTTGAACTAAAAAGTTTGGCAATGGCAACCACTGCATTATTTTTAGATTGCAAGACTTACTGTATTAAAAAACATATACAACTGAGAAAATATTGTGAATAGAGAAGAGTACCAACCTTTGTAGCAGATAGCATCATAACGAGATAGTGGATCAGGATATCCAGTCTGGTTGGGGTGGAGATAAACTGTTCTTACTCCTACTAAGTTTCCACCACAGTTAGGTCGAGCTATTGATATGGGGTACCTAACACTGCGGTCTCCCAACCAGCCTGCACTGCACACATCCATTCCACTTTTCCATGCCACATAGAGCTCTCCAGTAGTGGCCAACCTGGCACCAAGACTCTTACATTGCTTTTCTGCTTCGTCAAAGGTGAACTTCTCAGGAGATGTTGCATAAAACACTTCACCTACGGGGGTGAAAACGTTTCACATTTTGAGTCAAAGACAATCTAAAGATCCCATTGTAAATAAATAACTGCTTGCTTTTATACATTATCACTTATATTTTTACCATGTGACCAATACCATGAAGCTAGCTAGAGAGATAGACAGCCTAGTAAATTAAAGTATTAAGTATAATACCCTGCATATCCTCAACATAGCAATACACATCATAGGTTTCATCTGTTTCACGAACTCCATATGTTCTCACTCCTGGAAATATGTCCTTGTCTCCATAACAGGCTTCACGTGGATTATGGATTGGATAACTGCATTAGAAAAAGGAAATATTATGGTTAGGTGTAAAATTGTGATTGATATAGATATAGCTGTAGCAGAGCTAAGGAGCAGATTTATCAAGGGTTGAATGTAGCGTTCATAGGAGTTTGTAAAAACTCGAACTTCGAGTTAAGAACGACCAATCCAAATCAAAAAAATCAAATTTTTCAATCTTGGGTGAATGGGATAGACCCACAAACTCGAATCGAATTTGATTCGACTTCGAAACGATTTTTTCCCCGAAAAAAACTAGATTTTCTAAATTGATCACAGGACATCCCCCATAGGCTAAAACAGCAATCTGGCAGGTTTAAGGTGGAGAATAGTTGAATTTGAATTCTTAAAGGGCCAGTACATGATAAATTTCAAAAATTTAATTTGAATGTATTTTAAAAATTCAAATCAAATTTTAACTATTCCCTAGTCGAATTCCACAAAAAAATGAAACTCTAATTTCAAAATTCGAAATTCAAATTTTTTACTTTGACCCTTGATAAATCTGCCCCCAAGTGTCTCAGCAGACTTTATTTAAAGGAATTCTGTATTTGATTCCAGTTTGAAAAGGTTGTGCTCATTCAACATAGCATAGACATAATTTTGATGCAAGAAATAGGACAACAATTATTGTATTAAGAAATAGATTAAATATTTAAATTTTTATATTTTTTAACAGTATATATTGCTAGCCAGCTGTAGGGTTTAGTTAAAAGTATATCCAAAGTTTGTACCTTTAAGCCATAACAATGTTCTAATGTTTTTTTTTTCAGGTCTAAGATTAGTTAAGAAGGTACAATTAAAGGTGGTTAGCACATGGCGCCACTGAGACGTCCACTGGAACTTCATAACTTTAGTGTCTGAATGATGTATAAGTTAGGAGAAGGATAAGGGGTGGAAGTCATGTCTCAGTGCCTCCCACTGTCTCCCTCTCTATTTTTTGGGGGCGTAAGTCTCTGCAATCCATTTTGGAATGCAGATACCTGAGGCATTTTTTAAAGGTGCAGAGCAGGGTGCAAAGTCCAAAAACAAGACAAATTGTACCATGCCCTGCACTTAATGGTGCAGGAACCACCTTCTCCAAAATGAGTGCAATGAATAGGGCTTGTACTGTTGTTTTAGTCATGAAAAATCTATTGTTTTTGTTATTTCTTGAACTGAATAGATGAAAATGAAATTGAAGCTACTCCATGTTTAGTCCTTGTGCAGTAGATCATTTGATTACTAGTTTACTTAGCAGGAGTTAATTATGTATTATCTGTGGTCTGGGAAATCAAATTATCTACCCTGCAAAGACCAAACATAAACGCGTTCTTCTGTTTGCCCTGTTTAGCTCAAGAAATAGTACAAACCATATATTTCAAGCTAAATCCATAAGAGATGCAATATGAATTTGGCTGTAGCGGGGGGACTTCATACCTAGTTTCTTTAAAGGAAAACTATACCCCCCAAACAATGTAGGTCTCTATTAAAAGATACTGAGTAAAACAGCTCATGTGTAAAACCCTGCTTCATGTAAATGAACCATTATCATAATAATATAGTTTTTTAGTAGTATGTGCCATTGGGTAATCATAAATAGAAAATTGCCATTTTAAAAAATAAGGGCCGCCCCCAGAGATCGTAAGATTCACTGTGCACACATACAAACCACATGTAAGGTCACATGAGCCAATTAACAGACAGAGTTCTGCCTTTTGCTTCCTCACTTCTTCCTGTTACAGTTAGTGTTGTAGTATTTCTGGTCAGGTGATCTCTGAGACAGCACGAAAATGGTGGTTTAAGGCAAGAGATGTAAAAGGGCAATATTTATGTAAATATATATTCCAGTTTGGTAAGATTCTTTAATATGTCCTTCAATTTAATATAAACTATCTGTTGCTTAAGTATTCATTTTGGGGGTATAGTTTTCCTTTAACATAAAAAAACCCAAAACAAAACATTAATTGTTTTTAATGGACAATTTAATATGAAGAGACCCAGTGCCTTTTGTTTTAGTAAATTATCTGTTTTTCAGGTCAGAGTTGTGGCTTTATTTACAAGAAACTGATTTTTTTTTTTAAAGGGATACTGTCATGGGTCTAGACATATTGTCAATTTCCCAGCTGCCCCAAGTCATGTGACTTGTGCTCTGATAAACTTCAATCACTCTTTACTGCTGTACTGCAAGTTGGAGTGATATCACCCCCCTCTCTCCCCCCCCCCCAGCAGCCAAACAAAAGCAGATAACACAAGATAACAGCTGCCTGGTAGATCTAAGAACAACACTCAATAGTAAAAACCCATGTCCCACTGAGACACATTCAGTTACATTGAGAAGGAAAAACAGCAGCCTGCCAGAAAGTATTTCTTTCCTAAAGTGCAGGCACAAGTCACATGACCAGGGGCAGCTGGGAAATTGACAAAATGTCTAGCCCCATGTCAGATTTCAAAATTGAATATAAAAAAATCTGTTTGCTCTTTTGAGCATAATTCTGCTGGATTAGCACTATTAACTGATGCGTTTTGAAAAAACATGTTTTCCGATGACAGGATCCCTTTAAACTTCTGAATTTAAAGCCTACCGAACAGTCTGGTCGGAAAGCCATCCAGCATCACATTGGTGGTAACCATCATCATATGCTGCCTGGAGCTGCTCAGGGGTGGCAATGGTGGCACTGTTCTGTATGCATGCTTTTTTGGCATTTTCAAAGTCCAAAGTATATCTGGTAGAAATTGCTCTGTAGTGGAAAACGACCCCTGAAAAAAGAAAGGAGACATTTGAATACGGTTACCACATATATCTTTCGAAAAAAAAAAAATAATAGCCCCAAATATAGTTAAAATGAAAACAAGAGTCACCTGTATACCTTTATTTTTCAGCTTTACAATAAAAGTACTATAATTATGTTTGTCTTAAATGGGCGTTCTTAGTTTGTATAAAAGGGTTACTGCTCAGATACTGCTGTTATAGGGGCATGTTTTCTTTCATTGGGGATAAATATCACCAGTGATGTTGCCCATAACAACAAGTCAAATCTTTGCTTTCATTTTCTAACTTGTAGGTGACTGTTGAACTGATAATTAACATTGTCAGTGATATTTATCTCCAAAGTAAGTAATCACATGGTAATCTTGCCTAACTGCCATCTAGGGAGGCTTCCAATATCCTCTCTAACAGCCCCCCCTTAATTATTTTATTGTAGTAAACTCCTGTAATTCACCACCGGCTAACAAATTCGCTAAACTGTCATAAAAATTTTCAGACAAAAATTCACCGGCGTCCAAAAAAAAATATGGAAAAAAAACGAGACGCCGGCGCTGTTTCGCCAATTTTTCGCCATTTCACGAATTTTGTGGTAAATTCGCAAATTGTTCGGCAAAGCGAAACACCACAGATTCGGCCATCACTATTCTATTGTGTTTCATTACAATAGGCCAGGAACATAGTCCTTTCTGCTTCCATAAATAGAAGGAGAAATTTCCTATCCTGTACAGAGAGCTATCATAAAATAATGGCAGCATGTGGTCCCCCCTGTCCTAAACACAATGTCGCAGGAAGGTGTAAGTCTGGAAGCAATTTTTAAGAATAACCTTTTCAACCTTTTCTCTCAAGGCTTTCCCTTGTTTTTAGTGCACCTGTTCAGTGCAATAAATATATATGATGTGCACAATACTAAACTCATATACACCAATGAGTGACTGGCATGATACTATAAGGCATCTGCAGTCCTCCATTTACCAAAGCACTTTCCAACAAAACATTACTACACCAAAAACCTTTTTTTAGATACATAACTAGAAAATGTTAATGAAAGGCCACCATATTTCATTACTTGGTTTGAGTATCTTTTCAGAGCAATGCGATGCTTATGCTAAGAATCTAATAATCAATTCACCTTTCACATTAACCTCTACTGTAGCTTGGCTGTCTTCTATCCCATGCATCACTTCACAGCGGTAGGTTCCTGAATCATTGGACATTATGGTGGAAATTTCCAGACTGACATCAGTAGGGGCAAGTGGGTAAGTTGGCATAGAGACACGTCCTTTGTAGGCATCATTTACTCGAACATGTCCGTCTATGGCTACCAGCAGAACTGTTTCCTTTCCTTTGACATGCTTGCTCCACTTGATCCTCGGTGTTAAGGGTGCTGTTGAGGGAGCCACAGTCACACCATCCAAAGCATTTATGAAGAAACAAGGGATGGTAAGGGAGTGTCCAAGCTGGACGTTCAGGGGAGGATCAACAGGTATAATTGCGCTCAGTGTGTTCTGATGGTCTGTAAGTTCATCCAAAAAAGAAAAAGAATATTAAAACTTGCTGTGAAAGTATTTCTGTGATCATCTGAAATCAGATTCTTAAAGACAACATTTCTAATTTATATTTGATACATGACAGTGTAATAGAGAAACTTAATTATGTATTAATTATGTATTAGCAAGCTTTGCAATATCAATGGCATAGACTAATGGCTTTGCCATTGTATGTTTTTAGAAAATGACCCACACATTTGAAAAGAAAAAAAAAAAGAAAACAGATGGAGCAAACATTGTGAGCATGACTCACACAGCACATTGCAGCAAATCATTTGTTTCAGTGGACAAATCTCTATTTAACCCGTGACATGTTGGGACATGGTGAGTACATATAACAATGTACCCAAATGTCAAGATAAAATTTACTTCATCTATGGCTTTATCAGTTAAGATTCTACTGTTCATCAATCATTAATAATTTACTACTCATTGTGTAGCTTATGCATCTATTAAGAATAATCACATTGACGTGCACATAACATTCATTTTCTGCCTTGTCCCATGTATACACACAAGAGGGCAGTGTTTTAAAAAAAATTCAAAATTGCAGCAATATTCCAGGGCAAACAAATAACAACTGTAATAACAAAAAAAAGATGAATTTTAGGTTTTTTTGTTTAGCTGGAAATGGTGCTCTTTAGCATATAACTGGTGCAGGAACGAGCACTGTAATGCAGATGTCCCCCTGTTTTTAGAGCTCAAGGTAAAATCTGGGGGGTTGAGGAGGGGAGGCAGAGGCTCTTTCTCTATATACTGACTCAGTTAGTGACAATGAGTTGCCAAGTGAATGCCTGAAGGGGTACGAGGATAGTAACTTACCTGAAACTTCTACGGAGATCGCTGCAGCGATGACCCGCAAGCAAACGAACACTAATAGTAAAGTGGTCATAGTTTACCTGTGAAAGCAAAAGCATACTATATTAAAATTGTAGAGAAACCAAACTTTATCTATCGGCCATTTAACATGGGAAATTCACAGTATACAATGGAACCAACTTTGAGCTGAATGTATGTCATTGTTGATAACCAAATAATTGCTTATAAATAACAACAGTATTATTTAATTAATAATATAAAAATAAATAACTGTATTATTTAATTAGACAAAATTACATTTAGCCTCTGCAAGGGATGTTTGCTCCTTCAGATTCCCTTTAAGCTGAGAAAGCCTATTGTAATATCCTTCAGTAGGCAAATAAAGACTATGGGGGAAATTTACTAAAGTGCGAAGTGGCTAATGCTGGCGAAAATTTGCCAGCGTGACGTCATTTCTGCACTTCGCCGATTTACTAATGGTAGCTGGTGTAATTTCGCCAAGGAGATAGACTCTTGCACAACTTCACACTCTAACGACAGGCAAATTTTCGGTCTGGCGAAAGAGCTTTACTACGCAAATTCACTAAGTTTTTTATTTTACTGACTGTTACCTCTATCGCCAGACTTGCCTTTGCACTCAGACCAGGCGAAGTAGATAGGAGTTCCTCAAAAAAAAGTTGAACGCTGGTGTTTTTTCCTATTTGAAGGGTGATAGACTGAAAAAGAACGTAAATGGTTTTTTTTGGGGTACCCTCCTTCCCCCCTACATTTGCTAACATATGGCACCTAAACCAATACTGTGGGCACATGTGTAGGGCATTATAACAACTTTATATAATTTTATTAAGGTTCCCTGGGCTTGTGTAATGTATTTGCTGCAATATATACGTCCATTGTACTTTAACTGCACCCCGTATGCTAATTAGCCAACGCTAGCGTAACTTCGAACTGCTGAGCGTAATTTCGCTGGCACCCTGTGCGCAACTTCGGATCTTCGTGAATTTGTGTTGTCCAGGCGAATTTACGCCTGGCGAATTGTTGCGATGTGCGCTAAGCAAATTTTCTCCGGTTAGTGAATTTGCCCCTATGTCTGTAAATACTATATTTTCAGTTTGATCACTGTCACAATAAAATTCAGGCTTTCAAATACGTTAGCAGCTCCCTATATTGAATTTTGTTGGTTGATTTTTTGCATGTCAACCACACTGCATATGCTCAGCATGCGTCTTGTAATGTGAATCTGAATTCATTTATTGTGATTTATTTATAGGGAGCGAGGAAGGAGCCTGTTGAAAGGGCCCTGAGTTGGGAGGGCATTGTTCTCCTATTAACTCCTAATAGAGTTTATTAGAATTTAATTTACATTATGAAAATTGTATTTTAGTATCTGAACCTTTACATGTTCACATACACCTTCTAAGGTGGATCTTTGGCTAAGTGATAACATTGGCATATGAGTCTAAGGTGCTGTACATTGCAGTAAATTGCAATTATTAATCTTAAACAAAAAGCTTCTAAATGTCATGTAAAATACTATAAGCAGCCTCTGTTCTTGTTGTTCAAATTCAAAGGGAGAGGAAAAAAAGGGTAAACTCTATATGGAAATAGTGCATATCTTCTGCATGTTGATTTCTTTGTGTTATGACTTGATACAAAGAGCTGCATTGTTGGCAGAGCTGCAGCAGCAGTCAGTTGTCGCAAATACAAAAGAGACATTAGAGAAAAGAAAAGTTTCTGTAGGAGACAAGTCATGGCAAAATTATAAACAAATGTTCTATGTTCAGCAACTTATTTACTCGCCCTAAGAAACCTAGAAAGTAAGAAAGACATTTAAACTCAAATTGAAACACAAACTTTTTTTATGTGGAAATGTGTGGACGGAATAACATTAGATATTTTTGCAGCTGTAGAGAATTGTACTCTGTGTGCTCCAAACCAAATCTGTCAAAGAGAAGCTCTGTGTGCATTTGAACTTGGTGTCCTGTTGGCCAAAATGAGTTTTCCTGGCTGTTTCACACAATGCCGCCTTTTGAAATTCACTCAGGATGAAACGTGGCAACATTGGGTAAATCAGTGATTACGGCTAGGCTCTTTCAATTTGTCTTTCTGTTTATGCTTAGCAGAGAATATCACAATAATGAAAACATATTTGTGCTCTTGTATTTTAGTGTTCTTTTTTTTATAAATAGCCACTGCTGTACACTGGGGCTGCTATTTGCTGGAAACTGAAATGAGGATTCTTCTGAAATGATGGGTCCTTTATTGGTAAAGTCTACTGCTGGGGCCTCATCTAGATCTAACAACAGTTATATGGCACCATGTATAATGCTTTGTGTTTCTTTTTTTTCACACTGGGTTTTGCCACAGGTGGTGAATAAAGTCCAAGAATGATATTTGTAAGTCACACATTTAGATATAAATAACATATGACATGGAAGAGAAGAGGTCAGGACCTAGGACTTCTCCGCTTACTGATATAACCCTAGTAGCTACAAGAATTTATTTATAGTAACAGGCAAATTTATTCGCCAGGCATGGATTGGCGGCAAATTTCCATGTTTTGCCGCCCACAAATGTTTTCACAAAACTGTGAAAATCCACCTGCGGAGAATTTACCAGCAGAATTGACGCACGCATAAAAATTATCGTGCTTCAATAACCAATGGGAAGCCCATTGACTTTAATGCATTTGGACAAAATAGTTTCGCATATAAACATTTTCCCTTGCGGCAAAATGATCTTGACGTCCATTCCCGTCCAATGTGTTTCCCAAATTTTTCGATGTTTTGCGAAACAGACAGAATTGCCCATCACTATTTATTTATACTGGTTAATGCCATTACCTTGAAATCCCCTAATCTAGACCTAGATATAGATGTTCCTTATACAAGTCAATGGCCATTTTCCTTTGCGAATTTTCGCCGCAGTTTCGTGAAAAAATATTCGCTCATCATTAAGCAATGACAGTTTTTATTCATTGAAGTGAATGGCCTATTTAAT
This sequence comes from Xenopus laevis, assembly GCF_017654675.1. Taxonomy (NCBI): domain Eukaryota; kingdom Metazoa; phylum Chordata; class Amphibia; order Anura; family Pipidae; genus Xenopus; species Xenopus laevis. The sequence goes on along the minus strand of NC_054376.1, from coordinate 44,616,334 downwards.
TCATTTTAACTGCACAATAGATGGCACTGTCAGTGTTATAATTCTACAATCTGCTGATCTTCTTATTCACTTCTAATGCAAACACTGAGTAACTGAATAAAGAAAAGAAGCAGACGAATGAACATCCCCTCATCCGAGGTAAATTTCATGGTGCAAAAACAATGACTGCTTCAAATCCTTGGCAAATATTCATGGGGATAAACAGATGTTCATACCAAATGAATCTTCAAATCATATTTCTACAACCCACATACAGTCAAATGAAAAAGTTTGGGAACCCCTCTTAATTCTTTGGCATTTTGTTTATCATTGGCTGAGCTTTCAAAGAAGCAACTTCCTTTTAATATATAACATGCCTTTTGGAAACAGTGGTATTTAGGCAGTGACATAAAGTTTATTGGATTTAACAGAAAATATGCATCATAACAAAATTAGACAGGTGCATGAATTTGGGCACCCCAACAGAGATATTACATCAATACTTAGTTGAGCCTCCTATTGCAAAAGTAACAGCTTCTAGATGCCTCCTATAGCCTTTGATGAGTGTCTGGATTCTGGATGGCGGTATTCGTATGGCGGTATTTGACCATTCGTCCATACAAAATCTCTACAGTTCAGTTAAATTTGGTGGCTGCCAAGCATGGACAGCCTGCTTCAAATCATCCCATAGATTTTTAATGATATTCAAGTCAGGGGACTGTGATGGTCATTCCAGAATATTGTACTTCTCCCTCTGCAGAAATGCCTTTGTAGATTTCCAAATGTGAACATTAACCTGAAGAATTTGTTGATATTGGGTTGAATTCATAAGATGTTCTTGTAGGTCTTTGGAGGTGAACTTTGGGTTCTCACATGACCTGCCAGACCTGGGGTTTACAGCAACTGTGCCTGTGGCAATCCATTTCCTGATTACATCCCTTACACTGACATTTTAAACATCTGAGATACTGAACAATCTTTGTTTTCAGATCTTTTGAGAGTTGCTTTGAGGATCCCATGCTGTCACTCTTCAGAGGAGAGTCAAACAGAAGCAGAACTTGCAATTGCAACTTAAATACCTTTTGTCATGATTGGACACACCTGCCTATGAAGTTCAAGGCTTAACAAGCTAATCCAACCAATTTGGTGTTGCCAGTAATCAGTATTGAGCAGTTACATGCATTCAAATTGGCAAAATTACAAGGTTACCCAAATTTTTGCATATTTGATTTAATTTCATACAACTGAATACTGCTTCACTAAAAATCTTTGTTCAAAAAACACTCCAGTACTCAGATGTTCCTGGGAAATGAAAGACATACCACTATTATCTTTTTTTGTTGAAAGTGGAGTAAATTATTAGGCAGGCTGAGAGGGGTTCCCAAACTTTTTCATAGGACTGTATCCATACAACGCTCAGCATCACTCGCATAGCTGTGATGCCTTCAACAACAGCAATGTAAGAGTTTCATTATTATATGCAATATAATATTTATATTAATATAAATATTATATATAATATAATATTTTGCCTGGACAAGATCCTAAGTACCATGTGGTCCAGCAGTTCAATTATTGGCAATGTTCCCACAAACAGGTACAACCTGCCAATAATCCACTTTGCCTGTATAAAGTTGAATATTGAAGCCAGTTGGTCTTTATGAGAATGGATCGGCTATGAAAAATGTGCTACATTTTCCCTTGTAGATAATTGGATTTTAACTTGTGAATTTGTACTTATAAATAAAGTACCAGCATAGAGATACTATATGGTAGTTTTCACGAGGAATGAAAATAGAAACTAGAGGGTAGTAGGTTGGGCATTATGAAACTTTAACGCTTTGCACAAAATGTAATAATATTGAATGTCTCCTGTCTCTCACTTTGCCTCTTTACAATTCCCATGAATCACTGCAAACCCCTACACATGGGAGGCTATATGTTGCATCTATATGTGGCAGTTTATTATTTCTGATGTCAACAAAAACATTTTTCTGTTATGTTTGAAAGACCCATCTAACATGAGCACAACAAAAAAAAACCAGAAAATTATTGTAGCTGCTTTTATATCCATCATAATTTGTTGACGTTGGCAAATTATTCAACAGATAAGTGGAGGAGTGGCAGCTCTTATACTGTAGGTAGCTCTCTATTAAGCTATATATGATTTATATACAAAATAATGAACCTTCTATTAGAAGTATGAGACCTGTTATCCAGAATGCTCAGGACCTGGGACTTTCCGATCTTTCTATAATAATCGTCATACCTTAAATCTTCTTATATATAATTTAATCATTAATTAAATCTGATTGGATTATTTTGCCTCCAACAAGGATTAAGTGTGTATATATACTGTATAAATGCTAGAATGAAATACAAGGTACTATCTTAATATTATAGAGAAAAAGGTAATAATAAGGTAAAAAAAATTTTTTTTTATTAAAATGGAGTCTGTAGGAGATGGCCTTCCTGAAATGCGGAGCTTTCTTGATAATGGACTTCTAGACAGAGGATCTTAAATCTGTATAAGGTAAGTTCAAAACCAGATATAAGTACTGGCAAATATTTGAAAGTAGAGAAACATCATTTCTTATAACTCCCAAGTTTCAGTGTGTTATTAGACAGAAATTACATCACCAATTACAAGTAATCTCACTTAATATCATCATATGGATATATTTTGCTGGTTATGTGATTAGGTAAAATGTGAGGGGATTTAATTATAAGACTTGTTTATAATGATAATTACAGTGAAGGTATATTGCTGATGTAAAGACATTTCCCTGAACTTCATAGTTCCCATGTAAAGTTTGCAAAGTGTTTGTTTAGTCAGTCTTCAGCTGCTCATCATGACAGATAAGCCATGCGTTTGTAGACTAACAGACATATATAGACGTATATACTTGAGTATACGCTGACCCGAGTATAAGCCGAGGTACCTAATTTTATCTACATAAACTGGGAAAACGTATTGACTCGAGTATAAGCCTAGGGTGGGAAATGCAGCAGCTACTGGTAAGTTTCCCTAAATTTGGCTCTTCTAGCTCAGAGAGCACAATTGTACCTCTCTGGGCTAGCATTGTGGAACCCACAACCTCCTCCAGAGCCAAAAAAGATGAGGGGGGGGCAGCAGCAAGCAAATGGGCCAGGATCACCCAAGTGGCAAAGCTCTCTATCAAGCATCACCTAGTATCACTTGAGTTTCAAGGCAGCCTGGCAGTTCCAGTGCTCTACCTTTTCCAGGTGAGTTAGGCACCTAGCACTAGCCACAGCCCACCTAAACAGCAATACAGTAAACTTGCCTGGGCCTGATAATAAGTGATAATGCCTTCCGGCCTCTGCCTCTGTATCAAACAGTGCGCATTCCTACTCCTGCCCTACCATCTTAAATCTAGCCTCCGTTTCACTCTGTACCACCTACGTCTTCCTTTTCATCAGCTCCAAGGTGCCATATAACAACAGGATGGTGATGATAACACTTTTTACAACGTATGTGATAAATGTATGGCAAAATACCTTCTTCAGAAGAACTGCTGTCTCCATCATACCCTAATTCAGATATCACACTACCCCTCAGCGGGGAAGGGGCTAATCATCATCCCTGGTTAGCTTCTATCACTAAGCTGCCCTGTTACCATGATAACCCGTGCCACACTCTCCACTGCCCACTGCCATCTTGCCCGCTGAAAGTCTCATGAGAGCCGCAGAGGCTGAGCGAGAGTGGGCAGGGAATAACTTGTTCTTAACTTGGGCAAGAGGAAAACGGAGTCCGGTTGGATCTGGTGGAGAACGTCCCAGTTGTGGGGGATGTGGGGATGTTTGCGGACAGTGGCGAGGAGATGAGACACGTGGGGGGATTTATGTGGGCTCTGGTAGCTGCCTGTTTTAGATCTATGTGGGTCTGTGAGCACTGCCTGCAGGAGCAGCCGTAACACAATCCCAGGTACTGAGGGGCCAGTCACTTCTGTGTGTTGTTCTGCAGGGAAACAGACATTGACATATTGGATAGACATTGTCCTGTCCGATCCTATTCACTATTTTAGTGCCCCAGCATAACCCGCACCCAACCCATACCCGCCACAGACCCCCAATATTGAACCCGGAGTTAGAGACAGGTAGCAGATATATGTGACAGACTGTAACACACTCATTGCAGAAAAGAAGATTCCACCCATTTGTACATGTATATCCTATTCCTATAATATATATATATATATATATATATAGATAGATATACTGGGAATATATATGGGAATAAACATTAACATAACATTTAACACATCCAGGTTATTATGTTTTTGTCTCCGCTTACTTTCTATAGAATAAGCATTTAAACATTACTTTTCCCATTTGACAAAACAATATCTTAAATATAATTTTCTTACTTTATATTTGTTGTCTTGTCACTGAGTAAAACAACACAGCTTGTCACTTTTCTGCATTTGTTTTCCAAAGGAATAATACATGAGCACTGTTATAGTCTAATATCATTTTAAAGTGTTTATATTTGAGAAGGTGTCAACACAGTTATGGGAGAATGTAATAGAAGTCAAAAAGAGCAAAACAATTAGCACAAATAAGAATAAAAAGTTTCACAATGTAATACTCTTTCTCTTCCCTGCTAATTGCGCGTTATCCACTTTAAAGAAGTGCTTGAAGGTGCCGTAATCTTTTGGAACATAACTTTTTCAATAAGAACTTTTTATTACATTCACTGCATACAGGCGCAAACTATAACATTCACAAACCTTCTTCCACTGTCGGAAGTGGTCGCTAAACTTTAAGCTTTATAACTTTGAATATTTTTTTTCCGTTAGCGACTTTTATTACATTCCCCCATTAATGTGCTACGTCCGTGTTCTTAGTAAGATTAGCTTTCCTGAAAGGTACTATCTCTTGGTAGATCAAGAGCCCAGAGTTTGTATTTTGGTACATTACATCAAATAAAACCATATAATGATGCCTGTATCCACCATTTTCTTAAATTAAACATGTGTACTAAATTGAACATTATGTTGTCTCTTGATCCAAAAGGACCTTACTCTACTTGAAAAATAAAATGTTCCTCTTTGATGTGTTGGCAGCTCAACTGACCTAGTTAATATTTGGGTTTCTAAAATACGTTATGTTTAATATGTTCCTAGTTGTGCAGCCTTAGGAGCCAAATGTCCTTCTTTTCATAATATGCGAGAGGAGCTGACAAACTGGCAATTTCCTATATCCCTCTTAATGGTTATTCTGCTTACCTCTAGTACAGCACACTGGGGGGCTCATTTAGTGCAACATGTGCTACATTGTGCCAGTTAGGTTAGTTGATGATTGCTTTGTATAATACTATTGCATCAGCACCACATCAGTGTTTATTCTATGAACAAAATGATAACAAGCTTGTAGGAAAACCTACTAAAGAGAGTACAGTATGTGCCCTACATGTTGTATGATTCAATGAAGTCCAGAGATCTTTGCATCAATGTCTTCCACTAGTGATGGACTAATTAATTCAGCTGGTGTGAATTTCAGTGCAACTCACGTGAAAATTAGGCAAATTTTACTCCGTTTCGTGAAATTCGCAGGAAATTTTTCAGCGAAACGGGAGAAATTCGCCCATCACTATCTTCCACTTCTTCACACTTTTCTAAAGAGAGAAAGGAGCAACTGCATATCTGCATTGTTCTATATGTTTCTGCATTGCAAAAACAAAATCCTTTTCTTTAAAGCAGGGACTTGTCTTTCTGACACTAAGCCAATAATGGGGAAATGGGTTTGCAGATGTTAGTGACAAAGATCTTCATTGTTTGCGTCCTTTTAGACTGACTTTATGCTTCAATGACTTCCTTGCAAAGTTTGCAAACAAATGGCTTTTGCGAACATGTGCAGTGTAAGTAACTTTGCATCACAACCTTCACATGAGTGAAGGTTGCTTCTTATGTTGTTGAGGATATTACTGATTTTATACTTGGAGTAATTTGCCTGGGCAATCACTGTTTATATACTTTTCAGGGAAAATACAGAAGATCTGGAGACTTTCTGACTGTAGTTTCCTACTACGCGAATGTCTGTTTCAGGCTTTAAATCCTCCACCCTGTCTGTGTCTGTAGAGCCAACCAAAGACTCTATGAGAAAAGCTGATGACAAGATTTTCCTTTTGGCACATAGAACTGGCAGCCACCCCAGCCAATGGAGGAATAATCAGCTGAGTTAACCAAGGCATTCTGTTCTAGCACAGTGCATAGAAGTACCTTTTTGTAAGACTGTACTATATGACATGCTTTGTGCCGACCTATAAACATATTCCACTTATTACTCAGCAGTTACACTGCATTCAGAGTTTATGAGCAACCAAAAGTTTAAATAAACAAACACCCAGAAAAGACTTTTTCTTGATTATGAACTTAATTGACTCATATATAAATATATATATTCAGGGTTTATTTATTAAGCTCCAAATTTTTCAAAGGGGAAAATACCATTTTTTCAGAGAAAAAAAACCTAACATTTTTAGGGATTTATAAAAGTCAGATGAGAAAAGTACTCCAACTCAGTCCTGCTGAGAAGATGTAAAAGTCAATGGCAGATGTTTCTTTAACAATTGAAAGATATTCTGAGTTGCTCTGGGTTTCCGAAAAAATAATATCTTTCGGGGCAATTTTAAGAAGAAATCGTAGGTTTCGAGCGCAACATCTGGAAAAATCATACTAATTGCATTTTTTCATGATTTTATCGTTTAATTGTGAAAATGTATTCACAAATAGGGGGAAAAGTCTGTGTGGATTTGGTCAGAGTAGTTTTCTAAAAATAGTGAGAACTTTTTGGATTCTGATAAATAACCCCCTTAATCACATGCAAAGTCTTCATTGTGAATTTTTTTATTTGCCTGTGACTTCCTCAAATCATGGACAAAACCTCAGTCTACTTTGAGCACAAAACATTTCTTATTTGTATACTCTGATATAATACAAGAAAGTTTAGAACTGATGTGACTTGATAGTTATACTGCAATTTGATTGGATGACTTGCAAGAATTAATGCATAATTCATGTGTGATAAAATGATGCCTTTACAGAAACATAAACTAGCATCACATGGTATCTGCAAATGGGGACAATACCCTATTAATGTGATGCAATATTTTGGGGTCACATCCCTACAGCTGTAGGTGCTCCAGCCTAATCACAGGGATTAAAGAGTAGAAGAGGCTTGTGTGTTATGATAAAACGTATTTATTCATGAAATGATGCACGTTATAACATTATGCTGGCTGTAGGTTTTTGGTGTACTCATAAGACCGTTTCTTATGTTTATAAACAAATAAGAAGAAAAGTAATTTTCTGCATAGAAAATACATTCACACTTACCCTTACAGGGAGATAATAATGCAGCAAATACTTTCTCTGAAATTTCAAAAGATAAGCCTTTAAAAATATATGCTCTACAGGGCAGTGACCTACTTCACAGGGTCAGACTGGGCCGGTTAGGCAACCTGGTGGCAACGACCAAATACCTCTCCCCACCCTGAGCCACGTACTCTTCTCCCACCCCAGATTGTGGCAACAAGTAAGTGGAATGCGACTGGATTGGAGGGCTCCTGAGATAACAGCTGTGATGGTCCCGGACTCCCCAGTTTTACACTATGGCTTCCTTTTGACTGTTTAACACTTACACACTATAAGATTAAAGCGTTTCCTTTCTAATGTAATAATGCACTTCCCTAACAATCACCAAATATAAGATATGACAAAACATTTTCACATCACAAGATTTCTAATGAAGGGCTTCAGAATCTGTAGCTATCATTTACTAAATTAAGAACTACACAATGCATGGAAGAGCTAGCTATTGCAAAATCATTTTAACACAATGGGATATTTGCTGATTAGGAGCCCAACAAATCATAGAGGATGGCCTCTGCTGTGAATCAATGTTTTACTGTGTCAAGAGCCATGCAATTAATCCTTCTAAACAATTAATTTACTGTGCAATTATTCTACAGGTATTCTAGGGCAGGAAAATGTACAGGTTTTGGCGTAAATGTGTTTTTCCTGCAGAGAGCAATGCTTATTCTTCCTAATTGTTTGTACTGTATGCCAAACCCTTAATTTGGAACAAAACAGAAATGTCTTCTACACCAGAATCTGTAGGTCACGTCCCTTTTAGTGTGTTTTAGGACTGTGTGACAAGAGTCCATTCAGGAACTTATTCCTGCTGTATTTTAGTAGGCTTTGAAATTATGGGTTGTATTAAGATTTACGCCAGGAGGTATCATGTGATCTAAACTGTACATACAAAGTACAATATCCTTTAAAGTGGACCTGTCAACCAGACACAAAAATCTGTATAATAAAAGTCCTTTTGAAATTTAACATGAAATTCAATTTCTATTTTTTATTAAAGCATTCATAGCTGTTGTAAGCGCATTTAAAAATCTCAACTGTCAATCAAATATTGTCTGCCCCTCCTCTATGTCCTGGGCATAAAGGTGGAGCAGACAATTACTTTCACTTTCCATTCAGCACTTCCTAGATATCACTGCTCTCCCCACATTCCTCCATTCTCTTCACCGTTTAATTGTGTAGCCAGGGCATGGGGATGGACATCAGATCCTCCATTCTGGTGCTCAAACAAGATTCTGAGATGATGCAAGGCTTGTCTTAATAACAGTGTCCACAAAATGGCTCCTGCCTGCTTGCTATAATTATGAATTCCCAGACTGAAGGAAACAAGATTAAAATAATTTATTATTGTAAAGACTGGAATTTATTCCTCAGTAATCCACCAATTGACTTGAATAGTCAGACTCTTCATCAGACACATGGAGTAGCCATCTCCATAGCAGTATCAGATAGCATAAGAAACTCTGGAGAGTCTTCAAAACTGTGATAAATGTAGTTTTTATTGACGCATTGCATGTTTCGGACCCAACTGGTCCTTCCTCTGGTTCAGGAAGGACCAGTTGGGTCCGAAACATGTAGTGCGCCAATAAAAACTACATTTATCACAGTTTTGAAGACTCTCCAGAGTTCCTTATGCTATATAATTTATGTATTGTACTTAAAGTTCATTTTGCTTTACTAATGTGATAAAATAGGATTTTGAATAATTTTTTTGAGTGACAGGTCCCTTTAATGCCAGTTATATACAACAAGCAATTTCATTATTTTTCTTTAATATATATATATATATATATATATATATATATATATATATATATATATATATATATATATATATATATATATATATATATATATACATTTATACCTTTCAAATGGACTTACTGTTTTTCTTTATCTTTTCTCATAGGACCCAAACTAAGCATAGGACAGTGCTGGAAGTCAGGGCAGGATGCTGTTTTGCCACATTTTTACAGCTACTTGGAGGGATACAATTTTTTTGCAAATCAGAGCATTTATTTTTTAATTTTGCTGTGCCTTTGCCACTGGAAGAAGAGAGCATGCTATCAGAGCAGCAAATGAACATTTCATTTGCACCATTGACAGGACAGGTATAGTGGCAGTATTTCTGGGGGCACTGCACCTTTAAATTCTATGTCCACTACGTTATAATCTACTAGGAATAAAATGTGATTGCTGGAGCCACAGTATGTCATAAAATGTTGGGCCACTAGGCTAAATGTTGCCATAAAATGCCACTGTGTCATAGGTTGCAGGGGACACTGTGTCATGAAATGCTGGGGGGCCTTGAACCACTAGTTTTATATGCTAGAGGCACTATTGTTATATATTATGCACATATAGAATTTCTTTTTTAAAGAGCAATCAGAGAAATGGGTGGAAGGAGGGGGAGCAAAGAGAGGGATTAAAGAGAATACAAATGTTATTGCAGAATGATATCATTTGAAAGTAAGAAGCATTTTTTTAAATTAGCTAATTATAGATAAAGTGGAGCAAGTGGGTAGAAATTTTAGAGAATGGGAAATCATTTTTGCATGTGTGTTTATGAGGTCAAAATCTTGAAGCATCAGGAGATTCCAAAAGTCTAGATGGGATAAGGTCAGAGCATGATGCTTTTCATTTTGACAGAGTGAGAGGTAGATTTGTTTACAGAATGAAGAAAGAATGCTTTAGACACTTATAGGGAATGAGAAAAAGAGAGGAGTCAAAGTAATCTTGGGGAAATGTGAGTTAATTTTGTGTAACCTAAACACTAATGATAGTATCATGTAAATTACATAAATAGTTTTGTTTTACCTAACACACATATATCAAACATAAGAATAAAGAATATCTGCATACAAACAAAAGTAAAAGCCATATACATTTCTTAAAAACAGAATGTTCACAGAGCAAAGGGGTCTCATAAGTAGTGATGGGTGAATCTGGCTCATTTCCCATTTGACCAAAATTCGCAAAACGGTTAAAATTCGCCAACATGCATTGAAGTCTATGGGTGTCAATTTTTTTTTGTCACGTAATGCGGAGCGTCGATTTTCACCACAATATTTTTTCCCAATTGAAGTCTCTGGGCGTAATTTTTGAGTAAAAAACCCGGCAAAAAAATTTGCTCATCACTTCTCATAAGGCAACTGAGTCACCCCCACTAAATAAAGAGGTGATTTTTGTATTAGGAGCATTTGAGAAAAAAAGCAAATAAGGAAGAAGAAACCCTGTAAATATTTAGAGATGTATGGCACTACACACTTCGGACATCATAGGTCATCAGAATGGACTTTGTTATTTTCATGTTTTATGGAACTTGGATCAAGGCAAGCACAAACAGCTGTTAAATTTAGCACCTAAAATACTTTAACTTTTCTGTGGTATCAAATAGCTGTTTATGCTTTAAAACAAAGAAAAGCAGTTTTCTTCTGTTTTAAAATTTGCAAACAGATAAAGTAGGATGACTTATAATTGTCCCCAGAATGTATTGTCCTGCAGGTCATAGGCCCAAAGCAATAATCCACAGTACCTCATTGTCTGAGTGATGCAAATGGCAGCAGAGTTAATACTCTTCTCTAGGAAAGAAAATCATTTATTTCAAAGAGTGAGGGGGGTAAAGCAATAAATGATGGGGCTCATACAGATGTTTAGCAGCATGTAACCATAAGAGGTATTGAGAAGGATTCCCTTGGTGTGTTAGAACCCCATAGGTTAATATGACCAGTTCAATTTAAACTGAAAAATAAAATAAAAGCTACAAAGCATAATGCTGGTTAATATAAAATAACCATTACTGTATTGGATAAACACTGGTGAACTACAGTTGCCATTTATTGGTTGGCACTTATAGGTGCTTATATGAAACCCACTAACCCCTTAATCAGTAGCTGTATGTGTTTTAAAAGCAACAACCCTATTTATTCTCAAAGGATACATGTCACATTTCCAGACCTCCAACTGCTGCAAACCATTAATAATGTCAATGTCCTTAGCCAGCCAAGAGTTCAGAGTGCAAGCTGACATTCATTACTTTCCAAATTCCAAGAAAGTGTTGGTCGCAGTAAACTCATAATTAGATGACTAATGTTCTTTGCCTAACACTTTTTTTGCGGAATTTATACCTTTTGTTTCCAGCTTAATAAAAATAAGAACTGTGAAGATCACCTTGCTATGAATTGCTACTGATAAGCTTGAGAGCAGCAGGCTGCCTTAGCTCGTAACAAGGTCACAAGTCTGATCATGGTGGTGCAGACCTAAACTAAATTACCCTCAGTGTGTGTGTGTGTGTGATGGGCAATTGTTTACTTGAATCATGTGATTTCTTCAACTTTTCCACTCAAAGGGTAATTCAGTTTAGGTCTGCACCACCATGATCTGACTCATGGCCTTGTTACAAGCTAAGAGAGCACAACAAGAGGACCTAGTACATATTTAACTGATATTTTATGGGGTAACTGGTTTTATACATCTGTAACACTCAGAGGTAAGGGAGCCCAGACCAAATGCTGGATGATAAAGGTTGACTTGAATCCAAAATGTCAAAAAGTCTTAAACCGTGACTCAAAATATACATATGAATACAAAAATATATAATATAGCTTCTTTCAAATATTTACACACACATCTTCCTTGGAATATATTGCCTATCCTTGAGGTGACAATTAGGGGCAGATTTATCAAGGGTCGAATTTTGAGGGTTAAAAACCCCTCAAATTTGACCCTTCGAAGTAAAATCCTTTGAAATTCGAATATTTTTGCATTCAAACTATTCACTCGAGCTTAGTAAATCTGCCCCTTAGGGATGAATTAATTTTTTTTGCCAGGCATAAAAACGAAAAGACATAAATGTTGCAGAGACAAAAAAGTCGCCGTAAGAGAAAATGGCCATTGACTTTAATGCATATGGAGAGAGAAAAAAAGGTGCATGCATAAAAAATGGCATAAAAGAAATTGTTGCCTATTGACTTCAACGCTTCAGTTTCGCTATTTTAGCTTTTTCAAGGCCACCTTAAAAAAGCTAAACTAGCGAAATGCATTGGTGAAGCTCTATTTGATTTTAATTGGCAAACTTATAGCGTTTTTTATAGGTATTTAATTGGGAATCGGTCAAGTGGGGTGGCGTGTAATTCGAATCCATCACTCTATTCAACTACTCTACCTTTCTATTGCATTCCGGCACTGGAACTCTAAGGGGACCAGCAACTTGTGGTTTTTGTGAGGCTCTTTAACTGCTTATGGCAAGCTAAAAAAATCAAGGACACAGTCCCGGTTTCCCTACTTCTACATCTTCTACATGTTTGTGCTGTCCCAGGGATATAAAAAAATCAGGTAGCAGTTTATAGGACTCCACCTCCTCTTTTTTCATTTTTCCTACTATTTCTTCATGAATTGAGTTGATTGGGAAATAATTTATCTGATAATTAAATCAATTTTAGGAAGAAGCTTACTGATTAATTCATTGTTTGTATAAATCAATTGGGGGATCCTCTTTTTTAATTAATAGCACAGCACTTTATTGAATATAATCAAACTTACTAATTATCTTCTTATCACATGGCACTTTATAGAATTACTATGTAATTGGTGTTTAGAATTAATTAAAAGGTTCTATAAACAACATTTGATACATAATTATTTATTTAATTTATTGCACTAAGCACTTTAACCTGCAATTGTTGGGTTAAGGAATACCCTGACCCATCAATTTTTTATAAGGTGGCCAAAGGGGGTGTTGTTGCATGATTAGAACGTTGGAATTCCCATAAGTTGGTTGTTTTGTGGAATTGGTGTTGGTGCAACCTTGAGACCTATCATTAGTATTGATAGCAGGGGGGTGCTTTTTTCTCTCTCTACGAACTAATATACTTATCAGAAACAAAATCAAGTCTAAATTATAAGACAACACAGACAATTAAGATGAAGCAAAATATATTTAACTTTCAGCATTGTTTTAGAGATTTGCTTTTTTTATTGTGCATGCAGGGCCGGTTAAGATGTCCCTTGCAATGGACCAATTATCTGCTGTGTGACATGTTTACGGGCCAGAGTATTAAAAAACAAATTCAATATATATAGGTTGATGGACATTTCAGGCATGCTGGTTAGGGATGGGTGAATTTGACCCATTTCGTCAAAAATTTGCCGCTGGCGAAATGTCGCAGACATTTTGTTGCGCGGCTAAATTTTTTTGACGCACGCCGCCATACAAGTCTATGGGTATCATTTTTCCTGCAAAAGGAGGCGAAAAAATTCCCCATCCCTAATGCTGGTGGTTAAAAGATCTCTTGAAGGCCCACATCCAGCCAGTGACCCTCCACTTGGTTTATAGGTTACTTGAAAGTCTCAACCATGTACAGTATATCCTGTACATGTACATCCTCAACTGTTATACTCTGGATATAAAAAAAAACACATGTCTCTAAATATTAAACAATAAATGCATAAAATACTCTTACAGTAGGTCTTTTATGGGGAAGTAGATCATTTTTCAATATTAATTATATTTGGACAGAAATGTTATGTATTGCACATGTTCTTCTAGAGCTAAACAATATATTAACAAATAAAGATCCTTTCCCTTTATGTGAACACAATGATCTAGCTAAGACCTAGGGGGGCATTTAGAACCTCCAAGGCAGTGTGCAAAGTACAATAAATATGCATTGTATTCATGAAGGGCAGGCAAGATAAGGCATGTAGGCATACCTCCTTCGGCTTCCTAATTTATGTAAGTAGCAACACAGGGCACAAGATGCAACATGGCCCTGTCCTTACCACCTACCCTATTGCAGACATATAGGACAGGGCTGGCATTCCAAGAAAAACGCCTGCTACCTACTGTCAAATTTGGTGGAGTTTTCATCATGCTGTTGGGTTGTGTGGCTAGTTCAGGGACTGGGGCCCTTGATAAAGTCAAGAATCGGATGAATTCAACCCAATATCAACAAATTCTTTAGGATAATGTTCAAGCATCACAAAGTAACGTGGCGGGGTGGATATTCCAACATGACAACAACCCTAAACACACTTTGCATTGTGCATCTGGCATTAGATTTTTAGTCTAGTGCAAGGTGCACAGCTAAGGCATTTCCCAGGCAGAAATGTTTTAAGAGTAAGCAGTAATAGGCTTGTACTTTTGCCCAGGAGATAAGTAAACGTTCCTCTAGTTTCTATAGCATCTATCATTTTCTACCCATTTTTGGGTACAGTAAAAGCTGTGCTCCGATAGGGTGCAGCTTAGCATTGTAGACCAATAATACACTCTACAAATCAATACAGTATACCACATATGTTGCATATAGCACAGAAGTTGGCAGTTCCCAAACATGCAGGGTAAATCACCAGGCAAACTAGGAAGCTAGTCCCTGCAGGCTGAATAAGACTCCATTCATAACTTATAAATAAGGCTCAAAGACACCTAATGTACTGCAGTCATACAGCACATGCGGACACCTTCCCTCTTTGTAAGAGTAATTGACTTTAAAAAGTACTCTGCAAATCCAGTTGACTAAAATATGTACTACTAATAGATATATCATGACCTTGATGAATGGAAACCTTCATAGAGGCACTTTACTGAAATATTTTCATGGTCTGAAGACAAACAGGGTCCATAATTTATTGGAACATCTCCTGATTGGATTAGGACTTTGTTTCAAGTACTATTATGTATACAGATAGCAAGACCAGTTGCGATATACTGTAGATATGGAGAAGCTGCAGAGAATTCTGCCAACATTAATGAGGTCAGTAACGAGCATACAAATTGCCTGTATAATGAATAACAAGAAATTAGGTCATTTTCATGTATTTTAGTTCTTATGATGGCTAAATGAGGTAGTAACTAAGCTTTAAGTCATTTCATTAGAATTATGAAATTTGTGGAAAGGTAAAAATATGGCACAGAATGAAGAGGAACCCTATGTTGAGAAAAGCCAGATCATAAATACTTTCTTCTTTCATGATTGATAACTAACTAATTCATTAATTTTGGTGTAAATTCTCTAAACTAAACTTACAGTATTGTACAAGGGTGAGAAGGGTTTCAAGACATACGATTCTTTTAAGACCAGTATTCCAGTCAGTTGGAAACCCACACTAACATATAAGGTTTTAATCAGGAAGATTATAGTTAGGCTCATAAATCTCCGTACAGAGACAACTTTTTTCTAATTTTGGTTCTGTACATTACCACAATGAATTTCAAATTTAACAACTCAGATGCAGTTGAACTGCAGACTTTCAGCTTTAATTCAGTGGGTTGAACAAAAAGATTGCATAAAAATGTGAGGAGCTAAAGCCTTTTTTTGACACAATCACTTCATTTCAGGGGCTCAAAAGTAATTAGACAAATTGAAAAACTGAAAATAAAATAAAATTTCTAATACTTGGTTGAAACCCCTTTGCTGGTAATGACAGCCTGAAGTCTTAAACTCATGGACATCACCAGATTCTGGGTTTCCTACTTTTTAATGCTCTGCCAGGCCTTTACTGCAGCGGCTTACATTTGCTGTTTGCTTTGTGGGCCTTTCTGTCCAAAGTTTAGTCTTCAACAAGTGAAATGCAGCTCAATTGGGTTCAGATCAGGTGACTTGGCCATTCAAGAATATTCCACTTCTTTGCTTTAATAAACTCCTGGGTTGCTTTGGCTGTATGTTTTTGGTCATTATGAAACACCTCTCAATCAATTTGACTGCATTTAACTGGATTTGAGCAGACATTATGTCTCTGAACACCTCAGAATTCATTCAGCTGCTTCTGTCCTGTGTCACATCATGGATAAACACTAGTGTCCCAGTGCCACTGGCAGCCATGCACACCCAAGCCATCATA
Source organism: Xenopus laevis (assembly GCF_017654675.1). Lineage (NCBI taxonomy): Eukaryota > Metazoa > Chordata > Amphibia > Anura > Pipidae > Xenopus > Xenopus laevis. The sequence continues at coordinate 44,600,123 of NC_054376.1, read as the reverse complement.
CTGCGTCCGCCATGTTTTATAAATGATGTGGTATGCTTTGGATCATGTGCTGTTCCACACCTTCTCCATACTTTTTTCTTGCCATCATTCTGGTATAGATTGATCTTGGTTTCATCTGTCCAGATAATGTTTTTCCAGTACTGTGCTGGCATTTTTTAGATTTTTTTTAGCAAAGTCCAATCTAGCCTTTCTATTCTTGTTGCTTATGAGTGGCTTGATCCTTGCAGTGCACCCTCTGTATTTACTTTCATGCAGTCTTCTCTTTATGGTAGACTTGGATATTGACACGCCTACCTCCTGGAGAGTGTTGTTCACTTGTTTGGCTGTTGTGAAGGAGTTTCTCTTCACCAAGGAAATTATTCTGCGATCATCCACCACTGTTGTCTTCTGTGGACGTCCAGGTCTTTTTGCGTTGCTGAGTTCATTAGTGCTTTCTTTCTTTCTTTCTCAGGATGTACCAAACTGTAGATTTTACCACTCCTAATATTGTAGCAATTTCTCGGATGGAGTTTTCTGTTTTTGCAGCTTAAGGATGGCTTGTTTCACCTGCATGGAGAGCTCCTTTGACTGCATGTTGTTACAGCAAAATCTTCCACATACAAGCACCTCCCCCTCAAATCAACTCCAGGGATTTTATCTGCTTAATTAATAATGTCATAACAAAGGAATTGCCCACACCTGCCCATGAAATAGCCTTTGAGTCAATGGTCCAATTACTTTTGGGCCCCTGGAATGAAGTGATTGTGTTAAACAATAGAATAATTCGATCGGATGGGACAAAAAATCCTGTCGGACCGCGGCCGCATCTATTTGTTGATGCGGTCCAGCGATCCGACCGCCCGTTAGGCATCGTTAGGATCCGATCGTTGGGCCCTAGGGCCCACGATCGGATCAGCCCGATATTGCCCACCTCCAGGTGGGCATATCGGAGGGAGATCCGCTCATTTGGCGACATCGCCAAACGAGCGGATCTCTCCATGTATGGCAACCTTTAGTTGTCTCTGTCCAAAAATGTATGGGCCTAACAGTATATAAGGTGTGTTGTGTATAATAAGGTTGATTGACTCATTACTCTGTAGGAAAACCAACTACATTTTAGTTAGTATTCATCTTAACCAGTGTGAGCATATTAACTGTATACTTGTGTATAATGAATAGTCTTATATAAATCTTTCTTTTACCTAATAATTTTAAGGAATGCTTCTTATGTGATAAATCAGACACATGCATTTTGTGGTCATTGTAGTATTTACAGTAACATTAATCGAGTTTCCTTGTTGCTCCTTTTGCTGTGATGTCTTCTGTGGATACTCAATATTGCTAATGAGAACAATTATAATTGTATCTCCATGTATATAATAATAACACATGCCAGGCTAGGGAGCATTTTTGAAAACAGTTATTTGAAATCAAATTTTTTTTTTGGTTTTCCAGACTTCTGGCAATGCGGACAGTCCTACATTTCCTTTCCTGAATTAATTTTAGACTAAGCAAAAATACAGAGGCTTCTCTATAAAATCATTTTCCTTCTGCTCCTCTGCCAAAATGCCACATACAGCTTTCTGACTATTCAGTATTGTATTTGTGAGTGTGTGCAATCTTTGCAGCAGAATAGCTTCAAAGCTTTCATTGCAACTTTGTTGTGAGATACAAATCATGGTAGGGCATAGAGCTTGCACCATAGCACATGTTTTATAGGGTTTATTTTTTGATGGTCTTTCCTATAGGGGCCTCTCTCTTTCTCTCTTTCTCTCTGTCTCTCTCTCTGTCTCTCTCTCTCTCTCTCTCTCTCTCCATCTTTCTCTCTCTCTGATCCAATTAACTGAGACATAGACCTTTTTCTTCCTACCAACCCTCTAAATATGAATGGCTGGAGGTGAGGTCTGTCTAAGAAAGGAAACTTATAGGATCCCATTAACTGGGAAAGTACCTGTTACCCAGCATGCTCGAGACCTGAGGCTTTCTGGATAATGGATTGTTCCATAAGTGTAATGAACACATTCCATTTAATTTTCAATTTTTGTGAATTTTTATTGTAGGTGCAACTTTTATACCATTCCACCAATAATGTTTTGGGATGTATGTTTTCCACATAATTTAAAATTATATAGTTATTGTAACCAGCAATAACCCATTGGACAGCTATGAAAAACGCATAAAGCTTACATATTAGAAAAACATATAGGGGCACATTTCCTAAGCGGCATAAATTCGATAGTGACCGCTTCACCTACTTTGCAACACTTCGCCAGGTGTAAATTCACCAGGAGAACGCTAATTCCCTAAAATGCAAAGTTGCGTCCAGGCGCCCAACGCTGGCGAAGTTGCATTAGCATTACTTCGCCAAGCAAAGCAAAGTTGCGCTAGCGTTGCCTAATTTGCATACAGTAGGAAGTGAAAGTTAAATGGACATATATGTTGCAGCAAATACATTACATTACACAAGGCCAGGGAACCTTAATAAAATAAATAAAATTTAAAAAATAATAATGCCCTACACATGAGCCCAGTGTATAGTTTATGTGCCATATATTAGAAAATCACCCTGGAAAAAGCAAAAGACGCAAGCGTTTTTTGGGGCTTAGAAAATTTTTCAACCAAAAATTGAGTAAGTCCTTTCCATGCCATTCTGAGGTCTGAGGTGGTGAAGGCAAGTCTGGTAACGTTCAGTAAAATCTGCATCTTACTGAATTTGCGGAGTTACATCCATTCACCAGAGTGAAAATTCACCTGGCGTTAGAGTGCGAAGCAACGCTAGCGTCTATCTCCTTCACTAGTGAAGTGACACCTGTGACCGTCGTAGTTACGAAATTACATCACACTAGCGAGTTTTCGCTAGCGTTAGTCACTTTGCCTTTAGGGAATCTGTCCCAATGTCTCCATTCATGAATTTGAAATGTTTATGTGCTATAAAGTCTTGCTGATAATAGCATATTACAATAAAAAAAAAACTATAGTACAATGATATTAGTATGCAATTTCAAGCATGTTAAAACCAGTTAAACGTGAGCTGGGTTCTGTGTTTGGTCTAGTTTGGTTTTTGGGTTTACTTAATGACCAACTACAAAAAAACAGCAGTATTGGGTCAGGAAATATTTTTTGAGCCTGAGAAACTGGGGACAAAGTACCAACTAACAAATATTATATCTCTCAATATTCCAGACATTGGCTGGGCACTAGTGGAAAGTATAGGTCTGAACTGAGCTTGCTCAGTTGGAGTGTGCAGAGAGAATGTATTGTATCCATTTCAACGGCAGGAACGGAAATAAATCCAAAATTAGAATTCGTGGGCACATTATCCTATGTTCAGTCATAATCAGACCTGTTATTTTCCCAATTTTGCCACACTGTGGGTGCAGTATCAACACTCTTGGAAAAAAAGAGAGCAGAAACTGCCACTAAATGAAAGTAGTTTTGATGAAACTAAGAGCAAAAATAAAATATAATTTTAAATGACAAAAAAACTCTATAGATTCAGGTATATTTAAACTCCAAGTCATTGCTTCACACCGTACAACACCTCCTAGCTGTTATGGCATGTTGGCAGTTGCAGTTCAGTGACAACAGAACAGCCACAGGTTTGGCATGTCTGATCTGGAAAGCACGCTGATTCCAGTTTTAAATACACTCTTTATTTTTAAAAAAACATTTGTTTCATGAGTATTGAAGCAAGAATTCGGTACCCACAATATAGAAATGCCATATACAGAGTGACCTCTGTTGCCTCTTCCTCACTCTCCTTCAAATGAGTCAGCATAATTAATCAAAATATTTTCTATAGAACTGAGAGTGGATGTGCACCATGCTAATATTCATGCCTAAAATACATACATTCATAACGTGGAAAAACTCTCCTTTCAGCCGGACTGTGGGGCTATTGAAAATAACTTAGGAGGGAGACTCAAACATTCTGTCTCTCATTCACACACAGGGAGTCTGTTCTGTCTCTCACAAGCAGTTTAGTGATTGCTTAAAAGTAAACTGGTAAGGTTTCCGTTGCTCCAATGAACATTTTCCCCCCTTTCATTTATAACGGTCACATTTCTGCTTTAATTTTTTCTGTCTATCTTTCTTGCTCCCTCTCGCATGCCCTTTCTTATATTTAAACAAACTTTACTTTTCTTGGCTACCCTATGAGCCCTTAGTAGCGGAGAGCTGGCACACTCTATGTGGTCCAAAGCTCTAGATGAACAGTGCTTTTGTTGATGGTGAGAAGTTAGCCATCAGACGCACAGAGCTTGGTTGTTAAGCAAGGAGGAGGATGGGGGAGGAGGAGTAGGGAGTGGGCTGGCGTCATCTTGTGGGAGAAAAAAAAACAACAAATTTTGTTCCTACACACAAACCGTCACAGTCAAGTGGGAGAGAGCTAAAATCAAATGAAGACATTCGAAGCATTGTGCTTCCCCAGGTTAACGGTTTGTGGACAGGAAGCAGAAGTCATCATTCCTAAATGGCATTGATTGTAAGTTTGGCAGAACCCCTTTATTTATTATTGTCTCTTTACTTGGTTGGTATTCTGGTCTGGTAAATTCATGATGAATTCTTTGAAGTCAAATTTATATCCACAAGTTAACTTAGAACACCGAGAGCTTCCATGAACCGTGTTCTTCACAATGTTAGAAAGGCTCTTGCTTACTTAAGGGAATGGCAATATTAATACGTCATAATCATTATTGGATTTTAAACCAAAATGTCCAAATCCATAATTTATTTGAACAAAATGTCTGCTTTTCCGAATAGTCACAAATGTTTCCGCTCGTTTTTCAGTTCCCTCGACCATATGGGATGGCATCAGGGATTTCATCAAACTGGTGCCCATTGGAATGGTTGCCATGTTGGGCACTTCTGCTCCACCCTAGACACCACATATGCAGAGATACTGGGTATGCAATATGACTTTAGATCATGCCCATGGGTCTCAGTGGGATAGTTTCCAGGCTGGCTGAATATGAACCATCCCACAATTCATGTTGCAGTCTGTTCCTGTAGCCCACCATTCAAACTGCAACTTTTACCTGTACTGGAAGCACATTTATAGTAAGAAAAATAAAGGTTCCAATCATTCTAAGATACATATAGGTATTCCCAGATGAAAGTTCTTGCTAAATTATGTTTCCCATCATTCTCCGTCAGCTGTTGGCACAAGCAACTGCTGGTTTCACGTCCTTTGACATCCAACAACAGATTTGAAAATTGTGTTCAATAAAGCTTTTTTAAACTGCAGGGGGGGGGGGAGTGCCATGTTACTGATATCAGAAACATCCTCTTCCTTATTACATCTGGGATATCTGAATAAATGAGGTAACCTATACAGGTATGGGATCACTATCTGAAAACCTGATATCCAGAAAGCTCCAGGAAGTCCATCTACCATAGAGTCCATTTTAGCAAACAGTTATTTGGTGGTAAAATTATCCCATTGGGTTTATTTAATATGTAGAAATGTGTAAAAATGTGTAATTAGTAGACTCAAGGTATGGTAATCCGAATTACGGGAAAACCCTCTTATCCAGAAAACCCCCAGGTCCCAAGCACTCCCAATAATAGATTGTATATATTAGTACATTGGTGTGATTGACAAGGGATTTGTGATAAATATAGATTGGCAATAACATTTTTTTCAAATTTGCACCGAACAAATTTTAGTGCAAGTTTTCCTTGCCTGAATATTTAATCTACAACTTTAAAAAATAAAAGAGAATTAATGATTAAAATGGGAAACATTTTCTGTTTTTTTTTTTAATCTAAAAATATAATTATTGGAAAACCACTGATACCATGATTTGGAATCAGTACCTTTTTTCTTACTGTGTTTCCATATCATCGTAAAAAATAAACTCACTTCTTTATTTTCCATATTACATTCCTTACTTTGGCCAGGTTGTGTACTTAAGACCACTGTTCAGCCTAGCCGGAATCCTGCATTTACAGGAAACCTTAAATAGGGAAAAAAATGGAAGGTTTGACAGAAAGTCCTCTTTTAAGTATGCTAGCAGTCTACCTTCCCTCTTCATCCCCTCCCACTTCTGCTAGAGCTTGTTTCAGTCCAGCCAATTATATTTAGTTCATTTAGGAACCGTTTCTTTTCCGTATTCCACCCTTATTTATATTATTCAGGGCTCAAAATAAGGGAAATTGCTACCATCCGTTTGTTGTTGCTCTGATATCAATCATGCCCTTTCATGGTATTTTAAGTCTATATCATGCTTACATTATTTGAACAAACGACCCTTTAAACTACCTACTAAATGTTACGGCACACATGGCTGATTTATAATGATGGGTTGGTTGTTACTACATGAAGGCAAATTGCCCGTGACTCTTTAGCAGAGTAGTTGCATAACATCTGCACTGTTCCAAGGAAACTGCGGGTTTTCTCAGTGCCTACATAATGCTGAGCCTTCTGGGATGAAACAAATGCTTTTAGTCCAGAGCATCTAGTGAAGAAACACTGAATTTTATGCATTAGAAATATTTCCTCCTAATTTCTTAAACAACTTAATAATAACGAAATAAAAAATTGGCTTACTTATTTAGGACAAGCACCCAAAAGTGAAATACGGTATTTGTAATTTGAACATTAAGGGGGTTATTTACTAAAATCTGAATTTTTCTCATTATTATATTAAAACAACTTTGCTCAAACCACCAGCCACACTTTTGCCTTATTTCTCAATAAATGAACTCAAAAAAAAAATCTGGTGCATAAAAAGACTTGATACAATCGCGATACAAACCAAATCGTACGCTTTTTTTTAATTTGAAGCCTGAAAACTCGCCTGATTTTTTTTTCGGATTGTCGTCTGAAAACCACAAAATATTCAGATTATTGTACGAAACCAAGCGCAGATCATGATATCTTTCAATTGCAAAAAGGGACATCTGCCATTGACTTCTACATGACCTCAGTAGGTTTGAGATGGAGTACCCTTTTATTCAGACTTTTAGCAGCTTTGGGCTATAAGAAATCTCGAAAAGATTCAAGTTTTTTTATTGTACGAAAAAATGGCATCTTCTCCGACCCGAAAAATGTGGACTTTCGTAGATAACCCCCTTAATATAGGCAGCCACGGGGTGCTCAGTAGAGGAAATGGGGTGCAGTTGTGGATACCACCTCCAGCAAATGGCACAAAATCATGATGGGGGGCGTAGCCAGGAATCTTACATCTGTTACAACTAATGCACATCCTTAGTAGTCATGTTGGTTTGTCACAATTTTTTTTGCAGGGAAGAGTTTAAAGTGTAATTATTAATACAAGACAATGTCTGTAACACTTTTTAGCAGTGCTGTTCATTTTATGGTCTCCTAAAATGTAGCATAAGGATCGTAAATGAAAGTGAAAATTCACCCTTCCTTTTTCTGTCGCTCCATTTTCACTTATCAGCTTTGCCTAAAGCCCTAGGGCTTATTAACTAACAGTGGGCACTTTTGCAGTTGGGTAGGAACCCATGGCAACCAATCATATTTTTGCTTTCTGCAGCACAATGGCAATTACCAGTTGGTTGCTATGGGTTACTGGCCTGGTGCAAATTTGCCCATGGTTAATAACTGAGCCTGATTCATTGAGATGAAATAATACTACAAGGACCATTACAGTGTGTCAGTCCAGCATCCCTGCACTTAGTAGCTCATTCATTTCATTGCATTCAATTCATCTTATAGCTCATCCTAGCAAACGTCATTCAAACAGCAGCTGCTAAAATTCTGGGAACCAAGCATCCTCCATTCATAAATGTCTACCTATCTCAAAACATACAAAGGGCAATATATCGAGCAATTATATATTTCAGATGTATGGATGCAGTGATAAAAGTAAAGAGTACAAGTTAGCTAACTAATCTGTATAACAAGATGAAAGTTCTGATTAATAACAAATAAAATACAGATGTTACCTTTAACAATTCAGTGCAGAATTTCAATTATTTATGTCCCATACACCTGGCAGAAAAGTGAAATTTAAGTTTTCTTTCCTTCTTTTTTTTTGTTTCTCTGAATATTCTTGGCACTCTTGGCTTCTTCACAGCTTCCAGATGTTTTCCAGCCTTCCACCCCTCAGCAGAAAGCAGAATCCCCCTTGTAGTTACTGAGTCAGGCAGTCAGCAGCAGCAGGAGAAGCAGCAGGGCTGTAGTGTATTGTGTGGGGGAAAGAATTTTTTTCCACAATCAGACCAAGTTAAACAGGCACTGACTTCCAGACTCCTCCTGTCAACTTTTTTCCCTCCTGGAAATTCCTGCTGATTACTAAGTGCTGGACCCTCCTGCAAAGGTAAGCAGAAGTCCAGGGGCAACAGGCTGGTGGCAAAGTGATGGAGAAGAAATGGGAGGGCTTTAGGGGACATGGGGCAAGTTCCAACCTCCTGGAGTGTCTCATCACTAGGAAGGGGGATATAAACCCTTTCTTAGTCTTGTAAATCCATTAAGAACCATAAGCAGCAGAAGCAATAAGATACGAGAACATGGCTCAGTTTCATAAAGGCTCAAGGCCTATATTTGCCTCACTATAAATTGATGAATTTGCCTCACTATAAATTGAGAATTTGGGACCTATTGTGCAAGCTATTTAATTAATAAATGTAGACTTTAGGAAACACATTCATTTTTGTATTCACAGGGAATCATAGTAGAAAACTGCAAGAACTCAAGAAGGACTAAATGTCCACATCAGCAGCCAACATTTGCCGAATATATACAGTATACATGCTCTGCCCTTAAATAAATGTGTTAATATGAAAATTGACTAAACTGTTTTATTAGCCCCTTATAGATAGATTCATATAGCACAATTTACAGGCTGAAGGTGGCAGAGTGTTGGTGGCAGGGTGTTTGCCCGTTTTTTCCCATATAAATACTAGATACATATGTTAAAAACTGGTGTTATAGTTTATATTTTTATTTCTCAGTGTACAAGTAGTATACAACTGCTGGGCATCTGTAATTCCCCGGCATGTAATAGACTGCTTGAATTAAGCCTGGTATGCATGCTGCTGTAATGCAGATCTATTATACAAATTCTGGAATCGCATGTTGGCTCAAAGAAGAGACCTGGAACTGTCTTTTTGTTGGACCAAGCAGCTGTGGTTTATGCAAAGTACTCGTACAACATAGGATATTTCCAAAATAAACAATACAACCCCTTAATTTGTATCTGTGCATGTTTTGCAAACTCAGTACAAGTAAGATACAAATATTTTTGGAAATGAGGTTAGTCTGTTTGCCAGGGGATTACTGTAATAAATGTCTTTCTGATACATGCTTATATTAATGCTGCCCCAAGTAGCAGGAGCAGTAGCTGCCCCACTCCCCCTTGTCATTATAGAAAGAGGACTGGGAAAGCTCCCCGACTGTAGTGACAGCATCGAGTTTCCCACTTATATAAGGTGAAGACACACGGCTACAAAATAAACAATAGTGATGACACTATTTGCGAAGACACTATGGGGCAGATTTGCTCAAGGGCGAAAATTCTGCAGCGACCGCTTCGCACTCATCGCTACACTTTTCCAGGCCAAAATTTGCTCAGACAACGATTATTCACTGGAATGCGGAGTTTCACGTTGGCGCTGAACGCTGGTGATGTTTCACTAGCGGTACTTCCACAATACGAGCAATTGAAAGCGAAGATGCGCTTGCGTTCTTCTGCCGAACACAAATTTGCTAGAGGTCTTGCGCTCAGGTTAATTTTCATATGGCAGGAAATTTAAAGTTGAATGGACGTACTGTGTATGTTGCAGCAAATACATTACACTACACAAGTCCAGGAAACATTAATAAAGAAAATAGAGTTGTTATAATGCCCTACACATGACTCCACTGTATAGTTTATGTTTAGTGATGGGCGAATTTATTTGCCAGGTGCGAATTCACTGCGAATTTGCGCGATTCGCTGCCAGCGAATAAATTCGCGAAACACCCGCGAAAATTCGCCCAAAAAAATATATACAGTACATATAAACAGGTATGGAACTTGCTATCCAGAATGCTCTGGTCCTGAGGTTCCAGATATTTCATTTTTTCTGTAGCTTGGCCCTCCATACCTTAAGTGTAAAAAATCATTCAAATATTAAATTAACCTAATAGGATTGTTTTTACTGCAATAAGGATTAATTATTGCAGTAAAAGTTAGAATCAAGTACAAGGTACTGTTTAATTAAAATTATTTGATTAAAGTGGAGTCTATGGGGCAGATTCCCTAAAGGGGAAAGTGACTAACAACTAAATTCGCCAGCATGACATCATTTCAGGACTTTGCAGATTCCCTAACGGGTGCAGGCGTCACTTCGCTAGCGAAGGAGATAGACGCTAGCGTTGCTTCGCACTCTAACGCCAGACGAATTTTCGTTCTGGTTGAATGGACGTAACTCTGCAAATCACTAAGATGCGGATTTTACTGAACGTTACCTCATTCGCAACTTCACTTTTATTGCCAAAGTAACGCTAGAAAAATTTGCCTGCGTTAAGTGCCCTGGACGCAACTTCGCACTTTAGTGAATTGGCGTAGTTGGAGAGAATTTACTTCTGCCGAATTTTCACCACTTAGGGAATTTGCCCCTAGGGGAGATGGCCTCTTGGCTGGAACTAGAGGTAGGTAGAAGAGGCACCTGCCTTTAACAATTCAGTGCAGAATTTCAATTATTTATGTCCCATACACCTGGCAGAAAAGTGAAATTTAAGTTTTCTTTCCTTCTTTTTTTTTGTTTCTCTGAATATTCTTGGCACTCTTGGCTTCTTCACAGCTTCCAGATGTTTTCCAGCCTTCCACCCCTCAGCAGAAAGCAGAATCCCCCTTGTAGTTACTGAGTCAGGCAGTCAGCAGCAGCAGGAGAAGCAGAAGGGCTGTAGTGTATTGTGTGGGGGAAAGAATTTTTTTCCACAATCAGACCAAGTTAAACAGGCACTGACTTCCAGACTCCTCCTGTCAACTTTTTTCCCTTTTAAGTACCTGTTAAAGTGTTTTCTGCCTACCCTGAGTCTGTGTTCACTCCCCTCTGCCACTCTCCCTTCCCTCATCTCCCTTCTGTCACTCTCCCCTCCCTCCCCTGTCCTCACCTCTGCCATGGAGCATACGTCATCACAGTCAAGTGCGGTGAGGGGGGACCGGTGGCCGGCTGGGTTGCATAGGGTGCCCGGTTGGATGGCCTTCCTGTAATTTGGAACTTTTTGGCTAACATGTTTCTGGAAAATGGATCCCATACCTGTATCATTTAGATATGCCATACCAAGCAATAACCTTTGTATGAAGCGCCTCTATGTTCTGGTAGCTTTCTGTCTTTCTCAGCATGAAAGTCATAAGCCATGTGTAGTCAAACCATGTCTAGTGCAATAAATAACATTAGCACAGAAGCAAAAATATTTGCAAACAACGCATAATTTGTCCATTTTTAACCTTACGTAGCATTTGCTCCATTTTACCCGCATGTAGTGTTTATTTTAAATCCAACGTTGCCTGTTATACCATTCTGTTAAACATTGCTGATACATTCCCTTTCAATGATAGTCAACATTACTTGCAAAGACGTACTTGTTGTAATCATCGTTTAAGTGTTTCTCATACTATTTCAGTTCAAACTACCCTTGAATATCCAACCTTTGGTTAGGGCCCCCTGTGAAGATCCATCATTTGGTCAGGGCCACCGTAGCTCATAAAATGAATACAGATTTAGGAGTTTAATGGTGTATCAGCTGTTTGTTAGTCACAGTTCCAAGAATATTTAGGACAGCAAATATCACACCCTAACTAACCTTCATGCTGAGCCTTCATATGGCCATTCCCCCAATTCTCACCATAACTGGACTTCTACTAGATTGCCACTGCTTCAAGCCCCTCAGGGGAGCCAGCATCACAGTTTGGGGTCCACATGACAGCCGAGCATTACCTCAGGGCTTTGCCACACTGCCGTGCATAGTTGTACTATTGCAGGAAGGACAGATCTGTCAGCCAAGTTTGGAAAGGCAGCCAAAACCTCCTATAGGCTCGAGTGCTGTTTACATCTATACTCCAGCCTATAGGAGGGTCAACCCAGAGAAAAGAGTGAGTAACAGATCCGGCACTCCTTGGAAAACACAACTAAAAGCATTGGACTGTTGGAGACACCCAGTGTCACAACCAGAAACATTACATTTTAGCAAACTGACGGCCAAAACAAGAGAACTACTCTTTCAGTTCAGGCCAGGCAGGAAATGCTACGTCACACCCAGTTGACTGGAAATTCCTTTATGTTACACCCAACCTATATCACCTTTTCTGAATGTAAACAATCTGAGTATAAAAACATCTCATAGGGGTGCAGCCTAGAGACACAAATCACATGACTTGAGAATCTGAAAACTCACCACACATTCCTATTTCTTTTTAATTGGGCACCTATGACCACAGGGTATGAGTTCACTGGAAAGAGTTAGAAAAAGAAGGGAAATACATAAAAAAAACCTATAAAAAAATATATATAAATAAATTATAAAGACCAATTGAAAAGTTTCTTTGATTGACCATTCTATAACATACTATGGGGCCGATTCACTAACTTCGAGTGAAGGATTCGAAGTAAAAAAACTTTGAATTTTTGTGCTCCTCGACTATCGAATTGGCGTAAATTCGCCTGAGTAGAATGATTCGAAATAGATTCGAATAGATTCGAATAGATTTGAAAAACGCTGCGACTATTCGCCATTCGATAGTCGAAGTACTGGATCGAGCGCAAAAACGCTGCGACTATTCGCCCATTCGATAGTCGAAGTACTGTCTCTTTTAAAAATACTTTGACTGCCTACTTCGCCACCTAAAACCTACCGAATTGCTTTAAAATCCTATGGGAAAGTCCCATAGGCTTGTTTTCCAAGTTTTTGATCGAATAAAAAGGCATTCGATCGAATGAAAATCCTTCAAGCGAATATTCGATTGAGCACCTATTCGCCTGGCGAATAGTCGCCAATTCGACTATTCGCCAGTGCGTAAATTCGCCCGAATTGCCTATTCGATTCTATTCCCCAGTCGAATTTCGAGGGATTTAACCCCTCGAAATTCGACCCTTGATGAATTTGCCCCTAAAAGTTCACTTAAAGGTGAACTACCACTTTAAGTTCTTTGCTGTAGGGGTATCGATTGAAAACAAAATTGCCACTGGCTATCTTTAATAACTGGTAATATGGGCACTAACATGAATCTTTTCAAAACTCAGGGGCTGATTCATCACTCCGCAGTAGTCTGGAGGGATTCCCAGCTGTTTTTAAGATTTATCAACATTTTTCTGACTCTCAAGAAACTTTTTCTGACAAGTTGGCACATTTATCAAAGAAGATGCGTCAGTCCAGTATTTAATAAAAAAAGCAGTCGTGGAGCGAGGATTCTAAAACAAAGTCTGTTCATTCCAATACTGACCAATAGCAATATTCTGAAACTAGGAGCTGTCCAGCAGCTAGAAAGGCCTAGTCAATCTGTTGTATTGGAAACCAATGATTTTACAAACTCACCAAAACACCTTCTTCTACATCATTTTTTTCCCCTACTCTACCTCTCTTCTGAGACATGATCATAAAAAAATGTGCATAGAATTGTACCCTGTCTATTACTGATATTACAAATGAACATTTGACATATGGCGCAGCAGAGTTTGCAAACAATTTGCCTATTGAATGGCAGTAAACTTTACTGGAGCAGACTTTATTGGATCTCACTAATAAGTGGGCCTGGTACTTTCATTTAAAGAATAGGATACAAGCATTTAGTTCATTTAAGGAAGCCCTAAATGAATTTTATTATGGGTACTGAGAAATTTATACAGTTGCAATAAAGAATAAATGCATAAATACAAATGCTCCCGTATAAACAGTGTGTACATCAAACGTTACTAAAGGACAACCTACATATTTGATATTTTTTTACTTTTTCCGAGTCATATTGATGCACTTGATGAGTTTGTGACAGTCCAACTGGGATAGTCCTGTCTTCATGTTTAATAACAAATTCTATACTATGTTTACTCAAACTAGCAGTTAGACAGGTTATATATAGACTGAAAAGGTTGAACTTGATTGAAGTGTGTCTTTTTTCAACCGAACTTACTATGTACTGTATGTTACTATGTATATTGTCACAGCCTTGTTAGGCCATAATAGGTTTACTTATATATGTAAACCTTGCTGTACTGGCCATTATGCAAAATCTGTAGGACAGAAAAGACTCTCCCCCTAAATAACCTCTAGGTTGGACATACAGTAGGAGGTTATAAGGGAGTAAACAGAAATTCTCCAGTGCTTTCGGTCCTCTGGAGGGGTTGTCCCCAAAGTTTGGCAACCACTGCCATAGAAGTAGCATATTCTTGTGAGTGTACAAAATAGGGGTGTGGAAGCACTCTAAAGGCTAAGTAATAGTATATTTAAGTATAATGGAAGTGCTAGTTTTAATGCACATTCCCTGGGCCCCTGTCTCAAAAGTAAGTTTACAAAACAGGGGTTTTTAGTTACAAAATTATGATCATAAAGTTGAAAAGCCACAATACCACGTCAAGGTAAACCCCACATGGCGGTCCCTAACTTGTTTGCCTTTCGGCCATAGTATAAAAAGTCTTACTGCATAGTAGCATTCAGTGTAATCAGTGTCTGTTGAACCTTGGTTTCAGTGAAAAGGATCTATCCTCCCCCGCCAGTATGCGGCTTTTAAGGGAGAGGCATTGTCCAAACAACGCCCATTTTTAAAAGTATAGGGCCCCATTAGTTTAAGGGGGGGTATGGGGTGCTATTAAAAACCACATGAAGCTCAGCCACAGCTTCTGGCAACAATACAATGTACAAAATAGGGGTGTGGAAGCACTCTAAAGGCTAAGTAATAGTATATTTAAGTATAATGGAAGTGCTAGTTTTAATGCACATTCCCTGGGCCCCTGTCTCAAAAGTAAGTTTACAAAACAGGGGTTTTTAGTTACAAAGTTATGACCATAAAGTTGAAAAGCCACAATACCACGTCAAGGTAAACCCCACATGGCGGTCCCTAACTTGTTTGCCTTTCGGCCATAGTATCGCATAGTAGCATTCAGTGTAATCAGTGTCTGTTGAACCTTGGTTTCAGTGAAAAGGATCTATCCTCCCCCCGCCAGTATGCGGAAGCTGTGGCTGAGCTTCATGTGGTTTTTAATAGCACCCCATACCCCTTAAACTAATGGGGCCCTATACTTTTAAAAATGGGCGTTGGTTGGACAATTCCTCTCCCTTAAAAGCCGCATACTGGCGGGGGAGGATAGATCCTTTTCACTGAAACCAAGGTTCAACAGACACTGATTACACGGAATGCTACTATGCAGTAAGACTTTTTATACTATGGCCGAAAGGCAAACAAGTTAGGGACCGCCATGTGGGGTTTACCTTGACCTGGTATGGTGGCTTTTCAACTTTATGATCATAACTTTGTAACTAAAAACCCCTGTTTTGTAAACTTACTTTTGAGACAGGGGACCAGGGAATGTGCATTAAAAGTAGCACTTCCATTATAATTAAATATACTATTACTTCGCCTTTAGAGTGCTTCCACACCCCTATTTTGTACATATTCTTGTGAGTGGAACTTTACAGCAATATCTACAATTGCCAAGAGGGTGAGGGTCATTTACAACAATGGCATAGCTCCAAAATGTTGCTTATATAACCTACTGACAGAGGACGCACCGAGCTTGAATATAAGGTTCCAGCAGTTTTCCATAATACTGAATAAACTTCTGGACTGCCTGGAAAGCAGCTGGTGAGCTTGCCTTGTTCATGTCAAGGGTAACAATTGTAGACCATTATATAAACGGGGTTGTTACTCTTTTTCCAAGAAGCGCAAGAAGTAACTATTTCCATGATTTCAGATTTAAGAAGGAAGGAAAGTACTAACAAAGAATGTAGAATGGTCATACTGATATCATTTTCCAGCTTGTGGCCAGGTTTATCATAGGTTGAAAATAAGGCTCTCCAAAAAATATTCCAGCAACATATAATTGTCTTTCTAACTCACACTGAGGCTCAATTACTCCACCAACCTCGCACTGTGGGCACACTCACACAAAAACCCGCCATTTGCGTACATTTCTGTTCAATACGAATTCGAAAAAAAACCGGAAAGACGGGCACAACAGTGCAATATTTTAGCATTCAAGAAAAAGCATGGGCAATACAAGCATTTGCAAATACAAATGCGCTGCACAAACTTTATAAATGAGCTCTACTATATTGTCTTTTTAATATTGTACATCTACAAAATGATGACATCATAAAAACAATATAGAAAAAATTGACATGCACAGTTCTTTTTTTCAGGCCATTACAACATAAAGATCCTCTGTAAACCTCAGAGCTGAGTGTGATACTTTGCTGGCGTTGCTGATATTTACATTTCTGACACCATTTACTGGAGTAGATGGAACACTTGCTCAGAGCTCTTATGCATCTCTGATTTTTCTCTTACAGGAACTTGAAAGTACAGTATTTACAAGCAGGACAACTTGCATTAACCTTTTAGAACACTTAGTGGGTTATTTATCAAAGTTCGAATTTATTTCAATATTTTCTGCTACAAACTCCGTTCAAATCCACTCTTTTTTACGCTTATTTATTAATACATTTTCCAGAAAATTTGCTCTGTGGTAAAAATGTGATTTTCACAATTTTTTCGTATTCTTTCATGCGATTGTCACGAATTTAACGTTTTTTTCGGAATTTTCGCCCGAAACGGGTTATTTATTTATTTATTTATTTTTTAAATCTTTATTTTTTATCAAGCATAGAAGACATCACAGCAATTGCAAATTTTATCAAAGACATGGTCAGCAACGTTTCAGGCCGATATGGCCTTTTATCAAGCTTGATAAAAGGCCATATCGGCCTGAAACGTTGCTGACCAGGTTTGCCATGGAATTTTGAATAAAGGCATTTTTAACGATAAGGTGTTGTACGAAAACTTTGGGTTATTGCACGAAACCCAGCGCACATCGAAAAATCATTGGGAATTCTCCCATTGACTTATATGCAACCTTGACAGGTCTGAGATGCCGGATTTTCAGATTCGGATTTTTCCATCCTCTGGGTTTAATAAATTCAGAAAAATTTGTGATTTTTTAAAAGTCTGATTTTATAAAAATAAAATGACAATTTTTTTGTGATTTTTGCATTTGGAGTTTAGTAAATAACCCCCTTAGTGAAGGGGGGGTTGTTAACCAGTTTCCATTATTTTGATATATTACCAAAATTAAATAGGTTTTTTTTAACTTTGGCAATTTAAAGTCACAAGTAGAAATTAAAAAAAATAAAATCTAATATGTCACAGATAAAAAACAATTAGTATGCACCATGATTTTACTTGAGTGCCATTGAATGTTTCCTTGTTTGAAAACTCAGATAATTGAAAAGTACCAAATTCTCAAAATGTTGATGGTTACATGAAAAGGTCCGGCATCTCTGAATTAACTTGTGATGGGACAACTTCACCCCCAAAAGGTGCACAGGATGGGATCCCTGTAGGTATGAAAAATGGAAATCTGCAAGCCATTTAATGGGGGTCATCTGCCCAAACCATGCTGCTAGTAATGATGTGCAGGTTGAGAAAAACTCGACCAGCATCTGACCTGCGAGCCCCCGGTCCAGGCGCCCGCACCGACTTCCACCTTCCTTTTATAGACCCACTCCGACTCGCCCCGCCAATGACATCACAAAAGGGGTGGGATGTGCAGACTAAAACCGGAAGCCAACAGTGTAAGGTCGCAGGCGGGGAGAGCAGGCAGAAGAGCTCAACCAGAACCCGCTCTCGACCCGCAAATGGGGCAGCAAGGTCATCCTTACCAAAGCCAAATTAACTTTCATTCTCTCTGAGTTGCGTTTTTTTTGTCAGGCGGTGACTGCTGGCAAACTGCAGTTTACCTTTTTTTGATGTTTTATCTAAATCTTCTATGGATTGTTTACCTTTGGTGCTTTCTTAAAATACATGCTATGCAATGTTTGGAATCATTAAGTATAAATCTTATTCACGTTGTCTTATTGTTCGTCTAAATATAGAAACCTATTAGGCTACTTACCTCTGACTCTGAATATAAATCAGGTAGAATATAACATGGGCAGGAATCTCTTGGCTAAAGCAGCATACTACTTTGTTTGAACAGCAAACCTGATACAACTGGAGACTGATACATTGATAGAACAGCATTTCAAGTCAGGGCGGCCATTAGAAATCACAGGGCCCTGTACAACAAAATTTTTGGGGCCCCTAGTCCCCACCCATCCCAGCCCCCAAGCCCCACCCCAGATCCCACCCAGCCCATGCAATAGTTGAAAGACACAGACATCAGTGCTAAAAACTGTAAACCCCCAGTTACAAGTTATAAAAAAAAAGCCATTAATGGTCAGGGCCCCCTATAAGTTAAAAAAAACTGTGGTGCCAGGGCCCCCTATAAAAGTGCTTTTTTAAAAAATTCATTGGTGGTCAGGACCCCCCATAAGTTAAAAAAAAACAGGGGCCTATAGAGTATTAAAATTGTACATTGGTGGCAAGGACTTTAAAAAAAATAAAAAAGCACACATTGGTGTTCAGTAGAACTGAACTCATGGCTTCAGGACTTCAACTTCGGCTCCTTTCGTGACCTTGGGTCTTTTCGCTGACTTCAGGACTTCAAGTTTAGCTCTTTTCGTGACTTTGGGACTTTTCGGGGCTTTAGGACTTCAAGTTTGGCTCTTTGCGTGACTTTGGGTCTATTCATGCCTTCGAGACATCAAGTTCGGCTCTTTTCGTGACTTTGGGTCTTTTCGCTGACTTTGACAGTTCGACTCTTTTCATGACTTCAGGACTTCGAAAGTTCGGACCTCAGCTTTTCGCCGGTTCAGGCTTTGGAGCTGCCAAGGGGGTCCCGGCTATTTTGAAAAGTGCAGCACAGCCCCTTTAGGCCTGGGCCCGGTACAGGAGTACCCCCTGTGACTCCCCCATGTCAAGTATGGGGACCAGCATGATAAAGGATAGCAGAATTAGCAAGAGATTAGTTTAGATGTATTGGGGTTCATTTATAAAAACTGGTTGAATTTTCACCTTGGCAGAAACCAATAGCAACCAATCAGATGATTATTTTTACTGTTCAATCTGCAACTAGATGAAAATAAGCTAATCGCTGGTTGCTGGTTACTGTCCAGGTTCAGATTTACCCAGTGTTTATAAATGAGCCCCAGTGTTATACATTAGCATATGCCAATGCCATTATACAGATACAGTCCAGAAAGCCACCAGGCATGATTTTCAGGTTTCAATGTTTCCTATAACACAACAGTGAATACTTTCTTTTCCTGAACAGCATGAGATGCCCAACCTCAATAGCAAAAATTAAACCAAACATGGTTACACACCCATGAAATGAGTCGCTCATTTAAATGATTTTAGTAGCTCACAGTCGTATTACTGCAAAAAGTTCTGAGTAGAAGCCTTTGCTCCTGTCCATATAAATGCAGAGCTATAGTTTATTTTATATGTTGTGGGTAACCATTCTGTCTTGAATGGAAGGAAATCAGAAGATATAACCCTTTTTAACATAAAACATAGATGCCAGCCTTTGTAAAGAATAAGCTGGATTTTCTTTAAAAAATATGAGTCATGTGAAAATGAAGGACCGAAAATATAATTTCTGAAAAGTGACTCAAATGTTGTAAATATTTGCTAAGTGGGTAGTGCTAAGGGGCTGCAGCAGCAGCATCAAAAGGCTGTGAATAGCTCATTGATTGATAAATTTGGCTGCCCGTCCCAACCTTTGCTTGTGTTTTGACTATTCTCTCGGATCCTGCTTTGTACTGCTTTTGGTGTGTTTGACTTGGCTTGTGACCTTGACTACTCACTCATCTCCTGCATTGTACCGCATTGTCTTACTGTTACTGACCTGGCTTTTGACTATGCTTCTTGTTTCCCATCCTATCAGCTCACACGTGGTTCCCTTGCTTGTTCAGAACTCTCTCCTTGGGCCTCTTACATTAAGTCCTGGCGGCATCCGAGTAGCGGAGGGCTTGTCCCAAATCTAAAGGCGGTTGTTATAGGCAGAAGGCTGAGCCGTGACTGGGTCCTTGGAGCTTGTTCTGAGTTTTGGGATACACTGCATTACAATTAGGGATGTCGCGGACTGTTCGCCCGCGAACTAGTTCGCGCGAACATCGACTGTTCGCGTCCGCCGAATGTTCGCGAACGTCGCACGACGTTCGCCAATTTGGGTTCGCCTTAGCTGGCGCTTATTTTTGCCATTTCTCCCCCAGACCAGCAGATACATGGCAGCCAATCAGGAAGCTCTCCCTCCTGGACCACCCCCACACTCCCTGGACCACTCCCCTTCCATATAAAAAACTGAAGCCCTGCAGCGTTTTTTCATTCTGCCTGTGTGTGCTTGGAAGAGCTAGTGTAGGGAGAGAGCTGTTAGTGATTTGAGGGACAGTTGATAGTAACTTTGCTGGCTAGTAATCTACTTGACTCAACCCATTATCAATATATTTAAGACAGAGACATTTTGTGCATACTGCTACTGAAAAATGCCTTACCCTTTAAACAAAACAGGGATTGTTTGTCCATATATTGCAATATATTTAAGCTGGCCAACTACGTCAAAGTCATCCCATATCTGGCCAGTCCTATGCTCAATTTTCATCTGATTCATTAAGAATTCTATGGTTTAATTATACATTTTATAAAAGGGACGAATACGTTTTACCTGCAACTTACTAGCTGCTTTCAAAGTAAAACTCCCAAACTTGGCTGCCCTTTTATTAGACACCAGTGGGATCACCTGACTATAGTTGGAGGGGGTGGGAGCTACAACATAGAGCTGGTCACTGCTCTTGTAGAACTATAACAAACAAGGGAAAGTTGTGCTCACCACTAGTTTTTAAAAACATTAGGCGGGGGTGCAATGAGGCTGTGACCACAAAATACATATAGACAAATACAAGATTCCTCTGCACTCAACCCATTATCAATATATTTAAGACAGAGACATTTTGTGCATACTGCTACTGAAAAATGCCTTACCCTTTAAACAAAACAGGGATTGTTTGTCCATATATTGCAATATATTTAAGCTGGCCAACTACGTCAAAGTCATCCCATATCTGGCCAGTCCTATGCTCAATTTTCATCTGATTCATTAAGAATTCTATGGTTTAATTATACATTTTATAAAAGGGACGAATACGTTTTACCTGCAACTTACTAGCTGCTTTCAAAGTAAAACTCCCAAACTTGGCTGCCCTTTTATTAGACACCAGTGGGATCACCTGACTATAGTTGGAGGGGGTGGGAGCTACAACATAGAGCTGGTCACTGCTCTTGTAGAACTATAACAAACAAGGGAAAGTTGTGCTCACCACTAGTTTTTAAAAACATTAGGCGGGGGTGCAATGAGGCTGTGACCACAAAATACATATAGACAAATACAAGATTCCTCTGCACTCAACCCATTATCAATATATTTAAGACAGAGACATTTTGTGCATACTGCTACTGAAAAATGCCTTACCCTTTAAACAAAACAGGGATTGTTTGTCCATATATTGCAATATATTTAAGCTGGCCAACTACGTCAAAGTCATCCCATATCTGGCCAGTCCTATGCTCAATTTTCATCTGATTCATTAAGAATTCTATGGTTTAATTATACATTTTATAAAAGGGACGAATACGTTTTACCTGCAACTTACTAGCTGCTTTCAAAGTAAAACTCCCAAACTTGGCTGCCCTTTTATTAGACACCAGTGGGATCACCTGACTATAGTTGGAGGGGGTGGGAGCTACAACATAGAGCTGGTCACTGCTCTTGTAGAACTATAACAAACAAGGGAAAGTTGTGCTCACCACTAGTTTTTAAAAACATTAGGCGGGGGTGCAATGAGGCTGTGACCACAAAATACATATAGACAAATACAAGATTCCTCTGCACTCAACCCATTATCAATATATTTAAGACAGAGACATTTTGTGCATACTGCTACTGAAAAATGCCTTACCCTTTAAACAAAACAGGGATTGTTTGTCCATATATTGCAATATATTTAAGCTGGCCAACTACGTCAAAGTCATCCCATATCTGGCCAGTCCTATGCTCAATTTTCATCTGATTCATTAAGAATTCTATGGTTTAATTATACATTTTATAAAAGGGACGAATACGTTTTACCTGCAACTTACTAGCTGCTTTCAAAGTAAAACTCCCAAACTTGGCTGCCCTTTTATTAGACACCAGTGGGATCACCTGACTATAGTTGGAGGGGGTGGGAGCTACAACATAGAGCTGGTCACTGCTCTTGTAGAACTATAACAAACAAGGGAAAGTTGTGCTCACCACTAGTTTTTAAAAACATTAGGCGGGGGTGCAATGAGGCTGTGACCACAAAATACATATAGACAAATACAAGATTCCTCTGCACTCAACCCATTATCAATATATTTAAGACAGAGACATTTTGTGCATACTGCTACTGAAAAATGCCTTACCCTTTAAACAAAACAGGGATTGTTTGTCCATATATTGCAATATATTTAAGCTGGCCAACTACGTCAAAGTCATCCCATATCTGGCCAGTCCTATGCTCAATTTTCATCTGATTCATTAAGAATTCTATGGTTTAATTATACATTTTATAAAAGGGACGAATACGTTTTACCTGCAACTTACTAGCTGCTTTCAAAGTAAAACTCCCAAACTTGGCTGCCCTTTTATTAGACACCAGTGGGATCACCTGACTATAGTTGGAGGGGGTGGGAGCTACAACATAGAGCTGGTCACTGCTCTTGTAGAACTATAACAAACAAGGGAAAGTTGTGCTCACCACTAGTTTTTAAAAACATTAGGCGGGGGTGCAATGAGGCTGTGACCACAAAATACATATAGACAAATACAAGATTCCTCTGCACTCAACCCATTATCAATATATTTAAGACAGAGACATTTTGTGCATACTGCTACTGAAAAATGCCTTACCCTTTAAACAAAACAGGGATTGTTTGTCCATATATTGCAATATATTGCAATATATGGGATGACTTTGACGTAGTTGGCCATTTTAAATATATTGCAATATATGGACAAACAATCCCTGTTTTGTTTAAAGGGTAAGGCATTTTTCAGTAGCAGTATGCACAAAATGTCTCTGTCTTAAATATATTGATAATGGGTTGAGTGCAGAGGAATCTTGTATTTGTCTATATGTATTTTGTGGTCACAGCCTCATTGCACCCCCGCCTAATGTTTTTAAAAACTAGTGGTGAGCACAACTTTCCCTTGTTTGTTATAGTTCTACAAGAGCAGTGACCAGCTCTATGTTGTAGCTCCCACCCCCTCCAACTATAGTCAGGTGATCCTACTGGTGTCTAATAAAAGGGCAGCCAAGTTTGGGAGTTTTACTTTGAAAGCAGCTAGTAAGTTGCAGGTAAAACGTATTCGTCCCTTTTATAAAATGTATAATTAAACCATAGAATTCTTAATGAATCAGATGAAAATTGAGCATAGGACTGGCCAGATATGGGATGACTTTGACGTAGTTGGCCAGCTTAAATATATTGCAATATATGGACAAACAATCCCTGTTTTGTTTAAAGGGTAAGGCATTTTTCAGTAGCAGTATGCACAAAATGTCTCTGTCTTAAATATATTGATAATGGGTTGAGTGCAGAGGAATCTTGTATTTGTCTATATGTATTTTGTGGTCACAGCCTCATTGCACCCCCGCCTAATGTTTTTAAAAACTAGTGGTGAGCACAACTTTCCCTTGTTTGTTATAGTTCTACAAGAGCAGTGACCAGCTCTATGTTGTAGCTCCCACCCCCTCCAACTATAGTCAGGTGATCCCACTGGTGTCTAATAAAAGGGCAGCCAAGTTTGGGAGTTTTACTTTGAAAGCAGCTAGTAAGTTGCAGGTAAAACGTATTCGTCCCTTTTATAAAATGTATAATTAAACCATAGAATTCTTAATGAATCAGATGAAAATTGAGCATAGGACTGGCCAGATATGGGATGACTTTGACGTAGTTGGCCAGCTTAAATATATTGCAATATATGGACAAACAATCCCTGTTTTGTTTAAAGGGTAAGGCGTTTTTCAGTAGCAGTATGCACAAAATGTCTCTGTCTTAAATATATTGATAATGGGTTGAGTGCAGAGGAATCTTGTATTTGTCTATATGTATTTTGTGGTCACAGCCTCATTGCACCCCCGCCTAATGTTTTTAAAAACTAGTGGTGAGCACAACTTTCCCTTGTTTGTTATAGTAATCTACTTGATACTGCTCTGTATTGTAGGGACAGAACTCTGCAGGGATTTGAGGGACAGTGAGTTTAGGTTAGTTAGCTTTGCTGACTAGTAATTTACCTTCTACTGCAGTGCTCTGTATGTAGCTGCTGTGGGCACTGATCTCTTCTGATCTCTCATCTGCTGACTGCTGTAATAACCCAATAGTCCTTGTAAGGACTGCTTTTATTTTCTTTTTTGTTTTTTTTACTTTGCTACTGTAAGAGCCCAGTGCTATTAGTCTAGCTGTGTTGGGGAGTGGGACTGGTGTGCTGCTCCTCCTAGTAGTTCACCACTACCAGCACCAACCAGAGTCAAAATTGTTACAAAGTATCTTATTTGCACCTGTTAGCTGTTCTGAGCTCTCTGCCAAAAGCTAATTAAGTTAGAAACTGGGTTTTTTCTGGCTATTCAGTGCAGAGAAAAGAGGGACTTTCCAGTACAAAAGAGGGACAGGGGGTTGAGTGGTCAAAAGAGGGACAGTTGGGAGGTATGCAAGTGCCACCTAGCTGTGTGAGCTTTTTCACATTCTGTCTAAATAATAACAATAATAATTCCGTGTCCGTAAACATCACCTGAGTGATGTTTTTACAGCAGCAATAATATATTCCGTATCCACTACTGTATACGTTGCCCTTGCAGGCATTGTTTCCCCAGTCTTTAACCAAGTGCCACCTAGCTGTGTGAGCTTTTTCACATTCCGTGTCCAGAAACATCACCTGAGTGACGTAGTGTGATTTCTGCCCTTTACAGCACAAAACGCAGCGCTGTGTCAACAATGTATTTTTCAGAAACATTTTTGCCCTTGATCCCCCTCTGGCATGCCACTGTCCAGGTCGTTGCACCCTTTAAACAACTTTAAAATCATTTTTCTGGCCAGAAATGTCTTTTCTAGCTTTTAAAATTCGCCTTCCCATTGAAGTCTATGGGGTTCGCGACGTTCGCGAACCGTTCGCATTTTTGCCCGGAAGTTCACGAACATGTTCGCGAACATTTTTTCCGACGTTCGCTACATCCCTAATTACAATGAGTCCTTAAAAGTAATTGAAAATTTTCTTGGAGATGCTGCTCCATTTCCATATTTGCCTACTGTATCACGGCCTAGTGACAACAGGTGAAAGCTACCATAAGAATTTGGATTCTCATCAGTTATTTTGTATTTGGAAATAAGCATTCTTGGCATTAAGCCGATTTTAATAAAATCTCATTCTGGAAAGGGTGGAAAAAATCGTTTTGGTGTTTTGCAAACTAGTTATATATCTGTCTCTATACCATTTGTAACAGTTTGAAATGGTTTTTATTAGTAATATAGTGCTAAATAGACTGACCATCTACATAGAATAATCCTCAAACCCATTTGTATTGGAACAAACCTCTGACTTAATAACTCTAATTTCCTGCATTTTCATTTTTAATTTTTCATTGGCTACTTTAATCCTTTCTGTTCTACTAGCTCCGATTGTATCATATTAATATGTTGCACAAAAAAAGTTCTTTATGTAGCCTTTAAGACAAAAACTTTGCAAATCACATTTTACTCCAAATTATGTTTAACATTTTGACAGACTTCAATCTATCACTTCCTAAGGTATACTGTCATGGGAAAACATGTTAATAGTGCTGCTCAAGCAGACATCTGCACTGAAACCTGTTTTTAAAAAGAGCAAATGGATTTTTTTATATTTAATCTTGAAATCTGATATGGAGCTAAACATATTGTCGGTTTCACAGGTGCCCCCAGTCATATGATAAAATGCAGTCACTCTTTACTGCTGCACTGCAAGTTGGAGTGACATCACCCCTCCCCCCCAGCAGCCCATCAGCAGAGCAGTGGGAAGGTGAACAGATAACTGCTCCCTGGTAGATATAACAACAACACTCAACAGTAAAAATCCATGTCCCATTGTGACTCTTTCAGTTACAAAACAAAACAATAGCCCGCCTGAAAGCAGTTTCATCCTGAAGTACTGGCACATGACCAGGCACAATGATCTGAGATGGCTGCCTACACACCTACTAAAAAATACACTTGTTGGGTTAAGAATTACATTTTACATGGTAGAGTGAATTATTTGCAATGTAATTAGAATTAAAAATCATGACAGAATCCGTTTAACATCAAGATTAGGGCTCTCGGCTATAGCTTTGATTGCCAAATGTATGCATGAGTGAGTGGGGAGTTATTGTTATTATTGTTTGGTAATCAACTTTAATTAGTATTATAAATCTAATTCTTCTAACATTAGTTATTATTCTGATTAAGAAGCAATGTTTCCAACCAGGTTTATTGACAGATACCCCTTGGTAAGCAAGAAGAAGACTCAGGGCCAGATTTATCAAAGGTCAAAGTGAAAATTTGAATTTAAAAATTTGAATTGCTGTTTTAGTCTATGGGGGACCTCCTAGAACCTATTTGGAGGCAATTGGTGGACTTTGAAAAATCTAAGTTTTTTTGGGGGAAAAACTTCGAATTGTGCGATTCGAATGCGCTATTACTTCGAAAACGGACCTATTCGATCGAAAATGGACCTATTCAGCCAAAAAAATTCGACCCTTGATAAATCTGCCCCTAACATTATGGTATGGTTTCTGCAATCATAAAATATCTCTAGTACTATAGCATTAAAAATGTACAGACCTAATACTGTAATGAGATGAATGATTAGATGTTCCTTGCTTCTTAGATAATAGATAATACCATGGTAAAGTACAGGATATATAACACCATCAATGAGACAGCATCCCATATTCTTTTTTGCACCTCAAGTGTTTTTATAAAATTAGAGATGCACAAAGCAGGAGATATCACATGAAGTGAAATCACATAATAACACCCTTTTAGTCTGGAAGTAGAGAAGGAGCTTTCTTCATGGTTTAGCTTTCGATTACTTAATTTTAACTAATGGTTCACATCTGTGAAATAATGTTAAATGGAATATCTATGGAATATGGAATATTCAAACAGGCTAATACAAAAACTTTGGTTAGTGCTCAGTAAAATTTACTGAGCAGTAATCACCCCCATAATGTTGAATGCAATTGCTTAAAGTATGTAAAAATCATTACTTACTTTCATTTAATTACTTACTAACATCTCAGGTTATAATATCTAAAATCTAATTTTATTGTCTTTATATTTTTGTTTTCTAAAGGGTCAAGCGTCAGTGAGTAATGTCTGTATTAAAGGGTTGTATAAATAAGAGTACTTGGGGGCACATTTATACATCTTCATATTAAAAAAATATATGATTGACTAGTTTTTACAATCACATTTTTACAAGATAAAACTCACATGAGTGGACTCCATTCTTTTTTTCATTGAGACTGTAATTGTTGATAATTTGCTTACCAGAATCTTATTATCAAGTTAGATTCCAAGACAATGTTCTTTAGAGTTATTTATTAGACAGAAAAAATTGGAAGCTTGTCACATATCACACTTGGGGGCAGATTTATCAAAGGTCGAGGTGAATTTTTGAATTAAAAAATTGGAATTTCGAGCTATTTTTTGTGTACTTCGACTAGGAAATAGTCCAAATTTGATTTGAATTTGAAAAAAATTCAAAAATTCAAATATCGAAATTTATCATGTACTGTCTCTTTAAAAATTCCACTTCAACCATTTGCCATCTAAAACCAGCTGAATTGCTGTTTTAGCCTATGGGGGACCTCCAACAACCCATTTGGAGTCAATTGGTGGACTTTGAAAAATCTAATTTTTTTTGGGAAAAACTTGAATCAAATACAATTCGAATTTGGCTGAATATGGACCTATTCGATCGAAAACAGACCTATTCGACCAAAAAAAAAAACTTTGACTTAATTTCAGTTGGTCTTTTTGAATTCGAAATTCGATGTTTTTTCAATTCAAAATTCGACCCTTGATAAATATTCCCCTTTGCAAGTATGACAGGGAGAGCTTCACGCATATCTGTCCAGGCTTATATAGTCTTTCCTGGACATTAAGACTGTCTGTGTTCCAATCCTGTCGTACTGCATTTTATGGTCACTCTTTGACCTCTGGGAGTAGGGTCTTGACATTTCATGTGAGCACAGTCTTAAACCACGAGACATGCTGGTCCATCCTATATACTATAAATCTGAAAATTAAAAAAAAGGGACAATGTAGGCCTGATCTGCAGACCTCACTCATTTACACCTACCCACCCATGCGATCAGCCCAAACTGGGACCACAAGGTAGATAGGTTTCATTTTAAAAAGATCTCTGAGTGAAATGTGAAGCATGTAACACAATAGTAGCACTGAAGCCAAAAAATAGTTAAACCATAAAGCAATATAAAATCAGAGGGACCTTGGACATTGTACGCTGTAAGGTCATGTTCTAAATAAGAGCTTTCAGTTTCTACATAACTGTCAATGCATTTTATGGGAATTCATTGTAAATGAGCCTGAACAGGATCAGAAATGACAGTTGTACTTAAAAATGTATTTCTAGAACTGGCTGATTTTATGGTATGTGTATATATTCCAAAAATCAGTGCAGCGGAAGTGATCAGAAAGTTATATTCTGGAAAGTTCCAGTTGTCAATTTTACTGCTCAATTACAGTACTTCATTGCTAGAAGATTGCACAGTACCCACCCTTAAATTCTATATGCTTTATTACCATAAAATGTGAACTACATAATAAAAAGTGCTAAAAATGGGCAAAACTAAGAATAAGAAAGCTGGCCAGATGTCGATCGGCCAGGTTTAAAAATCCCATTGATCGAGGACCACATTGGTTCGTTGGGCTGTAGGGCACATGATCCGATCAGCCTGATATTGCCCTTCTTAAGGTCACTTTGTTAAAAGAGCATATTTCTGTATGTATGGCCCGCTTGACACCCAGGGGCAGATTTATCAAAGGTCGAGGTGAATTTTCAAATTCAAAAAATTATATTTTTGAGCTATTATTTGTGTACTTTGACTAGGGAATAGTCCAAATTCGATTTGAATTTGAAAAAAATTAGAATCGGATTCAATCGAATGCGCTATTAATTTGATTCGTATTATTCAAATTCAATTCAAATACAGACCTATTCGATCGAAAACTGACCTATTCGGCCAAAAAAATCTTCGGTTGGTCTTTTTGAATTTGAATTTTGACGTTTTTCAAATTAGAAATTTGACCCTTGATAAATATGCCTCCCAATGCTTGTAGTCACCTACTCCGTGAGCAAATTAGTGCCATTGAACTGCATATCTCTTCTGAGCATACTGATGATGAATGCCCCCCAGAATGGCTTCAAGTATTGCCAGGTGACGTTTGCAGTGTTTATGTGAGAGTCTTAATTATAATAATGTCATTGGAAG
Organism: Xenopus laevis; assembly: GCF_017654675.1. NCBI lineage: Eukaryota > Metazoa > Chordata > Amphibia > Anura > Pipidae > Xenopus > Xenopus laevis. Next base: position 44,570,548 of record NC_054376.1, on the reverse strand, counting down.
AAAGACAGGAAACGTTATCAGTTCATGATGTGGTTAAGCTCACAGACAAGATCACTACAAAGAAATGGTCAAATATTAATTTAAGGTGGCCTTAAATTATGAAACATCTTTAATTCATTACAAATCTGCAAAATAAGAATGTGTTTCCATGTGGTTTAACTATTATTAAACCACAGACTGTTTAGATACAGTCGCCATGAAAACCCTGCTTTAGCTCTGACACTGTTATTATGTGTGCAAGAAGACCTATGTAATACTACCGCTTTGGGTTTCCCCGGGGGAATTTGGTTTGTGGCTTTCTATTTCTCTATTGTTTTCTATATACCAAAAGCAAATACAAAACTATACTGAAACTGGTTTGGTTTTGCTGCATCAAGGTTCGTTTATTATAAGATGTTGGTTTCCAACCACCTGTGAAGGTTTTATAGCAGATTACTTCATGGACTTGTATATCGTATTGCCACGGACTGAGAAATAAACTCTAAAGGATGATACGATGTATGTCACTGTCATAAAATAATGTCTGGAGAAATGTATGGAAAATAAAACAATAGGTTATAAAATACTCAGCGCAGAAGTGAATATTGATAATCATATACGTGAAGGTCCAACACATGCTTTGCTTACTACTTAAAATGTTGTTTAAAAAAGCTCATTAATAACACATATAAATGAACCTTTTGAATGACATGTTTAATGCAGACCAGTGATGAAGAGAAAACCTTGCAATAAATGACTCTGGGAGGTAGCTGCTAATGAACAGTGTCACACTGCCAACACTGAGAAAAATCTGTTATTGCACTAAATGATGCTCAGAAACATAGCCCAATGAATTATGCCCTGCCATTGTTACCCTATATATGTAAACATGACCAGCAAAATCAAATCACTCCGATTAAGCGTTTGCTTTATGTCAAACAGCAAGTCAATATATGCAGATATATGCAGGTATAAAACCATTATACAATTGCAAAAGCATCTGGTCTGCTGTGTTTAAATTAGTTAGCACAGTAATATACAGGAAACAAATTATTTAAATAGAAAATAATAAACTCAAAATTCAAATAGATTCCTTATCACAGGACACAAATGGTGGATTTTGTGCATCCCTTACCAGTAAGGCTTTTCCCAAATATTCTTGTCCAACATTTTTTATCAAATGTTTCCCATTATTATTAGCCTTTGTTTAAACTATCTTCTGTTCTGTTGGATCCATATAGAGCTCTATGGAGCCAGTGGTTCAAGTTCCAGATATTGTATATGTGCATGTGAAATAAAGTTGTAGGTACTCAGCAAAGAATCTTATGTATAGGCTATATGGTAGGTGATATCCATGCACTTTAGCATCTGGCTGATTGATTGCTTGGATGAGTTTGGTGATATAAGTGGGGACGTAAAACAGGGACTCCAGTACATTTATAAACCAAATAATTGAATTCAATACCATCCCTCACAGTCTAGGTTACATGTAAAGCACTGCGTATCTTGACAGCGCTATATAAATAAATGATGATGAATGTACAATGTACATCATGTGTACCATTATAAGGGTGGAATAATCGTACATATAGTGATGTCTTTCTATTTGCAAGGACTACAAGATTATTTTAAATAATTTGAAAATGATTCTCAAGCTTTTTCAGAACTCTATCTTCCACTATTCCCCTACTAGTTAAATGGGTTCTGAATAATGTAGTTCAACGACAGTTTTGTCTGGGACCATGTCTTTCTTTATGAAGACAGGAACGAAATTCAACTGATTTTATCATATTTGCAACCCCTGACCCCATACCTTGTGGGATGAGTTGTTAGTCTTCTTAGTTAGATACACTCATACAACACACAGTTATTAGCATGTGTACTGCAAAGTTCCTCCAACTAAATTTTAGATGGCTATAGATACAGAAAAAAACACCAACTCTTTAAGATGTAGGAAAGAGAAGTCTCTGTTCCCACATTTCAAAAATGATCCCAGGGGTTTCTTTTCATACAAACGCCAGACGATCAGTCAGTCATGTTCTCTAAGGTTCTACTCCAAAAAACCTAACCATTATCAAGCTCATAGTTATTTGATGTGTTTGCAAGTCAAATGAGTTTGGCAGAAGTGCAATGTCAGATTCTCACTGGGCTCTCCACAGGCTTAAATACTCGACCCTGATAGGCTAACACTGGGAGAAATGTTCTATATTTGTCAGATTGTGGTTTATGGGCTCTAACCACCCACAGGGACAAACAAAGTCAATGCTATGAAATATTAGGTGGTCAAACACAAAATGTTTGCATTTGGCACCAAGGATCTGCATCCAGCCTTCATCGCCCCTTGAATTTTTGACCCAACTTAAAGAGAATATAGTCCCAGCTCTACAGCTTAAGTAAGAGAATTTTATTTATGGTACACAACAGCATAAAGCAATACATGAAATATAAATATTTGCATTTAAATCTGAAGACCATAACAGCTATTTCTGAATCAATGAAATAGTGTATACAACAGTAATAATATATCTACACGTCTCCATTTATAGACCTGAGAACATAAATCTTAAACCCCTTTGCTGTATGGGATGAGCCAAAAAATAGTGGTCAATAGATGACTGGTTGTTCCTTATTAGTACTAATGATGCATAAGTATCCTAATAGACTTAATATATAAAAAATGCTGCTACTAAATTTGATAATCCTGATGATCCCACATCTGTGTATGATAAACCATATCACATTGCAAGAATTGAGCGCTTCTTTCTCGGAAAAGACACTTACACAAACATGTCAACTTCCCTGATTTGCCTCCCTCACCTTTATCTGGTCACCTACAGTGACAGTTTGGTCACCCACCGTTACTGATACTGTAAAATAAAAAAGACTGCCCACATAGCTCGAAAATTTTTCTTTCCTAGAGCAACAGCCCCCAAAATATGTAATTAATTGTGTTCCGGAAAGGTGGCAAAGAATTGACAATTTTCATTTTTTTATCTGTTTATTTTGGTCCAGAAGAGTTTGTGGGTGATACTGAATGTGTATTTACTGCTCAATTAATTTCTGCCAATACTGTTTTGCCAGCTGAACTGCCTGAGGGCCACTTAGCTGTCATTGCCCCTCAAGCCAAAATTTGTCAGACCTCCTAATGAGCAATTGTTTAAAAAAAAAATATATATATAAAATAGGTTGGCCTACAACCCCTCATATGGACTGGTTAAGGGCTAACCCCCATACCATATGTAATATATATAATAAAAGGCAGTTTGCCCAGGAGCAGTAACCCATAGCAACCAATAAGATGTTTGATTTCAAACATGTGACCAGGAAATGCTACCTGCTGATTGGTTGCTATAGGTTACAGCCCCAGGGCAAACTTAGTGCCTTTAATTACATAACCCCCTGTGTGGCTTATCTGGAAACTCAAATTAATACATTAACCTTAGATCCTTGCATCCTTTGTGCAGAATGAAAACAGCAATAAAAATAACTGTAACTGCTTTTACACTAAAGGATGGCAAATTGCTTTCAAGATAAGTGCCAATCTGTTGCAGTTTCAGATATAACACTGACAGGTCTCAAATATAATGTAACTCACCCATATAATCTAACTCACCTAATATAATAACTCACCTCACCAGGAAAGAACAAATATGGGCATCCTAACCCAAGATCACCCCTTCTGCTTCTACAACCTTGGTTATCATTCTATATTATAATCAAAAATGGCACCAAGTAGCATAATGTCTACCAGACAGGCAAGCAAAATACCAGTTAAGTGTCAGCTCTAGTGACACTTGCTGTTCTTTTGTGCTTCTTGCTGCCCTTTCTGCTTGATAGCACGACATCTGCTGCTCCTACACTTTATAGAATATGGCCACATTCCACTTTCTTCAGGTTGTTATTTCACTGCACATGGTTTGTGAATTAGCTATTCAGGCTCATCAATGAGTGAATACGACAAAGTAGAAACTGCAAAAATAAAAATTCTGCACTTTGCCATAACTGACTTTGTTCTTGCAACTGTTTCTGCTCCTTAGTCTGTGTGCTTTGCTTTGTTTCTATATTCTATATAGAGATACAGTATTCATTTGGTTTGAAATATTCACTTTAACAAAGTAAATGGTATGGAATCACAGTAATAGATGTATGTCTCGATTGAGATCGCAACTCTCTGTGTCCAAGGGTTGTAAATACTATAAAAATATATGTAGATCCCCTCTTTGGAATTATAATACTGCATTATTAAGTAAGCACACTGAATGCTTATTCCCAGAATAAAAAACAGCAGATCTCTAGTCAAAATCATATTCTTATATTCTTCCAATGTTATCTGCTACCACCAGTGCACCAACAAATATCCTTAAGACCATCTGGCTCAGTGCCAAGCTAATCCCCAAGCTCCCTGATTTCCCACAGTATTATCTTTATATACTATCTAGTATAGGTCAATCTAAAAAAAAAAATTGATTACTCAGCAAGTCCAGTTGTTTTTAGATTGACCTATACTAGATATACCATGACCTGGATGAATGAAAATCTTCATAGTCATATCTTTACTGTATATACTGCATCACTCTCAAAATGTACCACAAGGTATATGGTGTATACATGAGCAGAAGACTATTACTGACATGATAACTATAGCTCTTTACATTTATCTAAATACTGGGTGCATTAATACTCAATTCCTGGCATACTATATAAGTGGCATGATGTATTTGTGGAAACTGTCACAGGTATTATACGGGTCAAAAAAGGTAAACAAGGACCATGTTTCTCTACTACACCTAGGATTTACTTTCCAGTAATATTAGTAGACAGCTAGAAACTGTATCTTTTATGCATGCCAGATATAGTTTATCCAGCAAAGGGAAATATGTACAGTAACCATGCAGGTCAAAGTTTCCATAAATAAAAGGAACCTAGAGGAAAGGATTAAAATATTGCCATTGTGGAAATACTTATTCATTGGAATGAGACCTCTCTCGCTATGGTACTTTTTAATTTGCTTTAATGACTTTCTGAGGTTGAATGCAGAGGTGTAGATTACAGTATTTTCTAAAGTGTCCAGATGTCCTACCTTCTGTAGCTGTTGTCAGTCTCCTTAAAAAAATAGCTTTCATTAGCCATTAAATGGAAAAGTAAAACATAACATTTGCCAAACCTAACATATGCTGTAAATAAAAGTGAAATCACACAGAATTCTTAATAGTATACAGGAGGAATATCCAACAGGAGGCTAGCAGGCTGAATGCGACTCTCTTAATGCATTTTAATAGCACACTGAGAGAATGAGCTACCACACTGGAAGGATGCCAAAAAAGAACATCTTCATGGATCCTTGAACTAGAAAATATAGGATAATACAATTATATATTCTGAATTGAGCATAGTCAATGCCCAGAGTAAATGATATACCGGTACAATTTATAAAACAACTCTCTTATGTGTTCCCACTGAAAGGCTTAGGTTTCACTTCTGGTTCTGTCCAATGCTGCATTGTTATTGGTCAGGTATAATAGCTCATCTGTTAAAAATTACAAAACCTCTGAGTCCAGACCTGGCTATGTATTTGGCCTTTACAGTATAAGTCACAAGTTACTATTTCAGGCTAGAATAGACCCCCTTAATGCTTAATAGAATTAAGGGGCCTATGTACTAACATTCAACTTTCAACTCATTTTTTATCACAAATCTCTAAACAGGTAAAAGCTGTCTTTGCGAATTCAGTGGGAGCAGTGCTGATCTTATTGGACCATTTTTAATTTTTAAGCATATCGCTCAGCGCTTTTTTTTTTTTTTTTTGTACTTTTTATATTCATATCTTTTTTTTAAAACTGTCATGGTATGCATGTTGTAGAGAAACAGAGTTTAATTGTGGTTTTAAAAACCTCTAAAATCACTAAAAAGCAACGATTAATAAATAGGCCTCCAACTGTTAACCTCCCTACACTGTACAAAATTGGATTAAACTGATGACTGAACAGGCCAAAGTAGAAAAACTGATTCTCTTGGTCTGCAGAAGGCACAAAGGAAAAACTGGCAACCTTGGTTGGACTTGTTACCTGAATGATACTGTTTGTACTGTTAGGTGGTACTTTCTTGTATTTTCTCTGTTCTTTTTAAAAGACTCTGCTCTATTGCTGTGTTGGCATTGCAAAGTAATTTACTATAATAAAACCTTACCCTAGTAGATCAAATTTAATCAATAGAACACTAGTATCTCTCTTATAAGAACCGTGGATGGTGCAGGAGATTCAACAGCAATCACATTTTAGGAGGGCAACAACAAAGTGTTCGGACTTAGGGTGGCAAGAAAGGGATATTCAGCCCTGGGCATTTTGACCACGAGTATTTTCCCCTGAAAACAGTTTCAGTCAAATGCCCGGCTTAATATTAACCTCAAAGCAATGAAATCATATTTAACAAAGGGTAACTGTTTTCTGCTTTCAGGCTTGCACTACAAATGATAGATATGATAGTCTTGGAGACATTTAAAAAGAGTTTGAACTTATTTCTGAATTAGTATTTATAGCAGAAAGGTCGAAGGTTATACACAGTGTGACTCTTGAGATCAGTTCATCTTGCAAAGGTTCTACGCTTCCTTGGATTTAATGGACAAACATTTGTAGAAAAGGTCTGCAGGTCTAATTTGAATAGCTGAATAAATTATCAGTGGTATAATAAAAACTAAATCATGCAGTTATTTATTTTGCCTGCAGGGGGATCTGTCAAATAGTCAGGGGTTTGGCTGGTGCCAGAAAGCGAGCTCCGTATATATTTTTAAGTCAGAATAGCCATGGTTGACATAGGTGATGATTCATTTTTAGCCGTTAAACTATCTGCCAGGACTGCATGTTGGTTTATTGGCAGACATATTCATTTTTACAAAAGCATGGCTTTTAAAACTTCAGCTTTACACCTAATTGGTTGATTCCCATATGCTCCAGACATGCAAAAACTAAATTGAAAAAGCTGGAAAAATCATTCCGAAATCATTTCCACCAGACTGGTTTAATTTAAAATAGACAGATTTTCAGGAACCATTGCCACAGCTACTCATCACATTGCTTACTACTGTGTCCCTGTCGCTGTACTCTCTCATTGTTTGCCCTTATAGGGGAGTTTCCAATCAGGACAATAAAATATGACGAGAAATGCTTTATTCCATTGCCCTGCGCGCGTCAAGATAAAGGCAAAGAATGCAAATACACACAACACTGGAAGGAACTCCTTTGGCAAATGCATTCGATTCAATAGAAGATACGGATGAAACCAAATTCATAAGGACTAGAAAACCCCAACAAGGACTCATTTACATAACATTTTGATGGAGCTGCCCAAAAAGTGAACCCTCTCTTTTCTATATGACATAAAAAATGACAGCATAAAAAGTAGCATTAGTATTACTAGTAGTACAAAATAATCCCATGACATAATACCCTACTAAGCATTATTCCAAACAACATCAAAAACTCTTGTAAATAAGAATCCTCATTTTTAAACTCAGGTCACGCCATTCCAACATAAATGCAGGATAAATAGCATGCTCTGCAACTTGCGTGCAAATTTCCTAATCTGAGTTTTTTTTGCGTTTGGGATTTGCCCTGAAGGTATTACAAATGTAATGTAGGGTCTCTCAAACCCAGAACTAAGCCCACGATTCCAGTCACAGCCTGCTCTTCTGCCTTTAGCAGCTGCCTTTGGCTTCAGGTGGAGCCCTCCGCTACTCAGATGCCACCAGGTCTTATTGCAGGAGAACCAGGGAGGGAGTTCTGGGTGAACATGGGAACCAAATGTGTAAGGATAGGACAGAGGAGCAGTAGGCGAACTCCAGGAACAGGCCGGGTCAAATCAAACGGGCAATGCAGTACAAATACGGGTAACAAGATCAAGTTCAGAACACAGGCCGAGGTCATACACAGAGGAATAGAGTAGAACAGAATTGTAATCAGAAGAAGAGTCAAAACAGGCCGAAGTCAGTTCAGGTAGCATGATGGCAAGATCAGGGACAGGCAAAGAACCTTTACATTGGACAACTAGAAATTGGCAGAGAGCCCTTTAAATATGTGAAATTCTTGCCAATGCACGATGACGTCAAGTGTTGTTTCGGTAAGTCTGGAACCACATGAGCGCCGCAAAAACCAGAAATATAGCACTCAATGCCAGATCGCAGCACCAGATCACACAGGCAGTTTTTCTGACTGTAGCACATCACCCACCATTCTGGAAAGTCCTAAAAACTGCAAAAAAGACAAAATCTCAGTATAATATTTTTGCTAATGGTCAGCATACAGAATTAAAATAGCTTTAATCTGACAAGTATTCCCATCTGAAAAAGGGAAGTATTTGATACTCGCTAGTGATGGGTGAATTTGTGTGAAATTCGCAAAACGGTGCCGGCGTCTCGCTTTTGACGTCGGTGTCCGTTTTTTTGGACGCCGGTGCACATTCGCTGGTGAAAATGCATCTGCATTTTTTTTGACGCCAGTGAATTTTCGCCAGTGAAATTTTGCGGCCGTTTCGCTAATTTATTCGCCAGCAGCGAATTGCGCAAATAAATTCACCCATCAGTAATACTAGCCCCTTTGATTGTGGATTTAGCCTTGCAATTGTTGATTCCACCCATATATTAACCAATCAAAAAAAATGCTACTTGTGTATCTAAAAGCAGACCTGTCAACCACACATAAAAAGCTGTATAATGAATGCCTTCTGCAAATTGAACAGGGATCCCAAATTCTTTTTTTCATTAAAACATCCATACCTGTTTTAAAGGTGTTTAAATATCCAGCTTTCAATAAAATATTACCTGCCTCAGGCATATAGGTGGGGCAGTCAATTACTTTCACTTTCAATTCAGCGCTAAATAGATTTCTCTGCATTCTTTACATTCCCCCTTCCCCCTTTCTGGTGCATGCAAAAGATTTTGGAGTGATGCACAGGTAGTTGTCTTAATAACCATGTCCACAAAATAGCTCCTGCTTAATTGCTGTGATTGAGTAATTCCAAGACTGAAGGAAACAAAATGTAAATAATATATATGGCGTAAGTAAAGTTTATTTTTCTCAACTACCATGATAGAAAAGGATTTGGAATTATTTTTTAAGGGGACGGGTCCCCTTTAAGACCCAATGACATGGTTTGCTAATGTATAAATATAATTAAAATACGTTGATATTTGTTAAAGGGTATAAAATGAGAATTTACTGTATTCTGTAAGCAGCAAGCTCCTGAAATTATAGGAATCCTGGGGAGAAATGCTGCATTGTGGGTACAAAAACATGGCTCTCATAGTAAGCATTTCTCCATTTTAATGCATTTTGAAAACTATTTCAATAAATATTCAGCATATTGCATTTATAAAAAAGGGTGCTAAAATGTAGATCTGAATCAGTAGTGTAACTTGGTGGGCCCTGTCTTTTTGCAAAACGCTTTGAGCCTCATGTGGGAGGGTGCACAAAATTATTGATGACCTGCAATGAATACAAAATTGCAGCCACCCCTCACGGGTCCCCCTGAAGCCGAAGGGTCTGCCCCCTCTATAGTTATGCCACTGATCTAAATACTTGTGGGTGAAATAAGACAGAATAAAATGGAATCAAATTGCTCATGGGCCTAGCTGTTCTCAATCTACAGCTTAAATGTGTGTCAAATTTAAGCTGTAGAAGAACTGACCCTAATGGAACCAATATAATTTGCGTGTTTTATTCTACAATGCTTTATAATAGGTCGGCTGATTCAAAGCAATGAATAGAACAACATTAGTTAAACTTGCTAATTTTTTAGTAGAAAGTACAAAAGCATCAATGTGCCTTTAATGCTAAGGCTACAAATACTGTTCTCTAACAGTTCTCTGTGCACAGATGGGTTGTTTGTAAATGAAATCAGCAAATATTGCAAGCAATCATTAGTAGAATGACTAGTGAAAATATATCGTACAGGCTGGTTTATGTGTTCTGGTAAATGGAATTCACGAAACATTAAATAAAAGGTAAAGAAACCTTCAGGGGAAAAAGAAAGACTGCCTTTTCAAGAAGTTGCTGGCTTGAGGCGTTAATGCTGAAGTTGCTATTCATAATGCTAAATGTTTACATCAATGGGCCCTTTTGAAATTGGTGGGATGCAGCCTGTGGAAGAAAATGTGATACTTGAAATAAATAATGCATTTTGAAGTAATAACTTCTTGGTATTCCCATTGGTTTTCCAAAGCGTAATCAATTACTATAAGGCTCTGGACATTCCGAGGACAAAAAAAGTAAGCTTTTTCCTCGTATTTCATATAAAAGCTGTGTATCATGTTCCATCAGCCACCTCTTTAACTGGAGACACTTATTAATTATGTATCCAACTGAAAACCATTGTTTATAATAATTTACAGCTAGATTTATTTTTATGTGTCCCTGTTTCAAGGGGTGAGCTTACTAAATCACAAGTAATTGCTTAGGCGCAGGTATGATTGTTCATATTAGTTGTTACACTGTCTTTATATTTTAGAACTAAACATTGTTGGAAAATCTGTAAAAATATAATGTGAAGGACGAAACTAACAGTATTACAATTGATACAATTACGTAAATGTGAACTCATAGCTGTTATTATTGGGTCTCTGGCATCACCCTTTGTTGAGTCTCTGCCACTAAACGTAACCACTATTTTCTTAACTGTTATCTTAGCAGGAAGGATCCTTCATTCACTGGAAGCCCAAGAATAATATATATAATTTTATACCATGGCTAAAGATAGGACTGGTTTATAGTAGTTTTTTATTGGTTTAGTGGTTTACAGTATATGCACCAATTTCATTTTTTTTTTTGGTTGTTGGTTTGGAAAGAATAGTGGTCTTGGATAGGAGATCACCTAAACAATTCTAAGGGGCAAATTCACTAACCGGCGTAAATTCACCAGCGATGGCTTCGCTTACATCGCAACACTTTGCCAGGTCAAAAATTTGCCAGGACAACGATACTTCACTAAAATGCGAAGTTGATTCCAGGGCGCCGAACGATGGCGAAGTTTCGCTAGCGTTAATTCGGCAAGCAAAGTGAAGTTGCACTAGCATTGGCTAATTTGCATACAGTGGGAAGTTAAATTTCAATGGACGTATATGTTGCAGCCCATACATTACACTACACAAGCCCAGGGAACCTTAATAAAAGAAAACAGAGTTGTTATATTGCCCTGCACATGAGCCCAGTGTATAGTTTATGTGCCATATGTTAGGAAATGTAGGGGGGAAGCCAATTACCCTATTAAAAAAATGACGATCTTTTGCAGCCTATCACCCTGAAAAACTGAAAAGTCGCCAGCGTTTTTTTGGGACTTTTGGGAATTTTCAACTTTTTTTGAGGAACTCCTATCTACTCGATTGCAAGTCGCCTGGTCTGAGGTGGCGAAGGCAAGTCTGGCGCAAGAAGTAACGTTCAGTAAAATCCGCATCTTAGTGAATATGCATAGTTATGTCCATTCGTCAGAGTGAAAATACACCAGGCATTAGAGTGCAAAGTAGCGCTAGAGTCTATCTCCTTCTCTAGCGAATTTACCCGAACGCCCGAAGTACCAAAATGATGCAACGCTGGCGAATTTTCGCCAGCTTTAGTCACTTCGCCCTTTAGTAAATTTGCCCCTAAAAGTGATTGTGGTCAGTTTAAGATGATATTGTTTCAGCATAATTACAGCAAAAAGCAGTAATGGTTGACATTCCAGCCTCCTCCTTAAGAACTGTAGTTGCTTAGTGGATGAGAATGCTAGTATTTTTAGTTCACACTAAAAATGTAGCTCCTTGATGGACATAAACAATTTATAAAACCTTCATATTTTTTCATCTTATATATTCATTACCTAAGACCCTCCACAATGCTTTGGGCAGTTTACATTTGCAGTCCATAGCTGAGGGTCACTGGGAATCAATTATAAAGTTTACGCAGCAAATATTGTTTCGCACAGTGAATAATTTTGCCCAGCGCATGGTTACATTTATAAAGCTGAATAAGCGTCCAAACAGAATTATAAATTCTTTTTCACAATGCAAATGTCTATAAGAGTTTTTTAAATATGTCAAAAACTCAAAACAATTTCACACTCTGCGTTTGGATTACGTCACAACTTTGGTGGCGGAGAAAATATTCGCAAAACAGTTTTGCAAATTGCCAATTTAAGTTACTGTCAATGCTATTTTCGGGCACAACAACCTCGCAAAGTGGGCGCACTCACGCAAAAACACCCGTCTCATTCATGAGCCATTTATGAAAATGTATTCACAATGCAAATTCGCAAAAACTAGAAAGACAGGCAGAGCAGTACAATATATAAGTGTTTGGGAAATACAACTATTTGCGAATAAATATGCGCTGTGCAAACTTTATAAATGATCCCCACTATGTATCTTATGTCTATGGCAAAGAACCCTTCAGGGTTCATGTTTTTCTTTATATAGCCCTCCATTAACCTTAAGAGCAATGAAGTGGTGATGGAAAAGGATAATAAGCAGTTTTCTGCTTTTCTTTTTTTCTTTCATTCATGTTATTGGAAAGACTGATGACAACTACCTTCACTTTCTAACGACAGGTAATGGGGCCAGTTCACCAAAACATTCTGTCAGACTTACCAGTATAATCCAGTCGTAGAAGGAGCTGGAGCGGTAGATAATGAACCCACAAGCGCCTCACACAACCGCTACCAACCTGGAGTGGAACAGGGAGCAGGGTTGTGGAGAGTAGCCAGTGAGACGATAGCGAGGTACAAGGGATAAGGCAGAGTCGTGGTCAGGAAGTCCGAGGTCAGAAGGCAGGCAGCGAGAATCTGTAAACGATAAGACAGGCCAATAAGTCGAGACAGGCAGCAAGAATCACAGTCCAGGTGGAAGCAGAGGTCGATAACAGGAATTCAAGAATTATAGCACGCTAGGATTTCAGTTGAAACAACCTAATAACCAGGCAATGCATCACAGTCAGAATCAAGTTTAAATACTGCTACTTTGGCGCCAAACTGGCGTCATTTCGCTGGCGTCGCAGTACTGACGCCAGCACGTCCGTCATGGGCGTTTTCGCCTGAGTCCTTGCGCCAGCGACCGCCGCCTTCGCACCCGCGTCCGTCGCCAGCATCCCGCATCACGCGCCGGCGCGCATTAGCGCGCCCGCGCCTGCGCCGGACAGAACGCAGAGGCGATTCCTCACACATTCAGTCTTGTTTTCTCAGGGACATAGTTCGTAGTTAAGAGTTTCCAATATGAATGATTGTAGCATTGTGATATAAGTAGTGACGCAAATGGATATTTCTCATTCTCTTCATTAACTCAATGGATGGGCGAATACTTATATCCATCTGACATGTATGTATGGAATTATTCTCAGTTAAATTGCATGCTGCTTGTGATTATCAGTTGGTAAATGTCTTTGACAGGGAGTACAATAACTGATTTGTTATTCAGTAGGAGACCTATTATTCGGAATGCTTGCAAAAGAATAAAAAATTTATAGCTATACCATTGTTATTCCAATAAAATCTATTAATGCTGAGTTCATTAATACCAGTCACAAGGCATTGTCTCTATTGTATAGAGGAGCAGTGAATCATGGAAAAACTGCGGGGAATGACATAGCTGATTTTGGAGACTATCAATTCCACTCTGTATACAATCAAAACTAAGCTCAATATATTGTTATTTCATTTGTATGCACTTTATTGGGTGCAGGGGGTCTTATAACTAGTTTGCATACATACATACTTTTTAAAAATTATTATTACTATTGTTTTTGCTTAATTTTTTTTTATGAAAAATCCCTTAAAACAGTAATTATACAGTCACAGAATCTCTTTTAAGAAAAAGTCCTCAATATACTATCCTTGAAGTATACGGTATGTGTAAATCCAAAGTAAAAACTTGCCTTTTTGGCAAGAAGGAAAACTGTAAATATATATTCTGATTCAGGTGACGTCTTCTTATGAATAAACAATCAAATGACCAAGCAGTCTGTCTGCAGTCAGTTGGGCGGTTGATGATTCACCTGTAGGATCTAGCTTGTAAGATTCCTGGCTGAAGAGCAAGCTACGAAGGAATTTAAGAGTACTATACAAGTCTTTTATTCCAAACAGAGGGGTAATGTGCTTTATAAGCTAGCAATGCATGTGTAAGACACACACACCACTGTGATCACAGAAGCGTTTTCTTTGAGCGAATATATTTTGAGCTGGAGCCACAAGAAGGCAATAAAATGCCAAAGAACTTCACAGCAATGTAAGCTGTAAAAAAAAAAATCCAAAAATTGATGCATCAGCATAAAATGAACTAACTAACATTATGGGGGTTATTTAGTAAAGTCTGAACGGTAAAAACTTGAATTTGGAAAAAAATCTCAAAAGTTTTTGAGATTTATTATACACCGAGGTTGCAAAAAGTCAGAATCCGAAAATCCGCCATCTCAGACCTGCCGAGTTTGTATATAAGTCAATGGGAGAGGTCCCTATCCTATTTGGAAGTTTCTGTGGTCTGCACTGGAAATAGCCTGAAAATCAGACTATTTTGGGATTTTCGGGCTAACATCCAAAAATTTAGCAATTCCGGAAAAAATCAGGAAAAAATATATGAATCTGGTTTTTGCTCGATTTTATTGTGTTTTTCCACGATCCAATAAAAATGTTAAAATAAGGTCAAATCGTGTATTTTAGTTTGGTCGGACTTTTTTTAAACTAAATAATCAGAAAAATTTGGATTTTGAAATATAACCCCCTTAATGTGAGATAATAGGGATTATTTATTAACAAGTAGTCATAAGGGCTCAAAGAATTAGGATGCAATGCTGTGTCCCCTTAGAACTCCATATACTACTTAGTACAGTGAAAGTGCCCTATGCATAAAGGAGAAAAGGGAACACGATACTTAATAATTCCCTCAGGTTAAGGAACTTCAAGTAACAATTACTTACAAAAGCAGAACTATCAGCAAAAACAATGACATGTCCTATAGGTAACTTTTAATGTGGATTAATATTTTGAAAAGAACATTTTTAGGGGCACTTTTACTATGGGTCGAATACTGAGGGTTAATTAACCCTCGATATTCGACCATCGAAGTTAAATCCTTCGACTTCGAATATCGAAGTCAAAGGATTTAGCGCAATTCATTCGATCAAACGTTCAAAGGAAAAATCGTTAGATCGAACGATTAAATCCTTCTAATCGAACGATTTGAAGGATTTTAATCCATCGACCGAACGATTTTCCTTCAATCAGAAATTGCTAGGAAAGTATATGAGGACCTTCCCCAT
Source organism: Xenopus laevis (assembly GCF_017654675.1). Lineage (NCBI taxonomy): Eukaryota > Metazoa > Chordata > Amphibia > Anura > Pipidae > Xenopus > Xenopus laevis. Next base: position 44,555,303 of record NC_054376.1, on the reverse strand, counting down.
AGGCTAACATTGGTGCTCGGTAGGTTTTAGGTGGCGAAGTAGGTGGTCGAAGTTTTTTTTAAAGAGACAGTACTTCGACTATCGAATGGTCGAATAGTCGAACGATTTTTAGTTCGATTCGAAGTCGAAGGTTGAAGTAGCCAATTCGATGGTCGAAATTTGAAGTTTTTTTCCTTCTAATCCTTCACTCAAGCTAAGTAAATGTGCCCCTTAGTGTCAGTATCACTTTAATACAGTGTTTAATATGTGTCTTTTGTCCTCAGTTACTCCTGGTTGTGATGATTCACAAATTAGAGGGGTACATGGGGGGCCACATCCTACCCATATGCAAAGTGAAAAGTGAGAAGTTTGGCCTGCTTGTATGCCTTTTATAAACAGATGCAAATCTTAGATTGCATAGAATGCTGAAAGCAAAAAAACACAACAGAATAAACACACAAGGAGTCAATTCACCATGCTTTTTTGTTATGCAGTGTTTTTTCATAGGGTCGCTTTTATAATGAGAATCTCGCCTCAGGCGGAAAACTTTGGATCAACGCAAGGAGCGGCACTTTAGCCACTGTAATATCTGCAAAGTTGTACACTGTCTATGAATTAAAGTTTGCGGTTAAGGTCTTAAGGAAAAAAAAAAGACAGACAGAAGCATAAATATGTGCATAATGCTCCTTCTCCTTCTGCTGCCCTCATTGTCCGGTGCTTTCCGGCTGCTTACTTCACGTCATCACCACAGCTCTGCGCAGATCGCATGAATTCTGGTACTAGGTGTTGGCTGCCTTTGGAACAGACTGGTCTGCTGGCATCTCGTGTGCACAAGCTCAGGGCAGGCAGAAGCAGGGTTTATTGAGAACTACTCAGGTACAGAAGGAATATTTACTAAAGGGCAAAGTGACTAAAGCTGGCGAAAATTCGCCAGCGTTGCGTCATTTCGGTACTTTCAGTAGTTCAGGGTGATAGGCTGCAAAAGATCGTAATTTTTTTTATAGGGTTATCGGCTTCCCCCCTACATTTCCTTACATATGGCACATATACTATACACTGGGCTCATGTGTAGAGTATTATGACAACTCTATTTTCTTTTATTAAGGTTCCCTGGGCTTGTGTAATGTGATGTATTTGCTGCAACATATACGTCCATTGAAATTTAACTTCCCACCATAGCCAATGATACACTCCAACTTGCAGTAAAGAGTAACTGAAGTTTATCAGAGCACAAGTCGCAAGAATATGTTTTCACTAGTTATCACATTTGCTGAAAATAACGCTACGTACACATTAATGCCTGGTTTATTAAACAGCAGCATGTACGAAAGACAAAATTAAATGCCAGAATATTCACAAAATTTTATTACCATCTTCGCCCGAGCGCTCTTCTTCCTGTACTGATCGGCATTTGGTGGCGCATGCGCAGAATGAGGCATTTGCCAGTTGAATCTAATGCGCATGCGCCCGAATTTCACAAGGTTTCCGATTTCTATTTTCGGAAACTTTGTGGCTTTCGGGGCATGTGCAGTAGATCCGACCGGCAAATGCCTCCTACTGCGCATGCGCCACCAAATACAGGAAGAAGAGCGCATGGGCGAAGATGGCGCCTTTGAACTTCGCAAGAGAGGACATGCACGAAGGGGTGACTAACAAGTTAGGGGCATTTGCCTGGGGGAGAGGAGGGAGGGGGGCCTATGCAGGGGAGGGGGGAGGGATTTTTGCGCCATGGGGGTTGAATTGTCCTTTAAACTTGAAAATAAAAGCTTCAATAGTGAAGTATCGCCGGAACTTTGTTTAAGGCCCTGCGGGTGGTTAAACTTACCGAGCTGTACAGAGGAAGATTGCCTTAATTGGATCGTTCGTTCTTTCCCATGTTATCTGCAAAAGTATTGTTTGCCAGTTTTGGGTGGTTGGTGAGAGTCCCAGACGGCATCTCTGATTCGCGGCGTGGCCCGTGTAATCGGCTGATTTTTTTCGTCGGGGGTTCTCCTTCTGTAACTCCCGCATCGGTCCGGTCTAAGGTCACTAGAGAGCACATATTCAGCAAGACCCAGTTAGATTTGTTTAAAATACTGCGCAAGTTACAGAAGGAGAACCCCCACGAAAAAACAGCCGATTACACCCACCACGCCGAGAATCAAAGACGATGCCTGCAACTCTCACTAACCTCCCAAAACCAGCAAACAATACTCCCACAGATAACGAATGAATGATCCAATTAAAGAACGAACCATCCAATTAAGGCAATCTTCCTCTGCACAGCTCAGTAAGTTTAACCGCCCGCAGGGCTTTAAACAAAGTTCCCGCGATAAGCACACAAGCAAGAGTTCAATTTGTGAGTAGATCCAGTATTATTCATCATCCCTGAAAAAAGTTTAATACACTATATAGCCTATTTTTCAATTTAGGAACCTAGGAAGTAGCGTACCAGCAATCAGCGCACTAAATCCCTTAACTACATTCACTTCTGATATTGTTGACTAGCGGGTCCATATATACATTTGGTGCTGCTAATTACCTCTGAGATCGGACTTAGCACGAAGCTCACACCCATCTATTACCAAATTGTGGGTACTGTCCCACTCCAACATAAAATATTTTAACTTCAACTGATTTTGCATAAGAAACTGGTCATATTTGCGATTGTTACCTGTTTCACTGTAAAGGTGGCCATAGATGTAACAATTCTTTCCAAGAAAGATTGTTAGTTTCAATACACACGTGTAGAGCTGAATCGTCAGATATACAGGTAGATATAAAATTTTCAGTCCAGCCCGATCAACAAGCCGACCGATATTCAAGTCTTCTGTCGATATCAGTCAGCTCGTTTCCCACCATACACGCACCGGCTATCGTACGAAATTTTGTTTCATACAATATTATTTGTGAGTCTATGGCCGCCTTAAAGCTGCTTTGTGTGTTCCTTTAAAAAGATTAAAAACATGTTCATTAGAGAAATTCCAACAAAAGACTTAAAGCCAAATTCAGAAATTTAAATTTCAAAAAACATTTTGCTTGTTTGTGTATAGTGATGGGCGAATTTAGGGCTTCGCCGAAAAATTTGCAAAACGCCGGCAAATTTTCAGGGCGTTTTCGCGAATTTATTTGCCGGCAGCGAATCGCTGGAATTCGCGCCTGGCGAATATATTCGTCCATCACTATTTGCGTAAAATATTTAATAGGGTATTTATTTTCTTTAGAGCAGACCCAATTTTCTTACAATAGGGAACATCGGCACAGTCTTTAAAAGATGCACAAAGACCTCATTAATTTGGTATACAAATAGAGGAAAATAATAAAAGAAAAGCAGCGTGGTCTTGATAAAGAGATTCACAACAAATACTCAATCTGCGTCACAGTATGCTGTAAAGAAGTACAGCCAGTTAGATGCTAGAAATGAAACGTAGAATATTGGAAACATGTATAATTTAGAAGTAATAGGAAACGGTGGCACCTTCTTGGACAGTATCTCTATATATTATATTTTTTTTATATTAGTCTCTGAGTGGACTGACTGAACACATTTGTTAGAAAGTTTGAAGCATCTGTTAGAAAATTCTGCCAGTGCTTGCTCAGACTGCAATAATAGGGAACGTACTGTGAAGGTAGAAGTGCAGCCAGTACAAACACACTATGGTTCCAGCTAGCAAATTTGTTCCAGTGCTATCATGCAGGATCTGTTTAAAGGAAAACTATGCCACCAGAATGAATACTTAACCAACAGATAGTTTATGACATATTAAGAGGCCTATTAAATAATCTTACCAAACTGATTTATACATTGCCTTTTTAATGTTTTAAATTGAGCCACCATTTTGTGATTGTCTGTGTGCTGCCTCAGAGATCACTTGACCAGAAATACTGCAGCTCTAATCGTAACCGGAAGAAGTGTAGGTGTAAAAGGTAGACCTTTAAATGGCCTATGTCAGCCATTAGGATTCTGATTCAGTTCTGATTTTCCTCTCCCAAAGAGATTGTAATGTTGGCCCGTGTCAACCAATGAATGATCAGATGTGTGGATTTACATATAATATGAACCATGAATAACCTGTTAAACACATTCTTATAAAAAGGCGATGAGTTATAATCAGTGCCTAGTGATACCACTTGTGTCACATGACTCACTGAACCCAGAGTATAATCAATATGCCGGAAAAGGCTTGTTATTATATTAATCGACACTGAAAAAGCATTTAATAGAGTCTGCTGGTAATTTTACAAACATTTCTTCAAACAATGGATCTGGGCCTGATTTAACCACCTACTTATTGGGCTAAATACAATTGTTGACCCTAAGGCCAATTATCAGATCATACAGTGGGGCCAATGGATACCAATCAGACAAGTATTGCACCAATGAGCCTATGAGCTACTTATAAAACAGGATTTTCAAAGCTGCCTGATTGAGATCTGGACAATTTTTGATGTCAGGCAGGCGCATTGGTGGACCCAGATGGCGCAGTTTTTATCAGCCTGCATATGGCTACCTTTAACCCCATATTTAATAAAAAAAACTACATTTGCCAGTGCAATAACTTATAGCAACCAATAAGATGTTTGCTTTTAAACAGGTGAACAGTTAATCCTACTTGCTGACTTGTTGGTATAAGTGGCTAGTAGTGCTGGACAGCCTTAATTATTCTTTATTCATATACAGTCACTAAATTTTGGAGAACTTTACAGATATTTCACACCATTCCCTGCCCCAGAGAAGATAAAAAAGTGAAAGGTCCCTATCACATAATTATTACAGATTTGGAACCAGGAGACAATTAACTTGCTTATATTTTTCTAGCTTGTTGCAGTAAACCAGAGTTTATTACAAATCACATTTAAAATGGTACATACTGACATGGTCCACCCTTTGGCTCAGCTTGGATTCACAGGAATCAGTTACATAGACTCCCCATTAGGGATAACAAATACTAAATACAACCTGTCCACATGCTGTAGCTTTGATATCATCTTCTTCAGACTAATAAGTGACAAAGGTGTCTTACACAATGAATACATACAGTATACTATATATAGTTCATATATTATGGCTCAAATGAGAAACTGAGAAACCAATATCTATTTGCTGTATCTAGTTGTATGTTACTCTACCTTGAAAAAATAATTTCTTGATAATTAGGTTAGTGCACAGAAACATCACACAAAGCTAAACAATATATAGCACATTTTACTGTCAGTCTTCATTGGAAATATTTGTATAGCTACTGTATAGGTATTCCCCTGTATCATATAGACATCTCATTATCTTGTTTAGAGGGTTCCCTAATTGTGGGGCTGCCCCCTAGAGCAGTTGCTTGGTGTGTTCCAGATTGAAGACTAGTTGGGTTCATTTTAGGAAAAATGTCTCCCCTATATAAAACCAGTCGGGGTGTCAATAAAGGTAAAATTTACAATGAACCCTTATGTGCTCTTATACACTTGGGGGGTTATTTATCAAAGTCTGATTTTATCTCAACATTTTCTGCTACAAACTGATCAAATCCGCTCGGGGTTTTTAAACTTATTTATTATTACATTTTCCGGAAAATTTGCTTTGTGGGAAAAAAATGCTTTTTTTGCCTGAAAACTCTGAAAACTCATTGACTAATATGTAACCTCGACAGGTCTGAGATGCCGAACTTTATAATTTGGACTTTTCCATCCTCCGGGTTTAATAAATCCTGAAAAATTTGTGATTTTTTAAAAGTCAGATTTTATAAAAAAAACCCACAAATGTTTCGGGATTTTTGCATTCAGAGTTTAGCTCGCACCCCCTCAGGGCCCCCCGGCAGCTCACGCGCCACTGACAAATGCGGCCAAATGTGGCCATACGGAGTGGGGCGGGGCCCGGCTGCGCGCCCACCCGCCCCCCTCTAGTGACGCTACTGGTCTGATCAATTATTTAACTTCCGAGAGGGGCTAACCAGAAATGTCCAAACAGCTTTGATCTACATGATATCACAAAAGGGAAAGTTTCTTTAGGAAGGGAAAGTGTTACAAAGGAGACTTTGAGAAAAGAACATTAGCTTAGCACTCTGCTAAACATATTTCATTGCCAGGAAGGGAGACTGAAAACAAAGTATTTTAAGCTCTATCATTTATAAACACTGGCCACACTGGAGTCATGACATAATCAGACTTACTGAATGCAAATATTCTTCACATGCTTTTCCTTATCATGTATCAGCCAGCACTACAGACCCCTTGGCTTCAGCAGCATCCAACTTGTCTTCATGCCAAGTTAAAATCAGTGGCTAACAGGCAACTCTCAAATGCTTTCTGTAAAAATTGTCTGGTCCAACCCCTGGTGCCTAGAATAATAGGGGGATTTAGAAAATTAGTAAAAGCTAAGGATATCAAATATTAGTAGTTAATAGTTGCATTTTTCATTTGTATTTGTCTAATGAAAATATTAATAGAATAGCCACAACTTACTTCTTAATAGCCTCCTGCTGTGTTATATTGCTAATCCAAGATGCCAAAAAAAAATGTGCATTCATCTGTAGTGCAGAGGGTTTGGTCTGATATCTGGGGATGTTTCCAGTCAAATGGAGCCATTTGTGTAATTTCAAGACCTGTACTTTCTAGAGAATCTGTGCACAGCCTACTATGGAAAGCAGAGGAACTTCATGTACCAGCACCCATCATTTCACAATGGAACAAGATAATGGATGGCACTGTGAGCCTAAGGGGAGCAAGCACACAAATAGGCAATCAGTGTAATCAGGAAAGTCTGTAGAACAAAAAATAAATAAATCTGTATTTATGGATGTTTAGATGCAAGGCCAACTGAATGGGCACATGTCATAGCTAGCAATCAATCCAATCTAATGCAAAAAAATATGTCAAGAAGTCAAGAATAAAAAATCTGTATATCAGTATGAGGTCATTAAAGCACAATCAGACCAATACTACATATGATTGTCATAAAAAACAACACTTATGGATAGATTTCTCAATGACATGGCTGAAATTAGTTTGTTAAATAGTTAAAATCTAAAGTCATTCTGGAAGACCACACTTTACAACAGTCTGGCCAAAAACAACAGACTAACAAAAGTGTTCTGTTTATGTAAGCACAGAACCATTTACTGTATTTTAAGGAGAGCATATTATTATCTAACATAGAGGAAACCCATATAAACCCATATAATATATATATATATAGTCCTTGTTATAATGTAATAATGGTGATTACTGTCATAGACTAGTATGCGGTAAGTAAAATTAAGAATTATTTCAGTTATAGCTGTCTTCAGTAACACCTTTTTGTAAAATAATGATGAGAAGAATAAGGAGGTAGAGTTAGTTTTAACTGTTTTTATTTTAATTGAAAATGTGATCCTAGAAAATAGTATTAGTGACCGCAGCTGGAGAGTTCTGTGCAATATGTTAATGGACATTTGGAAAGTGATGTTTGATGTTGATCTGCAGACAATTGTAGGTGACCATTAAAGAATTTCTGCAACTGAACCATGTCTGACTTTATTGCAACTCTACCATTTTGTTGTGATATGAAAAACACTAACAAAACAAAAAATTCAAAAAAGATGAAGACTTGGATTAGTCTTCTGTACAATCCTGCCGTACAAGACAGAAGGCAAACGGGTCTAATGAATGATTCTTGCATCTGTGAATAGAACTCTGATTCCACTCAGTGTGACTACAGGCTTGAAGTACTTGACTGTAGAAAACTGTTAAGGAACAAAATTTATCTTTCTCTGATCAGCTACAGTTTACATTTGTATCATAATTCAGCATGAATCATTTTTAGAGTTTTTTTTTTATAACATTAACAAAATAATTGCAAGGAAACCATTATGCCAGTGGATTCATTTTTACAGTTGGTTGTCATGCCAATGTGTTAAGATTATTTAAGATGCAGACAAAGAATAAGTGAAATTATGTAGAAGTAACTCAGGCTGCTACCACTTTCCTGGCACCAAGATGAATTTGAAATTACATTATTATACTCTTGCAACCCTTGCCTTGCACCCAGGTGGACATCTGTTTCCATGCACCCTTGTTTTTCTAGTTTATACCTTAGCTTTGACCTTTGCTTGGACTTGCTCCCTACAATGAACCTTGGCTTGTTTGGATCAACATCATGAAAACAAAAAATGATTACTAGATACTGTATATTAAGACCTGGAGGAATGAGAACCTTTGTAGACAAATGCCACTAACATTTAAGATTCATCCGTACCATCAAAACCTTCAAATGCTTCCTGAAGTCAACATACCATAAAGGATCTCCAGCAATCATTTGTGCCAGCTATTCCACGGACCTTTAGGTTTGTAGGAGTAGGTCCTCTAATCCTTCATTTTCATTCTACATTATCCTTGTTTGTTAAACATTATCATGAAATCAGTAATGAAGAGTCAGTAAAAACAGTAATTTCTCACAGGATGAAGGATTATATTACACCTTGAGGAAATATGTAAATCAGTTGGACAATAAACCACTGTTAATCTGTCAGGGAGCCGGGAGCTCCCTCCAGGGAGATAGTCTGGATCAAGGAGGAAGCCCTCTTGAGGGAGCAAGGTCGCAGTATCCAAATGGTTAAGCAGAATCAGTAGTAGTGGTCACAGGCAGGAGTTAACCAGGGCAGGCAGATCAGAAACAAATATCAAGAGTTCAGGCAGGGGGTCAGAACCAAGGCAGGAGCTAGAAACAGACTGGGAGCAGGAATGAGGCTGGGAGCTGGAATCAGGAAACACAAACAGGAACCCATGATCAATGGCAGCAAATCCTATTCTTGGGTGCCATCACAGTGTTTTGGGCGCCCTTTTATGACGAGATCCCGGCACCAGTGATGACATCATCATGCAGCGACGCTGCAGCCATGTGTTCAGCATGGGCGCCGCCATCTTCACTGTGAACCCCGGGAATGTAAACAGTGCCGTCGGGTACTTCTGGGTCGGGTACTTCTGGCAGTCCTGACATAATCAATATATGAATTCTGGATCTGTGGATATATGCTTTCAACATCCTGTAATGAGGCACATATTTTCCTGAGTACAGTGCCACCAGTGTTCATTTCTTCATTCTTATGCTGCATCTGCCTACTGTAAGACCATTTAAAATGAATGCTATTTATAATTGATATTGAGATCACAAAAGTATATTTTGCAGATGTGGATTTGATCTAAAGCTTCTGTATCACTCTGAATACAGTACTTTGTTTTGACTAATTGCCTAATTAACTGCACATATTGCAGTTCAGGTGGGTGTGGAATACTGACTTCTGAATGAAATCACATTTCCGTAACAGCTGCAAGCCAGTCCTACATGTCACTGCACAGTTGTAAGATAAAGGGCTTGTTCTTATGGGTAATCGGACAAGAACAGTTCTGGATCAGTGGATTCAAAAGAATACAGCAAAGAAAATCCAGATCAGTTCTTTGCAGGGAGCTTTTTTTTTTAAGGAAAATATTATTCATCTACTTGTTCCAGTATCAACAATATGAATTATATTTTGGTCTTCCTGGCTTATGCATTTTCAGCCAACAGAATCAAAAAGTTTATCTTCTGATAATGAATATGGTGAATATGGTGTACATTGTTCACATATTTGGCACTAGTGTGTATGCTTGCATTTGCAGCAAAGAATAATTATTTTCAGCAGCCTCAGGTGATTGCTAATTGACCACTATTTTTTGATATTAATATGAAGAGCTGCTGGAGCTGATTATTTATGCAAAGTTTTCTACAAGAGACTGTTGATTACTTTGATTAAGAACCTTTTCAGATCAAATGTGTACAATTTTCAATTCAAATTGTACAGTACTGTTTGCTTATTTTATGATGTTTAATATATTGTTGTTACCTTGACTTTATATTCCATTTAGTGATGGGCGAATTTGCGCCGAAAATTCGGGAAATTCGCCGACGCGTATTTTTTTGATGCCGGCGCCCGTTTTTTTGATGCCGGCGCCCGTTTTTGACGCCGGGGTCGGTTTCCCGATAAAAATGTTTTTGACGTCGGCGAATTTTTGCCGCAAATTTTCGCGGGCGTTTCGCGAATTTATTCGCTGGCCGCGAATTCGCCGCATAATTCGCCCATCACTAATTCCATTTAACAATAATACTGGTCAGGTTTAAACTGACTTAAAGATGTTTATATGTAACTTAAATAACAACAAATACAGATGGTCTGGGTGAAGACATCAACTATTTCATTCTACTTCAAAAATACAATATGTGCCAGTTAATTGAATTTATATACATTACTGAATAATGTGTTTCTATCTAGCTACATTCCAATTCTCTCTCCCTCTATATTCTTGAATGTGTCTTGTATTTAAGATAGGGTTTAATTTCCTCATAAACTACAGTTACTGCCTATTTTATATGACATGCCTGTCAAATAACATTTTATTTTTGAAAATGTTGATTTCCTTGGTTTAAATAGCGTGGGTGTTTTACCAAGGAAGGGTAATTTTTGAGAATCTTAATATAAAATATAAATGGATTGTGCATAAAAACCATGAGCAGAAAAAGATATTTAAAACAAGAGAAGAATATAAACCATATAGTAAAGTAACAAGCTAATTTGCAATTCAGGGGAACATCTTTTAATTTCTCCAGGGACTCTCCCCAAAAATCTACAGAAAAGAATTAATTGGTCCTGATAATTGACCATAGAATACGTTAATGTGGCAGGAACTGATAGACTGTCAGCTCCCCTGGGCAAATACTGATGTGAATGAAATATAGTCTCTGTTCAATATGTTGGCCCTAAATAAATAAATAATAATAATATATAAGATATACGTATGTATACATAGGGGATTAGAATAAGAGATACCCAGGGATCTGTATAGAATAATATACTGAGAAATGTGAAATGTTGCTTTTCGTGCTTTGCACTTAGTGGGTGTGTATATATGAGAATAATTAGTGCTTATTCATACTGCTATAATAACTGAACTCCCTTAGTTGTATAGTTCAAGAAATGCATCAGTTCTGTGTAGAAGGGCATTCCCTTGCATACTTCCAGATCCATTTGCACAACACAAGCTTCATTATCAGCAAACATTAAACTCTTTCACAGGATTTGTTACCTTTCCATAAACATTTTTTTTTGCTATTTCACATGACATGCTATGAGGACAACGCCCTTTCTCAAAGTGCGTCATATACGAAGAAGTACTGAGATCAGAGCATGTACTAAGACTTCTGAAATTTGAGAAAGAGAGCATTGGTGGTAGGTAGTTTTTTCATGTGCAATGTCACTGAAAGGTGTGGTTTAAGGGCATTTAAACATGAGTAACTGTAGAACAGGTTTAAAAAAGGGAATGCCCTGAAACATCTGGAAACTTGACCTGATGACCCACGTGGGGGTTTTAACCATATTTATGACTTGCAAAGCAACTGAGTTAAGTCAAGATTGTTGGGTATAATGGAAAGTTTAGACTGTAGTTTTTAGGCCAACACCAAAGGGGTTACTTTGTCACCTGAAGTAGCAAGCTACTCTATCTTAATAAAAAGTAGTGCAGGATAGGGTTTGGTTGGTGTTTGTGCCCATGTCGAGTTCATATCTGATCAGGGCACAAAGATGTGTAATATCATGCATCTTATCAAATGTGTGTTAGAACCAATTAATCTTACACCTAGCTTGTTCCAGACCAAAATCTACAATAACTGAATGAAATGATTGATCATTAGATTGCTTCTCTGAAATGTTTCTTTAATAAACATGATTAATGATATCTTGATTTATTGTGCATTCCCCTAAGGTTTAGTCACAAAAAGGACCCTTAATCTATAGAGAGTAGCTCTAACCTTCTTGGGGCACACCTTGACCCCTAGCTATCTCGATTTTGGCCACTAGGTGGCAGTGGGCTTTAATATAGAAGGGTAAGCTATGCAGCTCTAGGGGCTATTTGCCATCAGCAAGTGGGCTCCTCTTCAGAGCATAGTTTTCAATTAGTATTAGTTTGAGCCTGTCACAGGTCTTTCTAGGAGAGCTATCCAGGTTCAGGGATACCTATATGAGCAGCTCTTTCAGGCTCCACCAAAGAGTATTAGATCAGATTAGATTCCCAATGTGCGTTATGGCGTAGTCAGGGAATCAGTGTACAGGTTACAGGGTTTAGATATATCTCCACCTGAATTCCACTTCAGAGGTGTCCCCCGAGGAAGAAGAGAAGTTCTGGGAGGACGATTGATATTCCCCTCTCAAGTGCTGTAGGAGGGAAAACTCTGCTAATGGTCTTATTTGTGAGTATGTATTGACTACTCAATGATTGTGCCTTGGGTTACTGAACTATTGTCCTTTGTAGATTGGTTCTTATAAATCAGTTTCTGGTTAATGTTCCAAGAACCACTGGAACTCATTCTTTGGATATATCACTTATCACAGTTGTATTGTACCCTTCCACCACACAGTTCCGAAGGTTATCCCACTGAGGATAATGGGTCTCATCTGGAGCAACTATAGGGGTAAAGCTAAGAGCTATACTATACACACACAAAATGCTTTTTAGTAGGGATGAGAAACATTATATTGTAGCTCCACTGCTTCATACTGTCGCTATATTTCTCTGTAGGTAACAGCTAATTACATCAAGGTATTTGCATAACATTGTCCTATATGGGAGGGTAGCAGAAACTAAGTCAAGTCAGCTGAAATATGGGAAAGGGATTTGTTTGTGTTGAGACCAAGATATAGTTTTTTCACCCAAAGTTCATTATAATTAGCATGTGGCAAATTCAGCACTGTTCACACCTGAAAACAATATCAAACTTACAAAAAAGTAAAGTGGAGGTAGCATCATGCGATGGTGCTGCATTTAATCAGCAATTCTTCAGCACAGATTTATTATGATATACAATATCATAGTTGGTGCAAATGTAAATGTAAAGGTCCTAACATGACCCAGGCATAGTCCTGATCTCAATACAATAGAGAATCTGAGTTAATATCTGAGTCACCAACAAAGTCACAAAAGAGCCATCAAATTGGAACAACAAATCAACAACAAATAAGGAATTGTAATTTCTCCTGAAAAAGATGGTCTATCTGTGCCCAGCCCAGGTCTCACTACTGCACCTTTACACCCGTTGAAGGAGTATGCTGTAGACACAAATGAGGTGATTCAGGATGGATAAGGAAAGACTAGAAGCTGGTTTGATTATAAGCCACTCATATAGTGTGATTCTGTTCATATCACAATAAACTTTTATTTTCTGGAATTCTGCTCAACCTGTTGCTCCTTAGGCAGGTGCGTCTGCTGCCTACCTCTCTACCAAAACAGCTATCAGGCACTCACAAATCCATGAGTAGGCTTTTAAATAATTGAAAAAGTAATAGTTCATTACAAAAAAATAGGTGTACTAACAGCCTTACACATTTCATGCACACATACTTAATTATAAGCTATGGAGTGCATTCCCATATGGCTGTTTGTACATCTTTTTTTAACTAAACTAATAATATTACTAAGACTAATATTCATTCATTCAAACTCCTATTCATGTTTGCTATAAGTTTTGGTCTGAATCACCTCATTGAACTGTAATTCTGGGGTAATGAACCCAGAGCCAGACTTAATGCACATTGTATGAATCCTTTTCATTTGACTTGCACATTATCATCCTAATGATTAAAAGCTGTTTCTGCTACAGCCTTGGCTATAAAAAAAAAAACCAATATAAATAAGCAGATTGATTTCTTTAACAAATAACAATATGTAAGTTTTTATTTTCATCAAAATTTTAATTTCTTAAAACAATGTCACTTTAATGAAAAACACATTTTGAATTTCAGTGCTTTGAAATGGAAATATCACACAGAACAAAAATTTGGTGTATGATTTGCTATTTGTCAGAATTAGAGAACTATTCAAGAGTACAAGTACAGTACATTTGTAGATTTATATGAATAACATAATTTCAATAGACATACTTCATACTTAAGCACTTCTACATATATTTTTAATATTTTTGTGATTTAACTGTCATTATAAAAGGTTAGCTTCTCTCTCAGTTTTTCCCTCTTTTTCAGGCCCCATGCCTTTATTTTGCAATACAATACTGAATTAATTTGCTGCTTAGAATTGATTTTGCTGTTTTGAATGAAATATAATAAGACTTAATGGACCCAATTTGCATCATTCTAACCTTTCTTTCCGAGCTTTACCTTCAACTGATGTATGTTGTTAGAATTTCTTCCATTATTCAGCATTCAGGATAATATTAACTGTATTGCACTGTGATTTCTTTGCATTCAGCTTTCCATGGCCACTGGCATAATGCAGCATATTATATATAATTGCATATTATATGACAACTATGAAATTACAGTGAGATATTTGTTAGATAGTTACTGCTTACATATAAATATATATTAGAGAGAGCGAGATGAGGAATAAAAGATAATAATAGAATAAATAAAAGGTATCTTTGAAAACTTTCTGAAATGGATTTTGGCCATACATGGTGAAGACAGTGCTTGATATTTCTCCATGCTGCCCCTATCACTGTCAATGGGAGTCCCCAGTCCCCCCTGTTGATTTTCACACAATTCTCACCAGTGCTTTACCTGCCATGGGGAATATACTATAAACCTCTACACTTTCCTTGGGATCATGTCTATTTTCTGTAGACATCTAAATGACTGCTAAAATCTGGACAAAACATGAAAGGTTTTTAAGATACTCTTATAATGCTAATAAGAATTGCTCCTACATCCTGACACTGAGAGGAGAAAGTGAATTATATATACTCATTTAGTACAGCTTACAAATGCTAGTAAATGCTTCATGCTCCAGATTTACACAATTTCCTTAATTTATAGTATGGTCCATGTTGTTTTTATAAAAAAAAATATTTTATATTTACACACACAATGGTATAGTTGTATTAAACAAGTAGTAACAAAAATGCCATGTAACATATTTAATGATTTATTTATGTATGTTGTCAAGTGAAAAAATACAATGAGCCCCAAGAAATGTGGAAATAAAGACAATCCTTGACTACTTTATTCATCCTGATCCTCTTGAATAACTTAACTAGTATACCATGGAGAGTCTAGCTCTGAATAGGGGCAGTGTGAGCATTACAGGCTCTTGCATAAGGGCATTCCATGAGAGAATCTATCAGTGATTTGTGACGTATTATATAGACATGGTGCAGGGAAAGTAGAGTACAGTGATAGCTAGAGACTTTTAAAGCATTTGACCTAAAATACACAAAATTACAGTTTAGATTTAAATGAAGCTATTTCATAAATCACATTCTGGGGCCCACAAATGGAAATGCATGTATTAAAAACCAAATGCAGAGGAAATGTTGTTATTTAAGGGGGAGCCCTACAAGAACATTTCAGTGCCATTGAATAGTCTTTGGTGCACTTTTGTATCCACCTTAGTAAAAATTCTGTTGGTGTTTCCTGTAAATCATAACACTGTAATAACTCAAAAAATTTAAAAAAAAAAAATCTCCAAAAATATAGTCTGAGACAATGACAAAGGAAAGAGGTATCCTGTTTAAGATCATTTTTGAGGTTCAAAATTTGAGCATAGTGTCCCTCATCTTGTATTGTATGAGATTGTTCTAATTAAAGTACATGCAACTTGTATATATTCTTATGGTGCAAACATATTCAGAACAGGGATTCTTAGCCGATAATTCAGGATTGTCTGTAATATAAACTGATGCTACAAGGCTTATTATTAAATGCTGATTCTTATTGCACATGTAGTAATTATCTGTATTAATTACAAATCAGCCTTATACTATGACATTTATATTCTATGTTTACTGTATATTGTGAGTCAGTCCCTGAGCTCAGTAAGTGACAGCAGCACAGACAGCATTTCCCCAAAACTTGTTTTCAAATCTGGTTTCCCTTCCAGTGTTTAACTTAAATGTTAGGTATCAACAATGTGCAACAATGATTATTCAATCAAATTGTATGATCTTACATTGGCCATTTTGGTCATAATTCTCAATGACTAAAGTAGGACTACCACAGGTAGCAGAAGACTTCGGGGCAGATTTACATAGGGTCGAATATCGAGGGTTAATTAACCCTCGATATTCGACTGCTGAATGTAAATGCTTCAACTTCGAATATCGAAGTCGAAGGATTTAGCTGAAATAGTTCGATCGAACAAAAAATCCTTTGAATCGTTCGATTTGAAGGATTTTAATCCATCGATCTAAAGATTTTTCTTCGACCAAAAAAACATTAGAAAGCCTATGTGGACCTTCCCCATAGGCTAACATTGCACTTCGGTAGGTTTTAGGTGGTGAAGTAGGGGGTCGAAGTTTTTTTAAAGAGACAGTACTTCGACTATCGAATGGTCCAATGGTCGAATATTCGAACGATTTTTAGTTCGAATCGTTCAATTCAAAGTCAAAGTCGTAGTCGAAGGTCGAAGTAGCCCATTCGATGGTCAAAGTAGCCAAAAAAAAAACCCATTCGAAATTCGAAGTTTTTTTATTGTATTCCTTCAATCGAACTAAGTAAATGGGCCCCCTAAAGTTATGATGGGAGACTTGGAATAGCTTGGCAGGTATTAAGAAACAAGATTAAGGAGCTAGAAAGCAGTACGAGTTTTTCTGTACTAAGCAGCAGAAGATGGGATTTTCATTGAAATGCACCATTATTTTAGTAATTATTTTACCATACAAAACCTTTGTAGAATGAAATACACTTGCCACGTGATTTTTTTTTTATCCTGTTTTCCATTTACAGCAGAAGGGTCTAGAGGCCTTGAACGCCATTTGGAAGATTGTTAATAACATTACAGTCTGGAAACGCCACACTCATTTAGTGTAATATCACTTCTCAGACTTGCATGAAAAAACTCTACCTAAGGCTTTGTCATTGAGGCCTTCAGCCTTTCACAGCCATGTGCTAATTGAAGCACAACTTTATTGCTTTAATTAGCTTCTCCTTGAGTGCAATCCCGCATTGTTTCCTTTTACTAAAGAAGTGTAAGAGGTATTCGCTGTCTCACTCTGCTGAATAAACCATATTGTCCGTGGTTTATTATTAGAGTTGTTGCTGCTGGGAAATTTGCATTTTGTGAGCTCTTGCAATCACTGACAAGCCATTAGATGTAAAATAGAAAATTACTGACATGATGCAGGGACTAGTTGTATGAGGTTTGTTCATAATCTATTTATTTCAATTTCAAACAAAGGATGTTCTATAACGAACCCAAAACTTCAAATGAGCAAAATGTGTTTTTGTTTAATGTACATTTTTTTAGCAGTGAACATGTATTAATCATAAGCTATGTTCACCTAAGTAGGCAATTAAAAATTAAAATCTTTTCTCCAGGACCTAGTGCTTTCCCCGGTTCTGTACACTAGTCACTATAAGCTAGTATAGCCTAACTGGTTGCCATTTACTAATTTACAAATGCATTGGGCTGGATTGAATGGGTATACAATTTCAGATTCAAATCATGTTCTGACAACAGTCACCTTCAAATCAGGAAAATGTAAATGGGGGTAGGTAAAATAAGGTTTGCCTGTAAACATTTTTGTAAACTGCAAAAAAAAATGTGGGGAAAACAAACATTAATGAGGAATATCAAGGGTTTTTGAATGAAAATTGGACCAAAATTATGATGTAATATGCAAGAAACCCAACTTAAAATCTGGGAAATTCTCCCACTGAAATGCATTAAAATATGAAAGTGCTGTATAAAATAAAGGTAAAATCCTGGAAGATTTGCGTTTGACCTAGTCATCATTTGTTATATTTGGACTGAAAGAAGTTCCTAGGGGTAAGTTTATTAACATAAATGCCAACTATATTCTGCTGCCCACTCAGATTGCAAGTTGTCCTGCTTTCCACAAGTATCTGCCTTGTGAACCGCTACTACTCAGTTGTAATACATTTGCCTCCTTCCCTTCCAAGTTATTTCTGCTGCTACTCAATGTCACATGCTTCAGGTACCCTACATAACTCTTTCTGGTTACTTTGTGGGAACTCTTCCTCTATCTCTGCATTGCTCTGCTTATCCCTCCATATGGGCCTTCTGCTCCTTCTGCTCCCTGAAAGCACTAAAACTTGCTTCAGTTCAATTCAATGCAAATTTCATGTTTCATTTGATACTTCAGTTGAACTATGGAAATCAACACTGGCAGTGTGTGTTAACACTGTATTTTATTCTTTATTTTGGAAACATGCCTTAATTTATTAGAATGAATCATGTGAACATTACATTATACATTGTCTAGTGTTGTACAAGAAATCTTATAAAAGCTTTTTTCATATACCATATACAATTCCATAATAAAATTACAGTATGTAATTACACAATATTAGCAAATTAGGATCATATGTAAATCCTTGGTTACACAAAAGAAACCATCAGTATTATCTAAATTCCATCAAGTGAAAATATAGCCTTAAAGGACCAGTGACATCAAAAAATGAAATTGCTTTAAAGTAATAACAATATAATGCAGTGTTGCCCTGCACTAGTAAAACTGCTGTGTTTGCTTCAGAAACACTACTTTTATTTATATAAATAAGATGCTGTGTAGCCATGGGGCAGCCATTCAAAGAAGAAAAGGCTCCAGTTACACAGCAGATAGCAGATAAGCTCTTTAGAACATAATGTTAATTGTTATGCACTATTTAACCTGTGCCATATAGCCTTTTTTCAATTTCCACCATTGCTACTCAGCAGCTTATTTAAATGAACTATAGTAGTGTTTCTGAAGCAAACAGATCAGTTTTACCAGTTTAGGGCACTACTACATAAAGTATAGATATTTTCATTACTTTCATTTTTTGTTGTTACTGTTCCTTTAATGCTTAATAGACAGCTGTAATGTGCTGCAATTGTCTTAGCATTCCAACCCTAAGAAAGTTAGGTTTGGAGTTTTCTGAATACATTCAACATTTTAATAACAGAGAGAGACAGTTTTCAATCTAAGTTAATTCCTTAACGTTTCTGCTATTTGCCAAAAACTCAGGGAGACACGTAGGGGCACATTTACTTAGCTCGAGTGAAGGATTAGAATAAAAAATACTTCGAATTTCAAAGTATTTTTTTGGCTACTTCGACCATCGAATTGGCTACTTTGACTACGACTTTGAATCGAACGATTCGAATTAAAAATCGTTAGACTATTTGACCATTCGATAGTCGAAGTACTGTCTCTTTAAAAAAAACTTTGACCACCTACTTCGCCACCTAAAACCTACTGAGCACCAATGTTAGCGATAAACGCAATAACAATCAGACAGTCGGGAACCGGACTTGGGGTAGGTGACAGAGGAGGTAGTTAAGAGCCCCTTTAATGTTAAATGGCATTTTATTGTTATATAACAGTAAGGTATAGCAGTTGGGGTATCCATGGAGCCAGGGTATTATCAAATACATTATTATTTTAGGGCACAACGGATACCACACTTGTATTTATATTGTAACAGATTAAATGGTTCCTTCTGGAATTAAGCCCCGGTTTAACCAACCATTTGCGTAACCAGTATGGCTGCGTCTCATGAGAGGCAGAAACACTTCTAGGGGTCAACTGACTGCTTCAAAAAAGATGATTTTTTTGCCTTTGGCATTACCTTTCTTAAATACTAAAGATGAACCTCCTTTTGACATTTATGGTATGGTGGAGTATTCAATTTGCAATGTTTATTTTTTTAATATAAATAAAAATAACAATTGTAATACAATAAATACAAAAAACTTGAATATGAATACAGTGGAGAATGTGTTTTTTTCTGAGATTTATCTAGAAAATGTATGTCTGCCCCATTGCTTTTCAAAAATATATAATTTTTCCTTATGGTATTTAAAGATTCTACATTTTGCAAAGGAAACAAACATTTATTTCTATATATTAAACTAACTAACCATAACCAAACTCTTTATTCTTTGGAGAAAGATATTGCTGAAAAGGCTCCAAGCAACAATTCTTTGGAGCCAATTCATTGAAGGGTGAAGTGGCCTTTGCTACGAGTAGAGGATAATTCGCTAGTGAAAAAGTACATCGCTATTGAAGTTTGCACTCTTTCATAGGCAAATCTTTGCTCAGACAAACATTAAAGTGCAAATTATCCATAATGTTACTCCTTTCGCCAGAGTTTTTTTCACCAGCTTAGACCTGGCAAACTGATAAGAAGCTACATCCTCCTCAATCTTAAAGGGATACTGTCATGGGAAAAAACATTTTTTCCAAAATGCATCAGTTAATAGTGCTGCTCCAGTAGAATTCTGCACTGAAATCCATTTCTCAAAAGAGCAAACAGATTTTTTTATATTCAATTTTGAAATCTGACATGGGGCTAGACATATTGTCAATTTCCCAGCTGCCCCAAGTCATGTGACTTGTGCTCTGATAAACTTCAATCACTCTTTACTGCTGTACTGCAAGTTGGAGTGATATCACCCCCTCCCAGCAGCCAAACAGAAAAACAAGGGGAAGGTAACCAGATAACAGCTCCCTAACACAAGATAACAGCTGCCTGGTAGATCTAAGAACAACACTCAATAGTAAAAACCCATGTCCCACTGAGACACATTCAGTTACATTGAGAAGGAAAAACAGCAGCCTGCCAGAAAGCATTTCTCTCCTAAAGTGCAGGCACAGGTCACATGACATGGGGCAGCTGGGAAATTGACAAAATGTCTAGCCCCATGTCAGATTTCAAAATTGAATATAAAAAAATCTGGTTGCTCTTTTGAGAAATGGATTTCAGTGCAGAATTCTGCTGGAGTAGCACTTTTAACTGATTCATTTTGAAAAAAAATTTTTTCCCCATGACAGTATCCTTTTAAGTTAGTGACATCATATCCTGTATGCCGCAAAGTTAAAAAAATGCTAAAAAAAACTCTGGCTTTTTTTAATATTTTAAAGTGGGATTGTATTAAAAAGTTGTAACTGTTAAAAAAAATCGACGAAACCAATATGGAGCAGGCACTCAATAAGGCAAACTTCTACCAAGAAATTGTTCAAAGTGAAGAAAGTTAATTTTGTGTCCACAGCCTGACGCGTTTCTTGTCTCAAACACTTAATCATAGGCACTTAATCAAACACTGAACATTTTACATTTTACATCAAACATTTAACATTTCAGGAGCATGCCACATGGTTGGCTCATATCTAGGACACTGGAGTATCACTTTTGTCTTTATTTTGCTTCCTTGGACATTTTTAATAATAAATGGCTGTCAAGCATTTGCACCAGCATCTCTTATAAAGACGTCTATATGACCTATATGTACCCGCCCTATTCACACTGACCTAAGTGTAAGGGGCACATTTACCTAGGGTCGAATATCGAGGGTTAATTAACCCTCGATATTCGACCATCGAAGTAAAATCCTTCGACTTTGAATATCTTCAAAACTTCACTAGCAGAGACGCAACTTAGAATTTTAGTGAATTAGTGTAGTGATAGCAAATTTGCCACAAAGTGTGGCACAGCCATCACATGTGAAAACTCACCCTTTGAATGAATTTGCCCCTTTGTATTGTAATAATAATAATTCGGAATAAAAAAAGATATGTGAAAAACATGGCTAGTAGAATAAAATATAGTACAACTTATCTGTTGCTTCTTTTGCTTGGGATGGGTACATGCTGATGGTTAAGTGGTGCTGAGATCCAATAGATTTATCTCTTTGTATAGGGAGTGTGAGGGGGATCCAGTAGGATCAGCAAGTCAGATGGTTAGCTCACAGGTTGGTGGAGGGAATCCCCCATTACATATGTATTTCCATTGTCAAATACTGCATCATGAAAAGGGTTAGGTTCATGTCACCTTGGGACATAAGAGACATCGAAGGATTCCATATGTTCCAACATTTCTCTATGTTCTCTATGCTATGCTATGCTAGTTATTTTGTTTTTATTAATGTTTGGGATTATCTTATTAATGTGGCCTTCAGGTGGTTTTTCTTTAGATTTATGGAAGCTATAAAAGATCTGGAAGCTATAAGATGCCAGAAGATAAACTGGCAAAGCAGCAAAAAACCTTCACTTTGAAGTTCATGTTAGACTAGAAGCCACATTCATTATATAGATTACAACACAAGTGCTATAGAAATAAGAATATTCATGCATGACTACACAAGGACACATAGTTACAGACTTTTTTTTCAGTTTAAGCTTACATTTCAATGCCAACATTTGATTGAGAGTACATTTAACTAAAAGTAAGGTTATGTATCCAAAAATATCAAGTAATCAGCCCAAATCTGTCCTTACCTGACCATCAGCTTGGCTTCTAGTGCCACCGTTTACAAACCACCAGTTTACAAATCAGGCCATTTTTGAAGAGACAGTCACTTAGGAATAAATTGTGCTTATGGGTGTGGGTTACGTTTTACTGTGGAAGGAATGAATGAGAATGATTGACCATTATCTGTCACATATAATAATAATAGGTGAACACAAGAGGACTTAAGAGAGGAAAACAATTTGGGGAACTTAGTGAAGAGCATATAGCAGCTATCTTTATAGATTGTGTTGAATGATATAGCATTTGATGATATTTAAAGTCAAGAATAAATCTGCTTTAGGTGTATTTAATGGTGCAGTCCAAAAATGAGACATACATAAGGATAAACGCTATTGTACAGAAATTAAGCAGCCTAGAGGATAATATTATAAAAGGATGGCGGAAGCAACTGAAGAGTGAAATGACAGGGAGAACAATGTACAGTGATGGTAAGCTAATGATACATAGGCCACAAGGGTAGGACATTCTACTGTAAATGTGAAGCAGTGAATAAAATAAAATGTAACTTGTGCTGGATTTTTTGTACTTTACGAAACTGATACCCATTACAATTTGGACTTCTACTATTGAAAGAAAAGTAGAAATAAATAATAAAATAAATGTAGCATTTGCTAATAACACATTCTTTTTACCAAACTACAAATTCATCATTAAAATTGTGCTCCTGTTAAAATGAATAGTTTACTTTTTAAATGTGTTATATTTCCCATGTGTTAAATGTGTTATATTTGCAGACAGGAGATTCTGAGAAATTAGCTGATATTTATTAGGAGTGCCATTATAAAACCCCATTACAATATATAAGTCTTTGTTTCTAGAAGCCTGACTTATTTTTTCAGCTTCCTTTCTAATGCCTGTACAAATCCCACATCTACCATTCCAAGCCATGTGGTCTTATGCAGAAAGCATCATTAATCCTTCCCACCATCCATAACTCTACTGTATTATCTGATTTAAGTCTGCGGATCAGGCCCCTGGTCAAATCAATCACATGGCAAGTTATGGGATCTGTCCAAGAAAAACCTCAGTGCACAATACTAAACTGTGACTGTTCTATTCCATTAGAAGCAGAAGCAGGAGGGGGTTTGACCTTTAAACCTTTCCTGGTTTATATATAACAGTCGCTCTGTTTCACTCTTGGGACTGTACAGTTTTTTTGGCAATGAATGGGGCTTTGTAAAACTCTACTGTGCGGTTATTCAAAACCAATCTGTTGGTCTTTTTAGAACATTTAAAAAAAAAAAAAATCAATCTTGAAATATACAAGGGAAAATCAGTCAAATATCAGCTGGTGATCCTACAAATGAATGCATTTATGTGGAAGTCTCCAAATAAGAAAATCATGTTTTACTAGGCTGTCCCAGTGCTCTCCAAGCTCTGTTTGTGTAGACTTTCAACTGGAAAATGCAATTAATCAGGCAGCAAAAAGGAAATTATATTAACGGTTCTTATGGAAAGAGCATGTGGCACAACTACAATACAGATATGGATAAAAAGAGCTGTCTTCTCTTTGACAACGGTTTTCTTTTTTATTATATTTTATTGTAGCAGATAAATATTAGACCTTGGAAATACATCCATCAGCATTTAAATGCAGCAGTGCCCAAGCTTTTTCATCTTTGTGTAGCTATGGATTTAAGGACAAATATGGGGTCTAAATATACTGAAAAATGCCACTGATGATTAATAATGTCCCTCATAAATATATGCCAGTTCAGGGACACTAGCCCTAGTAGTGGATAGAAATCAGCAAAAAGAAGTTTGACAGCAGTTTTGATAATTGGGAAGTTCAAGAATCATTTGCTTGCAAAGCTGAAAAGGGCAAGAACCAGCAATATCATCATGCCAGCAACAATATTGTTTTGATACAGAAACAGCTGAAAGACAAAGGAAACAAGGGAATTGTGTTTATATATTTTGCAATACGCAGTAGCTATTTAATACACAGGCTTGTTTTCCATGTACAGTTCTGATTCTAGGCAATCTTGCACCCTAGGCATTGAGTACCCTCTCACTGATCTTCCCTTCCTTTTAAAATTACACATCCCCACTTACCTCTACTCCTACTCAGAATGGGGGTCTTTCAGTATAATCATCCCTGTATAAATTATAACAAACAAGGGAAAGTTGTACCACAAAATACACATAGACAAATACAAGAGGTCCCTCTGCACTCAACCTATCATCAATACATTAAGGACATTTAAACATTTTGTACCTTAAGCTACTAATAATGCCTTACCCTTTAAACAAAACAGGGATTGTTTGTCCATATATTGCTATATACGTATTTTAGCTGCCAACTATGTCAGTCATCCCCAGTATAGCAATTCCTACGCTCAACTTTCATCTGATTCATTAAGAATTCAATTGCTTATTCAAGAACCTACGAGGGAGTAACTAAAACACTACATTTTAGACATGCAAACTTTGCCAGTATAAAGACATCTCTGCAGCATATTAACTTAGAAAGGCCTTTCACAGGGTTAAACACAGAACAAAAATTGGAAGTCTGTATGGCCCTATTCTGCTATTGCAAGAAATCTAGCACTGATTTCCTTCCTTGTGGCGCTACAGGAGTCTTGTGTCTCAGCTACAGGGGAGAGCAGGTGCACTATAAATTGGCGTGCCTCCACCCAGGGTCAGGACAGACTGGTCTGGAACATCTATGATCCACAATAACACACACACAGGGATACGGTTGAAAGGTTTATTTGCAAAACGCTGTAACTTTAAATAACTTGCAGCCATATGGATCTCTTCACAGTCTCTCTTAGGTGGGTACTGTTTATAGTCACACAAATGATCAGTAAGTGCTTCCAACAAATAATCATACAGTGCATACTCACAAGCTTCAGGATGAGTGTTTACCATCCCAGATGTACAATTGTCTGCTTTTGGTGCACAATCTCCTTTGAAGGCGAATCTCACAGGGGTTCCAATCTCCAAGGATCTCTCTATCCCTGAGCCTAACCACTTGAGTCCCTAAGCTTGCGGCCTTGTCACAGCAGGGTACTAAACCCTTGGTCTCCTTGTCGAGCCTCTGGCTGCTCACCGAATAACTCCTGATTCCGCCTTTCACTCCTAGAGTGACTGTAACAGAACTGCCCTTGCACTTACTTCTCCTATTCTGGTACCTTCCTTTGTTCCAGTCCCTATTGAGCACCACTGTACTTTCTCCAGGAAAAGGAAATTACACTACATGAGGAACATTGTTCCAAAACAAAACCTTTGTGTTGGTGTCGAGCTGGGTATAAAAAGATGTGCTCTCAAGGCATTCAAGTTAACGGGCACAGCCAAAAAGTTTATCCGGTATAAGGAAGCCAATAAATCGTGCAAAAAATCTATCAAAATGGAAAAGGGTATTGCAGCAAGGAGTTATTTTCTAAATAAGTAAATAGTACAAAATGAAGCAAGAAGGGATTGGACACTTAGGGGCCGATTCACTAACTTCGAGTGAAGGATTCGAAGTAAAAAAACTTCGAATTTCGAAGTGTTTTTTGGGCTACTTCGACCATCGAATGGGCTACTACGACCTTCGACTATGAGTACGACTTCGAATCGAACTATTCGAACTAAAAATCGTTCGACCATTCGATAGTCGAAGTACTGTCTCTTTAAGAAAAAACTTCGACCCCCTAGTTTGCCATCTAAAAGCTACAAACTCAATGTTAGCCTATGGGGAAGGTCCCCATAGGCTTGGCTAACTTTTTTTGATCGAAGGATATTCCTTCAATCGTTGGATTAAAATCCTTCGAATCATTCGATTCAAAGGATTTTATCGTTTGATCGAAGGAATAATCGTTCGATCGTACTATTTGCGCTAAAATCCTTTGACTTCGATATTCGAAGTCGAAGAATTTTAATTCCCAGTCGAATATCGAGGGTTAATTAACCCTCGATATTCGACCCTTTGTGAATCAGCCCCTTAATATCAGATGGAGATTAGCTTGTTGATGAGAACAGAGAAAAAAGAGATTCTAAACAATTATTTTTTGTCTGTCTACACAAATAAGGAACCAGCTAACGAAGGTTTCCTTCTTAACAGTCCTAATTCTAGTAATACAACAAATGATGCATGGTTCACACAAGAAAATTCAAAAGCGTTTAGAGCGTGTAAACATAAACAAAGGTTCAGGACCAGATGGTATTCATCCCAGGGTACTAAATGAGCTTAGCTCTGTGATTGCGAAACCTCTTTGCTTAATTTTTTTAGGATTCATTGAGGTCTGGCAGGGTGCAGAGAGACTGGCGAATTGGTATGATGGTGCCACTATTCAAAAAGCCTCAAAACTATAGGCTGGTTAATCTAACGTCTGTGGTAGGAAAGATTTTTGAAGGGGTATTAAGGGACAAGATACGTAAATAATAATACTCATCTGGAGTATGCAGTGCAGTTTTGGGCTCCAGTGATATAAATGAGCTGGAGAGAGTGCAGAGACGTGCAACTGAACTGGTTTGGGGGATGGAAGATTTACTGTACATTATGAGGATAGACTGTCAAGGTTGGGGTTGTTTTCTCTGGAAAAAAGATGCTTGCGAGGGGGCTTGATTACTCTTTCCAAGTACATAATTGCCAGGCTGAGATTGCAATCTCCTTTTAAATATTGGAATGACAACAGCTTTTCTACAATCCATAGGTACCATACCAGATGAGAGCAAATCTGAGAAAATCAGAAATAGGGGCTGGTCTAAAACTAAACTAAGCTCTCTTAGAAACCGGGGGTGTATACAATCTGACCCTGGCACCTTGTTAACATAAATTTTTATTAAAACTTTATGAATCATATCCTGAGTCAGTCACTGACTAGATTGAGCTGAGCCATCAGTGTAGCTATGAAGTGAGCCTGGTAACTCAGACTCCTCTATTGTATACACTGAAGAGGAGAACTGATTTAGCACATTTTTTTATCTATTACAACCATTCTGGTATCATTATTTAAAGGAGCAACACTCTCAACCCACACCTTTTTACTATTAATTTTGAGGTTTAATATTAATTTTTACTATTAATTTTGAGGTTATTCTTAACCTCAGCCACAATGCTCTCCTCGTTTCCTATCTTTGCCTTCCAGATTGCTGTTTTACAACATTTATTATAGTGTTTATATTTATTAAATGCAGCTTCTGTCCCAACAGACTTGGAGTTTTAAAATGTCTTTCTCTTTCCTATTAACTTCTTTGCTTCTATATTAAGTCACATAGGGTGATTCTTAGTGCTTCTACATTTACTCCTTAAGGGAATAAATTGAGAACAGTAATGTTTTAATATCATTTAAAAATGACAACCATTTCTGTTCTGTGTTTTTAGCTGAACACATAATGTCCCAATCTATGCTGTGAAGGGCAGCCCTCAAGGCACTAAAATTAGCTTTTCTGAAATTCATAGTTTTTGTTGCCCCAGTGTATATTTGTTTTTGCACAATACATTAAATGATATAACATTATGGTCAGTATTACCCAGGAGTTGAATAACTTGCACATTCGCTATACGTTCTTTGTTATTAGAGATCAGATCCGGCAGTACTGTTGCTCCAGTCAATATCTAGGTAATTAAAATCGCCCATTATCATTACTTTCCCCAAGCTAACAGTCTTTTCTATTTACATTCTGTTTACATGATTTTGTAGTGGACTTAAAGTTTGAAGACCCAAATTGGAAAAACCCAGGTCCTGAGCATTCTGATTAACAGGTCCCATACCTGTATATTAAGGAACTGAAGCTTTTGTGAATTCTCACTAACCAAGTTCCTAGTCAATAACCAGTAAATAAAATAAATCACTGATATTCAACCCTTAAATTTGCTTGTGAGGGGTCCATGACTAGTAAATAAAAGAAAATGTTAGGGGCCTATTAATAATCTGTTGATAGTTTTCAGTTAGTATCGCTGATATTTGAGATTTGAGTATTACAATTTATTTCCCACTTTGGAAACTGTTGCTCAAGAGCATAAAATAATTGTTCACAACCTATCTTTCAATTAGTAGTCTAATTGTACAGTACATTGTTGGCTCATGGCTGAGCACTATTGCCACTCCTGTTTAAAGCAGTCAAATTCATTATTGGCCAGAAAAGAAATGGTAAAATAGACACAACTGCTGGGAACCCTTCCAGATTCACCAGTTTGGTCTATAATAAATCAGGATAATAAATGGGCAGGCATGTATGTGATTATTATGCAGGTATGTATTACCATGAATACACTTAATCCTGTGGAATGTGTCTTCCGAGGAAAAACTAACTGTACATCTCTATATAAAGCAATTAATGTGAATTTTAGCAAACTGAAATATTTGTTTCGCAAGCTGGCGAAAGCTGTAGAATGTCAGAGTACAACTTTATTTGAAACCGCCTTTTGTCTAATCTCAAGGGATGCCCTTATATACTCGGGATCTACTGGGAAATAGAATTTTATTGTATGGTCCCCTTATATATTTAAAATTTTTTATCACATCCCTCCTTAGCGTAGTGGAAGATGGGGAGATTAGTCACCCAGTGACAAATCTTTTCTACTGCGGGCGACTTATCTCCCCGATATGCCTTACCCCAGGGAAGAATACGAATTGCTGGCGGGATGGCATACAAATTGCTTCAGATTTCCAAAGTTTCCTCATGAAGCAACGTTGGACAACTTCGGAAATCTGAAGCGATTGATATGCCATCCCGCTGGCAATTCATACAGTATTCTTGTTGGCGGGAAGCATTTCAGGGAGATTAGTTGCCCACCTGCCACCACCCTTAAGTGCCTCTTCTCCAATGTAAACAACCCTAACTTTGCCCTTGGAGACAAAAAGGAACACCAAGAGCCCCAATAGTGTAATATGTTTTAACAAGGAGTAATGGTAGAGTAAACAAGTTAATACTCACAAACCAGGGTTACCGCTAGGCAACCACTGTATAGGCAGATGGGGAAATTATCCTGACCCCACTCAGGAATAAGAAGTCGCTCTCTGTAAAAGAAGAAAGTGGGGATGATACCCCTCCACTCGGGGTGGACTCGATATGGTAGTAAAACAAAACAGAGGCGCCAAAAGGATAAAAATAGCTAAAAGCACTTAAAAACCCAATGGGTAATTCAGAGGAGGTAGTAATAAACTTACCTCCTCCAAGCAGACACCAACAAAAGTGGTAATTTTCAATAGTAGTTTATTCACAAAACTGTATTGCAATTGCAGAGGCGCCTGGTGTGTTTATACAAAGACACTGTTGGTTTTTGCTCCCGCTCCATATTGCCTGATGAAGCAGGAAATGCCTGCGAAACGCGTTGCAATACAGTTTTGTGAATAAACTACTATTGAAAATTACCACTTTTGTTGGTGTCTGCTTGGAGGAGGTAAGTTTATTACTACCTCCTCTGAATTACCCATTGGGTTTTTAAGTGCTTTTAGCTATTTTTATCCTTTTGGCGCCTCTGTTTTGTTTTACTACCTAACTTTGCCCTTGTTTCTTCAGAACTCAGATTTACTATATCTTTTACCATCTTACTCGCTCTAATCTTCACTTTTTAATTCTGTTATGTCCCATTTCAGCTCTGCGCTGGAGAACAAAACTGCACATCATATTCTAGACGGAACTTTCACAATGGTTGGTGAGCAGGAGGAACGAAAATCTCCTCCTGTAAATCTATACCCCCTGGCAATACAGGAATATCTTTCTGCTGCTCAATAGCATTGCTTACACTACTTCAGCTAAATTTATACACAGTTAATCAACTTCTCCATCAGTGATTTGCCTAACTTTTTGATATTAAGGGGCATATTTATCAAGGGTCGAAGTGAAAATTCTAAGTAAATAAATTCAAATTTCGAGCTATTTTTGTGTACTTCGACTATCGAATAGGCCAAAATTCAATTCGAATTTGAATTTTTTTTCCAAATATCGAAATTTTTCATGTACTGTCTCTTTAAATCTTTGACCATTCACCATCTAAAACCTGCCGAATTGCTGTTTTAGCCTATGGGGACATCCTAGAACCTATTTGGAGTAATTTGGTGGACTTTGACATTTTTTTGGGGCAAATACTTTGATTCGAATTCGATCGAATGCGCTAAAACTTTGATTCGAATGATTCAAATTTTTTAAAATAAATTTCAATTGGTCTTTTTTTATTCAAATTTCGGAATTTAAAAAAAAACTCCCTTTACTTTATTTGACCCTTGATAAATCTGCCCCTATGGGTGTACGTAAGCCACATAGTTTTATGCCACGTACATAAACTTGAATTTATCAGTATTTAATTATATTTAGCTTAGCTGTCTAAATTACTGTCTCCCCTTGCAGGGATGGCAAATGGCTGGAAAGCAATAATTTTACTTATTTTTTTATTTTTGCATTCTTGATTGCTGCTTTACAACATTTGTAGTAGTTTTTATATATCTTAAAAGATGCATCTATCACATCTATTAAATTAAGTTGTGGTGTGTTTCAACTCATTAGAAAAAAAAGCGAGGTCCTTCAGAAGATCTTCAGCCTAACAGACTGGGTATAGCTGAAGAAAGTATGATCAGTGGATTTAGGAGAGAAGGGAAACAATAAGTATGTATGGCAATTTTTAAGCATCGGTTTTACTATTGTAACAAGGTTTTATAGGGAAGATGGTAGGGAAGAAAGGTTTAGCACAGCTGAGCAAAATACACATCAAAGCCAAAGTTCAAAATAAATGTATTGGTTAAGAAAATGGAATCAATTCATTTGTTTTTGGCTACTGTGAGAGAAGTGCTGGGTCTGCAGAAAATGACAGTAGAAATGCAATAATTAGAGAAATTACCATAAAAAGATTAGGTAAAAAAAATAAAGAAACAAGACAAAGCATGTGGGAAAATGAGATGTTGTATAAACTAAGCCACAGAGATCTGTTGATTTTCAGACAGCCCATTTAATTAGAAAGTGGCTGCTATAGCACATACAGTAGTCTAATGGCACAAACCCTTGACTGTGTGTGAGTAGGGACAAGAACAGCAATAGCCAGACTGTACTGTATGGCAGTTGTACTGGGCAGTAAAAGGTGTGCTTCAAACCAACAGAATTCTATCACAGTAGTTGTGATCTTCATATTTTCAGAATGTATCATAATAATATGCGAAACTGCAATCTGGCTAATTTTTCCATGCCCCATAAATAAACCAAACAAATAAGACCTTTAGAAAATGGTACAAGCTGAGGCTGATGCTAAAAAGAGACAAACCCAATAATAAATTCAAGCTTTGCTCAGATTGCCCTTTTTCTTCAAAGTTTTGTCAAATCAGATGATGAACTTGCAAAGCTGCTATCCCAGCATACCAGCTAGATATATAGTGGATAATGCACCCCCTACCGAAATTTATAAAGATATTAGAAGTCACCGAGGAGTTGCGTCACTATATAAAAGCCCGAGGCCGCAGGCCACGTAACTCTGAGGTGACTACCAATATCTTCACGTAACTCCGAGGTGACTAGCAATAGCTTTATAAATTATAAGTGCATTATTCATTATAATCTACACATACACATTATCTATGCCCTATGCAACAGTTTTATTAACAGTTTATTTCCGTTCCATTTCTCTATGCTTTACTCAGTCCCTCTGTACTGTGTTGTAGCTGCATTTTTGTCCTCCTTTGATATGAGTGACTGTGGCATGCTGAACATATATAACTCACAAAGAGGATTCCTGTGTCCCCAGCCTCTCCAGTCAATTAGCGCGGTGTCCGGAAAAGAGGCCGGCACCTCTCCAATATACATAGAAGCGAAAAATTCACCAGACACTCAACAGCAAGTGAAGCGGGACGGACCCCCGCGTGTTTATTCAAGTCTTGTGATGTAACGTTTCGGGGGCGGACCCCTTCTTCAGACATCTGATGTCTGGCGAATGGGTCCCCCCCCAAAACTTTTCAAAAAGCTGATTTTAAACAAATTAAGCTCTTTAATAAATGAACATTTTCAAGGATATTTCTTGGCTCACCAGTTTTCTTTAGTTATGAATTAGGGAAAGTTGTTTGTGTGTCTCAAACAAAAGCATTTCCCAAGGCTCATCTCCCGTCATATATGCTCTAGCGCTCTATCTAGGTGTGAAGTGATTTCCTACCTTGATTTCTTACATGAATGGTCAAAATGAAGACAGCTATCAACAGCTTTTATGAATGCAATAAGGAAAAGTAAATGCGGTCTCTGTCTCTGAGAGACCCTTGACTGGCTTTCGAGTAAATACAGTAATTCTTGCTGAAAGTCGAGCCAAATGTTTCCAGTGACTGTTGAAAATCTTTGTCTCTGGAGTTTTGACATAAAGCGTCTATTGTACTGATTGCTATTTAAATTGCTTTGGAAATCTACATTTTGTGATACTAATTGGTGACACAATTTTACCAAAATCGTTTTTATTCTTGAGCAAAAATGAGTAGGGGAAGCAGTCTGACTTCTGCAGCTTTGTTACTTAAATCATCTCTGTAGCTAACGAGTTATAAAGCTACAGTATTTTTTAGCTTGTTTCCTATATTTACCAGATTCTTACAAGTCTTTTTGTTTTGCCATAATGAGTTTAAATGGCTGGTTCACCTTTACGTTAACTTTCATTATGTTATAGAATGGCCGATTCTAATTAACCTTTCAACCGGTCTTCATTATGTTTTATAGTACAGATCCATTATCCAGAAACCCGTTATCCAGAAAGCTCTGAATTACGGAAAGGCCATCTCCCATAGACTCTCTCTGCAATAATAAAACGGTAGCTTGTACTTGATCTAAACTAAGATATAATTAATCCTTATTGGAAACAAACTCAGCCTATTGGGATTATTTAATGTTTACATGACTTTCCAGTAGATTATGGTATAAAGATCCATTATGCGGAAACCCCCAAGTCCTGAGCATTCTGGATAACAGGTCCCATACCTGTATTTTAATTATTTGCCTTCTTTTTGTTTTTTCCAACTTTCAAATGGAGGTCACTCACCCAATCTAAAATCAAATGTTCTGTAAGGCTACACATTAATTATTATTGCTACTTTTCTTTTTACTCATCTTTCTATCCAGCCCTATCCTATTCATATTCCAGTCTCTTCTGCAAAGCAATGCATGGTTACTAGGGTGTTTTAGACATTATCAACCAGATTGCTGCAATTGCGAACTGGAGAGCTGCTGAATAAAAAGCTAAACAATCCAAAAACACAAATATTAATAATTCGAAACTTCTAGCATTATCACCCTCTACATCATACTAAACATTAACTCAAATGTGACCAACCCCTGTACAGACTGCATAGGGTTCAAATCCCCAGCACAAGGGTTAGATCCCAAAGAACACGGTTTCCAGACTATATGTAAATTAAACTTCTGCACTGAGTGATTCTTAGAACCTAGCAAATAACTAATGACCAATCACAGTGGAAGGTATGATGCCAACATTTCTTTGTTTTTTTTTTATACAATGGTAAAATTATTTTGTTTAGATTAGAATCCTTTGTACAAAGCCAAGGCAAACACTCATATAGGGGCAGATTCACTAAGCCCCGAATTTGCGCTAGCATTCGATTCGATCACATCGCAACACTTCGCTATGCGTAAATTTAGCCAGACAGCGCTAATTCACTAACATACGAAGGTACGTCCAGGTCGACGAACGTTGGCGAAGTTGTGCTAGCGTTACGTCGGCAAGCAAAGCGAAGATGCGCTAGCAATGGCTAATTTGCATATGGCGGGAAGTGAAGTTGAATGGATTTATGAATACATTACATTACACAAGCCCAGGGAACCTTTAAAAAATAAAATACAGTTGTTATAATGCCCTACACATGAGCCCAATGTATAGTTTAAAAATTTTTACGAACTTTTGCAGCCTATCACTTTGAAAAAGTGAAAAGACGCCGGCGTTTTTTGGGACTTACAAAATTTTTCAACAAAAAAATTGAGGAAGTCCTATACACTCCATTGCACTTCGCCTGGTCTGAGCTGGCAAAGGTGAGTCTGGTGGAATAGTTAATGTTCAGTAAAATCCGCATCCTAGTGAATTTGCGCAGTTACATCCCTTCGCCAGAGCGAAAATCCGCCTGGCGTTAGAGTGCGAAGTCTTGCGAAGGTCTATCTCCTGTGCTAGCGAAGTTACGCCAGTGACAGTTAGTAAATTGTTGAAAAGACCGAGAAATGACGTCACGAATTTTCGCCAGCGTCACTTTTCCCTTTAGTAAATTTGCCCCATAGAAAGATATAGTTGTCTGAATTTGTCACATATTTGTGGATACTTGTCGAAGCTGCTGTAGGTAGGGTAATCTTACACATACAAATAAATACAAAACATCCAATCTTGTCATCCTGTATAATGCAAACATAAACCGCTTGGGTAAATAAGTCTTTATACTCTTACATAAAGGCAGCTCCATGAAATACTCCCCTAACTAAAGCTCCATTATGTTAAAAGAAATCGTTGGGACGGGCTAAATGTTTACAGATGAGTTTACTCAATTCATGTTTTTTGGTCGTTAGTTAAATCCATCTGATTGCTGCAAACTGGAATGACTTCTGTGAGATGCCTGAATGGAAACATGGAAGCACAATTATTTACAGATGTCAGAGGTACACAATACACAAACATGCCTCACTATTTTGTGGATATTTTAGCTCAAAAAGACGTTTGCCTCAGGCACAACATTAATCCCACTGGTATATTGCACAGAGGTAAATCCAGCTTCTGTTACTGCTACAGCTCACAGCCTATACCCTTTATATAAAGTGACTATTAAAGCCTAAACAAAGAGCATCGGCTATCGCTGAACTACTGTACAGTCTTTGGAGATTGCTGGAATATGCAGGCTGATTTGTTAAAAATTCACAGGTTGACATGTTTTGTAGGAGTTGTGGCAGGTACAAACAGAAGAGCACTCATACATGACGTGTCTGGCGTGCTAATGAAATGATGATGGATGCCAAACGCTACAGCAAAATAAAATTACTTTTCAACACAAGTGACCCTGGCATCTACAACATCACTGGCAATAGCAAAACCTGTATTAAGGGGAAAACTTGGTCATGACTAACACCAGCGTTTTGTGTTTCATTTCTCCAGTAAGCTATTGTTTCTAATAGAAGACTTGATTCACTCTATCAGCAATTGGGTTATTATTGTAAAATAATCCCCTAGAAGCCAAAAAAGGTGCATGGCAAAGGAGCCCAGGGCATGGCATAGGCAGTAGATGCCATTGTCCAACCACAGCCAAACAATTCACTAGATTTTTTTTATATGCTGTAGAGAGGAGAACCTTTAAATTATGGTATCATAAGCATATTCTATACAGTACAATTCTGCAGGGAATAATGGTGTAGTTATCCTTAAATGCTTTGTGTTTAACGACACTTGGATTAATATGAATTGTTAGATAGTACTAAATATTGATTTGGAAAATGCTACAGGTATGGGATTCATTATCCAGAAATTTTTAATCAAATAATTCAGCTTTATAACATGATTTCCACATTCTCTGTAGAAATAAAACAATACCTTGAACTTGGACCCAACTAAGATATAATTCCTTATTGGAGTCAGAACAATCCTATTGGGTTTAATTAATGTTAAAAGAATTTCACTAATCCAGGCTCTTGTGTCCCCCGGCACCGGTACCTCCTCTTGTACTTTTTGCAATTGTATGTGTGTGTGTTTGCTCATTTGCACACGCAGGGGATGATGTAGTTGGTGGGTATCCTAGGGTGCTTGGCCAGCTTGGTCTGCCCCTGGACTTAAGGTATGGAGATCCAAATTACTTAAAGAAAACCTTTATGCAAAAACCCCAAGTTCCCAAGCATTTGGCATAAAAGGTCCTATACCTGTACAGTCAATCGAGACACTTACTGGCATTGTATATGTGCAGTAAATGGCAAAATGTATCAGACAAGACAGATATTGTGCCCATATTAACTATAAACAGCCAACAGTGACAATGCAGATGATATCTCACTGATGTTTTCAGTGGTAATCCACAGAAAATTCATTATGAAATGATTGATGTATTCGTCTAACACAAACTTTACTCCTTTTTTCCTCCGCTAAATGTTTGGTAATAGATATATTATTTTTTCTAGACAAAGCTAAAGTTGCCCTTTCAACTGCTGAACACTCGCAGCCACAATGAAGGCACAATACTATACTATACTGCTGGTCGGATAAGAGGCTAAAAAACAGCTGCTTTGAATCAGAACTTGTCTTAAATCCCCTGTGGTTGATGGGAAGGAAATCTTGACATTGTGAAACTGGCATCACGTTGTACCCAAGTAAATCGAATTTGACAAGCTGTGTATTATTTCATGCTTGCCGACAATATTCTTCTGGAAATCTTGCAGGATCGTATCCTACACCACTCATTATGACTATTAGTGGCTTCATTATGTATTAAAGCCAAATGGCTCAATATGTTAACGCTGTGCAAAAAAAATGTAGCCATTCAGGACTTTTCATAAAATAGGCTGACATTGCTTCCCTTTCAAAGCGGACATTACTCAAACACTCACAGGGACACAGGAACCTACTGTTAACAAAAGTAATCACAGCACCCATTGTGTCCGATCGGATAAAAAAACGCAAAAAAAAAAAAATACTGTCAATAACTGTTCAGTTCCAGGGGGATTAAACGTATTCATATCTTCATGTTATTTAAATAAGGCTATTGATCTGTTTATCCAAAGGGTTTATTTTACAGATAATAGTGCTCAGTGCACATAGGTGCTAAACTGCAGAATTACAGTAGCTTTGTCAAGTCAAGAGTCAAGAGTGAGTTTATTGTCATTTCATCCATATACGTTTATACAGTACACAGTGAAACAAAACAACGTTCCTCTAGGACCTTGGTGCTACACACAACATAGATGTACCGGACAACAGACAAAAAGTGCAAGTGCAAAAATAAGCAACTCCTGCAAGACAGGACAGCACAGTGCAGGGACAAGACAGTGCACACTCAGCAGATGTAATATGTTCAGTAAATAATGCTAAACGTCAGACATGATGGGTGTATCATTGTGACATGACAGTAGTAAGAATATGATAAAGAACATGACAAAGTGCAGATGTGCTCATAGAGATCAATTGTATCCAATGGCTATTTATTTATACAATGGCGTACAGTGGCTGTGTAACGTTGTGGTATATAGTAATACCACAACTATGCTGCTATAAGAAATGTAAGCAAATATCTCATTTTGGATATGGGTAACTGCATTGGTGCAAATTAAGACCTATGTGTTTTCATGAAGTGAAATGACTTTCCGCTACATGGGACATGACTTAGATGCGACCATTTTTTTATATTGTTCCTATGCTGGACTGTGGAATGCAGGTGAGATAAAACATGCAGCGTTGGGTGGTTTGGCATGGTGCCATGAGTGCATGTCACATACAGTAATTAAGTATGGACTATAGTCACTCTTGCTGTAGAATGCATAAAAACAGGCTTGGACTGGGTCGGGAGACACTCACAAAAAACCTGATGGGCCCTGCCTTCCCAGATCCACCAGAAAAACATGGGTTTTTTCCAGTGACCTCCACTGCCAATTACAGCCGCAATGGAGAATGTATACACACGAGAGAAGGAGGATGCCACGGAAACAAAGGCCCGGGCAGAATGCAGCAACATATTTGGGACGGCATGCTGCCCAGGCATTTTCTGAGGAGCACTGGGGATGCGCAGCTCTGGTGCTAACGGGGGTGAGGGGTGCGGGCAGATGGGTGCTAAGACTGCCCTGCCACATAAGTAAATGCTTATGTGCAAGAATCCTAATTGTTTGCCATCAAACTGGATTTGTCCTTGGTTAAAGGAACACCAAAAAATTAAAGTGTTCTAAAGTAATGAAAATATCATGTAGTGTTGCCCTGCACTGGTAATACGTTTGCTTCAGAAACACTACTATAGTTCATATAGACAAGCTGCTGTGGAGCACTGGCGGAAATTAAAAAAAGGTTATATGGCACAGGATAAATAGTGGTTAACAAAAAACCCCATTATGTTCTAGAGAGCTTATCTGTTATCTGCTGTGTAACCTGAGCATTTTCTCATTTGAATGGCTGCCCCCATCAGCTCATTTATGTAAACAATAGTAGTGTTTCTGAAGAAAACACATCAGTTTTACAAGTGCAGGGCACCAATGCATTATATTTTTATTACCTTAAAATAATTTCATTTTTTGAGGTTACTGTTCCTTTAAGTAAAATCATTTGCAAGGTGGAATGAGCAACAACAAGTCAAATCAACGGGTAGAGAATGGCATAGAGGTGTCCTAGATCAGACTTCACATTTTTATATAGTTGTGCCCCCGATAAGGCAAGCAAACAGTTACTAGCAAAAATCATATAAATAAATAAAAAATGTGGAGAGTGCAAGGCTGCCCATGTCTTGTTTGCTTCCTAGGGCTGTTATTACAACTGCATTACCAGCATTGATTTCCCATCCAGTAGCCTGCTTCACTACTACCTTCATCCAAAACGGCTGCCATAGTAACCATGATAGTATGTGAATGTGACTGCTGTCATACCATGCAATTCTATTCATATCATTATGCAGGGGGAGGCCAGACCGAAATTGTGCAAGGACTAGACACGCAGTTAACCCTCTGGGTGCAGATGTCTCCTGCAGTGTTAGGTGAAAAGGCTTTCTTGTATATGTAAAAAAAAAGCAAGTATACATTGGATTAAAATCAGCACATGCTGCAGGTAGAGAATTCAGACCTCAAAGTGATGGTGGCATTACCTTTTACTTTAAAGGTGTGATAAATATATATATCTTTACTTTTTTATTATTTTGCAGTATTTTCAAATGGTCCTAAGCTGTAAATTAATTATTGCTCATACAGTATATAATAATGAGAATGTAGGTTCTTTCTCAAAAAGTTTCTGTCCAGATTATTTGCTGTATTGAAGAATATGCACATATAGTGCCATTACATATTTGGGTAGCGGGGTTCGAGGAATATTGTATACTTCACTGCATGAAACGCAATTGATTTACAGAACTGCTGGCTGGCTGGATTAAATGAGGACCTCGGTGACTCATTGTATCTCTTAAGGGAAGGTGACACAACTGACAAAATATCCAATATACTAGTAAACTTGAAGTTGGAAACATGGACTTCTATTGCTGAGATACTCAAGGTATTGCCTAATGGACAGAAGTGGGCTCCGAGACAACAGGCAACAGATGCTTCTGCTACTATAGCATCAGAAATACAAACCTGAGTGGATAGTGAGAGGCAATTACTCAAGGGCTCATTTCTAGTCAGTTACTGGCAACGTGTTCAGTAACTGGCTGTGGCTGATATGATAGCTAGGAATTCTAGTTACCAAACATTCAAGGCAAGAACTGAGTCCTAGGTCTGCTTAGGCTGGCCACCAGTAGGTTAAAACTGCTCCCATCTATCCCTGCCATGTGCAAAGGACACATGTCCCCAAAGCTGGCATGCTCCCAGTCTTACACATTAATAAATACACTTATAAATATCTGTCTTATTTGGGGCCTGAGCTAAGTCTGGAATTTCAGATCTAGGCGCATAAATATAGAGGAAGCAGATCATGCTGTTGTGTGTGTGTGTGTGTAGGATGCGGATTGTGGGATCTGCAGCACTAACATCCTTCCTCCCAGCCACTCCCTACAACAAAATTGCATGCATGCCACATTGGGTAGGTCCACAAGGGTGAGGGAGATAGGGGACTGAGTTGCTGTGCTCACCAGACCTGTCCAAAGATTTATAAGGAAGGTCGCTAGTTAGGGTGGTGACACATGCTTAGATTCGGAGAGATTTAGTAGATTTTGTAGTGACAAATCTCCTCTTCTTCGGGCGACTAATCTCCCGAAAAGCCTTCCCGCTGGCTAGAATCTAAATTGCAGGCGGGAATTGCACTTGGAGCCCTTTGCGCCTGAAGTTGCCTCACGAGGAACTAAATCTCCCTGAATCCTAGCGTGTGTCACTAGCCACTGTTCAGACTTTAACTCTCTTCTTGAAAAATGATTATAACAGTCAGCTATCTGCAAAGATTCAAGGATAATGAAGCACACTGGTTCAGTTTTTGTAATGCAAAAAGTGCTTTTATTGGCTTAAAGTAGACATCAAAGCCAAACTGTGACTACAGTATCCTTGGATCTTTCTATGATTTTTTCTGACCCTGAGCAGGGGTTCTAATAGACTGTTTAGCACCTGGCACCTGAAAAGGTTTATTGGTAACAGGTGGAGCACTCTAAGTTTGTGTGAAGCTACAGTATCTATCTACAGCCATTATAAGCTCTACAGGGCAAGGACCACCTTTTTTCTATGTCACTCACCATTGTATGTTTATGCTTGTTTATTTAAAAAGTTTGTCCACCTTGCATATACTTTTCTTTTTCCATATTGAGAAATGATTCCTCACTCCTAGTAGCAAAGATATGTACATAAAGAACATGATTATTCAACCTGAACTGTATTAGTGATGACCTAGGAGGGAATTTTTTTTACACACTGGTGAGGCGTAGTGATTGGCGGATTTGCGGCGTTTCACCAGAAAATTTATGAATTTCCCACAAAATTCGTGAAATGTGGGAAAATTTGCGAAACGTTGCCGGCGTCCATTTTTGACGCGGGCATCCATTTTTTTTTACGCTGGCGGCCGTTTTTGATGCCGGCGACCTTTCTTTTTGATGCAGGGGAATTTTCATGCCCGTTTCGCGAATCGCTTAGGACATTTCCAGGGCATACTTTCTGGGACATTGAAAGGCTGTCTTGGCGGTCAGTCATTAGACAACCAATGGGGGAATGTAACTTTTTATCTTCGGCACACCACTTTGGGCCTCAGGTATTGTACCAATACCAGGGTTGTTCCATGAAAGCTTGTACCACATTACTGCTGTAATAAATGGTTTAAATGGCAGGAGCCTTCTTTTTCATTTTGAGGAATGTAAGACACACCAATCAAATTCAAGTCAAAGAGGTGACTTGTGAAGCAGCTAAACCTTACAGTCCCAGACAAAAAGAAAACTGCTTGGTAAACATATTGAACACATACACTCTTTGACCTGTTGTTACATTATAATCAGACATGATAAAGAGCGTCCTTTGCTACAGTGCTAGCTACTTGGAATATACTGTGTTTATAATCTACAGTAATTACAAAGAAAACTATTTTTTAGGGAAGCTGAATGGAGGTCAAATATACATGGACTTGTAACAAAAATGAAACAGAAATACAGAATGACAGATGGATCTGTTTGTAAGAAACTGCAAACTAAAGCATTATAGCCATCCGCTTTTGCCAGTTTAGTAGGTTTTCCTGTGTAAAGCAGCTTAAAAGTGTGCCTCTTGGGATGACACATGGGTGAAGAGAGAAGAAGATGGCACTATAAAGACTAGACAATCTGAAGCATTTAATTGTGCTTGATGAAGGTGACGTTATAGGAAAGAGCAGTAGAAGAAAGAATTGTTTAATTTCAGATACACTTCCAAAAAATGTATGCTATTTCTTGGTGTACTCGAGGCTGTCCAATTGAAGACTCGCATATTAGGTTTTTATGGCCCCCCAGTCTGCTCAAAGGCTCCATATATTTAACTGTGTGATATCATCAATTTACTTTAATCCAGCCCTCAAACATACTGAATGAGAAAAAAAGGAAGAGCTGGAAGCACTTATGCAACTTTTGCCTTTATTTTACATTATTTTTAGTAAAGCTGGCCATACAAGGGGCAAGGGAAGGATTCATGTATTAACTTTTCTGCCATTAGCATAGAGTGACAAGGAGCACCGCTATCCGACCCAAATTCAACAAACTAGAAAAACACTTTGAAAACAGTTAGTTTCCTTTTTATTGTGCTGCAGTTAAAATATCTATGACACTTGGACTTAATGGTGTTTACTTGTGGGGAGGGGGTCCAATAACCAGATATTTTGGCCAGACTTTATGTATAACCTTTTGGTGCTACTGTATATTTGTTAGCACAGCACCTGAATGTGGTTAGTCGCTGTGACACTGTGGATCCAACAGATCCTGTAGGTACGAGAAGCAATTGCAGAACTGTTTGTTCACTCTAATTGCCCATTGTTTGCGGGAAATAAGCATTTTCATACTCCC
Source organism: Xenopus laevis (assembly GCF_017654675.1). Taxonomy (NCBI): domain Eukaryota; kingdom Metazoa; phylum Chordata; class Amphibia; order Anura; family Pipidae; genus Xenopus; species Xenopus laevis. The sequence goes on along the minus strand of NC_054376.1, from coordinate 44,513,041 downwards.
ACTGTTCGAAAACATGAGGATTTATTGGCATCTGGTAGGAAGCAGCCTGCACAGCGTTGGATTGCTAGCAGTGCCCTTAAGGAGAAAATGAAAAAAAAGGAATTACAAAAACCTTTTTAAAAAAGCAGAGAGAAGAGCCTAGTTGCTGCACAGCAGCTTCATGTATAATGGTCACATCTGTGTCTCTGTATCCTGCTTGGAAGGTTTCTATAGCCCTTGAGTGCTGCTGGCGTCAGCGGGTTACAGAGATCTCCTTGATGAGCTCCTACCCTTGTTCCCCACAGGAGCGAAGTCACAGACCATACTTCAGAAATGCACTTGAATCCCAGCCCAGAGTTGCATCTAAACAGTAGTCGTCAATCCTTGCTTTCATTAAGGTTGTCCATGTTTCACTATGGCCTCCATATATTTCAAACAGACAAGCGTCCCCAGATGGGAAGGGACGTGAGGGTGGGAGGGGAGAGGTTTGGGCCTGCAAACAAATGTTCTTCTGTGCAAAGTATGAAAAGGGTTTTTTATGAGTATCTTGCTCTGAATGTTCGGTTATTGGGCTTCCAGCACCAGCCCAAACACACACATGCACACGGACACAGCTCAGTACACTATACTTACCTGTCTTTTGTATCAGGATATACTGAGCATACTGTCACAGGTATATTCTTTATGAAAGCTGCTTTTGTGGTCCATGAAGAAGAAACTTGCTCTTGTTGATAATATGCAGTTTTATCAACAAGAGTTATGCATCCGTTAAGTACAAATAATACGTTTTTAAGTAGAAATGTACACAGAGCTAATTAAAACATAATGAATCATCAAGTGGTAAATAAACATGAAGGCGTAAGTCATATGCTCTCATATATTAGTCACATAAACGTATATTTAGATGTTACCATTTGTATGATGTTTCTGTATCGCATTCAGTTTATGGTGTTTAATAGCCTTTGCAAGAGAAAGTGTCGGCCTGCTTTAATCTATTCTAAAATACTGTGTCTCGGTATTAAAACAGTATAGAAATACGATTTTAAGCAATAACTTAATGGTTCATTACTCATTAACACTGGCAGTAAGACTCAGATATCCAATTAATTCCATCATAAGAAACTCAAAAGTTCTCCGCAAGAGGAATCATAATAACAAGTGTTAGACCTCCAAAAATGGAAAAATAGAATAAAGATATATTTTATTATATAGGAAGGTTGTTAGAATTGAGTATGCACCCTTTATTTGTCATCACCATCTACTCTTGTATAATACAGAACATCAAGGATTTTAACAATGTGCTGCCAGTTGGCTGAGGATTCTGAGATTGTAGCGTTCATGCTGGCAGCAGCGTTGACAACACTTTCCGCATTATTAATACCTGAATACCATTATATGAATATCTTTTGAATATATATTGTTTTCTTTTTTCTTACATATTACAATCTTTCTTTGTGTGTGTGTTCCTTTGCATTAAAATGCTCTGTATTGTTTGTGATCTGAGCTGTGTGCAATTATTACCATCATCGCTTATTTATAAGGTGACAATAAAGTCCACAGAGCTGCACAACTGTATGCGAGAGAAACAAAAGGCAAAAAAACAAGATGCTGCTAAACTTTGGATCAGTTCAAAAGGCTAGAATGTAATATGGAAAAACTCAATCAATGCACAGTGAATTCAAAAGTTATGTTATTAGTAATGATCTTCTCTCTACAGTCTTCCAGTTCATAAGACTATGAAGATCTTTTGTAAAGGGCTCTCAAATCTTCAGCGCTTTATTTATAAAGGTGGAAAAAAAAGATATAAAAAGGCTTCCATCCTGGGGTTAAAATCTAGCTTTCTGGTGCCATCTAGTGAGTACTATTTCTTCTTTGCTTCAAATCATTAACCTACATGGCAGTTTGAAATGATTTCTTTATATCTCATAAAGATAAATTACAGGTACCATTTTAAAAACATTGGAGGAAGTAAATAATTTCACAGATGACCTTTGAACTGCAACTCTCAGTTGGTTTAACTGGTAGTGGAAATATTGGAAGTAGAAGTTCTGCAACATCTGCAAGTTGGGTGCATCTAATATAAATGAATGTCACGGATAAAAGATGTATTTGATTTCTTAAATAGATTTTTGTTATTTATTGAACACGCAGAATAAACACTGTGCAATAGAATAGGTCAAAGTAATAGCAACATTAATACTTACCACACCATAGAAAATACTAGCTACTCTGTGCCACTTCTGAGGCACTTCAGGAGGATTGTTGCTCCTCCTACTCATGGAACATACTGTAGTTAAAAAGAAAAAGACCAAAATCCAAGTTCAACCCTAGAGAACATACTTAGATACGCTCACACAACCGATCTATGCACTCACATAAACTATATATACCAATATCTACACTTATTGTAGATTTTAGTATCACAAAAGCCTTTCATGTCTGAAAAATCATCCAAGCCACTCTTTAAGGCATTAATGGTATGTGCCATCACAACCTCACTGAACTCACTATTACGATCCAGTTACGCTGCTTCAAATGAAAGTTCTTTTCCATTAGTCTAAAGGGGTGGCCTCTGGTGCGGTGGTCCTTTTTAAGGGGAAAAAAGATCCCCCACTATCCATCTATAATTTCCTCTAATGTACTTGTAAAGTGTAATCATGTCCTCTTGCAAGCATCTTTTCTCCTTGACAGTCTACCCTCATAGTTTAAATCTTCCATCCCTTGTATCAGGTTAGTTGCCCGTCTCTGCACTCTCTTCAGCTCATTAATATCCTACTTAAGGACTAGAGCTCAAAACTGCACTGCATGCTCCAGATGAGACCTCTCCAGGGACCTATATAGAATAAAAATGTTTTTATCCCTCAAGTTAATGTCCTTTTTATGCAAGACAGCACATTATTTGCTTTAGTAGCCACTGAATGACACTTTGATTAGACTTATCTCAATTAAGGATAGCCCAACACACTGCCATTTATGGGCAGATTTATTTTGTGTTGTAAAAAAACAGCGGAATAATTGGCCACACAAATTTGTGTAAAAGACGGTGTAATAATGGTGTAATTTTTTATGCGCTTTATCTTTAAGCAACTTCCACCAGAACTTACTTAAAAAGGTTAATTTTTTAAAACACACATACCACACCCATGTAATCACAAAAATGTTAAGACCATACCAATGGTGGTAGCACACAAAAAAACTAAATGGTTGGGGTTCACTGCAGGGATATCACTTATCACTCATGTTTAGCTGGTTCCTTGTCTGTGTGGACACCATTCAGAATCTCTGCTCTCTTGGTAACAGTTCAGAATCTCTGCTTTTCCCTGCTCTCATCAACCAACTGACTTTCCTCTGAATATAAGGGTCCCACCCCTTGCACCACTATTCCAAGTGGCTTTTTAGCAAGTCCAGTTTATTCGTTTTGGTTCACTTATAGAAGCTGATGCTTACAGGGCTGAATATTAGGGTTGTAGTGTAGAGTAGAGTGTAGGACTGGCCAGATATGGGGTGACTTTGACGTAGTTGGCCAGCTTAATTATATTGCAATATTTGGACAAACAATCCCTTTTTTTGTGTAAAGGGTAAGGCATGATTTAGTAGCTGTATGCACAAAATGTCTCTCTTCAGGCAGCCCAGTGGAATGGATGTGCTGGGCATCTTGCACTGGATAAAAAGTCCAACATGAAGGTTCAAAGTGCAACTTCAGGGGGTGCAGACAAGCCCTGTCCCTATCACCTTCCATAGGTTGTAATTGACCCTTACAGACTTATCCAACATGTCAAATGTATGTATGTATGTATTTTTATTTATATAGCACTACTTTTGCATGCAGCACTGTACAGCAGAACAATAAATTAATAGAATAGGCATTAATATAATAAATACAAATAATTACAAAGCACTGTTACAATAAAGATTAAGATCTTAGTGTCAAAGAGACAAAGGATGGAGGTCCCTGTCCTGTAGAGCCTATAATCTAAATTCAAGCACATTACAGAATCTCATGTTTAATATTATACTGTCATAGTCACTTAGCTAATTATTCCCATATATATGATTGTTGCAGTGCAAAAGGTGATAATCAGTAGAATAATACATACGGTTAAGATGCACCCACATATTGTGTTGGTTCATTCCTATGAGACATGCCCTATAGCAATTAAAGGATTACATCATATGATGGGGTAAGTGTTTAGGAGAAATAAACTGCATAGCTTTAGGAAATCTCATATTCTGCTTTTTTTTATAAATAGCACAGAAGTTCTCTGTTTCAGTGACTTTCTAATAGCAGCAGTATTTATAAAAGTGTGTCATTTTTTACTTTCTACACCATCATTTATCATCAATGGGCAAAATCAGGCAGAAAAGAAATCCTGGTCTGAAATATGGCAGCAATCAACAATACATTTGTACTGTTGTTAGCAAGCACTAACATCAGCATTCTATACTTTGCTCCACATAAAAATAATTACACAACTTTATAAAGATGTGTGATACTGCAGCATGCATCATAGCATTAAATTGGTGACGTTTGGTGCACTAATACATATATACATATATATACTGTATATATGTGTCTCCATAGAGTTGTAGAGATATTAGACTGTAGGATGAAAAGGAATTTGGCCCCAAAGAACTACAATATCATTGTATGGATTATAATACGCATATCCTAGGATAGCTGAACATGGAGCTCATTTATCTAGGCAGTATAATGCTACAATTCATGCAATTTAAAAACTAACTGTGAGCACAATGGGGTTCCCTGTAATTATCACCAGATCCACACAAATAATACACAAAATATTGCTCAATACAATACAAACTATGTGTTTGTATGTATGTATGTATATACTTATTTGTGTAGCGTTCCTTGAGGGCAAAGCACTGTACAGCAAAACAATAAATTAGAAGAGCAGACAGGGGGTCATTGCAATAGTGAATACAAATAAGTACAAAAATACAAGACACATAAATATAAAGTACAATTTCAATACAGATTAAGTGCTTACTCTCATGGGTAAAAAGGATGGAGGTCCCTACCTCGTAGAGCTTACAGTCTAAATGGAAGAGTAACATACAGACACAGATCGGAGGGATATTAAGTGCTGTAGGTTACAGTGGGTAACACTGCCATATACTGTAAGTGCCAGTTCCCAGTTCAGGTGTTATGCAAGTGTTCCAAGAGGTATTCTTTGAGTTTAGTTCTGAAGACAGAAGGGTTTAATGAGAGAAACAGCATTAGCAGTGGGGGGTGCAACCAAGTGGTTATAAAGGGCTTTGAAAGTTAACTTCAGCAGGGGAGAGGCCTGTACCCTTTTGGATGAGAGGAGGAGAATTCAGCAGAGAATTTTGGCAGTATTGCGTAAGAAAAAAAAGTGAGACATTTTGACAGTGGTGTTAATATGATCCGAGAAAGAGAGAGAAGAGTCAACGATTACTTAATTAATTGAGCATGCCATCAATAGAGATAGTAAATGGGGGAGTAGGACCAGGCTTAGGTCGAAAGATAGTTAGTTCAGTTTTTGTTGGGTTGAGTTTGAGATGGTGCTGGCTCATCCAGCTGGAGTTTGCTAGATGGCAGTTAGAGATGTGAGCCTCAGTTGTGCACCAGGAGTAAAACACCATGGCAATTTGATTAAAACCAGATTTGCTCCAGCCTATGCATAGTGGAGAGAAGTAATGTGTACATCCTTTTTCCTGCTCTTTGGAATTCAGGATAAGTATTATAAACATAATCAAATGCTGTGGCTCATTTATCAAGAGGCCCAAATGTACAAATGGCATTGTTGCACTCATTTTGCTGGTTATAATGCAAGATATATATATAGTAAAACCATTAGGCGGGGGTGCAATGAGGCTGTGACCACAAAATTCATATAGACAAATACAAGAGTCCTCTGCACTCAACCCATTATCAATATATTTAAGACATTGAGACATTTTGTGCATACTGCTACAAAAAATGTCTTACCCTTTAAACAAAACAGGGATTGTTTGTCCTATATTGCAATATATTTAAGCTGGCCAACTACGTCAAAGTCATCCCATATCTGGCCAGTCCTATGCTCAATTGTATCTGATTCATTAAGAATTCTATTGCTTCATTATACATTTTACAAAGGGACTAGGTTTTACCTGCAACTTACTTGCTGCTTTCAAAGTAAAACTCTCAAACTTGGCTGCCCTTGTATTAGCCACCAGTGGGAGCGCCTGAAAAAATGGTCTGTATGACCAAAATTAAGTCTGTTTCTTCATGGAGATACTAAGCTTTATTTTACACAAAAATTCCTTTAAGTTTCGGGACAGAAAATCCTTGCAATTGCAGGGATTGCACCTGTCTATGCCAAATCTTCTTTGAGTTGGTTTGAAGAGAAGCATGGCTATCATAATTTACCTTCACTCAAGCACTATTGTTTTTGGTGGAGGTATATTGATGATGTGTTTCTCCTATGAAGTGGTCACTTGGACTCCCTATCCACCATGATGCAATTAATGGGGCCCATGTGGATATCAAGTTTCATATGGCTTTTGATCTCCAAAAGTGATCATTTGAATGCAATAATTTGAAATACTGGTGCATGCAAAGATATGTATTAATATATTATTAGCTAATATTACTGCATGTTGCATCAATTGTACAAATTTCTCTGTAACTAACAGGTCCAGGCCTTTGGGGTTGAAGTGAACCCCACCTTTCCTAAGTATGCACTTGTTGCCTCATTATACTGTAACTATAAAAGGGTCACAGTTGCAAGTGTTTTTGCGCACTGCATTGTGGGTATAAAGCATGGTAATTTGGCTACAGAAGCTGCACTTTGTTCATTACATTTAGTTTGACCCTTTTACATGTCTTGCTGCAATACCACCAATATGCTCTATGAAATAAGACACTGAATCTTTATGTTTTTGTAGCCTCTAATTTAACATAATATTTGAGACCAACATAAAGCTGAGATACCTCTCCAGTGACTATGATATTCCATGTTTTCTCCAATACAGCAAAACAAGAATGGCCAAACTTCAGCCATGCTGCTAGTAGCTTTGTAAAAACTGTCACTCTAGTGTCATGACCCATTATACCCCTTCCAATCCATCCAGAACTTCTAGTATGTCTTCATAGTGCTTGATAGAAATGAGTCAGTCATTAGTCTAACAAACTTTCTAAAATGATAATAGACTTACGTAGGTCTCAACACAGAAGTTAAATAAGCTGTAAGAATGTTATAATATGGACGATCTCCATTCCAATCCATAAACTTCAATCCTAGTACAGAGAATCAATGCACAGTACCTGAGCAGCTAAAAGCTTTTGCCTCTAAAATGCAGAGAGGGATCAACCTTATTATGCTCAGCATCCAGAAACAGGCTAATTAGAGTCCTTTGTTATGGAAATACAGCATCAACAATAACAAAAAAAGACAGTACAGTATAATAAGACACGTTTTTGTAGAAATGACTTGTACCTGCATTTATGTACGTATTATTCTCTATAGATTTACTATCCCATGCCACAGCAATAGCAATGGAAACTATTAATATGTGGCATTTCAACTCCAGTTGCTCTGCAGAATGCATTATTACCATATGGCATTTACCAGACCGTTATGTTTCATGGAAAAATATATTTTTGTGCATTATTATTCTAACTTTCAAGTTCATTCCTTTCTAAGACATGGGGGCAGAGCGGGTGATTCTTGCCAGGAACAGTGTGGAATACTATGCCTTTAATAAAGTGCAGCAACTGCCAGCATTTGTAGTATCTTTGAGGGTGTGCTGTTATAGGACTGAAGGGCTGCTAATAGATAAGATGATACATGGATAGATAGATACAGAGAATACATAGGGATAGAAACAAAACAAAACAAAAAGCTTACAATTTAGCCCAAGCCTCAGAATGTTAAAAAGGTCAGTGATTACAATTCCTGGTTTGCAGCACTTGGGTTCTGGGTTTGATTCCATCCAGGGTAGTATTTGCAAGGAGTATGTGCTTTTTTTTTAGCACCCTGTGCCCTACCCTGCACTTTGTAAAGGAAAATATGTATTACTAAAAAATAGATGAACAAGAATTGAGAGTTCCAAAGGAAGAGATTGAATGAAGTGGAGGGAGGCACAGAGTCATGACTTCTAAATGAACTTTATGCCTCGATAGGAAACCTGATAAAAGGTTTAAAGAGGGTGGAGTTTGTTTATATGAAAATATAAAATATGTTTTATGTTTATTTATAAATATTGTTTTATATGCTTAAGCATACAGAAGAATACAGATTTATGACATTAGCAGAGTCTACATGTTATCCAGAAAGCCTGGGATCTAGGATTTTCCAGATAAGGAGTCTTTATGTTTTATATCTCTGTACTGTAAGTCTACTAAAAAAAATTTTAAACATTAAAAAAAAAAACAATAGTATTGTTTGCCTCCGATAAGGATGAATTACAACTTAGTTAATGTCCAGCAAGCTACTTTTTTATTATTACAGAGCAAAATGAAATCATTTTTAAAAATGTGACTTATTTGATTAAAATTGGGTATAAGGGAGACGGCCTGTAATTCAGAGCTTTCTGGATAACAGGTTTCTAGAAAATGGATCCCTTACCTGTACCTGCTGGTCGTAGTTTACAATCTAGCAAATCAGAGTTTTAGAATGTTCTCACTACTAGTGATGGGGGAATTTGCGCAGTTTTGCTTCGCCGGAAAATTAGCGAATTTCGCGCGAAATTTGCAAAACATTCGCGAAACGGCGCCGGCATCTCGTTTTTGACGCCGGCGCCCGTTTTTGAAGCCGGCGTCCGTTTTTTTCGATGCTGGCGAAAATTTTTTATGACGCCAGCAAATTTTCGCGGGCGTTTTGCGAATTTATTCGCTGGCGGCGAATCGCGCAAATTCGCTGTGAATTCACGCCTGGAGAATAAATTCGCCCATCACTATTCACTACACAAGTTAAATGGAATACACTGCAAAAAGGAATGTTTCATATGTGCTTCATATATGGAAATAATGAACTTTCAACAATAGTTTCAAGTGCAACAGTAGTTACTGTTTGGCAAAACATTATTCACATTAGGGTTGGATTGTTCCAGCATGAACCAGATCTCTCTGCTTGTGATTGGCACTGGGCAGTAAGGACTGGTACACTGCTTAGTAGGGGGGCTGTTCTGTGCTGGGCAGTAGCACTGCAGAGGGCAGAATCTGTTTCGACTGCTCGAAAGCAGTCAAGCAAATGATAAATTGGCTGCTTTGATAAACCTGCCAATTCATTAAAACCCTGCAATGGATTGCACGGCTCAAACTGCCATATAATTATCCAGGCACATCATCATACTGTGTCTCAATTGCATTCACTCTGCAGCCCCCGAGGAATTTGTCTATTAATCTGTTATCAGGATTGCTGCAAAAGAAGGAGTCCGCATGTGGACTGCATGAACGGCAGCAAAATGATTTTGACACTTTTTTAAGGTGGGAAAGGTTGACAGGTGGGTTGAAAGGCTGACCACTTCTCACACTGGCGCAGTGCAATGTTACTGCTTGACTGCCATTTACTCAATTTTTCTCAAGGCTGCATGTTTCAAACAAATAACATTAGGCTTTGATGCCTTCTATTTCTGATTCCATTAGTAACCTTTTGTCCACCTTCTTTCATTTCCAGTGTATGTTTTATCATTTAGCACAAACCGAAAAATCCTCTTTTATTTTTTTGGTCGATTTTCAAGTTGATAATGGTAAAATGTATTTTTCTGGACATTTCCCCATTACATTTATAGTACGTTACAATACACCCTTTGGCTTTAATTGGTATACTGTTTTTATCTCTAATTTCCCCTATTCATATGATTTCTACAACACAAGTGATATTAAAATGGATTCAATATCTCAAAAGACCTTAGTAGTAAAATCAAATACAATTTATTTTTCTCAGAATTTCTAAAGCCTTTGGCATGACCTGATTAGTAACTGTGTTAGAAAAAATCACTAAAAAGCTATGACGATGTAGAATCACTTTAAAAGAATTATCTTAAGGGAAAACTATACCCCCCAAACAATGTACGTCTCTATAAAAAGATATTACATAAAACAGCTCATATGTAAAACCCTGCTTCATGTAAATAAACCATTTTCATAATAATATACTTTTCTAGTAGTATGTGCCATTGGGTAATCATAAACAGAAAATTGCCATTTTAAAAAATAAGGGCCGCCCCCTGGGATCGTACGATTCACTGTGCACACAAACATACCAACAAACCATATTTGTTAGATCACATGAGCCAATTAACAGACAGAGTTGTGTCTTTTGCTTCAACACTTCTTCCTGTTACAATTAGGGTCAAATTCATTAAGGGTCGAATATCGAGGGTTAATTAACCCTCGATATTCGACTGGGGAATGAAAATCCTTCCACTTCGAATATCGAAGTCGAAGGATTTTGCGCAAATACTTTGATCGAACGATCAAAGGATTTTAATCCAACGATCGAAGGATTATCCTTCGACCAAAAAAAGTTAGACAAGCCTATGGGGGACCTTCCCCATAGGCTAACATTGAGCTCGGTAGCTTTTAGGTGGCGAACTAGGGGGTCGAAGTTTTTTCTTAAAGAGACAGTACTTCGACTATCTAATGGTCGAATAGTCGAACGATTTTTAGTTCGAATCCTTCGATTCGAAGTCGTAATCGATGGTCGAAGTTGCCAAAAAAACACTTTGAAATTCGAAGTTTTTTTTCTTCTATTCCTTCACTCAAACTAGAGTTGTAGTATTTATGGTCAGGTGATCTCAGATCAGCACACAGACCACCATGAAATGGTGGCTCAAGGCAAAACATGTAAAAGGGCAAGATTTACTTAAATATATATTCCAGTTTGGTAAGATTCTTTAATATGCCACTTAATATGATATAAACTATCTGTTGCTTAAAGTGGACCCGTCACCCAGACATAAAAATCTGTATAATAAAAGTCCTTCTTAAATTAAATATGAAATCCAATTTCTTTTTTTATTAAAGCATTCATAGCTGTTGTAAACTCATTTAAAAATATCAGCTGTCAATCAAGTATTGCCTACCCCTCCTCTATGCCTAGGCATAGAGGCGGGGCAAGCAATTACTTTCACTTTCCATTCAGCACTTCCTAGATGTCACTGCTCTCCCTACATTCCCCCAGCTCTCTTAACCATTTAATTGTGTAACCAGTGCATGGGGATGGACATTGGGTCCCTGTCCCCTGGTGCACAACAAGATTCTGAGATGATACAAGGCTTGCCTTAATAACAGTGTCCACAAAATGGCTCCTGCCTGCTTGCTATAATTATGAGTTCCCAGACTGATGGAAACAAGATTCAAATAATTTCTACAGTGTAATTAAAGTTCATTTTGCTTGACTAACATTATAAAATAGGATTTGGATAATTTTGTTTGGGTGACAGGTCCCCTTTAAGTGTTCATTTGGGGCTATAGTTTTCCTTTAAGGTGCCATATATTCTTTCAACCCCTCAGTGGATGGGTCATGTTGGCAAGGCTGTATTTATATATATATAGGCACCCAAGGGCCTGTGCCTAGAAGAGCAACTGTAAAAGGGCAGCCCTTGGGTTCCTATATCACAAATTAAAATTTTTTAATAAAAATAAAACATCTCTCTCTCAGCCACCAGAGACTCGTGGATGAATCCGGCAGCTATACTGTGCAGGAGGTAAAGATCATTGCAACTCTTCCTATGTCTACTTTAATACATGTATTTATATTTAGAGTATATTCCTTGAAACTGACACTTTGACTGCTCCTGCATAACCAACATAGGTAATGACAGCATTGCTAGTAGACATACATTGATGGACTGATATTGTAGGCAAGACACAAGTAGCAAAACTACCATTTCTTTTGTGGAGAGAGGCAAGTAAGCCAAGAAATAATTATGGGAAAATAAACAATTAATAAACTGTACGTAGGCTAAAGGAAAAAATTTGTTAGCCTATGGAGAGTGGAGAAACAAAAGAGGCACTTTTTACATATTTCTACCCCTACCTTTTCCTTTTGAAATCGGCATTTTATTTAAAAATGTCAAGTTTGCTTTAAAATGGAGTTTGCAATGGAACAGCTGAATAAAGCCTGTACATGGAATAGCTAGCAGCGTCTAACTGTGACTCCTACAGAATACGAGGAGGTGTGTTCTATTGCCCTCCCTTACTATTAAGGGGTGTTGTGCCCTTCTCAATATAAATTTTCCAATTTCTGCAAAAAATGCAGTTAGATTGAGGCTTCCATGGAAACAAATGCTTTTGATTCAGACCTTGAAAACTTCTGCAATGTCCCTGTCATTTTTTTCCTAGCAAAAGCTGGCTTTTACATGCAAAGTCAAAATGTGGTAGATTGAAAAAAAAAGCATGTACAGAACAAGGCCAAACTCATTAAGCGAAACTGGATAAGCATTACTGTACTCTGTAGCAAAAGCACAGGGGGCCTCTGAGTAAAAAATGAGCGTAGTCCTTTTAATTGCAGTTCAAATGGTTTCCACATGTATGGCTCTCCAGCAGTTTAAGGGGCTGATTCACTAAGGGTCAAATATCGAGGGTTAATTAACCCTCGATATTCGACTGGGAATTGAAATCCTTGACTTCGAATATCGAAGTCGAAGGATTTAGCGCAGATAGTTCGATCGAACGATCGAAGGATTATTCCTTCGATCAAACGATTAAATCCTTCGAATCGAACGATTCGAAGGATTTAAATCCAACGATCGAAGGAATATCCTTCGATCAAAAAAAGTTAGGCAAGCCTATGGGGACCTTCCCCATAGGCTAACATTGACTTCGGAAGCTTTTAGATGGCGAACTAGGGGGTCGAAGTTTTTTTTAAAGAGACAGTACTTCGACTATCGAATGGTCGAATAGTCGAACGATTTTTACTTCGAATCCTTCGATTCGAAGTCGTAGTCGAAGGTCGAAGTAGCCCATTCGATGGTCGAAGTAGCCCAAAAAAAACTTCGAAATTCGAAGTTTTTTTACTTTTAATCCTTCACTCGAAGTTAGTGAATCGGCCCCTAACTGTATCCATATCTTCATTATATCAATGCACTGCTGGTGGCAGAAGTGTTGCACTAATGCTAGAATGCTAATTGAAAAAAGGGTAAAATCTTACATTTCTTTCACCCTGGATAAGAACTGAATTGAATCTATGGCTTTTAGGTTCACATGGTCCATATCCATCAGTCAATGGGGTATATTTATCAAAGAGTGAAGTCCCCTAGAGTGAAATTCCGCCACTTTACATTCATTTCTATGGGATTTTTACAAGAGTATTTATCAATGGGTGAAAGTGAAAGTTCACCCCTTGATAAATACGCCTTAAAAATGCCATAGCAATTAATCTAGGGAGGCGGAATTTCACTCTAGAGGACTGTGGTGATCTCTAACTTCACTCTTTGATAAATATCCGCCATGAGTGTTCAATCCCCAGAATAATCACCTTGCAAGGGGTCTTAGACTCATTGGCACTAAGTACAGGGAAGTATAGGTGGAACATGTGCATGTATGTTGCATCTAGAGGTTGTGCTGTAGAAAATGCAAACACACACAGCAATATGCATTTGTTGAGAAATATGGTTGTTTGGCAAGCATTTATATTTGCTGTACTGGTGCTATTACCCAACCAGTTAATTTGTCTCTGACTCATCCCAGGCTACATACTGTAGCTTTGTCATCTGTTGTCTGGATATTGGTAAGTTCCGCCTTGCAACTAACCTCACGTTTTAGTAATTTATGATTACCTTTATGCTGGAATCAGCTTTTAAATGGTGATACTTCATACACACAAGCCTTGTACACAGCATACAAAATAAAGTGGCTTTACTTAAAATGCAAGACATTAGCAGACCCCTTGTCCCTCAAATACAAGTTCTGCTGTATGATAGTCATGCTACTGTATACTGTATTCTTATAAATTATCCTCAGCTATGCCAGCAACTTCATTTACTATCTGCTGGGCAGGGTACAAAGTGAAAAACCCACCATGTTTTTTTTTCACTTAGCTCCTTAAAGTGGACACCCAGACACAAAAATCTGTATAATAAAAGTCCTTTTCAAATTAAACATGAAATCCAATTTCTATTTTTTATTGAAGCATTCATAGCTGTTGTAAGCGCATTTAAACATCTCAGCTGTCAATCAAATATTGTCTGCCCCTCCTCTATGCCCAGAGCATAGAGGAGCGCATAGACGGCATAGAGGGCATAGAGGGCATAGGCCCTGGGCATAGAGGCGGGCAGACAATTACTTTCACTTTCCATTCAGCACTCTCCTCATTTCACTTTCCATTCAGCACTCTCCCCACATTCCCCCGTTCTCTTCACCATTTAATTGTGTATCCAGGACATGGGGATGGACATCAGGTCCCCCATTCTGGTGCACAAACAAGATTCTGAGAAGATTGAAGGCTTGCCTTAATAACAGTGTCCACAAAATGGCTCCTGATTACTTGCTATAATTATGAATTCCCAGACTGGAGGAAACAAGATTCAAATAATTTATATAGTGTAATTAAAGTTCATTTTGCTTGACTAATGTGATAAAATGGGATTATGAATATTTTTCTTGGGTGACAGGTCCCCTTTAAGGTAGAAAAGTCCTGAAGGTCTTTGAACTACATCCGCCCCATGAATACAGCATTTCCTGTGTTCTGGCCAAGGGGAGACACACTCGTCCCCTCACTTGTCATTAAGGAACAGAGAAGAAATGACCCCCCTTAGTGCTGACAGTTACAGCAGAGCTGCCTTGTGCCTGCCAGTGATGTGCTCTGCTCTCATGCTGGACTTTTTTATTTAGTGAGTGGTACCAAGTGCAGCCAGACCCAGAAGAGGAATGCTTTTTGAATGAGCACTAAAATGGAGTGTTTTTGCACCCCCTTTAGTGTTCTTACTCTTCTTTAAAAAAATCTCTGTTCTAAAATGAGCCATCTATTCTTTAGTAAGTCATGCCTTCTGTCACATAAGCCACTGAAACTTGTGTATTGCAAAAATAATGTATCCCCTGTACAACATCAACCTTCATCAAGTTGTATGTCCTGTATACAATTTCTCCATTATCCAAGTGAAACACATACATCAAATAATGCTTTAATGGAGTAATTCATTCTATTTAAATGCATTCATCTTAAACTTTAAATGTTTAAAGTAAAGCAATTATGAATAACATATGTAACAGTATGTAAAAGCCCTCTTGGCTGCTCTGTGTAAAAGCTTTCAATTCCTATGAAAAAAAAATACAATGTATACAGGAAGTAATTTAATCCTCCATTGCCCTATATGACAAGACTAAACAAGGCAGCATTATCACAAAGCTGCAATACACACACATCTGTTATACAAAAATCAGCACACTCAAGAAGGAACCTTAATAAGCAAGAGGCCCAACTTACATTTCAACAGCCTCAAGGCTGCATGTTGGATAATCCTACTAAAACTTGTCAACACCATGCCGGTTCATCAATTCGAATATATTGCCTAGATTTGCCTCTGCACGACAGCCCCCCCCCTTCCTGCATCTTTTTTTTGCTGCAGTGGTGCAACTTTGCTCTTTGTTAGTATTTGGAACCTCTGGATCTATTTGCTAATTTGGGTCAGTCTTATACAAAAACAGTTATAAAGAAAGAAAAAAAACACGTAATAAACTATTAAGCAATTTAATGCTAAGCAAAGATTACTTGTGCAATTTTTGGCATAATTTGCCAGGTTTTATACCCAAAATGCAACTTTTCTCCTTAATTCCACTGTATTTGCAACCACTACAAACCAAGGCATATATAACCAATGCATATTTTAGTAAATGGCAGCAAATAAGGTGCAATCGTTCGGAAACAGATCCACACAAACACAGAATGATGCCGTCGGGGGATTGACCCCTTTTATTATGCCACCGAAAATTTAACATTTCAGGGGGGGAAATCCTCCCTTCATCAGTATTCACCCTCCCCCAAAACTTTGAATTTCGGGTGGCATAATAAAAGGGGTCAATCCCTCGACTGCATCATTCTGTGTGTGTGTGGATCTGTTTCCAAACGATTGTTGTTGCTAGGGGACCCAGCCGGGCCAACAGAGGACCAGTACCACCATTGCAGTATAAGTGAATCAAAGGTGTGTGGTGGAATAATTACATTTCATTCAAGAATATAAGGTGCATCATGCAGGAAGATTGGTCACTTTTTGCTTGTGGTGGAACCAGAGAGCAAAGTAAGGTGGTGGCAGGGACGAAACTATGATATAATAAGGTGGTGGGGCAATGGCATATCCAATGCCCACATTAACTCTTGTCTTGTGAGTATAACACCGGGAGTAGTGCGGTTTTATGTTTTGGTTTTCACTAAACTACAATACAAGCCTTCGGCAGCACTGTGAAGTGTGGGTCCTATTTTGTCACTTTTTTCTCATTTTTTTCCTTTTTCAATTTTTGTAATTTTTTATTTTTTCAATTATTCATTATTTAAGTTTTTCATTCACTGAATAATCACCATATGTTTACTTGATACTATTTTTCACTTATGGAAAATATATTTTAGCTGACTAAGCACAAATTCAATATAAAAGAAGCAAAAAAAATGCTACACTGTATTATTTGTATTTTTCTGTTTTCCCCCCTGAATAATCTGTGGTTTCATAGTTCCACTCTGGGTTCCAATGATAGAGTAACAATCCCTGAAGTAGTCTTTTATTAAACTAAAGTACAACATAGCATACTAAACGTATAGCATACTACAGCAATGATCATGTTCATGGCAGGAGAAAATGGTGTGCAAAAAACTTAAAACCACATAGTCAACACAAAATCAATTACTGATAACAATATCGTTAATCTATTAGGAAGCCATGGCTGTTATAGCACAGATATTTCATACAAACAGCCCATTGAACGCAGACAAACCCCACCATTTGTGTGTTCAACTAAGGAAATGAACTCATAGCCCTGTATATTCAATGACAGCACTCTAGTCATTAACATCAAGCAATGTGCTATCAGCACTAAGGCTACCCAGAGTCTGGGTATGAGTTCAGTGTTGGAATGGATAAGTTATAAAGAACAAAGGCTGCTAAATTCAGCTTCCATTTTGCAGTTTATTTTGTTAGCTTCCAGGCAATGATGTCTGCCTGGGATATACAGAGTGAAAACATAGAACATGCTGTTAATTGACTCAACTTTAAACATGGCTTGATTCCCCACAGGCAGCAGACATCAATAAAGATTATTTTCCCAAAACCGCTGTTTATAATGGACTTTTATCACTGAAGTGCATTTTTAATGAAGTAATTCAACAGCTGCTCTGGTTCCGCTTATGTGATTAGGAAAAAAAGAGAGAAAATACAATCACGAGCTACAGCAAACAATAGGAATTTTGAAAACGAAATTACAATGTAATTAGTCATTTTTAGCTCAACAAACATGACTAGCGCTCACCTCTGCTTAACCCTTTTCTATACAGACACCCCTTTCAGCAGGTTAGAACATGGGTGCACCCATGGGTGCAAGGAAGCTCTGTCCTTACTTGCTCACCTGAATGACAAACAAGTTAGGGGATGGGTAAGGTGCGTAGGGGTTACACCTATGTCCCCCACCACTCATAAATACAGTGCTGCCAAATAAAAGCTGCACTACGTTCATAAGGGGAACTCAGGTAATTGCTGAAGCTATTATGGCAATTTATTTGGTTTTTGGTCAAACCTTTCATACATAATTCAGTATTCAGTCACCACAACCACCCAAAAAGAGAGAGGGTAAGATGTGATTTTTGGGCAAAGTTCAAAAAAATATATGTGTCTGTCTATAAATATATATATATATTTATGATACAAATGAGAAGATTGGTGAATGTGTGGTTAAGGGAATGACCTTATGATGACAGTGGGGTTGTAGAGCTACTGCTTGTCTTTATTTTACGCGGCCTTTGATTTTACGTGGCCGTTGAGCAATAACTTCATCTGGGACATCCTTATCTCCTGTATCAGTGTTTGTATGATACAGGTATGGGATCTCTTATCCGGAAACCCATTATACAGAAAGCTTCAAATTACAGAAAGGCCATCTGCCATAGACTAATTTTTATCCTAATAATCCAAATTTGTAAAAAAGATTTCCTTTTCTCCGTAATAATCAAACAGTACATTGTACATGATCCCAACTAAGATATAATTAATCCTTATTGGAAGCAAAACCAGCCTATTGGGTTTATTTAATAGCTACATTATTTTCTAGCAGAAGGTATGAAGATCCAAATTACGGAAAGATATTATTATTCGGAAAACCCCAGGTCCCAAGTATTCTGGATAACATGTCCCATACATGTATCTGAATGACTGATGTATACACCCTTCTGTTCCATGGTTTTGGGGAATATATTGTTGCGTTATAAATATGAGTCAATAATAATAATACAGGTATGGGAAACCTGTTATGCAGAGAGCTCAGAATTACGGGAAGGCCATCTCTCATAGACACCATTTTATTCAAATAATTCAAATGTAAAACAATTCCTTTTTTCTCTGGGTAAATAGATAGGCTGTGTGAAATAAAAAATGTTTCTAATATAGTTAGTTAGCCAAAAATGTGATTGTAGAAAGACTGGAGTGACTGGACATCTAACATTATAGCCAGAACACTACTTCCTGCTTTTCAGCTCTCTTGGTTTCCACTGGTTGATTACCAGGTAGTAACCAATTAGTTGCTTGCTTGAGGGGAGGGCACATGGCTTATAACTGTTGCTTTTGAATCTGAGCTGAATGCTGAGGATAAATTGCAAAATCACTGAACAGTTATGTCCCATGTGACCCCCCTTCAAGTCGCTGACTAACTCAGAGTTAGAGAGCTGAAAAGCAGGAGGTTGGATTCTGGCTATTATGTTAGACATTCAGTCACTCCAGCCTTTATGCATTATATTTTTGGCTAACTAACTATATTAGAAACATTTTTAATCTTGCACAACCTATCTATTTACCCAATTTTTATTTTTATACTGAACTGTTCCTTTAAAGTGATACTGACACAAAAAAACTAATTTTCAAAATATGAATATACATCAAAAGTTACCTATAGGTTGTGTTGACCATTTTGTGCTGATAGTTCTTCTTTTGAAAGTAATTGTTACTTGGGGGCAGATTCACTAAGGGTCGAATTTCGAAGTTAAAAATACTTCGAAATTCGACCCTCGAATTGAAATCCTTCGACTTCGAATATCGAAGTCGAAGGATTTAGCGCTAAACGTTCGTTCGATCGATCGAAGGATTTTTCGTTCGATCGAACGATTAAATCCTTCGAATCGAACGATTCGAAGGATTTTAATCCAACGATCGAAGGAAAATCCTTCGATCAAAAAAAGTTTAGCAAGCCTATGGGGACCTTCCCCATAGGCTAACATTGACTTCGGTAGGTTTTATCTGCCGAAGTAGGGGGTCGAAGTTTTTTTTAAAGGGAAAGTACTTAGACTATCGAATGGTCGAATAGTCGAACGATTTTTCGTTCGATTCGTTCGATTTCGTTCGAATTCGAACGAATTTAACCAATTCGATGGTCGAAGTACCCAAAAAATACTTCGAAATTCGAATTTTTTTCATTCGAATCCTTCACTCGAGCTTAGTGAATCGGCCCCTTGGAGTTCGTAAACCCCTCTGAATGTCCCTTCTCAGCCTATCAGTGACAGTTTCTAATGCTAACGGACTACTGCAGCAAATATGGCAGCCCCCTCAAAGAGGAATATGCGGGATCAGTTCGGTAATGTAAGAGCATCTATCAAACACTTTTATATCAAACGTACAGTATATATAGCATGCAAATACAATATTGTGATTGGTAAAACTGTTTTATTTCTGGTGTCAGTATCTCTTTAAGGTATGAAGATCCAAATTATGGAAAGATCCCTTAACATGTCCCATACCTGTAATAAATTTACCAGTCCCAGATTTTAAACGTACCGTAATAATTTTTAGTTGGGTTTTCTGGCAGAGGTAAATACAAATATTCTGAGTAGTCTATTTGGGAAGTGTGATTTGGTGTGTGATTCAGTAGTCAACAAAAAAAGTAGATGTGCACTTAATATTGCTATAAACAATTGCAAATTCTGTTTTCTGCTAACATTTTGGTGGCTTTTCTGAAAACTTATTCAAATCAGTGCATGAAATTGCAAACTGGAGAGCTGCTGCTAAATACAAGCTGAAAAAATAAAAAACATTACTCTCTACATCATACTAAAAGTTAATTTAAAGGTGAAGGACCCCTCTGAAAACGAGGGAAGACTACAATGGTCTGTTTAGCAAGAGCCCAGTAAATCTACGCTCCTATGACTATACCTAATGGACAACTGTACACAATTTATGATGAATGGGCACGGAAATGTAAAAATAAAATGTCTTTTTGTTATTGCATCTCTTACTTTGTATTTAGATGTTTGTACCGTAACCTTTTCACTTATAAACTGATTAAACTGGCGGCAAATCCAGCAAATCAAACAAAATAATCGCTCAGTGTTACTAGAAAGTCATTCTCATCAGCTGTGAATAGGTCGGCTAACGTGATTTTTTTTTTCAGATCACAGAGTGCAGGCTATACAGATCTAGCCCTGCGTATGAATAGAAAAGGAATACAACTGTGCAGAGTAGACTAATAATGGCACATTATTCTGCACAATGGTTCATTGTAGATCTTAAGTATTTGTGCTTGCAGTAATCATCTTTTTCTGTTGGAATCCCAGCGCGTTTTATTATAAAGCAGTTTTTTCCCTT
The DNA here is from genome assembly GCF_017654675.1 of Xenopus laevis. Taxonomy (NCBI): domain Eukaryota; kingdom Metazoa; phylum Chordata; class Amphibia; order Anura; family Pipidae; genus Xenopus; species Xenopus laevis. The sequence goes on along the minus strand of NC_054376.1, from coordinate 44,492,320 downwards.
CTGTATTCCATTTAATTAATGGGGATTGCAATCAGAAAAAAGTACTGAGCAAAATAAAAATAGGTTTTATGCTAGGCCTTGTTGCCATCGTTTGCACACTCCAGTTGGGTTGCTGTTCATGGCCTCTGGTCACTTTACTGGTAGGTTTCAAATTTTTCAGTAGCCTTGATTTTGTGTCATCCTGCATTGAGGGCAGAAAAAAAAAACATTTTAATCCAAATCACAAAATCAGTAATCCCTTATGTGAGAAAGGGCCCAATTAAAACACACCCCTTAGAATCTGCAGGCACTCAAGACAAATACACTTTATGCCTTAAAATTGGGTTTAAATTGGCTACTTACAAGGTCATTTGCTCGAAGACAGCACAGAAATGGTTGTTCTTTAATGAAATACATATCAATGTTTATGTATATTTCTTAAAAGAAATAACATTTTGATAAGAATTGTTTGCAATAGAGGTGGCCAGTTTATTGATTCCTCTTTTGGGTATATTTATCAGAGTGAAGTTAGAGATCTCCACAGTCCACTAGTGTGAAATTCTGACACTCTCTTGGGATTTTTAAAAAAAGTATTATTCACCCTTTGATAAATATGTCTTTCAAAATCCCATAGAAATGAGAGTGGCGGAATTTATCTCTAGCAGACTCTGAGATCTCTAACTTCACTCTTTGATAAATATACCCCTATGTCTGTTTTTTCCCTTCTGGTTAGAAGACAGGGAGCAGAGGAAGAGCGTACTTTCCTGTTCTGACTCGCACTCGACCTTAACCCAAATTGATCACCCACAGAACAACAAACGCTTTATATTCATTCCCAAGGGATTATTAGAATCCTATTTATCAATGGAGTTCACTATTTGATACATATGCATTTAAAAATCCCGTGGAAATGAATAGAAAGTGATTAAGTTTTTCTGTGGTGAGCTCTAAATTCACACTTTGATAAATCTGCCCCTTAATTATGCAGAACTATAGGTTCCATGCCGGATGCTGCCACTTTGAAGGGTGATTTGTCAAATTTGAAAACTGAGCAGCAAATTGGAAAATGAGGTTGATAAATGCAAGGTTGTGCATTTACAAAAATATTAGAAAAATAATATAAATGCAAGTTATACACTAAATGGGAGTGGTAGTTCATTAAATGAGAAGGATCTAGGGGGTTTTGTAGATAACAAGTTATCTAATTCCAGGCAGTGTCATTCTGTGGCTACTAAAGCAAATAAAGTTCCGTCTTGCATAAAAAAGGGCATTAACTCAAGAGATGAAAACATAATTATGCCTCTTTATAGGTCCCTGGTGAGGCCTCATCTGGAGTATGCAGTGCAGTTTTGGACTCCGGTCCTTAAGAGGGATATAAATGAGCTGGAGAGAGTGCAGAGACTAAGTGCAACTAAACTGGTTAGAGGGATGGAAGACTTAAATTATGAGGGTAGTGTCAAGAGAGGATAGAATCCTTGAGGCAGGAGCTGTATGTGCCTTGGGAACATGTAAAGGAAATGTAGGAAAAAGTTGATGAGGGCAAAGATCCAGACTGGTTCAGGTGCAGAGCAGAACAGGATGGAGAGGGCAAAGATCAGGACTGGCCTAGGCAGGATGAAGAGGGCGACGACTCAGGACAGTTACAGACTGGAAGGAGAAGGAGTGGAACAGGAACAGACTGGATGGGACAGGACGGTGCGGGCATAGATCAGATCAAACTGGGGATAGAGTGCAGAAGGAGACTAGGGCAGGATAGCAGAAGAGGACTGGAGAGCAGGATAGGGAGAGAGGACTAGTGAGATGAGGGGCTACAAAGTACTGTGCTAAACAGTTTCTCTGTTGCAACCTAGAATTCCAGGTTGAAAAACATTTTACAAATTGAATTTAACAGCATTTGTTGCTGCTGCTGCCACTGTGAGACCAAAGCACAGTATTTTGCTGTAAATATGAAGAATATGTCCATGTTCCTGAATTCTATGTGCTGCCGTTTGCATGCATCTGTATGACTTGAAAAAAAGAGACAAATGGTGATCATATAACATTATGGTTTTAGTAAACTCACAGCTTTTAAACAGTTTAAAAGAAGAGGCATTGCTCTGATAATACACACAATCTTGAAGTCACATGTACAGGTATGGGACCTATTATCCAGAATGCTCTGGACCTGGGGTTTTCCGGATAACTTCATACCTTAAGTCTACTACAAAATCATGTAAACATTAAATAAACCCAATAAAATGGTTTTGCTTCCAATAAGGATTAATTATATCTTAGTTGGGATCAAGTACAAGCTACTGTTATATTATTACAGAGAAAAAGGAAATAATTTTTAAAGATTTGATTATTTGATTACAATGGAGTCCATGGGAGACGGCCTTTCCGTAATTCAGAACTTTCTGGATAACGGGTTTCCGGATAACGGATCCCATACCTGTATTACAAAGGGATACAAAGTCTGGACATCATAAAGGGAAAGGAGCACCTATATAAATATTTTCATGTTTCCAGTGGTGCACAAAAAAAATGCTCCAGCAGATTTAATCTTAAAATCCTAGAAAGTCAACATGTCTAGAATGAGGTTTAGTGAATGCAACTGTAATTACAGATCTACAAGTATGGGACCTATTATCCATAATACATAAGACTTAGGGTTTTCAACAAAAGGGATGTGTGTGTAACAGAACACACCTTAATATTATTTATAATTGATATTAGTATATATCAAACTGAATAACTACAATGAGAAATGGAATTGCAGGATTTTAGCTTTCTGGATATCAGGTTTCCAGAAAACAGATCCCATCTCTGTACTGTATCTCAGATCCTCAATAGTGATGGGCGAATTTATTCGCCAGGCACGAATTCGCGGCGAATTTGCGCGATTCGCCGCCAGCGAATAAATTCGCGAAACTCCCGCGAAAATTCGCTGAAAAAACGGGCGCCGGCGTCGGGAAAACGGGCGTCGGCATCAAAAACGAGACGCCGGCGCCGTTTCGCGAATTTTTCGCCGTTTCGCGAATTTTTCGGCGAAGCGAAACGGCGCAAATTCGCCCATCACTAATCCTCAATAAATAAGTTTAATGCAAATTGGTCTGTCTATTCATGTCGAAGTGGTACTTCATTTAGAGTCATCGTTTAAGTCTGCTGGCCAATAATGATCGCCCATGTAATAGTCATTGTCCGACACCTCACTTGTTTTTGGACTAGTGGAAGAGCTGATTTGGGAGCAACTCCGAAGCATCTCCTCCCGTTGATCCTCAACTAATTTGTACAGTTCCAAAGAGGCTTGGGCATCTTCTACAGAACAATGGCCATTTCTGACAACCTGAGGCAAAGGAGAAGGACAAGACATATACAACAGTTCATTCCAATGTAAGCTTAAAAGGATACTGTCATGATTTTTATGGTGCAGTTTTTATTTCTAAATTTCCGCTGCAAATAATTCACTCCACCATATACAATTTTATTACTGAACCAACAAGTATATTTTTTCCACTTGTAATATTGGTGTGTAGGAGCCATCTCAGGTCATTTTGCCCGGTCATGTGCTTTCAGTCAGTGCTGCACTACGGAACTGCTTTCAGGCAGGCTATTGTTGTGACATAATCCCGTTAAATATCATATTAAACAAACTGAATAGACAGAGAGAGTTATAGTTGTAGAGTAAGTGTTGGCATTATGAGTAACACCACATGTAACTAGGGTTGCCACCCGCCAAAAAACACCTGCCAAGGCCGGGGCCAGTATTACAAATTTACCGGCAATGCAGTTGCCGGTAATTTGTAATACCCTTTAAAAAAAGCCCTCGGCCTGCCCCCAATTCGCACAGAACTTATCTTTTTTGCAGTGTTCTTGACATCGGGACGATGTTGCTCCGCCCCCTTTCATGGCACACTGCGTATCCCAGCCCACTTTTGCGTCATGGTCCGTCCCCTTTTTGTGCCCGCCCCCCACCGGCCGGTAATTTTTTTCAGTAAATGTGGCAACCCTGCATGTAACTGTTATAGAATCTGAACTGAAATGTTTAAGCTGAACTCTGTATATGTACTTTAAACCTATACATTTTTTTAGTCCTATACTTTACTGTTTCCTGAAAGGATGCCATGCAACATTTTTTATTTGCCTTTTCATTTGTGTAATAAATATATTAAGAGGTGCAGGAGTGTGGTTACCTCATGCCCTTCTCTCTATGAAAGTGTTTCTGGCTTAAGCGATGTGTGAAGTGCCATTGAGTCTCAGACTGGCTGACTACAATTATAACCTTGGTTAATAGGGTTTAAAATGAAAGCATAACTTCTTTGTATTCCTTACAGCTGGTACAGAGATAACCGGTCTCATGTGTCCCTTTATTAAAGGGCAACTGCAGAAGATATTTTCTATAGTTAGGAGAAAGATAAATATTTTAAGTGAATTTCCTGTAACATCTTCCAGTCACACTTAATAGGAAACTGCCTTCGTAGTATATAAGGCCAAAATGTTATTCTTAGATCAGAAGGTACCAGGGTGAAACTCTGAAAAACCTACAACATTTTGTAGCTACTCAGTGTGCACATAGCCAACTGTGGTTCTTACCTTGTTAAAGGCAAGGGATTTTAAAGAGGCCCTTGTATTTTCTGGAAGTCCTGCAATTTCTTTCATTGAACGGATTTTGCTTGTGTCTCGAGTCTGGGATGAAAGTATTTCAGAGCCTTAAAATCATTATGCAGTGCATGTCCAACCACTCGCTTGTCCTCAAGTATCTTCAGAATCTACAAATGCAAGTTACAGATTACCACAAATTGCATATGACATGATATGGTGGAAAAGCCTTTTTGCCTTTCAAACAATTTGCTCTTATAGGCAGCGTGCTAAATATAGAGTTGAAATGCTGATAATGCTACAAAAAATGTTGGGATGATTTTCTCATACAGAAGTCCAATTGCATAAGTATAATGCATTAGCATATGCATGGTCTATGATGTAACACAATTCTTGGCTTACAAAAAAAGGTGTCTGTGATGTATGTATGGTTTATACAGGAATAGAGAAAATGAAAAACAGAGTGATGTAACATCAAGAGGTTGCAACTTTTATATGGTCAAAAAATGAATATGCTTTATATCTATTTATATATCCATCAGTTTACTTAAATGGGCTTTTGGAATTTATTTTATTTTATAGTACCCTCCCTAATGTTCTTTGAGTCTGAACTTTTTTTTTTATTTATTAATTATTGACCCAAGTCATTAATACTTATAGCTACAGCAAGATTACCCTTAAATGAATTAACTCGATAAAAATACAATGTATGATGTCATACAAATAGATCAACTGACCACTTGACCATGAAAAGGACCATCATATCGTGGAAATTGTAGCTGGATAGCCCCAGTCTGAAGCTTTACAAAATGTTGATACCAATAACATCTGTACCTGCCACTTGGCAGAGTACCCAGACGACCACAGGGTACTACTACGGCCCAAGGAACAGGTATGTTTTAGTTCTTTGCAGTTATCTTAGAGAGAACCACAGCAAACAGAACTGCTAAAAATGGTTTTACATTCATCTGAAATCTGTCCATGGCAGATGCTGCTACCAATGGGTAGTAATTGTTAGGAAACACGCATGGGTAGTTACAGCCTACTGGGTAGAGATATCTATTATGGGTAAAATAGAAGGTAGGTTCTACAGGGCAAATCCTTTAGAAAAACCTATATGCTATAGCTATAGTTATGGTTAATGTTAGGGATGCACCAAATCCACAATTTTGGATTCTGCTGAACCCTTAAATCCTTCGCGAAAGATTCGAACCAAATCAAATTCTAATTTGCATATGCATAGTCACACGAATATTGTGAATTTCAGGTAATATACAGCAGCCCAGAGCATGTGCAATGTTTAGGCTAATGGCAGAAGGCTCATTTGCATACTGGAAGCTCAACATATACCTTCCTGTTGTGGAAACCAACAAGACCATTCCGATTATATTCCTTTCAGAGCTCTGATGTTTTCAGAACTAGCATTCATATGCCGAGAAAAGTCGTTCAGCTGTCTCCGCCCCTGTATTTGTGTGTTCAGGCAAAGAATTAGCCAGTCAGCAAACAAACAGATGCAAAAATGTAAAGTGTGTGTTTTCATGCTGAAATCTACTCTGTGTCTTTGCTGACAGGCTGATCCCATGCTTGAAGGCAGCAGAATGTCTTCTTTCCCCTGACATATGTGTACACCAGGAAAACAACCTGTGTGCTTACTCCTGGGTGTAATAAAAGTAGAGCAGTAACCCATAGCAACCAACAAGATGTTTGCTTTTAAACAGATGAACAGTAAATTGTACCTGCTGATTGGTTGCTATGGGTTACTGCTCCTGGTCAAACAAAGTGCCTTTTATTACATCACCCCCTTAGTCTTCACTTCTAAAGGGCTATGGTTGCATTGGGCTGGCAGAGAAGCCCAAAATGATAAGAGTGTAACAAGTGAAGACTTTATTTCTCTAAATTGAGTTCTCTGAATTTATAAAAGCTTTAAAAAAAGCAGCTTATCTGCAAAACACATATTTGAAAAACCAACTAAATCATTAATAAAACATTTTCAAAAGTTTTTGTTTTTTTTAATTAGACTGCTTCTAGTGTGCTTCTGGTAGCAGCTGCCTTTGACAGTTTATCTGGGACCCAGAGTCTGGGTATTCCATGCTACAGAGTGAAATGTTTTAGTACTGACCTTGCAATTAATCGCTCTGTGGTTATATGTAAAATAACGTAGAAACTCGGGAACGTTGGCATATTAGAAGTCACACAGGAGTTCCAATGCCTTATATAGGCATGAGGCTACAGAATGACTTTAGAAGGGTATGATACACCAAGGAAGTGAGTGATAATTCTGCCACATAATTACTTATAATGCAATGAATATGAGAGGCACAGTGACTCAGTGGGGCTCATTTATAAACACTGGGCAAATTTGCTGCAGTCTAGAGGCAGAAATGAGAGCAATAAATGGCCTCCCAATTCTGCTACTAGATCTGCTCGTTAAGTGGAGCCTTAATGAAAAGAGACATGACAGCACAAATGTACATCTATTCATCTGCCGAGTTTATTTAGAGTGTTTCAGGCTAGAGGGAATAATAGGGTTACCTAAAACTACACCTCCTAGAATTCTCCATGCAGGAGAAATAACCAGTTATGATAAATATGCGCTTACTATTACAAGTGGTTATGTACATACCTAGTTTACCTACTTTGACAAGGCAGACTCTATAACTCCATGTGTTTCTCTACCGGCTTCGCTGTAGCATGCTAAGGACATCTTCTTCCACGCGATCTTCTTCCTGCTGTGAACGGCGTTTTGGCGCATGTGTAGTAGGATCATTTTGCCGGTACGGATCTACTGCGCATGCGCCAAAAGTCACACGCATGCACAGTAGATCATACCGGCGAAATGATCCTACTGCGCATGTGCCGTTCAAAGCAGGAAGAAGATCGCGTGGAAGAAGATGTTGTCTGTGAACTCCCTGGACTGGACCTGCGCAGAAGGTTAAGTAACAAGTTAGGGGCATTTGCCCAGCGGGACGGGTAGGCCAGGGGGGAGGAGGGAGGGTGGGCAACAAACGGGAGGGGGGGTAGGGGGTTTGCACCGACTAGGTTTCCTTCCCCTTTAAGAGCCACACTTCCAGTTATCAAAACCTCTTCTAGGGCAGAGAGCACAGTGTCAGTCCTGACGCGAGACACGCAACCCACATTCTTACCCACTACCCACTGACCATTAAGAATCAGGAAGTGCTGCCATTGTGAACCAGAAGTGACATCATCAGAAGTGTGCATGATCAAAGTAAGGAGTAAAACTTACTATTGAGAAGACCGACCCGCAAACCTGCAGAACCGCCAACCCTTGTCTATACCTGCACCCGAAACTTCTACATGCAACCCACAGGTTAGCTGCTTTTTTGCTTCTACCTGACCCACTGCAGGACTCTAGTCTCTGCACTAGCAACGTGCCTTCTGCCGGCGCTAGAAAAGTGGTCAGACTGGTCAGAAAATCACCAGCAGGTGGCGCTGTTGTAACAAAATTCATTCATATTAACAGTACATGTATCCCTTAATATCTTGGAATGAAAAAATAAATAAATAATGAATGTACATTGTAAAAGTGCTTAGAATAGCACCCTCATCAATTTTACATCCACTTATTTTTAAGGTTTACTTATCCTTTAAGACAGCTGAAGGGACATTGGCTAAAGCTCTGTCTTATATACTGTAGTTACATGACTTTTATACAAATGTATATTCTTTTGTTCCCCAACATCCCCATTAAGATAAAGAAGCATTACTGGCAGTTACCAGTAATGGAAGTTAACTAAATTGACCTCTCCCTTAATGTCCCCAATTCAACGGAAAAAAAGAATTAGCCATTCTCTAATTGAAGAATAGTTATAGCCCAGGCCCTGATGGCTTTCCCCCTTCTTACTTCAAAAAAATTTACAATTTATTGCTTCCCCACTTATTAGTACTCTCCCGAAATATAATATTACAGGCCCTTTTCTAGATGCTCTCTGAGTAATGTATAGACACCCAATATTGTGAGAGGCACCTGTCAGGGATTTTCCTTATCCCCCCTCCTCTTATTATTGGCTTAAGAACCATTAGCTCTCTTAATTCACCAAGATACAAATATCTCGGGATATGAAAAATCCCATCAAGTTTATAAACTGAGTTTGTATGTCGATGATATCAATCTTACCTTAACTAAACCACTTACTAGCCTTCCTAATCTTTTTACCATTCTTGATCAATTTCATAAACTTTCAGATTTCCAAAACAGAGGCTTTGCCTATTAATATTTATTGATATAGACCAAAGCTCCTCATTTCGCCCTGAAACCTGGACAAAGATTTGGAAACTTTCTCTTAATGTTGGAGTTAAGAAAACTGCACATAAGGTATATATGTATGTATATAGGCATGCCATCCACTTTTTCCACCAACATGTTTTAGAGGCTGCTCAGCTAGAGGGGATTACCTTCACGCTTGGTGGCAGTGTCCCCTTGTCTCAGCCCTTTGGACTGAGGTTTTTCAGAATTTATGGGTAATCATTGAATCTACAATCAACTTTATTATCCTTACCTTATCCTAAATTTGCTTTACAGCCACGCAAACTTGTTTCTCAAATGTTGGCAGCTACTCATTGTCCTACATTAGCTTGCTCCTTCCCTTTCCATTACTTTGGTTATAGACTTAAATGTATTCAGTCCATGCATTACCTCTCAGCTCTTCTGGATGATACATTAGGCCTTCATGCTGCCATCTGGTCACCATGGGATCATTTTCTTTCTAATAATGTAGGTCATAATTGCTGCAACACCCATAATACAATAGTGATCTATATGCTTTATTTTCTGAATTGTTATACCAATATATACTGCAACTTTTTTTTTTTTTATTTGTTTTCCTTTTTCCTTATTTCGATTTTATTCATTTTGTATGCCAATTGTGTAATGTAATTTTACCACTGCCTACTCGTGAAGTTTTTTTTCTATACCTCCGAGATATTGCCACTCCACTATACGGTATTTTCTTTTACTGTTTGTAATAACAACAAAATTGCTATAAATAGTTATAAAAAACAATACATTTGTAACCTTACAGAGCAATGGGGGTCAATGACCCCATTTGAAAGCTGGAAAGAATCAGAAGAAGAAGGCAAATAATTCAAAAACTATTAAAAATAAAAAATAAAGACCAGATGAAAAGCTGCTTAGAATTAGCCATTCTATAACATTTCAAAAGTTAACTAAAAGGTGAACAACCCCTGTAACCTTATAATTTAACAACTTGTGGGTTGTGGTTTAGTATTAAATTTGTGTTTTGTTTTTTTTTTCATGTGTCTATGATACAAAGGAAATTCACTAGTATAGATGCAGCTTTACCCAAGTACAGTAACTAAGGAAACTAAAAAGTTGTGTAATTTCATTTTTTAAGTGCACTAGACTTTGTGTTTAGGTGCTACTGTGCTTTTCACTGGCACAGACCACAAAAAGGTTTCGACTAATTTTCCAGTATAGATTTTCATTTGCACCCGTGCAGTTGACAGTAGCAACAGTTTTGACACGTCTGTTACAAAAACAATCTGATTGGTTGCTGCACCGGTGAAGTTCGGCAGCTGCATGAATTAAATCATCACAGTTGTAAAGTTCAGTAAAAAATATTAACACTATACACAAGAATGCCAACAGAAGTATAGTTCATGTCTAATACAGGTATTGGATCAGTTGTACGGAAATCCGTTATTCAGAAAGTCCAGAATTATGGAAAGGCCATAGACTCCCTTTGATCCAAATAATCCACATTTTAAAAAATGGATTCCCCTATTCTCTGTAATAATAAAACAGTCCCTTGTTCAGGTACTTGATCCAAACTTATTGGAAGCAAAACCAGCCTGTTGAGTTTATTTAATGCTTACATGATTTTCTAGTAGACTTAAATTTTAAAGATCCAAATTACGGAAAGATCTGTTTTCCGGAAAACCCCCAGTTCCTGAGCATTCTGGATAACAGATCCCGTTCCTGTACTCAAAAGTATGCCTTTTGGTCATATATTTGTTTCTGAGACATTTTTTCTCCTTAGAGTATTCTGTTACGTGATTTTGATGAAAAACCACAGCATCAGCGCGATTAACAGCTTGGCTGCTTTCCTGGAACTCTAATTGGAGATACTTACCTGTAGCACTGCAATCTGCTTCTCCATCACAGGAAACAGCTGTGAGTTATATATATATATATATATATACCTTGTTATCTGTGATTAAGATGCCTCGCTACTACAGTACTGGCAAAGACAGCTGCATTACTGCTTCCTTACAACTGTCCCATGAGAATCACAGAGGCATTTGCTATAATGCTGTACAAGGAATACAAGGTACAAGGAATAATGTATAATGTCTGCTGCTTGTTATTCATTGAGCTCTGCTTAATAGAACAAAGGAAATATTGAGGTAATATATCACCTCTTTATATTGCACTGTGCTGAATATTATACATTATATGCTTTATGAACAGCTGCTTCCCCCTTACAATATATATATATATATATATATATATATATATATATATATATATATATATATATATATATATCTCAAACAAAAAAGTCCAGACCACTTGCTTAATGGAACAAAAAAGATTTTTACCAAGCAAGAAATTGCAACGTTTCGAAGCTCCCGCTTCTTTATCAAACATAAATGATTACAATGACATCACATCCTACATGTATATAGGGTCATAGGCATAGGTTCTCCCACATGCACATACTGAATAAATTAAGCACAACCCCATGGTATCACATGGTATCACCCAGAATAAGTAAAATTAAACATTGCTGGCATAATTCTTATAAACATCAGGTTATGCATCAAGAAAATTGTAACAATTAAGTAACAACATCATATATTAGTTTTCACTCAGACTAACGAAACAATGTAACAAATAGGATATGTAATATCAATCAGTCCCAAAGTTACCCCTTCTCATTCAATAATTGTCTGGACTTTTTTGTTTGATATATAATTTGTCCTATTTTGGACTAAGTCACGGACGGGTCTGCACTCCACTCCACTTTGTACAAATATATATATATATATATATATGTACATATATATATATATATATATATATATATATATATATATATATATATATATATATATATATATATATGTATATATATATATATGTATATATATATATATATATATATATGTATGTATATATATATATATAAATATATATATATATATATATATAATATATATATATATATATATATATATATATATATATATATATATATATATATATATAAAAATATACATATGTGTGTGTGTGTGTGTGTTTGTTTGTATATATTTAGGGAGTTATTTACTAAACTTTGAATCAAAAATTACGAAAAAATTCATGATTTTTTTTATAAAATCTAACTTTTAAAAAATCACGAATTTTTTTGGAATTTATTAAACCCAGAGGATGGAAAAGTCTGAATCTAAAAATCCAGCATCTCAGACCTGTCGAGGTTGCGTATAAGTTATTGGGAGAAGTCCCAATGATTTTTTGATGTGCGCTGGGTTTCGGGCAATACCCTGAAGTTTTCAGATGAAAATTCAGAAAAAGTAGTGAAAATCGGATGAAAAAGTCAGAAAAATTCGTGAAAATCAGATTTTTCGAGGCAAAGCAAATTTTCGGGAAAATGTAATAATAAATAAGCGTAAAAAACCCGAGCGGATTTGATCGGAGTTTGTAGCAGAAAAACCCCCTTAGTGTGTGTGTGTACTGGGGGTATATCTGGGATATATTCCTCTTGTTTGTTATATATATATATATTGTATATATTGGGATTGTTTGTCCATATATTGCAATATATTTAAGATGGCCAACTACGTCAAAGTCATCCCATATCTGGCCAGATTTCCACAAATTTTTGGGATTTTTTGATTCGATTTTCACGATTTTTTTTTTAATTTTCAACCAGAAAACTCAGGGTATTGCACAAAACCCAGCACACATCAAAAAATCATTGGGACTTTTCCCATTGACTTAAATGCAACCTCGACAGGTCTGAGATGCCGGATTTTCAGATTCTGACTTTTCCATCCTCGGGGTTTAATAAATTCCGAAAAATTTTTGATTTTTTTAAAAGTCCAATTTTTTAAAGAAAAAAATCATAATTTTTTTGGGGATTTTTGCATTCACGTTTTAGTAAATACCCCCCTTAGAGTATGGAGATCCAAATTACAGAAAGAGCTCTTATCTGGTAAACCCCAGGTCCCAAGAATTCTAGAAAACAGGTCCCATACCTGTAGAATAACTGACAGAATCTATTTATACTATCACTAGTTGGCACATAGCCATTGGCTGCTTGTCATTTGCTGGCAGTCACTTTCACCAGCAGATATTTACTTCTATGCCTGGCCCCATCTAAACCTGCCGATATCTTTGCAAATTTCAGAGGAAGATTTCTTCTGGTCCATATATAAAAATACATGGGTAATAATAAAAAAATACATATATATATATATATATACTGTATATATATAATACACAAAAGCCATGAATATCTTGTAAATTATATCCTTATAAACGGTGAGTAGTGATGTCATCAGTTATAAACGGTGAGTAGTGATGTAATTTCTGTCACATGACTCACTAAAATTTGTGTATTATAATTAATAAAGTACCCCCAGTTGTAAAATATTAGGATATTATAAGTTACCTCGGAGTTCCATGACCTGTATAAAAACACTCGGCCTTCGGCCTCGTGTTTTTATATGGTCATTAAACTCCTCGGTAACTTATAATATCCTTATATTTTATAAGAGGGGGTACTTTATTCACTATATATATATATAACCAAAGGAATGGTGCACTCCGTAGACAAAATTAATACCTGGGTGCCAGCATGGGAAATAAGCAGTGAAAAAGAATTGCGGCACTCACAGGGTTTTAGTGAAAAAAAAAAAAACAAATAAGCGTAAAAAACCCGAGCGGATTTGATCAGAGTTTGTAGCAGAAAATACTGAGATAAATTTAGACTGATAAATAACCCCCTAAATTTGCTACTTTAAACATTAGGTTACATACAGATTAGATTAGATACAGATTAAAAATGAAAAAAAAATTTTAAAAATTTTTTAATTATTTTATTAGAATGGAGTCTATGGAGATGGCCTTCCCTTAATTCAGAGCTTTCTTTATAACGGTTTCCAGATAAATGATTCCATATCTGTATAAGAAACAGTATGACCATCTGTGTGGCCAACTGGTATGCCTGTGTGTGATATAAGTGAGTGGATTGCTTTTTAGCATTAATTTTGTACTACATTATGGACATTGCACCGTATATATATATATATATATATATATATATATATATATATATATATATATATATATATATATATATATATATATACTGTACAGTATATATCCTTGAAAAAGGACCTAACGTCGGATTCATGTACTGAATAAAGATTTCTTTGATTAATTACAAAATTGGAGTGCGGGTCTTTCCAACAAATCTATATGCAACATATTTGACTCTGCACTCGCGTATACCAGTGGAAGTCCGGATTTGAGTGCGGCTGCTTACTATTTACTATATATATATATATACTGCATTGTTTTGTCTTTTGTCTTGGTCACAGTGATCTATAATCCTAAACTGCTATTGTAACTCATCATCAAAACAGCAGTGAAGTATTGGCATGTTACATTCACCTTTAGACAATGGTTGATTTATGACCACAGGCTTTTTTATCTGCCTATTCTTTAATCCAATACATATTCCCCAAAATACTTTTGTTGTTCTTTGACCATTATGTTACAAAGACAGGATTGTACCTGGAGAAAATGCCTATTTGCACCTAAAGTTGTCGATTTGCACACCAAAAGAGTTGCTAGTTGATTTAGAACATGTTCCTCAGTTTTCCTACATGATATAAATGCATGATGAGATGAAACAATTCAGTAAAAGTGTCATTTATCCCATTCTGCCAAATTGTTTTCCATGCCGTGGTTGTATGAATCAATTCTGGCTGCTCATGTGCTTTGGCAGGTTGAGGTGAGATAGTGAGGAGTTATTGGAGCATAAGGAGCAGTTGTTGAAAGCATTGGAGTCACCTGGAGTGAAATGCGCAGTGAGCCCCTAACACTCTAGGAGGCAACAGAGAATTTAATTTGCAGCTATCCCCATGCCACCCGAGTGGGAAATTGAATTTTGGATTATGTGTGATTTTTCTAGGGGATTTAACAAAGGAGAAAAAAGTTGTACGGTATCCCAGTTTCCTTTATTCTCCAGAGGAATTTAGGATAGCAGTTGCCTTACAGTAAAGGGGAACTCATGTAACTTTAATATTTATCTATCTATCTATATATATATATATATATATATATATATATATATATATATATATATATATATATATATATATATATATATATATATATATATATATATATATATATATATATATATATATATATATATAACAGATCCGCAATGGTGCACTCCACAATAAAGTAGGTACTCGCCTAGGTGCTGGTAACGAAATTGCATACAGTACTTGAAACAAAGACCGCACTCACAGGACTTTCGCAAGAAAATAAGCCCCCATGGGCTGTGACCTTTATTCCTCAACGTTTCGGCTAGTACACTCTAGCCGTCCTCAGGAGGTAAAACATAACACACAGTGAGGTCCTAAATAACATACAAAGATTGGCGCCAAAATTAGTGTCATGACGTCATCCAGGTGCGCCCCCCAGCGTGGGGAGATAAACAAATACACCACGTGTATAGTGAGCATGAAAATTAAAAACATCAGGGCAGATCGTATCCATAGTGATCATGCGTAGTACGATCGTTCCTTAGTGCCACACCACGAATATATACTTCGTTCTGTGAGAGGTGTATTCAGCCTATTAGTGACGTGAGTGACAATAGGCAAAATGTAGTACTTACCCCTGGTAGACGATCGCAACCCCTTGCGTTCCAACCTTGTCACTGTATGCCTATCAAGGCATCCCCATAGCTACAGAGGCTGGTGGTAAACCTGTAGTCTCAAAGCCAGAACCCCGCTGTCATTCCGCTTCCGGAGCGCATCAAAACCCCTCTCCTGCTGCGGGAGCTTAGGCCCCTCCCCCTCTCGCCTGATAGGAGGAGGACTCACACACCCTCCAAACTCCTCTGATCAGGGAACAAATCACTCGTGTGCTCTAGTGCCAAGCCCCAACCAATCGTTAGGGCATGGAGCTCTGAGCCACATCTGTGTGTGCCGGGTGCCAGTGCATTAACCCTCTAGTGCCTTCACAGTATTCAGGAGTTGGGTGAGATCAATTGCCAGTGCTCAAACCATCAACAGTAAAATTGCCTGCATTCATAACGGGGTATAGATCCAGCTGGGGTTGGTCATTACCTTTAACCGTCACAGGGTCACCAGCTAAGCGAAGGGACATGCTAGCCAAGGCAACATAGTGGAAGGGGTCACTCACGTCATCCCAGGGGAGGAGAATCCTAAGGAGTAGAAGAGGACAGATATATAACTGGTAAAGAGTGTCAAAGTCACCATATCGTCTATACATGTATGTTAGTAAGTGACTATATAATTCATCAGCAAGATTTTTAGAGTTCTAAAGCAAAAAAATCAAAAAAAATCAAAATAACAATGAAAAACAAAAAAGTTGAGAGAAGACAAAAATCCAGAGTCCAGATCATTCGATACGACCCCATTGGTCATAAAAATTGTCTCGAAAAACCAGGGTCGCAGAACACGTGGTTAGATAGACCCCTTAAAAAAGGCTGCTTCAAATGTGCAGGGTGCCTAACCTGTGGAGGCATGACGCAGGGCACAGCTTTTAAGCACCCTCGAACGGGTGCTAATTTCACCATCCGGCATAGGGTTACCTGCACCACGGATCATGTTGTGTACTTGGCATGGTGTCCGTGTGGACTGTATTATGTGGGAAAGGCATCCACCTCCTACAGGGAAAGGATGAACAATCACCGTAGTGCCATTAGATTAGCATTAAACACTGGCAAAGCCGACCAACCGGTCGCCAAACATTGGCGACAGTGCCGCCATTCTCTCCCCCAGTTTAGACACATGATCATTGATCATGTCCCTGCCCTCCGAAGGGGGGGTAATAGGGGGCTACTATTGATGCAGAAAGAGTCGATGTGGATATACAAACTAGACACTCTGGCCCCTAAGGGACTCAATGAAACCTTACCGATGTCTCCTTTCTATTAAACGATTCTGGTGAACTTTACCGGAGGGTGGGTTACTTACCTGGTTTTTCGAGACAATTTTTATGACCAATGGGGTCGTATCGAATGATCTGGACTCTGGATTTTTGTCTTCTCTCAACTTTTTTGTTTTTCATTGTTATTTTGATTTTTTTAGATTTTTTTGCTTTAGAACTCTAAAAATCTTGCTGATGAATTATATAGTCACTTACTAACATACATGTATAGACGATATGGTGACTTTGACACTCTTTACCAGTAAAGACAAAAGCCACACATTTCCCCCAAGTAATCAGTATCAGTCTAGCTGGGAATCACTTCTACATAAGTGATGTAGCAATGTTAAAATTAAACAATAAAGCAGGTTTAAGAGTAACACAGTACTGTTCTTGCAAAGTGTACCGATTAAATGTAGTAGTTCTCCTTTAAATTAACTTTTAAGCGCATATTTATTATACTGTGTAAAAAAACAGCGGGCTAATACACCACATATCGCCAGGCTTTGTTGTGTAAAAACTGCGTAAAATTGTGGGCAAATTTTTTTAATGGTTTTTCATTTATTTAAACTTTTTGTTCAGCAGCTCCCGAGTTCAGTATTTCAGCAGCTATCTCGTTGCTAGGGTCTTTTTTTACCTTAGCAATCACGCAGGGGCAGATTTACCTAGGGTCGAATATCGAGGGTTAATTAACCCTCGATATTCAACTGTCGAATGTAAATCCTTCGGCTTCGAATATCGAAGTCGAAGGATTTACCGCAAATAGTTCGACAGTTGGACTTTAATCCATCGATTGAACGATTTTTCTTCGACCAAAAAAGATTGCAAAGCCTATGGGGACCTTCCCCATAGGCTAACATTGACTTCGGTAGGTGTTAGGTGGCGAACTAGGGGGTCGAAGTTTTTTTTAAAGAGACAGTACTTTGACTATCGAATGGTCGATATTCAAACAATTTTTAGTTCGAATCGGTTGATTCGAAGTCAAAGTCATAGTCGAAGGTTGAAGTAGCCAATGCGATGGTCGAAGTAGCCAAATAAAAACATTCGAAATTCGTTGTTTTTTTTATTCTAATCCTTCACTCGAACTAAGTAAATGGGCCCCGCAGTCTTTTGAATGGGAGAGGGGAATATGAATACGGGAGGGACTGCATAGAAAGGTAAGTTAAAAAAAGTAACAATAAAATATAGACTCACAGCAAGAGTTTTTGACTGCTTGGGTCAGTGACCCCCCACTTAAATGTAGAAAGATGCAGGAGAGGAATGCAAGTAATTAAAAACTAATAATAATAATAATAATAATAATAATTAACAATTGCAAAGTTGCTAAGCATTGGCCATTCTATATACCATACTAAATGTTAATCAAAAGGTGAACCTTCCCTTTAATGTGCAGTTCTGCAAGAACCAATGCAGATATTGCCTTCATTTTATATTAAAAAGACTAATATTTCCTCTGTGTACTTTGCAGCCACACGGCCACATCCATGGCTTGGATTACACAGGAAATGTGTTACTTTGATTGAGTGGGTGAACTTGAAGGTGTAGGTAGCAGAGGTGCTTAATAAGATGTCACGGAAAAGCTCGCTCTTTGAGAATGGAAGAAGCCTCACAATGACTGAATCAGTCTGGAGCATCTGCTCTGTTACAGCTGCACATGGAATTGTTTTTCATTTGACTTTGCCAACGGTTATTAAATAGATAGAGGTTAGTGAGTGAGCAGCTGTCTTATCACCATTTGATTGATTAGCCCTAATGAGTACTGTGTTTTATACCTACGCAGACCTGCTCTATCATTTCTATCATCGCTTTACACCAACCTCTTACATACTATAGAAAGGTTCCCAGAGTGCTGGGGTGACTTACATGAACCCAATGCATTCAGGGATATGTTATAACACTAGAAAACATTTCCGCTATTTTTAATTGATTGAATGAAAGAAAATGAGAATGGAGTCAGTATAGTTATTTTACAGGATAACTATTCCTCCCCAAACAATGTAGGTGTCTATAAAACTATAGTACATAAAACAGCTCTTATGTAAAACCCTGCTTCATGTAAATAAATGATTTTCATAATAATATACTTTTTTTAGTAGTACATTGGGTAATCTTAAATAGAAAATTGTCATATTAAGAACTAAGGACTGCCCCCTGGAACCATGTGATTCACAAACCAAGGGCACACATTCATGTTACGTCACATGAGCCAAGTAACAACCCACATTTGCTGTTACAGTTACAGCGACAGTATTTCTGGTCAGGTGATCTATGAGCGATCATAGAGAATCTCATAAAATTGGGGGTCAAGGTAAAAGATGTAAAAGGTCAAAGGCCTACATGTACTTTCCAGAGATTAAACATCAATCATCAGCCCCTGCCCCAGTGGAGTTTACAGTCTAAGTCCCTTTCTCATTCACATGTACTATGGTATGTTTTTATCAGGAACAAATTCAAGTTATTAATGACCTGGAGGTGGGCATTGAAATTACTGTTTCTATTTTTGCTGATGATACAAAATTGTGCAGAAATGCAGGATGCTGCCACTTTGTAGAGCGATTTTACTAAATTGGAAATCTGGGCAGCAAACTGGAAAATGAGGGTCAATGTTGATAGATGCAAGGTTATGCACTTTGGCAAAAATAATATAAATACAAGTTATACACTAAATGGCAGTGTGTTGGGAGTTTCCTTAACTGGGAAGGATCTAGGGGGTTTTGTGGATAATAAGTTGTCTAATTCTGGGCAGCGACATTTTGTGGCCACTAAAGCAAATATAGTTCTGTCTTGCATAAAAAGGGCATAAATTCAAGGGATGAAAATATAATTTTGACCCTTTATATGTCCCTGGTAAGGCCTCATCTGGAGTATGCAGTTCAGTTTTGGACTCCAGTACTTAAGAGGGATATAAATGAGCTGGAGAGAGTGCAGAGACGTGCAACTAAACTGGTTAGTGGGATGGAAGACTTAAATTAAGAGGGTAAACTGTCATGGTTGGGGTTGTTTTCTCCGGAAAAAAAGATGCTTGAGAGGGGTCATGATTACACTTTACAAGTATATAAGAGGACATTATAGACAAATAGCAGGGGACCTTTTTACCCATAAAGTGGATCACCGTACCAGAGGCCACCCCTTTAGACTAAAAGAAAAGAACTTTCATTTGAAGCAACGTGTAGGGGTTCTGTTAATGCCTTTAAGAGGGGCTTGGATTAGTGATGGGCGAATTTGCCCCGTTTCGCTTCCCGCCAAATTCGCGAAACTGACGAAAAAATTAGCAAAACAGCGTTTTTGATGCTGGCGACAATTTGCCGGTGTCAAAATGGGTGCCGGCGTCTAAATTGGCACAGGCATCAAAATTTTTTCGACACCGGGAATTTATTCACCGGCGGCAAACGGGCAAATTCGCTGCAAATTCGCGCCTTCCAAATAAATTCACCCTTCACTAGCTTGGAAGATTTCTTGGACAAGCATAATATCAAAGGCTATTGTGATACTAAATTCTATAGTTAGTATAGATATGTGTATAACATATTCTTGCATATTTCTAATAGATACTATGATAGTTGTGTAATCTATTATATTTATATAAACACCATGAATATGGTAATATAACATTGGGCTGATAAGTTGCACTTCTATCTCGAATACTGTTAAAGATTAACAAGAGCAGATTATCAGAATATGGTGGCATGTCACTTCAGTGCACTGTAGTAGAAAAGGAGGAATGTAGACAATATGTCTTTAGTAGGCTCAGAATTCCTCCTACTGTTCTTGCCAAAGAGACTTGAGTTTTTAAAGGAATTCTCTGACCAGCAAATCATAGTACATTTTTGTTTGCCTAGCGTGCTTTGAAGATAATTTTAATTCCAGCTGTCATGATCTTAGATCAATGCCACCTTGATTAGCTATAGGCTTTCCTTCCCACTCTCATTCAGGGGGGTATTTCTGCCTCTAGTTTACACTCTTTTCTTGGTGAAAATGAGATTTCTGATTGGACTGAGCCCCTGCTGTCTTTATCATTGACAAGGCGGAAGCCAGTTTTGCTATGCTTCATAGCCTGAAACAGAAAAAGCGAGAAATGTATTTCATCAGAAAGATATGTTAGGATGAAGAGGTGCTAAAACCATGCCATAATGTAATGTATAAAAATCTTTTACTTTTTAACGTACGTTTACTTGAGAAAAATTAACAGCTTTAATGCTGGTAAGAACAGTGGATTATGGTACTTGCCTCTGCAGGGTTCAGCATCCATAAATCTGTAATGCCTATCACTAGCTGGAATCTGTTACAAACGCACGGAGTCATACAAGTCTGGTCAAAGGAAAAATCACCTACAATTCTGGTTTTAGGGCAAAACTCAATTGAGAATAGGAGGCTCAATTTACTAACTTTCAAATTTGGATTCACAAAAATCCTCACAAAAACCTACACATGAAATGCTCAGGAAAAATGTAATAGATTGCAAAAAATGCAAGTGGGTTCAGGAGGTCACTGGTCACTGACCTTTCCTGAACATGAGTCATTGGGGCAGATTTACTAAAGGGCAAAGTGGACGTCGCTATCAAAAATTGGAGAGAAATCCCATCCGCGGGGATATCACCAATAGGGATGTCGCGGACTGTTCGCCCGCGAACTAATTCGCGCGAACATCGGCCGTTCGCGTCCGCCGAATGTTCGCGAACGTCGCGCGACGTTCGCCAATTTGGGTTCGCCTTAGCTGGCGCTTATTTTTTCCCTCTCACCCCAGACCAGCAGATACATGGCAGCCAATCAGGAAGCTCTCCCTCCTGGACCACCCCCACACCCCCTGGACCACTCCCCTTCCATATAGAAACTGAAGCCCTGCAGCGTTTTTTCATTCTGCCTGTGTGTGCTTGGAAGAGCTAGTGTAGGGAGAGAGCTGGTTAGTGATTTGAGGGACAGTTGATAGTAACTTTGCTGGCTAGTAATCTACTTGATACTGCTCTGTATTGTAGGGACAGAACTCTGCAGGGATTTGAGGGACATTTTAGGTTAGGTAGCTTTGCTGACTAGTAATCTACCTTCTACTGCAGTGCTCTGTATGTAGCTGCTGTGGGCACTGCTTCTGATCTCTCATCTGCTGACTGCTGCCTGTAACCCAATAGTCCTTGTAAGGACTGCTTTTATTTTCTTTTTTCTTTTTTTAATTTGCTACTATAAGAGCCCAGTGCTATTAGTCTAGCTGTGTTGGGGAGTGGGACTGGTGTGCTGCTCCTCCTAGTAGTTCACCACTACCAGCACCAACCAGAGTCAAAATTGTTACAAAGTATCTTATTTGCACCTGTTAGCTGTACTGAGCTCTCTGCCAAAAGCCAATTAAGTTAGAAACTGGTTTTTTTCTGGCTGTTCAGTGCAGAGAAAAGAGGGACTTTCCAGTACAAAAGAGGGACAGGGGGTTGAGTGGTCAAAAGAGGGACAGTTGGGAGGTATGCAAGTGCCACCTAGCTGTGTGAGCTTTTTCACATTCTGTCTAAATAACAATAATAATTCCGTGTCCATAAACATCACCTGAGTGATGTTTTTACAGCAGCAATAATATATTCCGTATCCACTACTGTATACGTTGCCCTTGCAGGCATTGTTTGCCCAGTCTTTAACCAAGTGCCACCTCGCTGTGTGAGCTTTTTCACATTCCGTGTCCAGAAACATCACCTGAGTGACGTAGTGTGATTTCTGCCCTTTACAGCACAAAACGCAGCGCTGTGTCAACAATGTATTTTTCAGATACATTTTTGCCCTTGATCCCCCTCTGGCATGCCACTGTCCAGGTCGTTGCACCCTTTAAACAACTTTAAAATCATTTTTCTGGCCAGAAATGTCTTTTCTAGCTTTTAAAATTCGCCTTCCCATTGAAGTCTATGGGGTTCGCATGTGAACCGTTCGCATTTTTGGACGCAAGTTCGCGAATATGTTCGCGAACATTTTTTCAGCCGTTCGCTACATCCCTAATCACCAATTTACCAACAGGCATAGAAGACAATTCGCTAGCGAAAGAGACCGTCGCTAGTGTAGTTTCGTGCCCTATTGCCAGGCGAATTTTCGCTCAGGCGAATGATCATTACACCACAAATTCACTAAAGTTCGAATTTTAAAGAACGTTAGCTCTTTTGTCAGAGTTTCCTTCTCCACCATTGGCCTGCCGAACTGATAAGATGAGCTACATCCTTCTCAATCTTATGTCATCATATCCTGTATGCTGAAAAGTTATAAACGTTCTAAAAAACGCTGGTGTTTTTTCATATTTTAAAGCAGGATTGCCTTCAGAAGTTCCAACTTTTAAACATTTTTGAGTTAAAAAAAAATTCCCCAACCATTTGAGGGGCATGCCACATTTGTTTTAGGGTGGGCTCGTGTCTAGGGCATTAGAGGGTCTTTATTTTGCTTCCTTGTACATTTTTAATAAGTGGCCACTTCAAGCATTTGCACCAACATTTCTAATAAAGACGTCTATACGACTTATATGTACCCGCCCTATTCAAATTGACCTAATCATAAGACTACTAATGAAGTTTCGCTAGGCGTGAATGAACGTTAGCGAAAGTTTGCTATGAAATCCTTGAGCTGACGAATTAATGCTAGCGAAACTTTGCCAGCGTTCAGCTACAGACATAACTTTAGTGAATTTGCCCCAAAGTGTTTATTGATAGGCTTTTTACAGTAGGTATCAAAAAGGGGGGTTGTAGGCGCACTCCAAGGCTAAGTTAAAATGTGTTAAAATATAATGAAAGTGCTACTGATTTGGCCAATTAAGCAATGCACATTCCCTGGTCCCTTGTCTCATGAGAAATTCAGTCTATATGCAAGTGCATGTATTTACAAAAACAGGGGTTTTTAGTTACAAAGTTATGATCATAAAGTTGATAAGCCACAGTCTCTTTCTATTAAAATCTGCAAAAGCTAGTGGGGGAAGGATCTAGACTGAAACCAAGGTTCAGAGACACTTACTCCAAGTAATGCTACTATTCAGAGAGGTACAAGACTTTTTATACTATGACTGGAGGTAAACACGTTATGGACCACCGTATGGGGGTTACCTTAACGTGGTATGGTGGCTTATCAACTTTATGATCGTAACTTTGTAATTAAAAACCCCTGTTTTTGTAAACACATGCACTTGCATATATACTGAATTATTTATGAGACAGGAGACCAGGGAATGTGCATTGATTAAAATCACTAGCACTTCCATTGTATTTAAACACATTTTAACTTAGCATTGGAGTGCACCCACAACCCCCCTTTTTGTAGTTTAAAAACAGTAGGTACCCCTTTGTGCTGTAGAATCCACTTCACTGTTTCTAAAGGATGATTTTGCAAGTGCTCCCAATTTCTGTGTGTCCAGTCGGCTTTTGGATCTATGCTGTTGGCCCTGTTTACATGGCAACACGTGATAAAAGAAAATGCGTGCAGGTGTTTGTAAGGCAATGCCATTTATATGGCACACTGCTGGGCAGCACTAAAACCTTACTTTATTATTTTAACTTATAACAGATAAGTTACACCACACAGATCAGATCTTTTTTTTATACTCAATTGCCTAGAGAATGAGTGACATTATTTCTGCTCCCCAGAGCCAAAGCATTGGTGCATTTGTCCCTTCCTGACATTTCACTCTATTCCATTAAACCCCTAGGGCTATACATTGATTTATTCCATGGGCATCCAACTTGTGACTTCTACCTATTGCTGAGATAGCTATCCAAGCATGCTGGGCGTTATCATTTAATAGCAGCTCAAGGGATGTAGGCTGGGCATCCTTGAGCCTTCATTTATCTGCTGTTCGCATTTATTTGCAATAAAACACAGGTTAGGCTTATTTGTGTTACTTCCTGTTCATTATTACAAGATAAGACCTGACGACAATATAATTCAGCTCTACAGTTTCCAGCACCTCCCTTTCACTGTATTATAATCCCAGAATGAGAGAGCACTTATGGTTTCCATGCAACTTTTTCACAAGGACAAACCAACTTCACAGCTACATAATGCAAAGGGATAAATCCCGCAAATGAAACAGTCTCATCAGAGTGCTTGCTTATGTACGACAATAAAAAAATAGAAGAAGAAATAGGCTGTTTTCAAATTGAAATAGCACCATGGCTTTTTTTTATTTTTAAGGACAAATTTGAAACCAACCAGCATACCTCACTGCAAGTTTATTAACTGTGGGTTAACAATGAATTACAAAATGAAAGCCTTGTTATGACAAACAATAAGGGAAAGTGTGGATTAACTACACAGGAATCCCTACCACTAGCAAAATGTTAGCTTTCCACTTTAAAAAAAATAATATCCGACAATTATAATTTTAATGTAAGGTTACCAGATCATTTGAAAAATAACTTTAATTAACTGCAGTTTGCTAAGGCTAAATGGAGTGCACCTGTAAACGGTTCAGTCCCTAACTTTGTTTGTTTTGAAGTGTGTGTTTGGGATTGATAATTCAGGCTCTAGAGGGAACGGTTATTGAAATCATCCAGTGATCTGGTACACATATAAACTACAGTGGTGATTGAAAGCAAAAGCTCAGCAATATTTTTGGGGGAGAGTAGTGGCTTTCTCCTTGCTACCCTGCCATACACACCGTTGCTGTTCAGTGTTCTGATGGTAGACTCATGAACATTAACAATCACCGATGTGAGACAGGCCTTCAGTTGCTTAGAACTTATTTTGGATTCCTTTGTAACCTCTCAGACTATTAGATGCCTTGCAGTTGGCATCTTTGATGGTCGAACACTTCTGGGCTAGGCAACAAAGGTCTCGAATTTCCTCCATTTGTAAACGATCTGTCTGACGGAGTATGTTTTGGTATGAATGATAGCTAGGGCATGTATGCACTGCAATTGTCTGCTTATGACAATTGCTCCTAATGACCCTAACAAGCCATTGTATTGTTTTCATCCCCAACTAATGTGTCTCAGAAGAAATAATTTGGATGCAGCTAGGAATGTGAATCTTATCTACACCATAAAAGGGATCTTGCCTGTTGTGCACTTCTTAGTGGTTCGGCGAATCTGATGCTATGCAGTGATCACCAGGCATTTCAATACTGGCACTGATACATTAAGGCTTTATCCTATTCTAAATCCCTGAAATAGGACTCTCCTCCTCACTGTGCTTTTATGAATATTTTTGTTCCAAACTCTGTGGTGCTATATGCCTTTCATTGGGACAATTTAATTAATTAAAATCATTAAAAAGATGACTAATTTAGTTTCCAGATATTGTTGGTAGTTGTATCTGGTTTACAGTGTCACTTCATTTTATCTTAAGTTGTGTTCCTAATTCTAATACTAATATGTTTTATCTTCAGGTTAAAATGTAAGTTAAACTTAAAATGCATTTTAAAAATTCCACTAAAAACATGTCTAATACATCTGGTGAATATGTGTCTTGTGCCACCAGACTTAAAGGGTCATGATTTTATAGTATCGTTTTTATTAC
Organism: Xenopus laevis; assembly: GCF_017654675.1. Taxonomy (NCBI): domain Eukaryota; kingdom Metazoa; phylum Chordata; class Amphibia; order Anura; family Pipidae; genus Xenopus; species Xenopus laevis. The sequence goes on along the minus strand of NC_054376.1, from coordinate 44,466,123 downwards.
TAAATTACACTGTGTAATTTTTGCAAGTAATTAATTCTACCATGTAAAACTTTATTCTTCAACCAATAAGTGTCGTTTTGTTGTAATATTGGTGTGTAGGCAGCCTCTCAGGTCATTTTCTCTGATTATGTGCTTTCAAAGAGAGCCAACGCTTCACAAAGGAACTGCTTTCAGACAGGCTAACGATTCACCTACTAGTATTGCATGCTCTTCTCATATCTACCAATAGTGGGAGCATATTTAGCAATTTAGGTGCCACTGAGCTGTTATCTGGTTACCTCCCATTGTTCTGTTGATAGGCTGCCAAGGGGGAGGGTGTGACATCACTCCAACTTGCAGTGCAGCAGTAAAGAGTGACTGAAGTTTTTCAGAACACATGTCACATGACAAAGGGCGATTGGGAAACTGTCAACATGTCTAGCCCCATATCAAATCTAAAAATTGAATATAAAAAGTTTGCTCTTTTGAAAAATGGGTTTTAAAAGCATGCATGATTCTGCTGGAGGAGCACTATTAACTGATGCATTTTGTAAAAAACATGTTTCCTATGACAAATTCCCTTTTAATCAAGTACCTTTGAGACAACTGTCAATAATTCCACTATTATTCTATATAATTCTACTATTATATAGATGATACTTAAAGATATTGGCCAACAAATATTAATAATACTAATCTGAATATTTCAGAGGCATTATTGAAACTAGCACAACATTTTAAGATTACCATTAAAAATGCTGACAAAGGCAGGGGTATAGTAGTGTTAAACAAAATTGATTAAACGTTGGAGGCCCACAAACAACTTTACAACACAAAGCATTATATCTATACTAGATTAGAGAATGACCCCACAGTTAGATTGCAATCTGAAATAAAGGACTTTTTAGTGGGTGCTTGCATTAACTGTACTATTACTCCAGAGGTGGTGTAGAATGTTAATAAAACAAAATTCAGGAACAGCAAAGTTCTACTAACTCGTCAAGGTACATAAAGAGCAAAGGCAACCACTTGGAAAACCTATAGGATTGATTGGAGGCTGAGGAGAGTACAGATGCAGCCACTTTGGTTTGCCTGTTTGACACAGAATAACTAAACACAGATATCCCACTTATCCCATTTAACACAGAAAATTGTGTCACAGCATCCCATCTAATTAAAGCATTCCCCATTGTGAACAATGGAGCTTTGGTATGCTAATGAAAAGGTTAAATGCATTAAATGAGTTAAGATAACTTTAGATAACACAGTTTCTTTAATTAACCCTGAGTCATGACGCATTTAACTCACAAATCCAAGTGGCTTCATCTGTATATGGGGCAAATTTAGCTGTATGCTAACATCTTTATGCAATACTTTGAAACAACCTTTATCCTTAAAGGAACAGTACAGTACAGTAATGTAATATACTTAAATTTTTATTGTGGTATTCTACTGTATATATTGACCAGACATCCACTGCAGTCAGGCTTAATGAACACAAACATACACTCAAAACTACAGTCATTAGAGTGAGGAGCAGAAAGAGAATAAAGGAAGGGTCCAAAACTTACCTGGCTATCACTTATTAACAGGCATTTAGTAGCACAGATACACTAGCAAATTATAGAAATGATGTTCCAAAAGGAAGTCATTAGTATGAAGAAATTATTATTGTACAGAGAAACATTCTGCATATGGAGTAACCAGGTGGGCAAATCAACATGGAAGTAATGTTAAATGTAACCTTTTGCCCTAGACAACATGGACTCTTACAAAGAGTGGCATACAACTGAAACATGTAGAGCAATGCAGGTATTGTGTTGTTTGTGACTTGATTAGTTGAAAGGTTGAACACATGGTTCACAAAGACTCAAATGTGGTCCCTGGAAATTCTGTTTTTTCATAGCCAAAAATAAGGACTCTTACAAAGATTTTTTAAAAATGGAAAATGATATGGACTTAATTTTCGGACTTAAAAGTGTAAAATGTATTTTTTATCAACTGTTTGGTATTCAATAGAGGTATAGGATCTATTATCCAGAATGTTTGGGGCCTGGGTTTGTATGGATAAGGGATCTTTTCATAATTTGGATCACCAAACCTTATGTCTGCTAAAAAGTATTTAATCATTAAATAAACCCAATAGGAATTTTTTGCCACCAATGTGGAGTAATAAAGCTTATTTACATCAAGTACTACGTACATTCTTATTTCAGAAAAAAAGGCAAACTATTGTAAAAAATTTAAATAATTTGCTTATAATGAGCTCTATGGGAGGTAACCATCTCATAACTCAGAGCTTTTCGGATAACAGGTTTCCTAATAATGGATCCAATAACTGCCCCACTTTGAACTTGGTTATTACTGTATGAACACAGTATGAACTATATGGGGAGGTTTTCTGAAAAACGGAGTTGGCGGTTTCTCTCAATTTGAGAAAAAAAAACAAGAACGCTGATACTTGCACACTGATCTTCTGAAACCTCATGGAGTTGTAATTTATTATAGGAAAAAATGTTACCAAAATAAACTTTGCAAGTAAAAGCTGGAGCGCTTGTATACAAATCAGTGGAAATATTGTTTATTTATTCTTTATTTATTTCCCCAGTTTACCAAAACATTCACATTTTTAAGTCTCTTTTTAAACAAATAGAACAGAATTCTAGCAGGAGGGTGATTTTTTTTTTCCTACAAACATTCACAAACTCTGCTATTCGGTTCTTCTTAAAAAAGAGTTTGAGGAACAAAATGTGTAAATTCACGTTTTATCATTATTCTCTCAATCTCAAATTTTGATGAATCAATCAAGCTGATATAATATGGCCCCTGTGCCACTCACTAATTACCTGTTGAATAGTCACAAAACAGAATGAATGTTTATATTTGGCACTGAAAATCAACCTATCAGGATCTGATACAGAGTCTTGTCAACCAATCACGGGTCAAAATGTAAATATCACATTTATACGTTTTCTAGTTTTTATCGAGAACATACAGAAGAAGTCAAGACATGGATCTTTGTATGTAATTCTATTTTTACCATGCTATATAATCAAAGAAAAAATGTCTAAAACCGAGAATATACAAATACATAGAATTTCCAGTATTATGTAAATGACACCAATTTACATGTTCCTTACGTGAAAAGAGACACGTCAGTGAGAAAGATGAAGGTCAAGTGTGTGATACAAAAGTGACAATGATTACGAATAAATCAGCTCAATTTTTTAATGTTTTTTTTTTTTTCGCAACACAAAAGTACATCCAAATTGAGTTATAATTGTATTCCTTTGAAAATCACTGGTAGGTATTAACTTCACTTCATGTCCTTTTTGAATGCAGGGCTAATTAGCACAGCTATCTTTCTTTCATTTAAGGTTTGATGTCCATGGCAGTTTCAAACACAAACTCTCATTGCTTTAACATCCAGTGTGAACAAAAGCAATGACTAAGTCGATCAGAAACAAATTGGTAAGAAAGGCCAGAGCTAGTGCATTGAAAAACAACATTCTTAAGAAAGCTGAAATAGACATTTGGTGACAAACCACTCAGCCAAGTTGGGGGAAGGAGCCTTCATCAGTCATAACCTTTCACTAGTAAATTCCCCATACTGTACGGATGTCAGATTGCCATTTACTCAGCTATTATGAAGAATACATTCCTGCAACTTGGAGCTGAATCTTGTAATAAATGTAGGGCTTTGAGTCTGACATCCCCTGTGATGTGGTATGAAATATTTCCAGTTCCTTTTGTCATTCTAGGAACCTTTTAGGGAATGAAAAAGCTTTATATCCAGAAGTGTATCAAAATGTGTCGGTTTTGGTCTCACAGTACATTAAATTCTTCCCATTCGCTTCTAAAATTATGAGAATAAACCCCTATATATTAAAAAAATGTGTGAGTGAAATTCTGAGACAACTTGCAATTGTTTTTTTTATTATTAGAGATATTTAGCAGCTCTCCAGTAGTGATGGGCGAATTTATTCGGCAGGCGCGAATTCACGGCGATTTTGCGCGATTTGCCGCCAGCGAATAAATTCGCAAAACACCCGTGAAAATTCGCCTGAAAAAATTCGCCGGCGTCCAAAAAAAATTTTTTCGCCCGCGTCAAAAACGGGCGCCAGCGTCAAAAACGAGACGCCGGCACCCTTTCGCAAATTTTTTGCCGTTTCGCAAATTTCGCTGTAAATTCGCGAATTTTTCAGCTAAATGGCGCAAATCCGCCCATCACTACTCTCCAGTTTGCTGAGTCTAATTGCTAGGATCCAAATTACACTAACAACTATGCATTGATTTGAATAAGAGACTGGACCTGAATAGAAAGATGAGTAATAAAAAATTGCAATAACTATTAATTTGTATCTTTACATGGCATTGATTTATAGATGGGGCCAGTGACCCCCATTTGAAAGCTGGAAAGAGTCAGAATAAGAAGAAGGCAAATAATTTAAAAAAAAGTACAAATAATAAATTATGAAGGCCAATTGAAAAGTTGCTTGGAATTAGCCAATTTATTACATACTAAAAGTTAACTGAAAGGGGAACGACCCCTTTAACAATTATATTAAATAATAATTTACATTTTACCTTTGTAGAAGTTAACTGGCCAAGCAAACTGACAGAAAAAATGGGCAGATAAAATGGGGCAATACAAGGTTTTCTTTCTCCTTGAAATGTTTATTTAACAAAAGGAGATTTGCCACTGCAATGTTTATGGGAGAAAATGCTTTGGCTCCTAGAAAAGTCTATGGCAAATGCAATATGTTCATTACTATATAACTATCTTGTCTGCATCATTATACCGGTCTCCATATATGAAATGTTTCTTCTAGACATTACTGAGACTCTCATATATTGTTTACAATGCTCTTATTATTCTGTAAAATGCTCTCACTGACACATATTATCCAGATTTATTCCTAATTCTTTGCCCTTCTATGCTTCCCTTATGGTATGGTTTGTAGGGTTGCCACTGGTCCAGTTTTGACCTGGACAGCCCAGTTTTTTGAAGGGCTGTCTTGAGATTGACACAGTGATTGCCCAATTGCCAATTGCCATGTCATAGCCCCGCCCCTCTACACCATGCCCCACCCACGCCACACCCACAGCCCTGTCTCCCCGTCTAAAGTTAGGGGCACATTTACTAAGGGTCTAATTTCGAAGTTATATAACTTCGAAATTCGACCATCAAATTTGATACTTCGATAGTTGAAGTACTTTTTCGATCGAAAATGCCCGTTTTCGAGCGAAGTAAAAATCATTTAATCCTTCGAATCGAACGATTGGAAGGATCGTACAAAAAAAAACTTTGACTTCTAAAAACTTAGCCAAAGACTCAGGGAGGTTCTAGGAGGTCCCCCATAGGCTAAACAGCAATTCGGCAGGTTTAAGGTGGCGAAGTGGCGAAGTGTCGAAGTCAAAGTTTTTTAAAGAGACAGTACTTCAAAAGACTATACACTCTAGCTTGAATAGATACATATAGCTCACTGCAGAGAAATTCAACCATTCTCTATTCATTCCTATGGGATTTGTGCTTATTAATAGGTTAAAGTTAAAGGCCCATTTATTATCAATCTTGTTTTGGAGGTTTTTGAAACCCCTCAAAAACTCACATAGTTTAAAATCACAAATGCCATGGAATTTATTAAAATATCTAAATTCAAAAAGCCCAAATGAAAAAAAAGCACCGAGCTACCTGAGAAAAATAGAAATACATCTATAACCTCTAAAAATGTTGAGTTTTTCAGATAATTCCTAGCAAAAAAAAATAAGAAAACCTCTAAAAAAAAAAAAAGGAACAATAGGATCAGCACAACTCCTGTTGACTTTTATTTGACCTCTACAACTTTTACTCGGTGAATTTTTGTATTAAGATTTTCTCATGGTTTGTACACTTAATAAATCTTGAATTTTTTGAGTTTCAAAGAAATAAAAAAACACGCATTTTTAGAGATTCGTAAAAAAAGAAGAAGAAATTTTAATGATAATAAATTGGCCCCTTAACATTCACCATTTGATAAATACACTTCTAAAAATGAATGAATAGAAAGCGAGTTAATTTTTTTGAGGTGAGCTCTTTAGCCTGCCCCTAAATTACTCATTACCATTCTGGGAATTGCACATTAAGGGCATCCTGTAGAATATTGAATAAAATGATTCACTATGGGTCAAGGTAAAAATTGGAATTAATTTCAATAGCACCATTGTCCCCTCGTAGTGAATAACTGTTTAAGATTAGAGAAACACAAAGCACAATATTTATACAATTCAGACAATAATAGCTGTATGCTACTGCAGCTTCTACTAACGATATAGCAATAAAAGAGTGCTATCTTAAGAGTCCTAATCATTATACTGTATAGAACACGGCAGAGAGAGAATACCAAAAGGTAACTTGTCCCTGTGGATCAAGGACAGGGACACAGTCCTATTATACAATGCAGGTATCATTACTAGACCTATCTGTTATTCAAAGGTCAGCACTACAAGTCCTTGCAGTATAAAACTATTTGTGATGCTGAAACTCTACTGTGGAGACAGTAACTCGCACAAAACCTCCCACACAGCCACCTGAGTTTGGCTTTTCAGTCTCAGGGACTTTGCCTAAGCTATTTGAAACATTTAATTCAATATCTGAAAAAGAAAATATCAGCGGCATTGTTTTAAGGAGAAAGGTAAATTTGATATTTCTTAACTAGGAATCACGTTCTCTTCTGTTTTCTTCGGTAGCGCTGTTATTGCTGGGCACTGTGAGGCAGACTGTGACTTGTTGTCATGCAAATAGACTTACAACAACAAAATCACTAGTCTTCCACAAAGAGCCAGCCTGTACCTCCTCTCTAGGAACCATCACATACTCATTTGCTGGCATTTCCGCTGTTATATTGCCTTTGTTATACAGATACATTCCAACATATTTCAAAGGTCTTTACAGAGATTATACATCATTCACATCAGTCCCTGCCCCAGCGGAGCTTATAGTCTAAGGTAATGATCACATTCACACACACACACACTATGGTCAATATTATCAGGAGCCAACGAATTTGCACACAAATACAATTAATGGTAGGAAAACCACAGATAAGTTGTATGATGTCTGTGTCACTATACTTTGACTTCTGCTTTCTGAAATAAATAGAACTCAAGTGCCCCATGGACCATTCCCCAGGATATCAGTGTAGTATATATATATTGATTGATCACTGTCCTGTATATAGACAAATGCAATCAATAGATCTCTGTTTCCTCTCAAATTCATTTCATACACTTTAGGGCACATGGGACATTTTGTAGCCCAAGATAAACACCATGGGGGACAAAATGTCCCCTGTTTCTTTCTCACCAGTGGGAAAACATGCACGTTATGAAGTCAATTTTGGGCTGCTGCTGAAAATAGTGCCACATATGTTTCCCCACTGGTGATTTGTATTTGACCCTTTACATCACAAATACTCCTCAAATTGCTCCTCTGGTCTCCAAATATACTCTTACAAGCTCCCCATACTCCCATTCTGACCTTTGCCTCTCTTGTTTTCTAAAATGCTCATTCCAGCCATCATTCAGGACAACTTTCTTTCAGTCTAAACTTGTCTCTAGAGTCATCTGCACCTTTCTCCAAAGCACCCTTCCTCTCTGCAGCCTTCCTCTCTGCAGCCTTCCTCTCTGCAGCCTTCCTCTCTGCAGCCTTCCTCTCTGCAGCCTTCCTCTCTGCAGCCTTCCTCTCTGCACCCTTCCTCTCTGCACCCTTCCTCTCTGCACCCTTCCTCTCTGCAGCCTTCCTCTCTGCAGCCTTCCCCAATGCACCCTTCCTCTCTGCACCCTTCCTCTCTGCACCCTTCCTCTCTGCACCCTTCCTCTCTGCAGCCTTCCCCAATGCACCCTTCCTCTCTGCACCCTACCCTTCCCTTTTCTCATGCACCGCTAACCTTCCCCTCTGCACCCTTTCCCTCTGCACCCCTACTTTTTCTACCTTCGAATGTCTCCTGAAATATCACCTGCTCAAAGGAAACTTTTATCTTAGTATTAACATGGCATTTTAATTTATTTGCAGTTGGTATTCTTTTTATTTTTTTGTGTTTTTTTATTTATGTATTTGCCTTTTTATTGTGCTTCTTTTTAAGTCAAAATGACATATTCTGTTTATTCTGTCGGCTGTGCTTATTCAACCAAAAGACAAATTCATTCTAAAGATTGATTTTTATTGCTATATAGCTAAAACATTCTAAAGTTTGTCATACAGTGAACATTCCATTTTAATAACAGTGTGTATTCCACACAACTAATGGATGCTGAGCACTTCTCTCCAACAGCCATATGATTTAGTTGTTTATCTAACCCTGATATTAAACTGCCCAACAGGTCCCTCCAGGAACCTTTAATTCTGCAAAAATGTTTTGAAAGTCTTTTGTTATAATAATGTTAAACCTTGAGTCAACACACAGCTAAATAAAATGACATGGATAGACCTGTACATAACAGCGGTGCTGTACCTTACTCCATACAGCAGCATCATGCAAAAGTGTCATAGGGAGTAATGAGGATTTACCGTAGTCATCTGTTTATTTTTTATATTTGCATTTTACCTCCTTTTGCCCAGCAAACTTGTGGGAAATACCTGGTCTGAATGATAGAAAATTAAAAGAAATTGTGTGTACCTATTATCATTTGAGGGTGAGTTCCTTTGTGTGCTGTGTATGACAATGACTTGAGATTGTGTTATCTTCCGCAAAATATCATAATAAAGAATACATCAACTATATCACAAAGCGCAAAGAAGAACATAAACAGCAATCTGTAAGGAGTTTTACTTGTTTCGATCCCTTGCAATCTTCTCTTAACGTTCATGCATTATTGTTTCTGCATGTCAATCCATATAACAATGTTGTCCTACTGTGCAGGAAAAATCTTTCAACACATTTAGTTGTTCTCTAAAAACGTGCCCCAACTGCGCGGGCTTTTATAGTAAATGTGGCTGAACATTTCTGCAAAATAAAATTATTTTTTTTTTTAATACATTTTCTATTCATGGTTTGTTTTGGAATAGCAGTACAGTTATGGGATCTGTTATCCGGAAACCCGTTGTCCAGAAAATTTCCAAATTATGGAAAGGATGTCTCCAATATACTCCATTATAATCAAATAATCCAAGTCGTTTCCTTTTTCTCTGTAATAATAAAACATCACCTTGTACTTATTCAAACTAAACCCTATTGGAAGCAGAACCAGCCTATTGGGTTTAATTAATGTTTACATGGTTTTCTAGTAGACTTAAGGTATGAAGATCCAAATTACCCATTATCCAGAAAACTCCAGGTCCCAAGCATTCTGGATAACATGTACAGAGTTTATTTCTCAAATGTCATTAAGACACTTGTTAAGCCCTAGCAATATATAGTAACCAATTAGGAAATATAATTTATTATTGGGGCACAGTGGGTAACTGAACTGTGCCAAACTTTTGTCGTATTTCTACCCCCAAAATGACATATAGGTATGGGATCAGTTATCCAGGAATCTCCGAATTACAGGAAGGCCATCTCCCATAGACTCCATTTTATTAAATAATTAAGATTTTTTAAAATGATTTATTTTCCCTCTGTAATAATAAAACATCTTATTGTGCTTGATCCCAGCTAAGATATAATCAATCCTTATTGGAGGCAAAACAATCTTATTGGGTTTAATGAAAGTTTAAATTATTTTTTAGTAGACTTAAGATATGAAGATAAAAATTATGAAAAGATGCCTTATCCAAAAAACCCCAGGTCCCAAGTATTTTGGATAAGAGGTCCCATACAGTACCTGTATATATTATATAGCTTAGCAATGACAAAGCCATTGAATGCATATCTCTGTCATAAAAGCTGTGGCCTCCTAGCTAGTATTATTTAGTATGATTTATAGCTGCTATGATATATGGATTTATAACTAGTATAATATAGTTGCTATAGTAGATCACATGCCTTATTTAGGATTGGGTTTAATTCTTGTAATTAATTAGGGATTTGTTTCAAAACTATTGTACAGAACTGGGGTTTATTTACTCACACTGGGCAAATTTGCACCTATGCATTAACCCATAGTAGCCAATCAGAGATGAGTTTTTTTCAGCCAGCTGCAAGTTGAATACTGAAAGCAATCACTGATTGGTTGCCATGGGTTACTGCCCAGGTGCAAATTTGCACAGTGTTTGTAAATGACCCCCCACTTTGTTATTCAGTAAATAAAAAATGTGCACTTAACCAGTTATCAGAACAATTTGGCCACTAGAGGTAGTATAAACTCATATCAATAAACTGATATATTTATGCAGACAGAAGTTTACCTGGGCACAGGAACCTATAGCCAAATTCATTTTACCAAAATACACAGAAAAATAAAGTACACTCCTTCTTAGAAAGTTTGTATATCTTCACATTACCCTCCCGAAGCTGTATGCAAGTTACATGGATTGTATTCTCTGTCTCATGCACCAAAACCTTGGTTACATACATCTCAGGTAGCAGAATTGTAGAGAAATGCAATATAAACTGCAAAGTTTGCTCCGTGTCTAGTTGTACATAGAAACCAACCAGAAGTTTGATTTTAAACAGATAACCAGTAAATTCTACCTGATGATCTTTTTGCTGTGTAATAGACCTGGTTGAAACATTGCAACTTTTATTACACTTTGCCATTAGACTGTATGCTATGTCTCATGCATCAAGCTCTGTGTGTTATTTTCTCATGCACCATATTTAGATTATAGACTTTGTCTCATGCACCGGTCATTAATTGTATGCTGCAAGATAAGCCCCAACCCTATTTCAGCCAGTGTCTCATGCACCAAACAGATTTCATCAAGTGTCTCATGTACAAAACCCCAGTTACATGCTGTGTCTCAGGCAACAGACTTAAGGGGTAAAGTTGCAAAGTTTGCACAAGATCTAGTAACCTATAGCAACTGATTGGATATTTGATTTTAAGAGACTAGTTATTTCTACTTGTTACTCATATGTTCCTAGATCTGGTTCAGACTTTGGGGCAGATTCACTAAAGGGCGAAGTGGCTAACGCTAGCGACATTTCGCCAGAAATCCCATCCACAGGGACACCAATAATTTACTAACAGGCGTAGGCAACAATTCACTAGCAAACGGGACCGTCACTAGCGTTCTTCGCACTCTCTCGTCTGGTGACTTTTCACTCTAGCGTAACTCCATAAATTCACTAATATGCAAATTTTATTGAACTTTACATCTTTCGTCAGAGTTGCCTTTGCCACCTCAGACCAAGCTGAAGTTGTAAAAACACTGGCGACTTGTCCTTTTTTTTTTTTTAGCGTTTAGCGGGATTGCCTGCAAAAGTCCTAACAATTAATCTTTTTTGTGTTAATATTTTCCCCAGACATTTGAGAGGCATGGAGCATCAGTTTTAGGTGGGTTCATGTGTAGGGCATTAGAAGATCTCTTTTGTCTTTATTCAGGTTCCTTGGACATTTGTAATAAAAAGTGGCCACTTCAAGCATTTGCACCAACATCTCTAATAAAGACGTCCATACGACTTTAATGTACCCTATTCAAATTGAACTAAACGTAAGAGGACTAACGAAGCACAAATTCACCGGCGTCCAGGACGCAACTCTGTATTTTAGTGAATTAGCGTAGTGGTAATGAATTTTGCCTGCCGAAGTGGCGTGAAGTATGGTGAAGCATTTGCTGGCTACAATCCGCCCTTCAGTGAATTTGCCCTTTTGTGTTTATTACACTAGTCCCTGTACAAAGTGCCTCATGCACCATACTCAAATTGCATGCAACTGTTTCATGCTACATATTTAGACTACATGCTCAATATCATGCATCAGTCATAAACTATTGGGCTCATTTACAAATGCAAGTGTAGTGTGGCTGTGAGGGGAAATTCTGTCTGCCACAATTACATCCAGTGCATCTAAACATGTGCTATTGTACTTGTGGCTTAAAAATTAATGAGACACAATTGCTTTGAAAAATCAAGATGGTGTAATCTCCAATGCTCACAATGATGCCTGCACTTGTCTGGTTTGCGATGCAGCCTACAGTTGGATCCCAGCTGGAATTACTGCTAGCTTCATGGCAGCTCCAGGTTTCACTTGTCAGTAGTCACACCTTCAGAACAGGACACACATAACTATAGGCAAGTGAACGGAGCAACTATGAAGGATAGTACTTTTAAAGGAGAACTAAAGCCTAACTAAAGAAGTAGACTAGAGATATTGTACATTATGTTTTGGGCTTCCTTTCCAGCCATAGGTAACCACAGCCCTTTAGCAGTGAAGATCTGTGTCTCCAAAGATGCCCCAGTAGCTCCCTATCTTCTTTTCTGTTGATTCACTGCACATGCTCTGTGCTGCTGTCACTTACTGAGCACAGGGACAATATAAAGTGCACATAGAATATAAATGTCTCAATATAAGGCTGATTAGTAATTAATACAGATAATTACTACATGGTAGCACAGAAACCAGTACAATTAGCATCAGCATTTAATAATCATCCCTGTAGCATAATCTTATATTACAAGCCAAACTCATTCTCTACTTGATAATTTGCAACAACCCCTAATCTTATCTTCTCAACAGCTGCTCAGAGCCCACATGTGAGTGTCGCAGACACTTTCCAAGATGGTGACCCTTTGTGACAAGTTTGAAGTCCTGGATCATTGCTGCTATTGAGAAGCTGAAACTTTAGGCTGGTGCAATAAGTTCAGTGTATATAAAACATGGCATTTTGATCCATATTAATTTTTTGGGGTTAGTTCTCCTTTAATGAATGGTGCCGATTTTTGCACCACTGCAACTATGGTTCCAGTTGTAAACAAGCCCTTATGTCTCATGCATCAAACTATTGTAAGATATTGTCTCATGCACCTGATTGTGATTTTAGGCTTGTTATGGGCTCTTGCTCACCGATGATAGATTTATGCTGTGCCTCATGCACTAATCTTTAATTCTGTGTTGTGTTTTAAGTACCAATTTATGATTGTTTGCTGTGTCTCATGCACCAAGCTAATAGTGTTTTGTAAAAGGTGATCTACTTTTTGTGGTTTGGGGCCTGTTTCACTTTTCCATCTCATGTGTGACCTTGAACTGAAGGGATTAGTGATGGGCGAATTTATTCGCCAGGCACAAATTCGCGGCGAATTTGCGGGATTCGCCGGCAGCGAATAAATTCGCAAAACGCCCGCAAAAATTCGGCCGAAAAATTATCTGCATCACTTTTATAAAGTAAAATCACTGATAGTATATACAATTGCAGTAAATTCCATGGAGTACCTGGTATCAAATGCACAGGATCGTGCTCTTCTGAGTAATTTAAGCTATGGTATTCAATGATGTGCAACTGCTAGTACTTAATTACGTAGTTATGTTGGGTTGAAAAAAGAACAAAGATTCATCCAGTTCAACCCCTCGAGATGAAACCCATTGCACAAATATCACACACTCTTACTGACCTAGCTATACACCCACATATATAAACTATATATGCCTATATCTATACTAATTGTAGATTACAGTATCACATAAGCCTTTTATATTATGCATCTAAGCCACTCTTAAATGCAATAATAGCATCTGCCATCACAACCTTGCCTGGCAAGGTATTCCACAACCTCACTGCCCTCATTTATATCCTTTTAAGGACTTGAGACAAAAACTGCTCTGCCTACTCCAGATGAGGCCTTGCCAGGGACCTATAAAGAGGCATAATTATGTTTTCATCCCTTGAGTTAATGCCCTTTTATGCAAGACAGTGCTTTAGTTGCTTTAGCAGCCACAGAATGACACTGCCTGTAACTATACAACTTGTTATCTACAAAAATCCATGGTCCTTCTCAATTAAGGAAACTCCCAACACACTGCCATTTAGTGTATAAATCACATTTATATTATTTCTGCCAAAGGGCATAACCTTGTATTTATCAACATTGAACCTCATTTTCCAGTTTGCTGTACAGTTTTACATTTTTTTTTTAAAACACTCTGCAAAGTGGCAACATGCTGCACAGAACTTATAGTTCTGCACAATTTAGTATCATCAGCAAAAGCAGAAACATTACTTTAATGCCCACCTCCAGGCTATTCATAATCAAACTAAAAGCAAATGGCAAAAACAGACCCCTGTGGTATTAAACTGACAACACTTGTCAAATTAGAAAATGTTCCCTTTACAACTACTCTTTGTAATCTATACATTATCCAGTTCTCTATCTATGTACAAATATGCTCCAGGCCAATATTCCTTAATTTAACCATTAACCTTCTGCGTGGTACTGTATCAAATGGTTTAGCAAAGTCTAAATAGATTACATTCTCCGCTATCCCAGAGGTTTCTGCTCACCTTCTAATAAAATGCAATTAAAATAGTCTGTCAAGATCTGTAATGCATAACACCATGTTGGTACAAACTTATAGTATTATGATTTGTAATGTAGTCAAGTATTTTATCCTTTATTACCCCTTACAAAAGCTTTCCTGCCACTGATGTCAGACTAACAGGCCTATAGTTTTCAGGCGTAGAATGGGATACCTTTTTGAATAGCATCACCACATAAGCAATTCACCAATCTCTTGGCACCATGCCAGAACTCATTGAATCCTGACAAATTAAACAAAGAGGTTTGGCAGTCACAGAGCTAAGCTTGTTTAGTGCTCTCTTTTGAAATTCCTCCGGAGTGACCTATCTATTAATACTTATTTTATTAGAATTTGGTCTATTAATAAAGGAAGCCTTCATTAGTTGATTTCTCAGTTGTGTAGACAATAACAATTCAGAATCTCTGCTTTTTCCCTGCTCTCATCAACAAAATGACCTCCCTCTGATAATAAGGACACAATTACTTTTTGCTTTATTTTTATACTATTTACATATTTAAAAAGCAATTTTGTATTTATTTTATACCTCACTGTAATAACCTTTTCCTTCTCTAGTTTAGTTTGCATATCTCAAATTAAGTGTTTTAGTTACTCCATTAAAGAGTTGACTCTGTAACATGATGTCAAAGGAGACCATGTTATGATCAGTATTTCCTAAATGCTCACCTATGCAAATGCTAGAGATGAGTTCAGTATAATCAGTTAGAAGAAACATCTATGAAAGCCTTTCAACAGGAATGTGCTTAGATACATTTGGGGTCCACGATTGAGCGTATGCATATTTGTCTGTATATTACCAGGTGCCTTCCTTTGCTCCCTTCCCCATAGAGATAGCTCCATACATTCAATGACTTTAAAATATGCATCTAACTAGACTATAACCTTAAGATAGGAACAAGTGACAATAGAGAACACAATGATGCCAAGGATACAGCTGTTTCTGATTCAGTCATGAACCTCTCTTTCCTTTTTAGTAGCTGGTCCTGATCAGCATAATCCGCTGCTCTGCCCATGGGTTTTTTGAAGCTTATGGAGCACCTGTGAATCCAAACAACAGAAGAGAACATAAAATGAGCTTCACTTGTGAAATACAGGGTATAATTTCAGCACATTGCATGACACATGCACCTGCTGACAATGAATAACATTATCACATGTACGACTTGCCCCTCTTTCTCTCTCAGCTTTTAAAATGCAGTCACAATAGGTGCTTTCTAGGCTGGTGGGGACAATGCCATGTAATTTATTTTGCAGTTTCTGTAATAATAACATCTGCACAATCTATTTTTAAGGAAATTACAGCACTAAAAGCAATTTAAGAAGCGTGTTCCCAGCACCCTTAGCAAGCACTAAAAAAGACAGGTGGCAACTATGAAAAGATGCATTATGGAAGGGGCAATTCACTCAAAGTGGATAAAAGCTAGTATGGATCTAACAACATTAGCAGCCTCTAAAAGGGGTTCTGACACATTTTAAAAACCATTGGGATAGCATCCCAAGGACCTGATTTCCTGAGCATAGGGTCTGACTTTTTTTTAAAACTTGTTTTTTTGATGATTCAGCAATCCAAAATAACTGGCCAGCCTTTGAGCTAAGCAAATGACCTCCACAGAATTATAAAAGTGTCCTTCCCAGGACTTGAGTATGATGTTGTAGTGCTCTCAGGCCTTTATGTAAGATAAAATAGGCCCAAGAGGTCTTTAAGTCAGTACCAAAATCCTCATATAATTCATAATATTCCCTTACTCATCACCCTACACTTTGCAGATAACAGGGGGAACCCTATGTCTAGCTTTAGAAAGAAATGATATACCCTTGATTAAACATGGGTGCTTATTGTGCATACATGTATTCATTTCTAGATGTTTTGTTTACTTGGCTCCTATTGAGAATTCATCTACATAGAGAAACAATATGGCAGATTTTGCTCATAAGACAGTTTATGAACACAAGACTCACAGTGATAGTGTAAGCGGATTTACTAGAAAACCAAATGAGAAAGGTTTCCTCTGTGAATGCCTGAAGCTGATTCATATTTCCTAATGCCATTATGGGCATTTCTTCAAGTGCCTTTTGCATCTTTTTAAACTATTATAAAATATTTTACATGAATCTGCTTTAAAGCAAAATTAGGCATTGATTTATACAGTATGTTCTTTTGTCTTTAAAGTATGAGGAACCATATTGGCATCTGGCATGCCAATCAGAATGTATACAGTATTTCATATGTACATTATTAAAGAATTTGGCCAAATAATCATCTGAAGTAGACGACTTCATATTATATAAAAAAAAATTCTTCCATTTGACTTGATTCTGAAGAACCCCAGGAAGATCATTTTATCTTTCCACTCTGCATAGAGGATGCATTGTTTGGTTTGTTTAATTGAAGCTATACAGACGTATGCTGGCTGGGTAAAGGGAAATATTTATGCTGGGCTGGTTTTTTGAGGTTTTCTTGAAAGATCACCAAACGTATTCTAATGCTATGGACTTTTCCATTACCATCTTATTTTTCACTGGCTAGGTCACAGTTTCATCATTTCACACCACTTGCTGGCTTCCTATAGGGGGTTTATACAACAGGTAGTCTGCTAGTGTCAACAGTTGTAAACAGTTGAATCTCTGAATGATCTCAGCAATAACTTTATAAGTATTACATATATATTCACCTCCTAATAGTTTTGTACAAAAGTATAGTTATAGTGGCCTTTTCATTTTTAAATTGTGTAGGCCAAGCCCAATAACTGTGCCAGTGCTTTGATTGGCATCTAACCCTACCCACTTTAGTGCTGTTTCAACTCACAGGACAAGAACCCATTACTAAAATTCGTAGCCATGAGCATCTTTTAACCTATAATTCACATCCATTTTAACTGCAGCTCAGACAATCAATAGCAGGGATGATTTAAAACTGGTGTTACCACCCGGCCCGGAAATTACTGTCATAGCAGGTGAAAATGATACTTAATGACATTATTATTAATAGAAAAGACAACAGATGTGAGAAGGCCATTATGTTGTTTCCCAGAAAAGGTGACTGGGAATGGCACTGATGAATTATTTATAAGAACAGATATTAACTGTCAGTGAATCAAAGCACAGTGCATCACAGTTTGTAAATGCATCCCTGATTTTGCGTCCAACTTTCCGATAAACACGTTTTATATACATTTATATCTACATTACATTGTTAATAAAATATCCTTATTTTATTCATAAATAGTGATGATTGAATCTGTCAAAAAAATTGTGAAATGAATTGAAGTCAATGGGCGTCAACATTTTTTCTCACTCCAAAGTCAATGGGCATTTTTTCTTACGGCGACTTTTTTGTCTCAGAGACAATTTTTTCTTTTTCGTCTCATGCATTACAGTCAGTGAGCGTTTTTTCTTATGACGACTTTTTTGTCTCTGCGTCAATTTTGTCCCGGCAAAATTTTCCGCAGCAAGTATTTGCAGGTTGTGAAGTGCAGAATTTTGCCGCAAATCAATGCCTGCCAAATAAATTTGCTCATCGCTATATATATACACTATCATTGATAGTTTCTTTGTATTAGTAAAATATACACAATTTACCACCATGAGTATAATTAAACAGAATTTCTACACGTTGTATTCATAGCTATTTATTTAGTTTCTAACATGTACTTTCCCCCATTTTATATGCTCCTGTTTTATCTCTCACTTTCATGAATGTTTCCTTTTAACTAGAGCACAAAACTGCACTTGCCAAATATTTATCTGCAGGTACAATAAGACATTGTGTCTGTATGTTACCATTATTAACAGAGTTTGCTAATTAAACAATTCATGAAAAAACAGTAGGACGGAGTAACTGAAGCAATGATTGGAAAGATTGTTTTAAGAATGATGCCAAGGAAACAATATTAAATTATAGCAACCAGGACATTAATTAAAAACAATAGTGAATTACATGATAACCTCCCTCCAGGAAGTGTTTAACAACTTTATTGAATAAATATTACATTTAAGGCAGATTAATGGACACTTGGGGGCAGATTTATCAAGGGTCGAATTTCGAAGTGTAAAAAACTTCGAAATTCTACCATCGAATGGCATTACTTCGATATTCGAAGTCAAAGTTTTATTTATTGAATTTGGCCATGTTTGGTCGAAGTAAAATCATTCGATCGTACGATAAAATCCTTTGACTCGAACGATTTAATCGATCGATCGAACGATTTTACTTCGACTTCTAAAAACTTAGCCACATTTTGGCTATAGGTTCTAGGAGGTCCTCATAGGCTAACATAGCAATTCGGCAGGTTTAAGGTGGCGAAGTCGAACTTTTTTAAAGAGACAGTACTTTGATTTTCGAATTTAGGCCTATTTGATGGTCGAAGTACCCAAAAATTTGTTTGAAATTTGAAGTTTTTAAATTCGAAATTCACTTCGACCCTTAGTAAATGTGCCCCCTCATCTACAGCTAAATGCTGTATCAACATTTATGGGGCCCATTTCCTAACAATAAGATTGCAATTTTTTTCCCATGAATCTCAAAAATTCATGGTTTTCTAAAAATTGAAAATTTTATTAAGTGAAAAAATCACGAAAACCTTTAACACCAAACTTCGCTTAATAGTTGACAAGGTGCTATAGAAGTCAATGGGAGCTGCACTGATCTTATTGGATAGCTTTCAATCATATTGGACTTTTAGGGGGTTATTTACTAAACTCCGAATGCAAAAAACACAAAAAAATTGTGATATTTTTTATAAAATCTGACTTTTAAAAAATCACGAATTTTTCAGAATTTATTAAACACCAAGGATGGAAAAGTCAGAATCTGAAAATCCGGCATCTCAGACCTGTCGAGGTTGCATATAAGTCAATGGGAGATGTCCCAATGATTTTTTGATGTACGCTGGGTTTCGTGCAATACCCCAAAATTTTCAGGGGGTTTTGGGTGAAAATTCAGAAAAATTTTTGAAAATCGGGTGAAAAATTAAAAATAAATCATGAAAATTGGATGAAAAATCCAAAAAAATTGTGAAAAGCAAATTTTAAGGAGAGTGGATTTGATTGGAGCTTGTAGGAGAAAATATTGAGATAAATTCGGACTTTGATAAATAACCCGCTAAATGGTTTTTGGATATTTTTTTTTTACTAGTAAATTCGGAAAGACTCGAATTTTAAGAATTTTCTAGATATTCATATTTTTAGCGCATTTTAGCCCATTTTTTAGCATTTTTCTGTTCATGCTTTTTATATTCTGATGTTTTAATAAATTCAACTACAGTCCTGGTTTTGAATTTGTCATGGTTTCAAATACGATCTTTAATAAATAAGCCTCTATGTTGAAAAACCATGTGGGGTTTACCTTGATGTGGTATGGTGGCTTAGCAATTTTATGATCATAGCTTTGAAATTAAAAATCCCCATTTATTACCCTGGCTACTAAAAGCATTTAAAAATTTAAAGAAATTTCCAATAGGATTTTTGGCATCAACATGGATTCATGCAGCTTAGTCAAGTGAAAGGTACTGATAGATTAGTACAGAGAAAAAGGAAAACATTAGCAAAATACAGGGTTTTTATGTCACTTTCTGGATAGTGATTTCAAGATAATATAGATGCCATGCCTGTATTTCTTGCATTACTTTTCTGCAAAATAAACAATAAGGTAACTGGGGTCGGCGACTATGTCCTCCAAGTTTGTTCAAGTTTGTTGGAATGTGATGAGCAGTCTCCCTCCAAAATAACTGTTGCTGGGCAAGAGGAGAAGGGGAGTGGAATATGACATAGCCCTGTTCCCTAGAAATGAAGATTTCAACACAGGTGAAATGGGCCAAAGGACAACTCTTAGGGGCAGATTTATCAAGGGTCGAATTTTGTGGTAATGGGAGTTTTTTTAAACTCCCATCAACTCGAAATTCGATTTAAAAAAAGACCAAATGAAATTTATAAAAAAAAAATTAATTTCGAGCTAATAGACTGTACTCAATCGTTCGAACGAATTTGATTCAAAGTATTTAAAAAAAAAAACTTTGACGAAGTACACTAAAATTAGCTTGAATTTTTTTTAAAAAAATTTGATTTTTCAATTTGACCCTTGATAAATCCCATTTTTACCAGTGTAAATTATTTGATTATGCACCAATGGTTCATTTAATTCTGTAAACAGATTAAAGGGCTCTCAAAACTTACCACTATCCACAAGCTTGTAGTCCAGTCTTAAACAGATGTACACCCTAGGCATTCCCACCGCTTCACGTTAAAAATAAAAAGAGATTGGCAGCAACTTAGTGGTCAGTTAAAATAAAAAATGTGTGTGTGTGTAATTCCTACAGTGGAGCCTTATACATTTTGGTAATACCCACCCTCAGTCATAGATATCATTTAGTTCTTCTATAAAATTGGTTTCTATACAAGAGGTACTGTTTTATTTTTACAGAAAAAGGAAATAAGAAAAAAAAGAGATGGTGTTCCCATAATCTGGAGCTTTCTGGATATTGGGGTTCAAGATAAAAAAATACTACACTGCTATTTTCATACCATGGAGATCGGTCATTTGGACGTTATAAGATTTTTGTCGGCTGCCAATAAAATATCTGCATGTATTTGCCGATCGGATGATTTTCAGTGCTAGACTTTTGTCAGACATAACTTTCGTAAGATTGCTGTAGGGGCAGAACATCGGCTAACCTGTTCTTTTACTACTTTATTTGATCTGAATGGTTAGTGACAGGTCGGAAGATGGGGGAAGTCCGATCGTTTGAGGATCTTGTTATTGTATTTAATATATTGGAGTGAAGTGGATTCAGATACATAGCCAGGTGATTGTACATAATGATATTAGTTATAGATAATTATTATCTTATATTATTATAACAAAAAGCTGTTTAAAAGCTACAAAACTCAAACAAACAATCTCTGCATGTATTTACATTAAGGGGCCGATTCATCAAGGGTCGAATATCGAGGGTTAATTAACCCTCGATATTCGACTAGGAATTGAAATCCTTCGACTTCGAATATCGAAGTCGAAGGATTTAGCGCAAATTCTGCGATCGTACGATCGCAGGATTATTCCTTCGATCGAACGATTAAATCCTTCTAATCGAACGATTCGCAGGATTTAAATCCAACGATCGAAGGAATATCCTTCGATCAAAAAAACTTAGGCAAGCCTATGGGGACCTTCCCCATAGGCTAACATTGACTTCGGTAGCTTTTATCTGCCGAACTAGGGGGTCGAAGTTTTTTTTAAAGAGACAGTACTCGAAGTAGCCAAAAAAATACTTCGAAATTCGAAAGTTTTTTTACTTCGAATCCTTCACTCGAATTTAGTGAATCGGCCCCTAACAGTTTCCAGTTCACTGTTCTGGGGTACAGATGTGACTTTCAGGCTTGTGATCAGATTTATTTTGGCTGTAAGGATGATGGCATAATTATTCGTTTGCAACATGATTCTAGTCCATATGGTAGCTAAATATTAGAGGACACTATTAAAGTTTAACCTGGAAAAGAAAAAGAAAAAACATGCAGAAATTCGTTTTTTGGTTTAAAAAACATCAGGACAATTTAGATCCTACAGCAAAACTTGATTAAATAGAAAAGTCAAGCAGGGATTTGCACTCCCTCTAGCGGAGAGCCCAGAGGCAAAGCAATCTATCCGTCCCGCTCTACAAACACATAAATGGAGTGTGATGACCAAAGCTAACAGCTAATGAGTTGGACACTTCTAGGAATAAAATGAATATATCTGCATACATTAGTTCTCAACTGGGAAAGAATCAGCTGTTTGTCCTTTAATTCAGCAAAAGAAAAAGTACAACATTTACGCTGTGATGGAGATAAGGTTAGAGGATAGTTAGACAGAAAGAAGGGTTCAGTCTGAGACATTTAGGGCCAATCATGTATCGGTGCACATCCATGTTTATAAACATGCTATACTTCGCCTAGAGGCTCCAGGCTTCCCACATGTAATTAGATGAAAATAGAACTACTGACAAAATGTTATATTTAATCTGCAAGCAGTTTTATTCTGATGGAGTCATGACATATTTTGGGATGCCTTTAAAAGATCTTGAAACATATGGTTACACCACTATACAACATGATTTACCAAATAGTGTAGAATCCCAGAGGGATTTCCAGCAATTCAATGTTTTCCCACAGAACATTTTCCAGTCAAGAAAATGTTCCTGACACGGTTATCAAAGAATCTATTGCTTGGTTAAATATACCAGTTTGTCAGAATGCATTTGACTGCTCTGTGCTATTTGGCATTAGTGACCAGAGGCAGGGCTGCAGTGATGTGCGAGCCGGCCAGAAGCCCACAAAACCCACAGGTTTACCTGAGGCTCGGGCGTTTTTGGGCCAACTTCCGCACAACGTTTAGGTGGGCCATTTTCGTGCTGAACTCTGTTCTCCTTGCCCATGGGCTTCTTCTGCCCCACTTTAGTCTCTGTTTGTGACTTTTTATACCATTGAACAGGCCCCAGTCCTGCCCTTTCATGACATCACAGTGGGGCGGGTGTGGGTATATAAAGAGGGTTAGGGTCGCGTGTGGGCAGAGGAGTAGTGCGTTAAGGTCGGGTACGGGTCTAGTTTCTCTCAACACAGACATCACTACAGTGCTGAGCTCTAACACACTACTGAAACATTCAGCCCCATGTCATTAACAAGGTTTGCTTTCAAATCAATTCAATGCAAGAACATTCAGGGGGGGTTAATATTATGGTAACAATTATTTTACATATTACTAGGAGTCAGTAGTAACCTTAAAAATGATCATGCAAATTTTTACCAGCAGTCAGTTGTGGGAAAAATCCCCTTCATTAAGTAGGTACTTGCTTCAAAAAATGATTTCGGCACTTCTGTATAGTTTCTGTATTGTTTCCGAATAGTCCTTCCAGTCTCCTGTTCCCAATCGTATACAGTTGCACTTACTCAAGCAGGGGAACCCTGGAGGTCCCACCACCTCTGAACCAGGCAGTAGCTATAGTTTACCCACAGTATCCTGCATCAATTTCCGCATGGCAATCGGATGCAATATTGCACTTTGCCTACTGCACTTGTGGTCGTAAAAGACTCTTTCTGTTTCTTACTCACCATGAAGCCTTTTGAAAAAATTCCAGCATAATGATGGCCACTCTAAAAATAGTATTTTGCTGCAATGTGCAACTTAGGGGCAAATTCACTAAGATCCGAAGTTGCGCCGGCCACAGCTTCGCCACACTCCACCGCACTTTGCCAGGCGTAATTTCGCCAGCGCTACGCAAATTCACTACAATGCAAAGTTGCACTCAGGGAGGCAAACGGTAGCGAAGTTGCGCAAGCGTTAATTCGTCAAGCAAAGCAAAGTTACGCTAGCGATGCCTAATTTGCATACGGTGCCAAGTTAAAGTACAATGGACGTATATGTAGCAACAAATACATTACACTACACAAGCCTGGGAAAGCTTCATAAAATAAAATAGAGGTGTTATTTTGCCCTACACATGAGCCCACTGTATAGTTTAGGTTCCATATGTTAGGAAATGTAGGGGGGAAGGAGGGTACCCCCAAAAAAATGTACGATCTTTTTCAGCCTATCACCCTTAAAAAAGGAAAAGACGCCAGCGTTTTTTGGGACTTAGAAAAAATGTAAACTTTTTTTGAAGCAATCCCTATCTACTCTATTGCACTTCGCCTGGTCTGAGTTGGCGAAGGCAAGTCTGACGCAAAAGGTAACGTTCATGAAAATCCGCAAGTTAGTGAATTAGCGTAGTTACGTCCCTTCGCCATAGCGCAACTTCGCCTGGGGTAAGGGTGCAAAGTAGCGCTAGAGTAGGTCCACTTCGCTAACGAATTTACGCCAACACCCGTTAGTAAATTGGCGAAGTAATGAAATTACATCACGTTGGCGAATTTGCGCTAGCGTTAGCCACTTCACGCTTTAGTAAATTTGCCCCTTAGCCTCTACTATGGTACATCGTGTGCAAGCTGATGTCATTAGTATGTGAGGTGCAATGGTCTCACCTTATTTTGATTTAGTTTTTAAGGCACTTAGTTTTAATAAAACTCTGTCAATCATTTCACAAAGAAAGCCAACATAATTCAGCTTCTGGTGAAAATACATTGAGGCTATCAATAAATCTGATTTTTCTTCTAGAGGATACACGGGGAAATGTGTTTATTATTTTTATTGGAAAATGATGCCAAAAATAGGAGCACAATGTAGTACTTTGTTTGTTGGCCATTTTTCTTCATTTGACCCCATAGTTAAATCTATTAAATCCACTCACCACCCACTAAATAAATAACTCCTGCAATATTTCATGCAAAACTTCTGCGATATTCCATGCAACTTTGCATGTTATATCAGTCAAAAAAGTCTATGCATTGCTATTAATTATGCAATTCTAATGAAAATCTGAATACTTACACCATAGAGTCAAAAACATATCTTTTATAAAGAAAAACAAGCAGTATTCTTATTTAATATTATATCTACACCACCTGAACATAGTGGAAAAACATGTTTCATTTCCAGCACCTTTATGAATACTGATGGGGAGTATAATAAATGCCTCATCCGGGTGAATCGAGGAATGATAATCCATTCCACTAATACAGTTGTCACGTTGGCTCAGTAATGTATGTGATAAAGAGTTTATCAGAGAGGGATATAGTGAGAAAACCTTTTGCAATCACATTATGCCGCAGCTTTGATTATCGCGGTGCCTCTTTATTTTCCATGGCATTTTATACCAGAAGTTATTAAAAGTCAGACATGGAGGTCCAAGGTATAATTTCCTGTCTGCAGAGATAAGCTTTGCTCTACTCACCATTTAATTAGCACCATTATTTTAGCTCCTACTAAGTGCATTCTTAATGGGATTTGTTCTACGCTGTTTGTTCAATATGTTATTTACAGACCATTTAATGTTTTTGCTCCTTTTCATCATTTGCTTTGAAGATGATCATGAGACATTGTGGTGATCATGGACACCGTGGCCCCTATTTGAGAATCTCCCGTCTGTAATTAATCAGGAGAATAGCCCATAATGAGAGGAGTGCCAGTCTCTCCACTGAAAAAGCATAAATAACAGGTTTTTTTATCAAGACCGTCTGCTTTTTTTTTCTCACCTCTGTGGAGATGAGACAAAATGACCTGATGGGACTATAATTAGGGAATACTTATTGTTATGTAAAATTGGAGAAACTAAATGTAATTTTGACTTATCCTCTTATTTGTCACACGGTTAGGCATGGGATACATTTTTTTTGTAGAATGCATTTTAAAATGACTCAAAATCAAGCAATAAATTTAGTTAGCAAATTGATAACTACCCATCATGTAGTCTGTGTGGCTCCATTTTTTTTCTTTGCTAGGTTGTTGTTCAATTTCAGGCATAAATCAACCACTACTTTGATTTACCTATTTTCATCTCCCTGGAAATAATAAATTTACCTGCTGAGTCTTTTCAAAAGAGTGCAAAAGTGCTTTGCTTTTGTTATTTGACATGCGTAACCAGTAATACTACTCCTGTCTCTCAGGAAGGTTAAAAGCCAATTTTTTTTCCTCGTGTGGGTAAAATAATGATGAATAAGTCTTGTGACTTGGCTTTTAAACCCACTCACATGCGGCAGTTTAATGCCCCTACGCTCTGACATTTATAGTTTTTCGCCACATTTATTTTCATAGCATAATCATTGAACAAAGTTTTGTAGAATTTAAGATTCAAAAAAAGAAAACCTTCAGCACAGAGATACTATCCGTACTGATGAGAAATACAGATAAAGGAACTAAGAAGAATACAGATTCTTCAACTTAGAATGAAGGCTAAGATATAATTAGGGTTGTGTATCAAGTGGAGCTATGAGTGTAAGCGTACTCTAAGGGGCAGAATTATCAAGTGTCGCATTTCGAAGTAAAAAATACTTCAAAATTAGACCATCGAATTTAAATACTTCGAATATCGGATTCAAACTTTTTTCATCGAATTTGAGTATTCTGCGGTCGAAGTAAAATTGTTCAATCGAACGATTAAATCCTTCGAATTGAACGACTTCAAAAAACTTAGAAAAATGTTGTAGAAGGTCCCCATAGGCTAACTTAGCACTTCAGCAGGTTTAATTTGGCGAAGTATTGAAGTCAAAGTACTTCGATTATCTAATGGTCGAATATTCAAATTATTTTACTTTGAATCGAAATCGTAGTATCCTATTCGATGGTCGAAGTATCCAAAAAATTACTTCGAATTTCGAATTTTTTTACTTCGAAAATTCCCTTGAATTCACTTTGACCCTTGATAAATCTGCTATTTATTCCAAAGGAACTGACCTTAGTTCCCATTTTGTCAGTCAATACATAATTCTGCATGTCTTTTCTGATAACAATCGGCCAATAACGTTTTCCCCTGCAATTATTATGACCAAATATAATCGTGAACACCTTTTGTATCTAGTATGTGATTTAAAAGCTACTGAATTATGTCTGTCCAAGACTAACCGATTTAATATATCTACTGTATAATAAATCACCTTTTTTATTTGCTAATACTTTAGCTTGCCTCTTTTCATGTAGGGATGCCAAAACACTTGAGAACTTTCATTTGTCTAGGTCTCTTTGTCTGTTTGCTTTGTTGTGTCTAGACTGAGAAGGTTCACAGGGCACCCTTGGAAGGGTTGGGGAATCTTTGCAGTCAATTACTTTTGTAGCTGGTTATAGGCATTTCAATATCAGTTCTGGTAACTTCTGGTTGGCACATAGACCCCATATTCCTTTTTATACAACAAGCTGCTGGGGAGCAATGGTGGAAATTGAAAAACGGCTAAATGGCACAGGATAACTAATGGATAACAGATAACACCATTAGACAGACAGAGCTTATTTGCTATCTGATGTGTAACCTGAGCCTTTTCTCCTTTGAATGGCTGCCGACATTGCTACACAGCAGCTTATTTATATAAACAATAGTAGTGTTTCTGAAGCAAACACAGCAGTTTTACCAGTGCAGGGCAACAGTACATTATATTTTAATTACTTTAAAACACTTTTATTTTTTGACATTACTGTTCCTTTAAGGATTTTCGTATCTTCCCTTTAAAATGTTATTTTATTTAAACAGTTAAATCACATACATTCCTGTACAGCATAGATAAAGGATTTTTCGTATCTTAGCATTAAATGTAATACCTTACTGAACAGTGAATTTGTCTCAGTAAGAAAATTATCAAAGTTATAATTATATTTCTATATTTAATATCCTCAGGGAATGTAAATCTATGTGTATATATATATATATATGACACATGAGTGATGTTGAAATAAACCTTTTTTGATTGAGAATTTGTTGTGCTGGTCCACTTTGAACATTATATATATACATATATATATATATATAAAATCATGTTTTCTACATTAACCTGGGGGACTATTTTACAGAGGGGTAAGTAAAAAGCTAGGGGCATTTGCCCAGGGTAGCAGCTAGGCTGGTGGGGAGGGGGGTCTATGCGGGGTAGGGGTTTTTTTTAATTAAAGGTGCTCTTGGCATTCTCATACCTGCTTCTGCAACTTTGCATAAAAAAAACTCTCTGATGCTTTTTTATGAAGCTTTCCCCCCTGTTACCAGGAATAGGACCTGTTATCGAGAATACTTGGACCTGGGTTTTTTTGTATAAGGGATCTTTCTGTAATTTGGCCCTCCATACCAAAGTCTTCTAAAAAAAATCATGTAAATATTAATTAATTCATTTTGCCAATAAGCATTAACTAGATCTTATTTGGGATCCAGTATAAGTTACTGTCTTCTTGTTACAGGGAGACAGTAAAAATAAGTAAAAATAAGAATTATTTGATTAAGATGGCGTCTATGGGGCATATTTACTAAAGGGCAAAGTGGCCGTCGCTAGCGAAAAGTCGCTAGAAATCCCATCAGCAGGCACATGGCCAATTAACTAACAGGTGAAGAGGACAATTCACAGCAAAAGAGACCATCGCTAACACAGTTTCGCGCCCTATCGCCAGGGGAATGATCGTTACACTGCAAATTCAATCAAAGTGAGAATTTTACAAAAAGTTACCTCTTTTGCCCGAGTTTTCTTCTCCACCTTTGACCTGGCGAACTGATAAAATGAAGCTACATCCGCCTCAATCTTATGTCAGTGACATCATATCCTGTATGCCGAAAAGTCATAAAAGTTCGAAAAAAATGCTGGCGTTTTTTCATATTTAATAGCGGGATTGCCTTCAGACGTTCTATCTATTAAAAATGTTTATGTTCATTTTTTATACAAATGTGAGGGGCGTGCCACATTTGTTTTAGGGTGGGCTCATGTCTAGAGCATTAGAGGATGTCTTTTGTCTTTATTTTGCCTCCTAGGACATTTTTAATAATAAGTGGTCACTTCAAGCATTTGCACCAACATCACTAATAAAGACATATATATGACCTATATGTCCCCGCACTATTCAAACTGACCTAAGCGTAAGAGACTAACAAAGTTTCGCTCGGCAGATTTGAACGCTAGCGAAAGATCGCTATGAAATGTTTGCCAGCGCAGTGAATTAGCCTAGTGGAAACAAATGTACACCTGGTGAAGTGTGGCAGAGTGTTCGCTGGTGAAAATTTACCCTTTAGAGAATTTGCCCCTATGAGAGATGGCCTTCCTGTAATTCTGAGCCTTCTGGATAACGGGTTTCCAGATAACGGATCCTATACCATGCAATTTCTATATCTTTTTAAAGCATCAATTCAGCCACAGACAGACACACACATTTAACTGCACAATAAAGCATGTATGTATGTATTTATGGATGTATAAACACCATTCTGCTTATTCAGTACATTTTACATTGTTATGCTTTGCTCTATTCCATGCCTCACATTTATTAACTGTTATTTATTCCTGCAATAAAGGCACAGGTTTTATTATTACATATTGTCTGGACCCTATGCTAATCATATGGATAGCTGCTGGTTATCAGATTTCTATTTTTATTTTATTTTTACACCTAATTCTAAGACCATGAAATCTTAGCCATGCTTCTGAAATCTGTATTTATATGAGAATGCTTTGGATATCTGATAGCAGGCTCACCATTGCTTTAGAAACACAAAGATAATACTGCTTACAATGGGAAAATATGAACACTAATTATGTCGAGCTTCTACGATCCACATGGGGTAGCTACATTCACAGTGGCAAAATGATGAGTCAGTAGGCAGCTATTATGTTGAGTGGGCAACAACCACAAAAAAAGTAGTAAATGACTGGGAGATGGCATATTTCTACACAGATAATAGGATGCAATTAGTTAAGAAATGACTAACTCTCCAGAAAATTACTTTTAGTTGAAAGGAGAGACTGGCAAGAGGAAAAGAACACAATTCCCTGTAAATAACAATTGTCTTCCTTCATAAAAAGGGTCTATCATGGCACATTATAAATCAGATCAGAAATATGCAGATAACCTTTGTCTAGTGCTAGCCACATATAAACGAAGAGAAATTCATGAAATATGGCCCTTGAATGGTATATGTCCATTTTGACGGCGGGCCAATTGCTCAGATACCATACAGAATTGATGTGTATATAGCACTTATTATACTGCCAGAGGTTTTCCCAGTGTTACATATGTAGGTACTTATTTAACTGTAAGCTTTTTTTTTAAAAAAAAAAAAATCAGAAAGTTAAATGCAAGTTGTGGTTTAAAATAGTTGCAAAGTAGATGAGGTTGCAAAATGCCCATATTGCCAACCATTTGTCTTCACAAATCCTGGCAGTGCAGTGTAAAACTGTTTTAGGCAGTGAATTCTACAACTTCTCAGCTATCACTGTTAAAAAATTATAATAAAAATTATATTTAAGAGATTTCTGTGAGAACACCCCCTCCTTTTGGGATAATGTTCAATCAGGGTCTTCCTTACATTATAAAAAGGTAACATGTAATGCATGGTTTTGGCCTACGGCAGGAATTACACTACCTAAGGTTTTGATGCTAAATTCTACTGCTCTGACGTTGGGTTTATGGAAAAGATTGAAAGTTAAGTATAAATTGTTCTCACCGTACTCCCCAGTAACTGCAATAGGGGGTAATCCCTCTTTTCCACCGGGTGTCACTTTTTGGAGGAGTCAATTGTCGGAGTCTGATATGCTATTTAAAATTTCTGATTGGGTGAATGCCTCTTTAACGACTACTCTTACTCTGGATCAATTGCAGGCCAAGGTCCCAGACATAGTTATACCCTGGTACTTGTATTTCCAGGTTAGGCACTACTTGGATCCGTTTCTTAGATCATTTACGGAGCGGGCCCCCACTCAGTTTGAAATTGTGGCTTTACGAGGCTTGCCTCGCAAGGGCCTGATATCTAAGATTTACAGGTTAATAAATGACCCCGCAATTGTACAGGACTTTAAACATAACTATATGAGGAAATGGGAGGCTATGCTTGGGTATGACATCTCTCCGGATGATTGGTCTGCAATTTGGAGTAATGCTAAAGGTTGTGTTACTTGTGTCAAACAAAAGGAAAATATTTATAAAATATTGATGTGCTGGTACCTTACTCCCTCTAGATTACACAAAATTTTCCCAGCAGTTTCACCATTATGCTGGAGAGGTTGTCAGTTTACCGGCACACTTTATCACATTTTTTGGGATTGCCCTTCTATTCAACCGTTCTGGAGGGAGGTTAAGAAATTGTTGGACTGTTTGACACGTGAAGATATACCTTTGGATGTTACAACTTTCTTATTGGGAAAGCCCTTTGAGACGCTGTGTAGGCCAACTCAAAAGTTACTCAATCATGTACTTACGGTTATACGCATATCAATAGCTTCTAAATGGAAATCTCATATTCTTCCCACCTGGTTAGAAATAGACCAAAGGATTGACAGTAATAGAAAGTTTGAATACAATATTGCATTATTGCAAAATAGGATTCCTCAGTTTTTAAAGATATGGGCGCCTTGGGACCTTCGTCTGCTTTAACTCCGGACGGTGGGATTGTAGTTAGCACTGGTGGAGATGTGAGGGTTATCGGTAACAGTTTTAGTACTTACACCTTATATTTTATTCTGCTATCCAGCAATACATGTCATTTCACAGAGTCTACCCTAAGTTTCACTGATTTTTGTTGTTTATTATTGTTTTTTGGGATTGAAGCTATTTTCTCCATCCGTGTCTGTGCATTTATGGATATCTGTGATTGTGAAATACTCTATGTTAAGGCATTATGTGAGATATGTCGGTAAGATGTTTGACTGTGGAGCATTACTGCTGCTTTTGATGTAACCTTTGTACTTCATCTTGCCTGTGCATGCAACTTTTATTTTACTTTCTGAAAATAAAAATTTAAGTTACAAAAAAAAAAAAAGGTAACATGAATATGAAAACCTTGATCTATCAGTCAGAATTTGCTATAGTTCTAACAATATCCAGGGCAACACTTAAGTGATTACTCTATATCTTACCCTAATTTGCTTATAGGCTGGTCCCATCTATTCATTTCTTTGAGCCCTACTGGGGGCAGGGACGATGCACCAATGAGACTGGTTGAGTAACTTGCCTCAGACAGCAGTGAGGCAAAAAAGCCTCCTGGTAATTGTGCAGAAAGCTCAATTACTGTTAGGGAACCTTTGGTTTGTATTAAAAATCTAAACTTCACTTCTGGCCTAATGTGCTGGCATGTATAAAGATTCAGTGCTTAGTTAGTATATTAATAGTGGGTGGAAGACCAGACAATTCCAGCAACCTCATAACGGCCGGTATGATATACAGTATGATATAGCCGTGTAATATTCAACTCTCATGTCTGTGGTATATAAATAAAAAGTAATACTATGCTGTCACTGCAGCATTGCCTAATGATCTGACTCGTTCTCTTATTTATTTGTACAGATTTAGTGCACCAACTGGCTTAATACATATATATATAGTGGTTATGTGGTTTTACTTTCTATGTTTTTTTTATCTTGAAATAGTTGAAATCATTTTTGTGAAAGGCCACTATATTAGAAGTACTGAAGCTCTTGCCTTCTATCCAGATCAAGGCAAATGGGTTTATTATTTATAGAACACTGTAATAACAGAAATTATGTATTGATGCTTATACAAAATAATGTAGAATAAAGATGCCAGTTTTCTGGTGTGATAATTGTGGCCACAAATATGAATGTAAATTATGCGATGTGTCTTTTATGTTTCCTTAGAGTCAGAATAATGAACGTTGGAGAGGCACCCATGGAACCTTACACCTTATCTTATTCAGTCCAGGGCACTTGCTGTATTTACTCACAATCAAATAGTGACATTTTTCACAAACTATTTTGCTTTTAAGCAAACGTCTCGTTTGGGAATTTTTTTCTGCATTTTTAACTCAATGGGTGTAAATTGATGCACTGCTGGGGGGTTGCATCAATAGAACGGGTTTAGACTTGTGAACAGGCCACAAAGGCTTGGGTCTGGGTGTCAGAGAGCTGGGGGTGGCATTCCACCCGCTGGCCACATTTGAATTGGGGGAGTAATGGGGAGCAGCGAAGGTGAGGGAAGTTATTAATATACTAGCATGCACAGGCCTTGCTTTTTTGCCTAAGATTGTTTGCCTACATGAAGATGACTTTAAGTTTTATAGCCAAGCAAAGAAAAATAAAAGACACAAAGAGAAAAACAATTTGCACAGATAAGAATAAAAATGTGCATTTCACAATATAATATTCTTCCTTTAACTGTTGCATTGCATTGCACCGTTAATTTTAATTGCGCATAACGAATTTTAATTGCACACTTTTAAGAAGAGCTTGAAGGTGTCGTAACCTTTTGGAGCAAACATAACAACTTGTTCAATAAGAACTTTTATTACATTCACTGCGCACTGGTCTAAACTATAAAATTCACAAACCTTTTTCCCCCTGTCAGAAGAGGTCTCTAAACAGTTTCCGTGTTCACAAAAGCTATATTAAATTCACGCAAAGAAAAATTTGAGCAAATCCATGACTTTTCACATTGCAAATATATTTCCGTTACTGACTTTTATTACATTCCCCCACTTGTGCCGCTATAAGTCCCATGATGCCATGAATACTCCAATTTTTGTTATGTGGAAACACATTTCATTGGATGCACCTGGGTTATTTTTTTTGTTTGGGAGTGCATTACTGCTACACCAGATATATATATATACATATATATATATATATATATATAATATATATATATATATATATATATATATATATATATATATATATATATATATATATATATAGTGATATAGTGATGGGCGAATTTATTCGCCAGGCGCGAATTTGCGCGATTCGCCGCCAGCGAATAAATTCGCAAAACGCCCGCGAAAATTCGCACCAAAAATAAGACGCCGGCGCGATTTTGCGAATTTTTCGCCGTTTCGCGATATATATCGATATATATATACATTTCTCTGTAATAATGAAACTTGTACTTGATCCAAACTAAGATACTTAAGGTATGAAGATCCAAATTACAGAAAGATCTGTTATCCAGGTCCTGAGCGTTCTGAATAACAGGTCCCATACCTGTATATACTGTATATATAAAAATATATACTGTGTGTATAAAATATATATATATTATTTTTTTTGGTTCTTTTATCACATTTATTTTTAACTCCTATATTTAGACATCATGTTGTAAATGTTTGAACGCCTAACATATGTTTCTGTTTGAACTCGTACCAGGAAATATTACATCAAATCAGATTTTTATCTACAATTCTAATAGCAACAAGACTAATGAAATAATTACGTATCAATTATTTATTTCTTTAAACACATCTTTTCAATTATGGTGCCGCTAACAATGAGAAATCAGGGTTCCCATCCTATTAGCTCAGCTGGGCTTTGCTAGAGTTCTGCAGTGAATCTAATTACCATGGCGAAAGTTTAGCACAAAGCAATTTTCAGAGACTCCATCAGGCCCGGACTGGCTATCTGAGGGGCTGCTGTAAGTTGCCATAGACAGTCACTATTTACTGGGCTGGTGGGGCTGTTTGGGCCTCTGTGTGGGCTGTTTGGGCCTCTGTGTGGGCTGTTTGGGCCTCTGTATAGCTGAAATGCCAGGGCCTATTTTGATTCCCAGTCCAGACCTGGAATCCATGCTCCATCCCCCAATTTGTCTTTCAATCACTCACTGGCCGTAATCACTTATTAGGTATTCCCTTTAATGCCAGAGACCCTTGTTAATTTGTGATTCAGCATGTGTCGCAGTCTGATGTGTAATTAGAAATCTTAAGGCCTGTCTCTCACCATAATTGCCTTGACTAAGGCCTCTGCATATCCACTTGTTAATTAGTAAACCACAATATCCAAGGGGCTTGTGGAGTGTTGGCTTAATTGTATTTCAGCTGAAACTGAGGCACAATTACCCTTCACTATCAATGCTGCTTTTTAATTCTTTTCTTTTTTTTTTTCATTATTATTTTATTTCCCCTTCTCTGTTCCTCATTTCCTTGCCGCAGCAAGAAACAATATCATATGCTTGGTCGGATTATAATGCTATCATCTGAACAGCGTGCGGAAGCAGGAAGCAACGATTCATTATCACTGGGCAGGCTTTGTGCGCCCAAGGCTCTTAAAGACACATTATGGCTGATATTTGTCAAAATATTTATCACTCAGAAAAGTGAAAGGCCTCTTTTAGCAGCAGGAATGGCAGGATATTAATCCATTTATAATTTCAAAGTGCTGTAATATTAAGTAGATTGCTAATCACCACTGACAGATTTTTCCAAAATGTCCATGTGTAATCAGTAACTTTGTACTGCCCCTGTTTTCTCTTGCTACACTATTTACCCCTTACCATGAACCCCTTTATTTCTAAAGCTTATCATGAAAGTAGTGCTAAACACATGCACAGTATTCTTTTTAAACCATCTTCCATGATTACAAGACCATTGTGCTGAACAATATGATTCAGTCTCGTGACATAACAAGAAGTTTTTGGGCATCTCAGCAATATATTGTTAGGTCCCCCGCAACCTTGGGGAAGAGTATTCATTTCATTCTGAAATTGGACAACATTCAGGGCTTTCTACATACACCTCTCAACCCTAACTTTCCTCTGATTCACACTGCAATAACGTATTCTTACGTTTGATATATGGCAGGTCCACAACCAAGCTTTTTCTGACATGACTTGTTATTTAATCATTTTTTAAATTTTTATAGACATAACATTCCTCTCTGTGCAAGCTGCTAGAAGAGTTTCGATCTGTTGGGTCTCTAAACCTCATTGAGTTGATCAAAGTTACTTAAGTCAGATACAAAAGCTCAGACAGTGGGTTACATTTTATTTTTTTCTACAATTTATAATCAATGATCTGTGCTTATATGATGCAAAGGAACTAGCAGTGTTCTCAGTTCATCATATATGTAAGAGCAATGATTTTAGCAATGTAGAAATCTGAGATACACCCCATGGTGATCTTAATTTATACTTATCTCACATGACTAAAATAAAACCAAATGACTCACCTTGTCTCTGATTAAGTTTGGGTGAGAATGAAAGTCTTCAGATAAATGGTGTTATGTGTCCCTGAATATTTAAGTAGTATTTAAAAATGTATTTCTGTAAAAATAAACTTAGTATGGGGTCTGAAAGTAGCTGTTGTCCAATATATTTTTAGAAAACTTGACTATATCTTGAACACTATCAAAGCAACCCCAGAAGTCAGTTATTCTATTTCATAAATGAACTGCTTGCTGTGTTATGGGGTTTTGATATTTGCCAGGAATATAGTTAATTATGCACTGTATGTACCATAAAACATATTTGGGGAACCAACACCCCCAAACACTTTGGAAACAGGGAATGAGACTGGTGAATGTATGCCATCATTAAGATTTTGATTTATTAATTCAAAATATTTTTTAAATGATAGAGAGTAATAGAGATTCAAACCAGAAAATAGTGCACCCCTTAAAGGTTAGTACAGACAACCAGGTATCCACACATAACCAGTGTGCACATGTTAGCAGTTGGCCAACAATATCAATATACAGCTGGTTAATGCCTTATTAAATCAGATAGACATCAGATTGATGCTTGTCGACTAGTGAAAACTCAATTTTACATATCTTGATTTCAAGTTTTCCCTCATTTTACAATTTTTTGGTGGTCCTTCTAATATCTTTACTACCAAAAGCTCTTGCACACATTTGCCTTCTTATGAGTAGATAAGTTCATGTCCATGCCTGACAAAAAGGGTGTGTCCCAAAACGTTGCACTTCCAAGGTTTACCTTGCTTGTAGCAGTTCTCTATGCCATTGGATTTATTTCCCACTAATATCTAATGCATAATATATTTCCCTGATATTAAATTTTCCAGGATTTTACTCCATTTAAAAATGTAAAATGGGGGTTCTACTGTATCTTTCTGTATATTGTAAAAGAACTAACAACATCAGCCATTAATTATTCAACCCTTTTCTTGGGAAGTACATGATCTGTTTTTTTATTCCATAAAGCTGGTGATATGTAGGTATAGAGAATACTTTGACCAATCGGATCAGAGTTCGGATGAGTAGTGAAACGTCTTCATTGATTACTCAGCAAGTCCAGTTGTTTTTAGATTTACCTATACTAGATACTCTGACCAATCAGTTCATCTAATTGTCTTTCTCCTCCACCCAATCATTCAGCTGAACATAAAGTGTGCCTATTATATATCATACTGCAAACAAAAAGATAGGCAATCTCATGTAGATAATAAAACTAAATGCCCTCTATTCTCTAGGTGCCACAAATGTGAATGTTTCAGCCTTCTAGAAAGAAAATGCTGTCATACAAAATATATGTTACAAACTTCAGGTCCAGAATTTATGCAGATAATTCATTTTGAATGACAGCTGCCTTTTACACTGAATTTTGACAGGTAATAATAGACCTCTGGTATAAGTCAACCATTGCTCTTAAAGGAAAACTATACCCCCCAAACAATGTAGGTCTCTATAGAAAGATATTGCATAAAACAGCTCATATGTAAAATCCTGCTTCATGTAAATAAACCATTTTCATACTAATATACTTTTCTAGTAGTATGTGCCATTGGGTAATCATAAATAGAAAATTACCATTTTAAAAAATAAGGCCCGCCCCCTGGGATCGTAGGATTCACTGTACTCACAAACATACCAACAAACCATACATGTTAGGTCACATGAGCCAATTAATAGAGATGTCGCGAACTGTTCGCCGGCGAACTTGTTCGCGCGAACATCGGGTGTTCGCGCTCGCCGGAAGTTCGCGAACGTCGCGCGACGTTCGCCATTTTGGGTTCGCCATTGTTGGCGCTTTTTTTTGCCCTCTCACCCCAGACCAGCAGGTACATGGCAGCCAATCAGGAAGCTCTCCCCTGGACCACTCCCCTTCCCTATAAAAACCGAAGCCCTGCAGCGTTTTTTCACTCTGCCTGTGTGTGCTGAAGAGATAGTGTAGGGAGAGAGCTGCTGCCTGTTAGTGATTTCAGGGACAGTTGAAAGTTTGCTGGCTAGTAATCGTTTTGATACTGCTCTGTTATTGGAGGGACAGAAGTCTGCAGGGGTTTGAGGGACATTTAAGCTTAGGTAGCTTTGCTGGCTAGTAATCTACCTTCTACTGCAGTGCTCTGTATGTAGCTGCAGTGGGCAGCTGTCCTGCTTCTGATCTCATCTGCTGACTGCTGCAATAACAGTAGTCCTTGTAAGGACTGCTTTTATTTATTTTTTGTTGTTTTACTACTACTACTACTACTACTACTACTACTACTACTATAAGAGCCCAGTGCTATTAGTCTAGCAGTGTTGGGGAGTGGGACTGGTGTGCTAATCTGCTGCTCCTAGTAGTTCAGCAGCACCAACTTTAATTTTTTTTTTTTAATATTCATTTTTTTTTATTTTACTTTTTTTTATTTTACTACCGCTGTAGTAGTGTATAAGTTGACCTTTTAGGCATTATTTGCCCTGTAGGCATTATTTGCACACTGTTTTCTTCAACCCGCCATCGAGCTGTGTGACCTTGTTCACATTCTGTCTAAATATCCATAATATTACCGTCTCCAGAAAAAACACCGGAGTCACTTTTTTCAAGCAGCCATAATATATTTTACGTAATCCGTATCCACCGCTGTAGTAGTGTATACGTTGGCCTTGTAGGCATTATTTGCACACTGTTTTCTTCAACCCGCCATCGAGCTGTGTGACCTTGTTCCCATTCTGTCTAAATATCCATAATATTACCGTCTCCAGAAAAAACACCGGAGTCACTTTTTTCAAGCAGCATTCATATATTTTACGTAATCCGTATCCACCGCTGTAGTAGTGTATACGTTGGCCTTGTAGGCATTATTTGCACACTGTTTTCTTCAACCCGCCATCGAGCTGTGTGACCTTGTTCACATTCTGTCTAAATATCCATAATATTACCGTCTCCAGAAAAAACACCGGAGTCACTTTTTTCAAGCAGCATTCATATATTTTACGTAATCCGTATCCACCGCTGTAGTAGTGTATACGTTGGCCTTGTAGGCATTATTTGCACACTGTTTTCTTCAACCCGCCATCGAGCTGTGTGACCTTGTTCCCATTCTGTCTAAATATCCATAATATTACCGTCTCCAGAAAAAACACCGGAGTCACTTTTTTCAAGCAGCATTCATATATTTTACGTAATCCGTATCCACCGCTGTAGTAGTGAATACGTTGGCCTTGTAGGCATTATTTGCACACTGTTTTCTTCAACCCGCCATCGAGCTGTGTGACCTTGTTCCCATTCTGTCTAAATATCCATAATATTACCGTCTCCAGAAAAAACACCGGAGTCACTTTTTTCAAGCAGCATTCATATATTTTACGTAATCCGTATCCACCGCTGTAGTAGTGTATACGTTGGCCTTGTAGGCATTATTTGCACACTGTTTTCTTCAACCCGCCATCGAGCTGTGTGACCTTGTTCACATTCTGTCTAAATATCCATAATATTACCGTCTCCAGAAAAAACACCGGAGTCACTTTTTTCAAGCAGCATTCATATATTTTACGTAATCCGTATCCACCGCTGTAGTAGTGTATACGTTGGCCTTGTAGGCATTATTTGCACACTGTTTTCTTCAACCCGCCATCGAGCTGTGTGACCTTGTTCCCATTCTGTCTAAATATCCATAATATTACCGTCTCCAGAAAAAACACCGGAGTCACTTTTTTCAAGCAGCATTCATATATTTTACGTAATCCGTATCCACCGCTGTAGTAGTGAATACGTTGGCCTTGTAGGCATTATTTGCACACTGTTTTCTTCAACCCGCCATCGAGCTGTGTGACCTTGTTCACATTCTGTCTAAATATCCATAATATTACCGTCTCCAGAAAAAACACCGGAGTCACTTTTTTCAAGCAGCATTCATATATTTTACGTAATCCGTATCCACCGCTGTAGTAGTGTATACGTTGGCCTTGTAGGCATTATTTGCACAGTGTTTTCTTCAACCCGCCATCGAGCTGTGTGAGCTTGTTCACATTTTGTCTAAATATTGATAATATTATCGTCTCTAGAAAAACCACTTGAGTTACTTTTTTTCAAGCAGCATTCATATATTTTACGTAATCCGTATCCACCGCTGTAGTAGTGTATACGTTGACTTTGTAGGCATTATTTGCACAGTGTTTTCTTCAACCCGCCATCTAGCTGTGTGTATTATCGTTTCCAGAAAAACCA
The DNA here is from genome assembly GCF_017654675.1 of Xenopus laevis. Taxonomy (NCBI): domain Eukaryota; kingdom Metazoa; phylum Chordata; class Amphibia; order Anura; family Pipidae; genus Xenopus; species Xenopus laevis. Next base: position 44,426,066 of record NC_054376.1, on the reverse strand, counting down.
ACTGAGTTTTTGTTGTTGTTGTTGTTTTTTTAAAAATAATGCCAGGCAAAGGCAGGCCGCCACGCAGAGGCCGTGCTAGGGGCCGTGCTGCTATGCAATCCTGTGGCCCTAGCAAATTGCCCAGTTTTAAAAAGCCAATGACCCTGAACTCCCAAAATGCTGAAGAGGTAGTTGACTGGCTTACACAGCACACCCCATCCTCTACCGTTTCTAACTTTACCACAACATCCTCCTCATCCTCCACTGCTATGGCCACCCCACGTAACACTTCCTCCACCACCGGTGCCCCTTCTTCACTGGGGTCAGAGGAGTTATTTTCCAATGAGTTTCTTGAACTGAGTAATGCGCAACCATTATTGCCAGAAGAAGATGAAGGAGATGAGGACCTTACACCAGATTTAATTCTGGCAGAGAACACGATAGAGATGGACATAATGAGTGATGAGGAGGAGGTCCCCGCTGCTGCTTCCTTCTGTGATGTGTCAGAAGAAATTGATGCATCTGAGGAGAATGATGATGAGGAGATTGATGTTTTGTGGGTGCCTAGTAGAAGAGAGCAAGAGGAGGGTAGTTCAGATGGAGAGACGGAGAGTCAGAGAGGCAGTAGGAGAATAAGACTTAGAAGAAGCAGGGAGGACAGCCCGCAGGGATCAGCAGGGCAACAACATGTATCGGCACCTGTGTTCAGCCGGCCAACGCACCCGCCATTGCCGCCAATACCGCCAACTCCGCCAACTTCTACTGTTACCGCCAGATCGCACACTTCCAAAAAGTCAGCAGTGTGGGATTTTTTTAATGTGTGTGCCTCTGACAAAAGCATTGTAATTTGCAATGAGTGCAGTCAGAAACTGAGCCTTGGTAAGCCCAACAGCCACATAGGTACAACTTCTATGGAAAGGCACATGAGCGGCAAGCACAAAGCACTTTGGGAGCAACACCTCAAAGGCAACAGGCAAACTAAAAGCCACACTCCTTCTGGTCCAGCATCTTACTGCTCTACCTCTGCTCTCCTTGACCCGTCTGAACCACCCTCCACTCCGCCTTCCACCTTGACCACCTGTTCCCATTCCCAGTCATCTGCCACCAGCCAAGTTTCTGTGAAGGCCATGTTTGAGCGTAAGAAGCCAATGTCTGACTGTCACCCCCTTGCCCGGCGTCTGACAGCTGGCTTGTCTGCACTCTTAGCCCGCCAGCTTTTACCATACCAGCTGGTGGACTCTGAGGCCTTCCGCAAATTTGTAGCAATTGGGACACCGCAGTGGAAGGTACCCAGCCGCAATTTTTTTTCTAAAAAGGGAATACCACACCTGTACCAACATGTGCAGAGCCAAGTTACCGCATCTCTGTCACTTAGTGTTGGGCCAAAGGTCCATATGACTACTGACGCATGGTCCTCCAAGCATGGTCAGGGCAGGTATGTCACCTACACTGCCCACTGGGTGAACTTGGTAATGGCTGGGAAGCAGGGAATGGGTAGCTCAACAACAACAGTGGAGTTGGTGTCACCGCCACGGATTGCACGCGGTTCTGCCACCACCTCTACTCCTCCATCGCTCTCTACCTCGTCTTCTTCTTCTTCTTACTCTGCTGCTGGGTCCTCCTTCTCCTCCTCCACACCTGTGCACCCCCAGCTCCCCCTAGGCTATTCGACGTGCCAGGTACGCCGTTGTCACGCTGTCTTGGGGATGACGTGCCTGGAAAGCAAAAACCATACCGGATCTGTACTCCTGTCATCTCTGCAGTCACAGGCCGATCGGTGGCTGACCCCACACCAACTGCAGATCGGAAAAGTGGTGTGTGACAATGGAAGCAATCTGTTGGCAGCGTTGAGACTAGGCAATTTAACACATGTGCCCTGCATGGCACATGTGTTAAATTTAATAGTCCAACGTTTTGTCTCCAAGTACCCAGGATTCCAGGACGTTCTCACCCAGTCCAGAAAGGTGTCGGCCCATTTCAGACGTTCCTACACAGCCATGGCACGCCTTGCTGACATTCAGCAGCGCTACAACATGCCAGTCAGGCGTTTGATTTCTGACAGCCAGACTCGCTGGAATTCAACGCTCCTTATGTTGGAACGTCTGCTGCAACAACAAAGGGCCGTCAACGAGTACCTTTTTGAACTGGGTGGTAGGACTGGATCTGCACAGCTGGGGATTTTTTCCCCCGTTACTGGGTGCTTATGCGCGATGCCTGCAGGCTCATGCGACCTTTTGAAGAGGTGACAAATATGGTCAGTCGCACCGAAGGCACCATCAGCGACCTAATACCCTTCGCTTTCTTCCTGGAGCGTGCCGTGCGACGAGTGACAGATGAGGCTGTAGACCAGCGTGACGAGGAGCTGGAAGCGCACGATTTCTGGTCGGAATCACCAGAACGAACCCAGGCACCTGCTGCAACGCAGGGAGAGGTGCCAGAAGTGGAGTCAGAGGAGGAAGGTGGCTTTGTGGAGGAGGAGGAGGAGGACCAACAGGAGCAGGCTTCCCAGGGGGCTAGTGGTGACCTTTTGGGGACCCCTGGTCTTGTACGTGGCTGGGGGGAGGAGACCGTGGATGATGCAGTCCTTGATAATGAGGAAGCGGAGATGGATAGCTCTGCATCCAACCTTGTGAGAATGGGGTCTTTCATGCTGTCATGCCTGTTGAAGGACCCCCGTATCAAGAGGCTTAAGGAGAAGGACCTGTACTGGGTCGCAACGCTACTAGACCCTCGGTACAAGCATAAAGTGTCAGAAATGTTACCAACATACCACAAGTCCGAAAAGATGCGGCATTTACAAACCAGCCTGCAAAACATGTTGTACAATGCTTTTAAGGGTGATGTCACTTCAGGAACTCATCAACATTCCAGGGGCAGAGGTGCCAGTAATCCTGCCACGAGCACACCTGCAAGGACAAAGCCCTTTGGCCAGTCTGTAACGTCAGACATGCAAATGTTTTTCTGTCCAAGGCAGCGCCACAACCCTTCTGGATCCACCCTCAAAGAACGCCTCGACCGGCAGGTAGCGGACTACCTGGCATTAACTGCAGATATCGACACTCTGAGGAGCGATGAACCCCTGGACTACTGGGTGCGCAGGCTTGATCTGTGGCCAGAGCTGTCACAATTTGCCATGAACCTCTTGTCTTGCCCAGCCTCAAGTGTGCTCTCAGAAAGGACCTTCAGTGCAGCAGGAGGGATTGTAACTGAGAAGAGAACTCGCCTAGGTCACAAAAGTGTCGATTACCTGACCTTTATTAAAATGAATGAGGGGTGGATCTCGGAGGGTTACTGCACGCCGGAAGACTTGTTCTGACTTCTATGCAGCTGTCCTTCTCTTCAAGCCTCATGACTCCACACACAGCTGTCCTTTAGCGTCCTCCTCCTCCCTCCGCCACCGTTACAAACTAGGGTGCAAACCCTACTGGTTTAATTTTTTCTGGCCTCTGTGCTTCAGTGGCTGCAACCAAAAAAACTGGGCAAACAATGTCTACAAGGTCAACGTATGGCAAAAAATGACTATTTTCAGCATTTATATGGCATATTTTTTCTGGCAACTGTGCTTCAGTGGCTGCATCCAAAAAAATGCATATTTTCTGCATTTATATGGCATAATTTTTCTGGCCTCTGTGCTTCAGTGGCTGCAACCAAAAAAATGCATATTTTCTGCATTTATATGGCATAATTTTTCTGGCCTCTGTGCTTCAGTGGCTGCAACCAAAAAAATTTATATTTTCAGCATTTATATGGCATAATTTTTCTGGCAACTGTGCTTCAGTGGCTGCGACCAAAAAAATGACTATTTTCAGCATTTATATGGCATATTTTTTCTGGCCTCTGTGCTTCAGTGGCTGCGGCCAAAAAAACTGGGCAAACAATGCCTACAAGGTCAACGACGTTGACCTTGTAGGCATTGTTTGCCCAGTTTTTTTGGCCGCAGCCACTGAAGCACAGAGGCCAGAAAAAATATGCCATATAAATGCTGAAAATAGTCATTTTTTGCCATACGTTGACTCAACGTATATGGCAAAAAATGACTATTTTCAGCATTTATATGGCATATTTTTTCTGGCAACTGTGCTTCAGTGGCTGCGACCAAAAAAATGCATATTTTCTGCATTTATATGGCATAATTTTTCTGGCCTCTGTGCTTCAGTGGCTGCAACCAAAAAAATTTATATTTTCAGCATTTATATGGCATAATTTTTCTGTCAACTGTGCTTCAGTGGCTGCGACCAAAAAAATGCATGTTTTCTGCATTTATATGGCATAATTTTTCTGGCCTCTGTGCTTCAGTGGCTGCAACCAAAAAAGTTTATATTTTCAGCATTTATATGGCATAATTTTTCTGTCAACTGTGCTTCAGTGGCTGCGACCAAAAAAATGCATATTTTCTGCATTTATATGGCGTAATTTTTCTGGCCTCTGTGCTTCAGTGGCTGCAACCAAAAAAATTTATATTTTCAGCATTTATATGGCATAATTTTTCTGGCAACTGTGCTTCAGTGGCTGCGTCCAAAAAAACTGGGCAAACAATGTCTACAAGGTCAACGTATGGCGAAAAATGACTATTTTCAGCATTTATATGGCATATTTTTTCTGGCAACTGTGCTTCAGTGGCTGCGTCCAAAAAAACTGGGCAAACAATGCCTACAAGGTCAACGTATGGCAGTTGTTTAAAGAGAACAGTAGATTACTAGCCAGCAAAGCTACCTAAGCTAAAATGTCCCTCAAATCCCTGCAGACTTCTGTCCCTCCAATACAGAGCAGTATCAAGCAGATTACTAGCCAGCAAACTTACTATCATCTGTCCCTGAAATCACTAACAGCTCTCCCCCTACACTATCTCTTCCAAGCACACACAGGCAGATTTTTCAGATACATTTTTGCCCTTGATCCCCCTCTGGCATGCCACTGTCCAGGTCGTTGCACCCTTTAAACAACTTTAAAATCATTTTTCTGGCCAGAAATGTCTTTTCTAGATGTTAAAGTTCGCCTTCCCATTGAAGTCTATGGGGTTCGCGAACCGTTCGCGAACCGCTCGCGTTTTTGCGCAAGTTCGCGAATATGTTCGCGAACTTTTTTTCCGACGTTCGCTACATCCCTACCAATTAACAGACTGAGTTGTGTCTTTTGCTTCCACACTTCTTCCTGTTACAGTTAGAGTTGTAGTATTTCTGGTCAGGTGATCTCTGAGACAGCACACAGACCATCACGAAATGGTGGCTCAAGGCAAGAGATGTAAAAGGGAAATATTTACTTAAATATATATTCCAGTTTGGTAAGATTCTTTAATATGCCACTTAATATGATATGAACTATCTGTTGCTTAAGTGTTTATTTTGGGGGTATAGTTTTCCTTTAATAGAAGTAGATTGTGCTTAAAGTAAATTCATCCATTGAACATTCTTTTTCTGCAGGCAGTTACAGCTGCTAAATGACCTCTCAATTTTCACAGGCTAATTGCTTGCAAATTCGTAGATGTGGAGATCATCACCTATGCCCTTTTTTAGCATAGTCTAGAACCGTATTCAAATCACATTCCGTACGTTGACAATAAGGGTGCTGAGCATGCACATGCACCATGTACTCTATATTTTATTTTAAAGACACTGCTTTGACAAGTACATGGTACTGTCATGTCCTGTAAACCTTCGGTTTACATCTATGGATTCCATAAGTTTTTAAAGTTCCATAAGTTTTTTTAAAAGAAACTAAGGTACAAAGGCTAAAGACTAAATAAAGGCTGCAGAAATTTTAAATTGCTATTTTTTCTTATATTGACCATCTGTTAAAATTGTTAGGGCTAATCTTTGCATTTGACATTGTTTTAGTCACATTTTCATGTTTGATACATAGGAACTATTCATATATAAAAAACATAAACACACACCAAAATCATTACCCCTTAAGTGCCACCTGCAGTATAATGAATGACACCCATGTAAAAATGCCATTGTGCTGATGACCTAGATGTTATGATTGTGGGTTTTACACTGATTTATGACATGATGCAACAAGATAAAAAAGATACAGAGCAGGAAGGGTTAAACCCATTTAAAGGAAAACTATACCCCTCCGAACAATGTTGGTCTCTATAAAATATACTGCATAAAACAGCTCATATGTAAAACCCTGCTTCATGTAAATAAACCATTTTCACAATAATATACTTTTTTAGTAGTATGTGCCATTGGCTAATCATAAATAGAAAATTGCCATTTTAAAAATAAGGGCCGCCCCCCCTGGGATTCTAGGATTCGCAAGGCACATAAACAAACCATACATGTTAGGTCACATGAGCCAATTAACAGACCGAGTTCTGTCCTTTCCTTCCACACTTCCTGTTATAGTTAGAGCTGCAGTATTTCTGGTCAAGTGATCTGTAAGCATCACAGAGACCATCACAAAATGGTGGTTCAAGGCAATATTTACTTATAAAAATATATACCAGTTTGGTAAGATTCTTTAAAATGCCACTTAATTTGATATAAAGTGTCTGTTGCTTAATTATTAATTTTGGGGGTATAGTTTTTATAGCTTTTTATAAATACCCATGGCAATTAGATAAGAAGCCCACAACATTCCAGCAGATTCAGAAATACTAAGCCGTTGTTAATGGCACACAACTTCTCAATAAAGCATGATGTCAGTACTTGGTTAGCATTTGTATTTACAGTACATGCTTTGTACCTTCCATTCTAGATGAACTGTAAGTTAGATATTGGCAGAGTGAGTTGTTGGTGAATGCTGGTTGTTGTAGCTACAACATCTTAAAAGATAAGCGAATTCCCCCTTAGTGTATGTGTTCCGAAATATCTGAAAATTGTCTGTGCTTTTCCTCTGTAAATACATTTTAAACAAACAACTTTACCATATGCCAAACTGCTATGAAAATCAACGAAAATAAGAGAGGCTTCCCGTAGGGATCATATTGAAAGCCGGTGTGCTGGAGCGCTTTGTACCTCTCCTTAATTCAGCTCATAAAGGACTTCTCCGCTCATAGCTTTTTAGCAATATCAGGCGCAGCGCAGCACATCAAGTCCCCTCTGAATTACCCTTGTGCCAGTCACTGATTACGCAGCTGGCTTCAGTGCAGCACTTCAATACCATGGCAACAATTAAATGTCTTTGTTTTCCCTTTAATTTCTTTGTCATACTTCTCTAGATTTCACTAGAGAGTGAGGAGTGCATTCCCTGCAATTCTCCACCAAGAACTCAGTATTTTCATTAGTGATGAAATAAATGCACTCTCCAAAACCTGGAAGGCAAATATTGGGGGTGGCATTTAAACAAATGGTGCCACGTTAGAATGTGAATTAGGTGTATGCATAGATGCAGCAATGTAACTGTGCCTTTTATCCTAGCTTAGATAACAATACAAAGTTCATGTTGTTAAGCAGAATCATAGTAGTGAAATAGTTGTATTCATTTGTATAACAGTTAGGCAATGATTCCATAATGTATGATGAAATAGAATTATGAAAAATGCAGAATATGGCAAGAATCGAGCTGGGATTAGTCAGAATAGGTGTATGAATTGCAAGTAGCTGCCATTTTTTAGTTTATTTATTTCATTTTCAAATTCTCTTTATTGAATTTTTTAATAATCCAGCAAGAAACATTTCAGACAATAATTTGAAATGACAAATTCAGAGTAAGTAATTACACAAAATAGATTAACCGTAAATGGTAATAGCTACCATGTGACCAGAATATTTAACTTCATCTTTATGCGCGACAAAAGTGTGAAAGCTTCAGCATACTGAAATAAGAAATGTAAATATAATAAATTAAATATTCTGCATTGTTTTTGAATTGATCAAGTTTATAATCATTATCCCTCTCTCAGCATCTGTTATACATTGACAGTTAGATCTAATATATCTTATAGGGGGCTTCCTTTCCTTGCAGATGAATTAGAGCTCATTCAAATAACTTAGATCATTCAAATAACTTAGCAAAATAACTGCCTTTGCACAAATCCTGCATGTAGAGAGACATGATGTCTGGTGATTTTAATAGAGTGAGCTCTAATACATCTTCTAGGCCAGGGATACCCAACTTTATTTCCCTGTGAGCCACATTCAAATTTAAAATAAGTTGGAGAGCAACACAAGCATGCACAAAACTCCTGAGAGTTTAGTTATGGGCTGTGATTGGTTGTTTATTTGGAAACTCCTAAATGGACTGTCAGCCTACAGGAGCCCTGTTTGGCAATACACCTGGTGTTTATGCAACCAAAACTTGCCTTCAAACCCAAAATTCTAAATGAAGCACCTGCTTTGGGGCAACGTGTTGCTTGTGAGCTACTGGTTAAGGATTACTGTTCTAGGCAAACATAGTCCCCCTATAAGTTATATTGGATCTAACTGGAAGTGATTATCTGATGAAGAGAAACACAAGCTGAGAGAGGGGTAGTAAAGATGAACATTACAGAATTTTTAATTGATTGTATTTAGACAGTTTCTGAAACTTAGAATTAATTTTCATTTTCACGTTAGTTCTCCTTTAAGTAAGAGAGTATTAATGATGTGGTACATATGGTACAATTTCTTTTAGTTTATTTTAAAGGACAATATTATGAGCATAAACTGAATTTTCCTACCCTCCAGGACCACCTGATTGAGACATATCGTCCTCCCAGGACTTGTATATCTCACCCCATGGGCATGGCCCTTGGTGAAAAAAACCCCAATCTTGTAATAATTGTTACATGTATTTCCAGATCCCCCTTATCTTGGCCAAAAGAGGGTCCATTCTCTCTCTATCATTACACCAATGCTTTTTAAAACCTTTCCCCGTCCCAGCTACGTCATATTTGAAAACTGAGGTTCTTTACAATCTCAAACCAACTATATTCTGCTTAAGACCATCCCACAATGTATTGAAGATTCATTGACCACTTAAAACCATAGATACAGCTAAGAATAAGAAGCATGAAAACATATGGGAGGCTTAGGTGCATCAGAAATCAAGAAAATAACAATCTTTATAAGATTCAATAAGTGCAAGTGGCTTGTAAGTATTTAGGAAATAATCAATTGCTCTGATGGGTCTATTACTACTCAGTTGTTGCATTGTCAATTCACATAATAAAATATGAATTGCATCACTATCTAATACTTATTAATAAGAAGAACATGCTCCCTGATCCTATGGCAGGAAGTTTATGACATACTTTACATTCCTATAGGTACACCACATTAATGGATAATGAAAATCTTATTCCCTAGGTTGTGCCAGTATGTTAGCCATATTCAATTGCTTTTCCATCTTGGACCCATCTTCCTTTTAGGTAAAAAAGCCCCAGCACAGAGAACCTCCTAGTCCACAACCACTAGGCCATCTTTTCTACCTTCCCAGTTTTCTCCTGGGTAGACTTAGACTTGTGAATGCACAATAGAGTTAAATTCAAAAACTGTACAGGGGCAAGTCTAAATCTGCCTAGACAGGTAATATGGCTGTATGATGCTGCGGTAGAAAGATCCCTAAGCTGGTGCACTGCAATTGACTTTACTGTTTAAAAGTTTTAAAGAAAATTAAGCTCATTCCTTGAGTCAGACCCATATCAGTAACACACTTCAATTATTAGAGAAATTCAGTAATTTTTAGAGAAACCATTGCAAATGATGACTTATAGCTCAAAGACCTAACAGATCAAGGAGTATCATGGAGTCACATCCCAATTACACCAATGATTGTGTTCATGCCATGAAATTCTGAGAGAGAAACCAGAAAATGATTAGTGACCCTGACAGAAAAGGCTACTCTTCCACGTCAGTAGACTTTTAAGATTTTTATACAATGGCTGTTTTTCACTGTACAAACATTACAAACAAGATGGACAAAGCTTAATTTCCACTTAACTGATATTTTACGTCTAGGCTACTTGATGTCTTCATTTGTAATAGGGAAAAAAGATAACATATTATAGATAGCAAGGTCTATATTTTTTTCCAAAAGAGTGGCAATCCTAGACATAAATGCTAGCAAAAACGGTGAGATATTCAGTTTAACAGTATAATTATGTGTACACTGTTTTGATGGTGTACACTGTGATATTATCAACAAAAATATGTATGTAACAAGTTTGTTTCAAGACAATATCATGTATCTTGCTTGTACCCACTTTGTGTTTTGGGAGACCCTAAAGAAGGTGCGTCTGCACTGAAATGTTGAAAATGAAAGACCTTGGGATAAGCTGCAAATGCAATAGCTGCAGATGGAATATATGAGGCAACATCAGATATTTATTGAACAGCCACATTTATTTTAATAATTTTCTTTGTTCACTGCAGAGAAATATCTATGCTGGCATACACTTTTGGCATGAGAGTGCAATTTGCAGCCCCATTCTGCCAACCATGCTTCCAATAAAGAAATGTCATAGTTGTGGACTACTGTTGGCTTCTTGTACTGGAATTACAATATAATTCAATAGCAGACCAAAATCATAATGAAGCTTGTGGACAGCTAACAAAGTGCAGGTGTGCCCCATTTGTAACTGGGGCATAAGTAAATAAGCCCTAATGACATAGTGAATGCAGCTTCAAAATAAATTAATAATAACTTCAGTAGCTTGAAAAATATGTCAATCTAAATACACTATCATCCATTAATATTTCCGAAAGGAAAAAACAGGTACAGTGGCCCTTTAAGGCCCCATTATGGGTATAGGTGACTTGCAATAAACTTTTATTTATGTCATTTAGACACTGGTACAGGACATGTGGTACAAGGTAGAACACTTGGATGCTCATTTATTAAAGGTTGACTTTTAGCTTTCTTAAACCTGGAATGCCATGAAAATTATATATATATATATATATATATATATATATATATATATATATATATATATATATATATATATATATATACCTGAATATACAATTATAAAAGTATGAACAGAAAAAAAAATAAAACTGAACGATGCTCAAAAAATATGAATATTGTCAGGTAATTACTAGCAGTAAATATCTCTCAAAGTCTGAATGGTTAAAATAAAAAGTCCGATAGGATCAGCATAGCTCCCGTTGACTTTTGCATTAGTTTTTGATGGTTTTTACACTCAATAAAGCTGAAAGTTTTAAAGTTTTGGAAAAATAAAAAAACAGCATGAGTTTTTTAAAAAAAAATAGGATTCCTGAAAAAAATAGCAATCTGAATCTTAGTAAATTGGCTGCTTACAGTCAACACAAATTTTTCAAATTTGAGTTTTTTTTACAAAACTTAAATTCCAAAAATAAACTCATATATAAGATAACTATTTTGAAAATTCGCTTTCCACTGCCTGCGGTAGAAGTTTTATCTGCCATATTTATTCTTTTGAATTTATAAAAGAATTTTAAAATATAATTTCAAATAAGAGGAAAACTAGAATTGGAAACACTTGAGATTGTTGCCTTTTGCTGCCATTTTCTAGAATTATGGGGGAAAAAACACAAAGTTACAAAAAAAAGAATCTAATTTTAATAAATCAGCCCTCTAGGGTCATGGTACACAAAGTACACACTCATGATGATTATCTTTTGAAAACACTGCACCATTAAGTAATAATCACCTGACCCGTGAGGGTACCAGTAGATGTAATTGAACACACAAAGACTGCTGTGTGGCTCTATCTAGAAGCAAGATCAATAAATAAATATTCCAGAAATAAAAAAAAACTGAAAAAAACAAATGAAAAAATAGTAGAACTAATGAAATGGTTTCACACCAAGACAACCTCCAGTCCAAATCAATTTGTCCAATATGCAAAAATCCAGGTAGAGTGAGGCCAATTTCCAAGTAAAGCAGTAGCACATATCTTGATAAATGTAAAAATTAGTGATGGGCGAATTGGCACAAAAAAAAATGGCGAAAAATTCACGAATCTGCGCCGGTGTCTCGTTTTTGACGCCATTGTTATTTGCCAGGCGCAAATTCGTGCCTGGCGAATAAATTCGCCCATCACTATTGAAAAGGCTTTATTAGGACATGCATAGGCCTAACGCGTTTCGTGCCTGTGTGGGCACTTACTCATAGGTGTAGGCGAATTTCCCTGTCTTAAATTTGCTGAATATCAGCCTTCAAAAATCAGGACAATTGTTTTGCTTTAAATAATAATTAATTATATCTTAGTATGGATCAAGTACAAAGCTACTGTTTTATTATTACAGAGAAAAGGGGAAATGATTTAAAAATATGTGAATTATTCGATTTAAATGGAGTCTATAGGAGAGGTTCTTCCTGTATTTCAGAGCTCTCTCGATAATAGGTTTTTGGATATTAGAACCCATACCTGTACATCCAAAACATAATACAATCAAAGGTTTTATAAAGTATGGTCTATGTACAGAATTAGATTTTGTGGAGTAACTCACATTAAGAGTGGACCCAACAAACCTTATGAGGATATTCATTTATGCCAACACACTCTACAGCTTTTGTTCTGATCATACATCCAATGTATTTGATTGTGTACTGCTATTAAAAATATATTAAACAGGTTTTCTACCTTTAATATCTACAATGTTATGTTAACATTCCTGCATATTTAAAAAAAAAAATTAAGGCCCAAATGTAATAATTCAAGATAAATGCACAGTGCAATATGAAATAAAATAATTCTGTTGTAAATTAAGGATTGGCCGAAAAATAAACAGATACCCATAGGGAGTTATTGGAGTTATGCAAATACAACATTACTAGAAACAAAAGTAAATCATCTGAACTCCCAAGTGTAGTATCTCATCTTAAAGCAGGAGCCATGAATGGGCAGCATGGAGACTTGGGGCAGCTGGGAAATTGGCAATATGTCTAGCCCCATGTGAAATTTCAAAATTGAATATAAAAAAATCTGTTTGCTCTTTTGAGAGATGGATTTCAGTGCAGAATTCTGCTGGAGCAGCACTATTAACTGATAGATTTTGAAAAATGTTTTTTTCCCCATGACAGTATCCCTTTAAAGATGGTTGCAAATTTGTTACCAGAAAATTTAGAACCTTTGGTAAAATCGTTTTTGATATAAACTTTTCTGCAGTTGATTGCCTTTTTGAACTAGGGCGAGTCCCTTGGGCCTGGCTGAATAACTATATGGACTCCCGATTTTGAATTGAAATTTACAGAAACCTTATCACCCTGGTTTTCTTCCTATGCCTTTATACTATTCCCACCTATTATTCTTAGAGCTTATGACTTCTACCCAGGTATGGTTCAAATGCCCGTCTTTGACCCAAGGTGCTTTGTTTTGTCGATATTGCCTTACTAACACTGAACAGTACAATGCTTCATTTTTCAGTGACACTGTTGCCTTGCTTAAATCAGCTGACTGCTCTATTATAACTGTGGGAAGTCTAGTGAGAACTGTCAGTGCCCTGTTCTCTGCAGGGTGCATTTATCTGTTGCTGATATAGCTGAGGACCATGGAAGCCGTTCTCTAACATAGCTTGCTACCAAGCATCACAGTGAATAATTTAACTTGTTTTGTGTGTGTGTATGTGTATCTTGGCCACAGCTGTTTTTCACACCATTATAATAAATCATGGTGAGAACAGTAAAGAGAATCAAACATATAAACCCTGTGTCAGGTAAAATGCACTGAAAAACATACAGTACACCCATGGATGTGGATATGGTCAGGCACATTGCGAACTCCACAAAAAGCAATTCCGAGTTCCTCCAGTGAACAACTAGAGAGCTGGCTTTTAAAAACTAAAATGGGAACTCCATCATTATTTAATAATCATGTACAGGTTTTCTTATCATCTGATTCAAAGTTAAGGGAGGGTCTTCCACTGTTTAGTGGGCGAACATTTCATTGTAATCAACTTTCCAATATACATAAATGAAGCATTTTCAATGAGTGTATAGTTGTTTATTAATAATTGCTACTGAAAGTAGTATTGCCAACATCTAGTACACAATAACAGCTTGCAGTAGTTAGAACTGACTGGTCTAGCATGGTTAAAATAATAGAATTTGCCAGACTCTGATACACTTGTCAACCACCTCTTGAAGACTTATGATTTAATGGATAATTTCTACTTGGCTATGGGACATTTTGCTTAAATCAACAAGCTGTTGCCTTCTATGTTGGATTGTTATACTTTTGTGGGGAGGGGCTAATTATTAAGCATATTTAGGGTGTTTGGTGGGTTTGTACTGTGCCCAATGAAGGGGCCTGCTCTCAAAATGTTGTAGTTGTTTGACACAATTAAACCCAGGGGACATCCTGGTAAACATTTAACTAGTATCCTGGAGTTCTTTTTGCTTTCTAAAGTAATAAAAGCACATATCTGATTAGTTGTCATTGATTCCAAAACTTTGCCAATCATCCCCTAAATGTTTTTCCTAAAACACTTGTTCTTAACAATACCTTTGCTTGAAGACTTTGAAAACAAAATGTATTTTCCATTTAGATATCTGACAGTACTTAATAAAAATAGTATATTTGTTTAATTATATATTTATGGGGAGACGTAAGAAATCGCTTGCAATCCTTTCACAATGCGAATAAATGTTTGCAAAGTGAAAAAAAATTGCGTTTGCGAACACTTTGCCCCTCACACGATAGTAGGACAGCGAATGCAAATTTTATAGCTCGAGGCAGTGCACAGTGTATGTAATAAAATTTCACACTTGCAAACCATTTTTTGCAAAAAAAGATTTAACAAAGCTGCAAAGCAGGTGTTAAAGGTTTGCAATGCACAATTAGGATTCACAATGCAATAAAAGCCTAATGAAGAATATTACATTGCAACTAGCGATGGGTGAATTTATTCGCCAGGCGAGAATTTGCGGCGAATTTGCGCCAACGAATAAATTTGCAAAACGGGCGCTAAATTCGCCGGCTTAAAAAAACGCAGTTTCGCAAATTTTTCGCTGTTTCGTGAATTTCACAGGAAATTCAAAATTTTTTCGACGAAGCGAAACGACGCAAATTCGCCCATCACTAATTGCAAATTTTATTGCATTTCCCCCTTAATATTTGTAAAAAGCCCATATATTCTACAGTACAGAGAAGGGAATTGTATTTCAGATATCCAAATTATATAGAAATACTCCACATAAGCGGTAAAGCTTGTCGGAGTTTATGATGTACCTGAATAGGCCAGTTTTTAATTAATTTGCTGATATTAGATAGTGGATGTCAGGTTCATTAAATTTTCTATTTATCTATTAAAATGCCATCAGAACACACTCTTTTCCAACCTCCTGGGAGCTCTCTCATGCTATTTGCACAAGTGGTTTTCTTTTTCTTCTAATCACTAGGGCACATGTTTAGCTCATTACACCTACTTGATAATAATAATAAAGATTACATTATGTTTTTAGTATATTTTAATGATTACATGTTGGTGATCATAGAGATTGAATTGTATAAAGAGCCACTCGTATCTTCCATACTTGATTGCCAACAAAAATAAGGTCAGCTGATGCTATTTTATATTCTATGACACACACAGATCACATGGATGAGGCGGTAGGGATTATTTAAAATACTATGACTTTCATTGAGAGTGCAGTTGCATTTTTTCTATGTCACCTATTTTTGTGGCCTACTCAGGCCTGGATTTGTGGAAAGGCCACCTAGGCCCTGGCCTAGGGCGGCAGGATTTCAGGGGGGTGGCAAGCTGCCCAACCACACCCACATTGGTTCAAAAACAGCTGGAGATACAATCATTTTTTAAATTTCCACATTGATTATGAAAATTTGCACCAATAAAGGGGAGGGGACGGGGGACGAACGGCAGTGGGCCTAGGGGCGCCCTCTATGTAAATCCGGCCTACTGTGGTGCTTGCGGCAGATGTGATGAACTGAGTGCATTTATACAAGTTAAGATGGAGCTGCTAAAGTGTCTCTATAATAAATGTTAAGTAAAACTGCTGTAATATCAGATCCCTTGGGGCGTGTGCTTTGGCATAGAGGTTGATTTGCTAGTGCAAATATGGCATCCCTGTACCTAATGCCACATGATAGAGGATTGTTTTTAGGTCCTCCTGCATTGCGCTCATCACATCTGTAGATTTGATGCCCTTGTCTTTCTTTGGAACTTGCTACATTGCCATTCATTTTTCATAAGGGGTACCTTGCTACTTGGATTGCTATTCATTTTTTTTACCAAGGCTTAAAAAAGTGAATGTTTTGGGAAGAAGCTCATATTTTCCAACTGTGTGATTCCTACACAAATTTCAGCTCCTCAAAAATATAGTATAGAATTATATATAGATCAATTTGTGGGACTGAAAATGAAACCATAGATCAGACTTCAGTGAGCCAATGCATCTTTTTGCTTATAGACCAGGGATGCCCACCCTGTTCCCCTTAAGCTGTGAAAAAGCATCCCCTTCATGGTGATGGGACACAGTTACTGTAATATTCAGCAACTGCAGTTAATGAATGTCATCAGAAATGATTGTAAGTATGCACCAAAAGAAACTATGTGTATATACTCTATATACTCTGGGCAACCATTCCATTTTTGACCTTAGGCAGCACCAGCCTGGTTCCATACCAGGTAATAATAAACAAAATGCATTCTCCAGTTCCATGTAACTTAAGCAAATGACATAGAGACATTCAACACAAAATAACATATGGAAATGGTATGTGCAGATGGTTTTTAAACAACATAAATGATATTCTAATAAAAAGAAGAACTTGGATAGAGAGGAAGGAAGAACGTCAGCAAATTAGATATACTGGTTTCTGTACATATTTATGTAAAGGAGAAAACAAAGCAGAGCTTGGTTCCATGGTAACAGGTAGTTTCCATGTAAAGAAAGACCTTTTCCATTAAGATCCAGTCATCATTATTCATTAATAATTAATTTTTTTATGAATGGTGTGGCCCTGATCTCACGAACACTGAGCGTCCACCTGCCCGACCTATAACAAATCTAATAGCGTTTGCTGAACATACATGGGACTGGGCAGCTGGAAGGAGTATGGGGGAGAGGGCAGGTGAAGAAGATCTTAGAGACACCAGATATGTATTTATTGGTTTATTAACAATAACCATTTAAATATGCCTAAAACTTGTAGCTAAAATATAATTTCCAAATATTTTCTAACTATTGTCCTTTCCAAATGCAAACAATGCACAAAACTGACAGCAGAATGACCTACTTAAAAATATAGTTTTCAATGTGAACAATGTCATTTACATTACTCAGGACTTAAGTCCGGTACGTATATTATGTTAGGGCTATGTGCTGATTTATTGGTGGCAGAAAAGCCTCCCTTTATAAAATCTTGTTCAGGGCACCGAGGAGTCGTATGGGGCAATGTACTGTAATATGTTTTGTTAGTGTAAAAAAGGTTCTCAAACACCTTTGTGAATGTTAGTGACCATGATAGCACAATTTTTGACTGATTAAAGACCTCAACGTCTTGCTTTTGCAAACGTACACAGTGGGGCAGATTTATCAAGCGTCGAATTTGGAGGGGTAAAAACCCTCGAAATTCGACCATCGAATTGAAATCTTTCGAATTCGAATATCAAATTAGAAGGATTTAGCGCTTAAATAGAATTCGATTGATCGAACGATTCAAATGAATTTTAGCGATCGATCGAAGGATTTTTATTCAATGCCAAAAACTTTAAAAAATGCACTGGAAGGTCCCCATAGGCCATATAGCAATTCGGTAGCTTTAATTTGGCGAAGTATTGAAATCGGAGGATTTTTAAAGAGACAGTACTTCGACTATCGAATGGTCGAATATTCGAACGGTTTTTTCTCCGAATCGAAGTCGAAGTAAATTCGAAGTCGTAGTATCCTATTCGATGGTCGAAGTATCCAAAAAATGACTTCAAAATTCGAACTTTTTGGACTTCGAAAAATCACTCGAGTTTAGTAAATCTGCCCCAGTGTATGTATAAAAATACAAACCAATTTTTGCGACAAAATATTTAACAAAACTCCAGAGCAGGTATTAAAGGTTCGCAATTCAATTGCAATCCAATAAAAGCCTAACAAAGAATATTACATTGCGACAGGCACATTTTTATTATCAAAGCTCTTTGCAAATTTTATTACATTTCCCCAGTAGAGTCCTGTCATTATAAATGTTAATTTCTCTGCAAATCAAAAAGCAATACAGCAATGCATTGAAGTGTATGTCCTGAAATAGAGGCAAAAGCCGCCAATGTGAATCTCAGATGCTGTCTTTGTGCAGATAATTGTTTTATAATGACATATTATAATCATTTTAAATGACTCACAGACAGTTATAGTGTGGTATGATTCTTTTCTATCGAACGGGTCAATCTATAGTGGATGGTAAAGCTATAATTTGAGTGGGTCTTGCTTTTGAAGGCCAGGTGTTTGTATGACATTTGCAGCCCTAAGTGGTAGATTAAATAGTTTAATAAGCGTAGTCACTCTGTACACACACATTGGTCTGGATTGCCTCCTTCCTTCTGCAGACTGAGGCCAGCACCTGGGCCTTCTGGGCCTTGAAGAGAGGGTTGGAGGTCTTAAACTGAATTGATCTTAGTCTTCCTTTAGCCTGATGTACTAGACTGTTAGAGGGAAATATTGGAACATTAAATAGCTCATTTACAATGCAGAAAGCAGGGTGCACAGTATGTACGTATATTTGTATGTATATTTTATTTATGTAGCGCAATTTGAGAGCGAAGCATTGTACAGCTGATCAATAAATTAGCAGAAGAAACATTGCAAAAATAAATACAAATAAGGGCAAATAGAAAACAAATAAATACAAAGAGCAGGTACAATTACGATTATTAGCATAGTTTCAAGGAGACAAGAAGACAGGGTTTCCTGCACAGTAAAGCTTACAATCTAAACGAAGAAGTGCTGCCCGAATGAACACTAAAGGACACGATTACTATTCTTTATTCTTTGTAAATTACCCCTTTAGGTAATTAAGGTAATTAGGTAAAAACTTAGGTAAACAAGCTGCACTCTGCTGGGCTGGTGTCTCATGAAGCATACATGCATGCAGCAGCACCACCATATGGGAACTGTAATGTGGAGCTGCTTTCCCTATTTCTGCTGAAAAAGTCTTTACACCTACCATTTTTCTATTTAGTACAAGGCACCATGTACAGTATTTTTTGATTTATATAATAATTGTCCATACTGATGTGCAATAAATGCTCCAGCTATGTTCTTTTCTTTTCTTTGCCTATATTTCATGTGACACAGATTGTCAAGAAATGTGTATGGCTTTTATGTTTTTACTGGGACAACTGTAATATTTTTTTGCACCCACTAATGATCGTTTGATATTTTCGGCAGATTTGGGTCACAGCATGAACTTCTCACCAGATAATGTACAACCTGTTACATAAACTAGCAAATTGCCTCAGTTAGCTCAACTTTTTGACAGC
Organism: Xenopus laevis; assembly: GCF_017654675.1. Lineage (NCBI taxonomy): Eukaryota > Metazoa > Chordata > Amphibia > Anura > Pipidae > Xenopus > Xenopus laevis. The sequence continues at coordinate 44,406,738 of NC_054376.1, read as the reverse complement.
ACAGTTAGATAGCAAGTGAATATGAAAATAGATAAATAAAGGCAGCCTTTCAAAATAAAGATAAAGACAAAACAAAGCCCCCTACAAACCAATTGACAGTTAATTCTCACAGGGGGAAATGTAAACCTTTTGACCCCAAAACAGCAATTGGATTGTTCTCTAGATCAATTAATACTGATTTTGTTTAAAAAATCATATCTACACATGTTATTTCTTGCTAAGCCAATCGTTATTTCCCCATCACTCTCTTGGTAAGTAATTCCAATATTTGCGAGAAAAAAGTACGGAAAATGAATAGAGAAAACTCTGCACATTAGTTCCACTGCCAATATCTAAATACATACAAACATATTTCCTGGCTTGACTGTTAACTGTATTCAGAACATTTTTTTTATTTTGCACAGCCTGTGCATGTCTTTAATATATTGATAATAGGTGAGTGCCTTTGTCTGTATGAATATTGTGGTCACAGCTTCATTGCACTCCTGCTTAATTATTTTAAATTGCTTAGTGGAGAGCACAATTGTTGCTTTTTGCTGTACTTTTTTTCAGGAGTAGTGATGGGCGAATTTGCGCCGTTTTTGACGCCGGTGCCCGTTTCTGACGTTTTGGATTTTTGCTGCAAATTTTCGCGGGCGTTTTGCGAATTTATTCGCTGGCGACGAATCGCGCAAATTCGCCGCAAATTCGTGCCTGGCGAATAAATTCGCCCATCACTATTCAGGAGCAGTGGGCAGCTTCATGTTGTAGCTCCCACCCTTTCCAGCTACAGTCATCCTACTGGTGGCCAATAAAAAGGGCAACCATTTGGGAGTTTTAACCATAGAAATGAATGCCACAGGTAAAACTTCATGAATGAATCAGGTTAAAGTCTGTGAAGGACTGGCCAGACCAGTATATATTTTATTTTGTAATTTTATTTTGCTTTATTTATAAGGGATGACGTTTCTTAGTAGCTTAAAGCACCCGTTTTAATGCCCTTAATATATTTATATATTTATATATCTTGTCTTTGTACGATTTTTGTGATCACACCCTCATTGCACCCTCACTCAATTTTTGGTAAGAGGAACCAGGAAGAAAAGTTAGGGTCACAGGCTGTTTGCAGGTTAGTGACGTAGGACTGGAAAGTAACAGAGCAGCCCTGTATCAAACGAATAATTAAAATAATGTATTTTAATGCTGGACTTTAGTTTGCCTTTAATAATAAATTTAGCATTTTCCAATAAATGAAATATAATTAAACAGTGTACCCTATCAGCTTTATTTTGGACCTGGTTTGTAAGAGATGGAACTGGTTACAGTCAGATAGCTAGTGTATCAAGCCAAGAGCTTGTAATCCCTCTGCTAAAGCCACTTAATTGCATCTCTCAAGGCTATGGAGCTTCTGCAGCTTTTTCTTTCAGGTAAGAAGAACTCAACAGTCGAGGTTCTTATATAAGTCAAAGGAAGCTGCGCTGATCCTATGGATCTTTTTTTTTAGCTATTTACATTTTAGTGTTCAGGGTTCTGGCTATAACTGCCTCTTTCTACTTGTCTTATGCTCTAGACCAGTTCTCGACTACTATTTTCTTTGATCCAGATCTTGACTTGGTAGGACAATCATTTTTATGACTTACTTATGAAGTTTAATTAATTGGGTAGCTTCTGACAATTAGTAACAATATATATAAGGCATGTATCCTGTGCATAAGGGCACTAAGCACTAAGCTCAACCTAATGCAAAGGTGATTTAAAAAAAAAAAAGATATTCCCCAACAATTTTTAAGTCACCTTATGCAGACCCACCTACGCTACTAATTTAATGCTTTAGTTAAAATGTTAAAATAGCAATAATGATATATTTTGTATACTTCTAGATTGTAATTCCGTACTAAGCTGAATACTACAAATGCTGCATGTGTTGTATGTACAGTAGTTCACAAGCTCATTAAAACTCATTTAATTAGGTTTGCAGCTCAGTTTGGTGTGTATATATAGCATGCATGGAATCATGCTGCTGCTTTAATCCCTGAGGCAGGTATAGCAAATTAGCCAAATGAATATGCACTTTGTAAATGTTATACTTCAAGCTAAAAGAGCAATCATGGTTGAAATGAGCTGCTGTATTCTGAAAAGATGTACAGGTATTGGATCTATTATCCAGAATGCTGGGTACCTGGGGTTTTCCACAATTTCCATAATTTGGATCTCCATATTTTAAGTCTACAAAAAATAATTTAATCATGAATTAAACCCAATAGGATTGTTTTGCCTTTCAAAATGATTACTTATACCTTAGTTAGGATAACGTAAAAGCTACTTGTTTTATTATTAAAGAGAAAATGAAATTATTTAAAAAAATTGAAATTACCTGTATCTGATTAAAATGAAATCTATTGGAGATGGCCTTACTCTAATTAGGAGCTTTCTGGATAATGGGTTTCTGGATAATGGATCTCATGCCTTTACTGTAATATTAATCAGTGTGATAAATAATTTCACTATGTAACTTCCAAAAAGTCAAACTGGTCTGTTGCTTAATTCATTATCTTCTCTTACTTTAGAAATACGGGTAGAGGATTCGTTCTCTGTAAACCCATTATCCAGAAAGCTCCACATTATGGGAAGACCATCTCCCATAGACCGCATTTTAATCAATTAATTCAAATTTTAAAACATGATTTCCTTCTTTAACTCAGTAATAATAAAACAGCACCTTGTACTTGAACCCAACTAAGATATAATTAATCCTTACTGGAGATACAACAATCCCATTGGGCTTAATTAATAATGTTTAAATTATTGTTTTTAGCAGATTTATGATCCACATTACAGAAAGATTCCTCATCTGGAAAACCCCAAGTCCCAAGCATTCTGGATAACAGGTCACATACCAGTACTGACTTTTAATTCTGAAATGCACAGCAATATCATGATTGTCCTTGTTCTGATAATCCTAGAAACAATTCATTCATCTGTCTCTGTGTTTATAGGATTTTACAATGATGCTATTTCATCAAAGTGGGAGAACATCATTTCTTTAATTTCTTAAACTACCTAACTGAATAACATTGTCCTAGGCAATTCCACTCATTGTCATAATCTCTATGTCCTGTTTAATAAATGTTTTATTGCTCAGGGACCTTGTATTCTGGCTCTCCCTAGGCAAATCTGGCACCTCATTGCCAGTCGCCCTCCCCATCACTGCTTTTAACTGTTTCTTTTTAATCAGAAGCACACTTTACTACAGAGAAAAGAAAGGGGGTCTCTCAGAAGTAAAAATGGGGAGTGCATTCCTTTCTGTAAAACACTGCTGTGGCAAATATTGCATTTCAGAATAACATTCCTCAAAAATTGCATAGAATATGGGAATTTTATCACCTATAGTACATACTGTAACATTATTCGCATAGTAGTCCCTCTACATCCGCTAGCCACGCTGGAAAGGGACATGCTGCTTCACCTAATGTTGTTCCCCCATCCCAATATAGGACCTCCACTGGGCCTTTACCATTAAAGGGACAGTCCTCTGGCCTGGTAAAAAAAAATGCCCCTGCCAGTGCTAGACTACCCGCATCGGGAGGGAGAAGCCATGTCCGATCACTCGCATGCGCATAACGAAAAGCTGCCCAGAATTGCTCATTATGAGTGACACAACATGGCTGCTCGCATTGGGAGCTCCCGCCCAGTGCGGGTAACCTAGCGCTGGTGGGGGGCTTTATTTAAAAAAAAACTGTTATCCCCAGCCAGAAGACGGGCTCTATTAGCCCACACCTTTGGTTGGGGATACAATTTTTACCCAACGGGAGCCCTTTAATGGTATTGCACTCCTTCTGGGGGCAGTTCATGAATAACCATAATGTCTGCTTTTGGGCAGACAAGCTTAGCGTTGTATATTGCATCAATAAACTAACCTCTGCTTCCCTTCCAATCCTCGCCTTGCTCCTTCATTTGGTGCTAAGATGCGTCAAATACAATATTTGGTTCCGGGCTCAGCATGTTCCAGGAAAATACAACACCTTTGTTTCACGTTTCACGTTAACACGTTTGTTTCACAGCAGTTGGTACCTGGAGCAGAGAAGGGCTCATCTTTCTTATTATACCTGGTGGAGAACAACTTATGAGCATGGTCAGGACATCAGTTACACCCAGTACATGGAGAGGACATGGTAACACTTTCCAGGAATGGTTAGCCATTGGGAAGGGGTGTAACATGAACAATGATTGTGTGAGGTTGCAATTACTCCCTCATTGATCTAAAAAAACAAGGGCAAATCTGCGGGGGCAGTAGAAAAGGTCCTTTCGGGAATAGCCTTTTTCTTGAAATTATTTGACTTAAAAGACATGACAAAACACTTTGCTTTTCTCCAGGCTTTAAAAGGTTGGAGAAAATAGGTTGTTACCAAGGATACCTGTAGGCCAGTTTCTTTACACGTTTTGCAAGAACTGGTTAGCTCCATTCAGGCGGTTGCAAAATCCCATTATAATGCTGTTTTAATTGCAACTGCGTTTAGCTTTGCATTCTTTGGTGCCATTAGAATTAGTGAACTAGTACCTGCCAGCAAAACAAAACTGGGAGGTTTACTGGCCAAAGATGTGGTTTTAGGAGTCGGTTTTCTCAGATTCCGCATCAGAAAATCCAAAACTGACATTTATGGCAAGGGCTTGTGGGTCACATTATTAGAAATTAATAATGCAGTATGTCAGTTTAGCACATTTTTTCTCCTCAATGCTAGCACCTGGTGACCGCTTCTTGACCCAAGAAAATGGTTACCCCTTGACACACAATGTAATATTCATAAAAATGCATATCAGACGCGGGTTCGTGCATTAGGGATTTTGGTACCCACACCTTTCAGGATAGAAGCGGCTACTAAGGCCAGCTTAGGTGGCATGGACTAAATGCACTTGAAACGGCTCGGTAGGTGGAAATCCGATTGGTACTACTCTTACATCTGTCCAGATTTATTATCTAATTTGTTCTCCCTTCTAGGTAGCTCCACACCTGTTGTCCTATTGTTGGGTCATTCATATTTACACTGGGCCAGGTGAGGTGGGGAAATACGCCCTGGAGGTCTCAGCTTCAAAGGGGTTCATATGCAGTGGAACTGTATTCCTGGCTTGCGATGGCTCTGTGTCCTCCCTAAGGTTGTTAGCTTTAGCAGGAACTACAATGGCCCACTGGTACTAGTGGTACACCCAGTTGCCAATGATTTATGTTACGTTAGAACAGCTAAGTTCATATCCATTATATGATATGATCTTGCCTTCTTACTATCCTTCTTCCCAGAAATAATCATGGTTTTGTCTGAAATTATCCCCAGGGTGGTGTGATGTGGCGCAAGGCACTAGGATATTGATAAATCTCAAAGTTTCAAGCTTTCCTGTGCAAAGGGCTGGGTGGCACCACAAATTGGAGGGTGATAATTCAAGGCTGATGAGCCCAGTAGGTGTGCATTGGACTGAAATTGGCTTAGACATTTTCCTCTCAGGGATACAAGATGGGATGGAAAGAGCACTTTTCTTGCTTGGTGGAGGTCAGCGTTCAGTGTAGGTTTACATGAACTCCTGGTGGTGGAAAGTTTTGATTCTTACCTAGCGAGGTGCACTGAGACTGCGGGGAGAGAGAGGCGCCACTCCATTACCTCCCTCCTCCCCTTTTGTCTGCCTGACCCGATCCACTTTAGCAACTCCTACACTGGCCAGGCAGGCAGGGAGTGTGATGTCACTTCCTTCCCCTTAAAGGAATAGTTCAGCGTGAAAATAAAAACTGTGTAAATAGGCTGTGCAAAATAAAAAATGTTTCTAATATAGTTAGTTAGCCAAAAATGTAATGTATAAAGACTGGAGTGACTGGAGGTGTAACATAATAGCCTGAATACTACTTCCTGCTTTTTTCAGCTCTCGAAACTCTGAGTTAAGGTGGCCATACACGGGCCGATAAAAGCTGCCGACAGACCGTGTCGGCAGCTTATTGGCCCGTGTATGGGGGCCCCCGACGGGCTTCCCCGATCGAGATCTGGCCGAAAGTCGGCCAGATCTCGATCGGATGGGATTAAAAATCCCGTCGGATCGCGGCCGCATCTGTTCGTTGATGCGGTCCCGCGATCCGACCGCCCGTTTGGTGAACGCTAGGATCCGATCGTTGGGCCCTAGGGCCCACGATCGGATCAGCCCGATATTGCCCACCTCAAGGTGGGCATATCGGAGGGAGATCCGCTTGTTTGGCGACATCGCCAAACGAGCGGATCTATCCGTGTATGGCCACCTTAAGTCAGCAACGTGAAGGGGGACCACATGGTACATCTGTTCAGTGAGTTTGCAATTGACCTGCAGCATTCAGCTCAGATTCAACAGCAACAGATATGACCCATGTGGCCCCCCTTCAAGTCTCTGATTGGTTACTGCCTGGTAACCAGGGTAACCAGTCAGTGGAAACCAAGAGAGTTGAAAAGCAGGAATTAAGCTATGTTCTGTTATGTTAGACATCCAGTCACTCCAGTCTTTATACATTACACATTTGGCTAACTAACTATATTGGAAACATTTTTTATTTTGCACAGCCTATCGATTTACCCAGTTTTTATTTTTACACTGAACAATTCCTTTAAGCAACGAGCGCCAGAAGAGCTTGGGGCTAGCAGCGTCCCATCCTTCATCTAAGCACAAAAGCCCCTTGTCCTCAAAGAGAGTACACATACTATACTGTGTTTCTATGTTCACTGTTTGTAAATAGATTATCACAGTGGAAAGTATTGATCCATGCCTTATTATTATATGGATAAAAATTGGTTCTCACATTGCTATTGCAATGATTAGCATTTGTTTTTGGTTTGGTTTGAAATGATTATATAATAAATGGGTAATTCGTTTATATAAATATGTTTTGACAAGGGTGCAAGGATCACTGAATAAACAAGATAATAAAGCTGTGACCAACGTTCATCCACAAGTTATCCTTTTGAATGATTTATTGGGTATTTATCGGTAAGGGTAGGGAAATCGGTTATTTCTTCACTGCAGTCTCAACTGGAACTGAATACCATATCATATTTTATGCAGTGGCTTTCTTTTTTATGAACATCAACAGCAGTAAATGGTTTCTTTAAAGCAACACTGTGGTATAGGCAGTGCAACCATTGTTCCATATCAAGAAAACAGACCAGTGCTTTTAAGCCTCTTCACTCACTCTGGCATATTACACATCACGCCTAATAGCATATGGCAGGAAACACATCCTAACTCCATCTCCCAGCTAGTCACCAGGGTCCATAAAATAACTGAACAAGCATAAATGACAGGGAGTAATAAATGTTATATCAATATATGTTTTAAAGAACTAACTAGTTTTATCTCAGACAAGAGAAGGAAATCTCTGCTAATAACTTATCCATATACACAAATGTACATGCTGTCAATATATTTTCATTTTCTTAGCAGGTTGTCTTTAATTAACAACTCTGTTTCTTATTGCATTACAGAACTTAAGCTTTATTGACATTTGTGCAGGTTTAAATGACTTTTAACTGAGCAGGCGCTAACTGGGGTGAATGGGGAATCATAGAGGGGTTTCAAGCAGATAAAAAAAAATTCTCCATCTCTAGGTACATTTTCCCACTGCTGCCAACTGCCTGGTTGGTACTGCCATTTTTAGGTTAACGTAAGTAGCATGCAGTTTTAAAGACAAATACACAAAGCACTATAAAGCTACATTGTTGGCAGTGGCACTGGTTATTTCTTTGTACCTTCCCCTATTATACAACACAACCCCATCATAACGGTAGCTAACAAGAGCTATGCTTTTACTTCCAATATAAATATAGCAAATAGCAAAAACTTTAATTCAGACAATATGCATTTAGGGGTGGTGATCCTTAAGGGCTGTTTCTTCTAAATGTGTAAAACTATCACTTGTTAACCCTATTATTACACAGGTAAATATGGAAGTTCCACAATAATAATGCAGTAATCTTACAGGAAAGATTGATTGGGCAGACATTAATGGAGTACAAGTGAAAGTTCCAAAAAATGTAAATTACACCTTCGAAAGAAGAATTCAATCCGTTTTATTCCATCAAAAAATTACAAAACATTGGCCCAACGCATTTTGACCGTTTCAGGTCTTCATCAGGGGAAAAATATGAAAAATAAAGCAAAGAAAAATAAAAGAGAAAAGGCATTAATGGAGTACAAGTGACACGTTAGAGGGTTTATCACAAACCAGTATTTTGTACTTTAGTACAGTACAATTTTTAGTACTTTCCTCAATGTCATAGGGCACTACAAATTGGGCAAGACAGAGAGGGAGTTTTCTGATACAACCCTGAATTTTGGAAATACATGTCCATCACAACAGCTGCAAAGGTTATATAGTAACTCAAAGCAATTGTGAATTATAGATGTTATGGTGGTATGTTTCAGAAATGCATACACACTGCAAATTAGTTGGTGCCAGGGCAACCTTACATTCATATTCGTAGAGAATGTTTAATATTTTCTCCCACTGAACTGTAAGCAGAAATATTTTATAGAGTTTACTAATGTTAGTGAGGTAACTTTTCTCAATAAGCAACAGTAAGAAAATATATAAATATATATAGCAAACCCTGAACTGAATTGAGCATTTCTGTATATGATTTAAGAATATACTGTATATTGTCCTAAAAGAAATAAAAATGTATTTGGTCCTTGTTATAACATGACTAGTCTGAAATAGCTTGCGTCTCCTGTGCTACGTGAAATGGTGCTTGGTACCCCTAGAGATCAAATGCAACCATAAAATTCAGTCGGAAATTTTTGTCCCGGATATATGAGTTTGATTAATACAATCTCATTTCATATTTCTCATTTAATACACAGTATGCTGAATCAAAGCTTTTAAAGCTTGAAATAAATAAAAGTTATTCAGCATTGAACATTAACTTGCCAATGACAACCATTTTACAAAATAATGCTGTGCCCAGCAACAGAGAACAAATATAGACTTTATGAAGATAAGTGACAAATCCATACAGACTGATATTACGCCCAATAACATGCCTTTGTTTGACCATAACATACACAGGTGTCCTACATTATATTGTAGAAAGTACAAAACAGATACCCACATTAAGCGCTGACTGACATGTACACGGGAGACGCTGATCTCTCTCTATACTCGGAAGTGCCGAGTATAGAGGCATGAAAAGCTAAGTCTCTGCCAATTTGATGTCACATTGTGTGTGTTCTTATAAAGCCGCATTGTTATTAATATCAGCGTCTTCCATGGATGTGTCGGTTAGCGCTTAATTCAGGCATCTGTGTTGGAGTCTTCTGAAAGGAGTTACCGAAATCTCGTGATTGCAGCGACTGGCTAGGAGAAGCTACGAGTTTCCATGAGCTCCGCCATTACCACATCTTTTCAGGAGCCATTACAGACATGGGACCTGTTATCAAGAATGCTTTTGACCATAAGGTCACTAAGGACAATAAAGGAATCTATATAAGGGGTCCTTTATTCATTTGGATCTCCATACCTTAAGTCTACTTAAAAATAATTTCAATATTAAATAAACCCAATACCAATAATTTGCCTCCAATAGGGATAAATTGCATTTTATTTTGGATCAAGTACAAGGTACTGTTTTAGTATTACAAAGAAAAAAGAGATCATTTAGAAAAAATTGAGTTATTTGATTATAATGGAGTTAATGAGAGATGGCCTCCCACGTAATTCAGAGCTTTCTGGAAAACAGGTTTCTGGATAACGAATCCCATACTTGTACTGTCAGTCTATATAAATGTAAATTTGTGTTGAGTGCTGAGCAAACATATGGAACCTGTGTATTTTTTGTGGCACCTACTGTGTTTTGTGTGCAAACACACAAACCTGAAAATTGAATATTAAAACAAAAATTGTAGAAAATTCAGACAGAAATGTGCCTTTCTGTTAACGAAATATAAGAATAGCAGAAAATGCATAAAGTATAAAAGCCCATGACTAACGCTTTGTACAACAAAATGTAGATAATATTAATTGAGCATGGAAAATTCTCAAATAAAATTTCCATCTATCGTGTAAACCCAAAATTGCATGGTTGTATGCAAATTCTGGTTAGGCATAATAGGAAATCCCTTCAGTACACATGTAATGTAAAGTTTCCAAAATGAGTAGATTATGACCAGTATTGGACAGATTGGATTCCCAGTGTGTGTAGCCAAAATGATCAATGATCAAATCATCAAATAGTTAAATAAAATGAATGTGATGAAAATGGTGTATTCTGCTAAAAAGACACATCAAATATGGACGAATATTCAAATTACAGGGTCAAGGGGTGATAAATCTCACATTTGGAGTTTTGACCAAAAAAATTTAGAATTTGAATTTACCATGCCCCTAAGTGGTTATCCCTAAATATAAAATATCCTGCATATACATATTATACTTAAAAACAAATATGCAGTATCATATACTGTATAAGTACATTTCCATATAACAGATCTCATACACTTGCTATACAGTACTAAAGAATAATGCCCATCTTGAGCTGCTTAGAGTCCAACCCAAGACATTTATAACCTAATTCTAGATATATAGCTTGGTTGATTGTTGTTTAACTGTATTATTTTCTCTTTTGCTTTATAAATTGAATAAAATATGCTTAATACATTTTAATTGTTTTGTTTATTCCTTAAAGTATAATGAAATGAGCAATGCAACGTGAATCAGTTTATAATGTTTCATTGAATATCTCTAATTTACTGCCTCACCATAGGAAACCAGGAGAATGTGAGCAGGAAGTGAAGGGCACAAAAGAAATTTACTTCTGTGTAAAGTTTATATTTTTGAAAAATTCACAACTTCTATTTATGGAGAAGAAGCAGCTTGAATACCATGAAAACCTCTAACATTCTGACTGGTTTAAAAAATGGTCCAATAGGATCAGTGCTCCTCCCATTGACTTCTATAGCACCTCAACACATTTTACTTGGTAAAGTTTGGCATGAAAGACTTTTGTGGTTTCTTCATGTGATAAATCTCAGATTTTTAGAGCTTTTTAGCAAACCAGGAAACTACAATTTTTTGTGATTCATGGGAAAAAAAAATCACAATTTGATTGTAAGTAAATGGGCGCCTTAGACATTTCTAGTTTATTTTTTCAGAATTTAAAGCAGTGTAATCGCTTCAACCACTGCTTTTGCAAATACTAAAATAACCAAACCAACCATGCATGGTTTCATTGTAATTGTGGCTGAAAACAATGCTCAGTGGTTTGTTGAGCAGAGTTGTTTTGTGGAGAAAAATGGTTTCTTCACACTGTAAATAAAGTTACAGGCCTATTTATATACAGAGGGAGCAAATGTAAAACGGTTAAGTCATCTTCTTTTGTCTCACAAAGCAGCTGGACCACAGTGGTCCAAGACACACTGTCTGAATCACTGCAGGATTAGGATAAACTAATAGGATGAATTACAAAATAAAAGGGATATGAAAGCTCAGCATTGCATAAAAAAAACTCTGTAAAATATGTAATTATAAAAAAATTTGATATAATTAATAACAGAAAACTGCACTAATTAAAACTTTAGAAGTACACAAAACATTAGGTGGAATGAGACTATACTAGCCCTTTAACTGTTAGCTTTGCCGGCCATATATTTCTCTGTTTTGGGTAAATTAATTATGTAATGAATATACTAATGCATTCAGGAGAGTTCATTCAATTGTACGCAAAACAATAGTTATCATGGGGGAGGAATTTTTAATCAAATTAGTAGTTAGATTTCATTAATAAAGAAAAGTAGTAGGAATGAATATAAAGTGGTGAGCATTTCTGTGGTGAGCTGTAATTTCACACTTTACACATACATTTATGACACTCCATGATGCTATATATTTTATAGTAAAATGCATTACCAAAAAAGTATGTTAAGACATCAGGACTATATAAGCTATATAAATTAATGGCTATAATTTCACCTCTGTGTGGAACTAGAACTTGTGAAATGGATCAATTTATGGCTAATGTCCATGATGCATGACCCTTACCTGGGGCAATGACTTGTAATTTTGTATTACTTTCTTCTTCAGTATAAAGTCAGCAATATTACAAGAAGACTAAAAAATGCATTTTTACTACAGTAATGCATTAAAATTGTTTATAGCATATGGACACGTTTCACTTCAAAAAATATAACATCTGCAATTTTCCTGTTATCTATTATCAAATCTATTATCAAATCTTTGAACCAAAGATAGCTCTATTGTTCTTGTTATTGTTTTCAGCAATTAAAATATGTTGGCACTAAAAATCATGAATTTGAATATGCTGGTTTAAAAACACATATTTCTGTTTTTAAATGATAAAATGTGAAAAAATCCAATTTAATACAGGTATAGGACCTGTTATTCGGAATGCTGGGGACCTGGGGTATTCTGAATGAGGAGTCTTTCTGTAACTTGGATCTTAAAGGAAAACTATACCCCCAAAATGAATACTTAAGCAACAGATAGTTTATATCAAATTGAATAACATATTAAAGAATCTTACCAAACTGAAATATATATTTACATAAATATTGCCCTTTTACATCTCTTGCCTTGAGCCACCATTTCGTGACTCTATCTGTTCAGCCTCAGAGATCACCTGACCAGAAATACTACAACACTAACTGTAACAGGAAGAAGTGAGGAAGCAAAAGGCAGAACTCTGTCTGTTAATTGGCTCATGTGACCTTACATGTGGTTTGTATGTGTGCACAGTGAATCTTACGATCTTAGGGGGCGGCCCTTGTTTTTTAAAATGGCAATTTTCTATTTATGATTACCCAATGGCACATACTACTAAAAAAGTATATTATTATGATAATGGTTCATTTACATGAAGCAGGGTTTTACACATGAGCTGTTTTACTCAGTATCTTTTAATAGAGACCTACATTGTTTGGGGGGTATAGTTTTCCTTTAATATCTTAATTAAACCCAATAGAATTGTTTTCCTTCCAATAAGGATTGTGTATATCTCAGTTCAGATCAAGAACAAGGTACTGTTTTTTTAGTACAGAGAAAAAGGAAACCATTTTAAAAAATGTAATTATTTGTTTAAAATGCCCATTTCCATGGGAAATGGCCTTTGGCCTCTGAAAGCTTGCAAGGATATGTAAAAGTCAATGAGAGCAGTCCTAGGCAAAATATGCTAAAATATTTTTGAATGGTTTTGTCAAACCATTAAAAATAAGGAATAAAATACAAATCTGAGGTATTTGTAATTTTTTTCAAGGTTTTGAATCAAGTTTATTCATAAATAAGGTAACATTCAGTTTGATTTGATTTAATTTTAAATTAATTTGAGATTATTCAAAGTAGAAAAAAAAATAATTTATATGAATACAAATTTTGATAAAATGGCCTATAAATGTAGTTGAAAATGAATTAATTGTTATTGAATTCAGATAAATTTTGAATAATGGTACAATATGATGGCAATATTAACAATATAACATTTCACACCCAAACTTGCTAAAATTCTTATCTGCCCCATTAAAATATCCACTTAACATTCCACTCAAATGCAATTCATAATTCCAAAGACCCACTACATATTGTATTTAATTGAATCTTTCTATTTTGTGATTTTTTTAATGAAAATATAAAGCTTCTTTATAGTTGTATATACATAGTAAGCCTTGTGGATACAAAATTATAAAGCAATAAAACATTATCTTGAATCTAATATATCCAAGGATTTCTTACAATTTATACATAAATTACACAAAAAACAAATATTGTAATGTTTTCATTTTAAAAAATAGCTGAATCTAAAAAAAAGTGTTTTTCAGATTTCCCATAATCAAAAGTACATTACAGGGCAGAATTATTAAGGGGCAGATCTATCAAAGGTCGAGGTGAGTTTTCGAATTAAAAAAATTCTGATTTCAAGCTATTTTTTGTGTACTTCAACTAGGGAGTAGTCCAAATTCAATTTGAATTTGAAAAAAAATTAGAAGATTTGAAAATCGAAATTTATCATGTACTGTCTCTTTAAAAATTCAACTTTGACCATTTGCCATCTAAAACCTGCCGAATTGCTGTTTTAGCCTATGGAGGACCTCCTAGAACCCATTTGGAGTCAATTGGTGGACTTTGAAAAATCTACATTTTTTTGGGAAAAACTTTGATTCGAAATCAATCGAATGTGCTATTACTTCGATTCATACAATTTGAATTCGGCCAAATATGGACCTATTTGATCAAAAACGAACCTATTCGGCCCAAAAAAAACTTTGACTTAATATCGGTTGGTCTTTTTGAATTTGAATTTTGAAGTTTTTCAAATTCTAAATTTGACCCTTAATAAATACGCCCTTAAGAGTCAAATAGTAAATTCGAATTGGATTTTTGGTCAAAACTCACAAATTCGAATTGGGAATAATCCAAACTCAAATTCGAGATTTATCATACCTTGACCCTGGGAACAACTCGAATTCGACTATTTGCCACTTAAAACCTGCCGAGTTCATGTAGAAGTCAATGGCAAAGTTCCAGTGACCAATTTGAAAATGTTAATAGCCTTCCTGACATTCAAGTTTTTTTTCAGAGAAAAAACCTGTTTATAAGTTTAGTAGAATATGATTCAAATTTTCGGAACGTCTCTATTCGATCGTTTCAAATTCAAATACATTTTTTCATAAATAACCTCCCATCTGAATTGGGAGTATATTCAAATTTATAACAGTAAAAAAAATTCACATGAATTCAAAATCTGACCTTTGATAAATCTGCCCCTACATATATACAATATAATACAATGACTGTTTGTCACTTTTGCACATATTTTTCCCTTTTTTGTGTCTTAGATATATAGCTAGGAAACAGTTGTTTGCTGAGAGATCAGCATTTGGAATTTTTCATTTCTTTGGGTAACCAATTCTACTTATGGTAATTTTTTCTGTAAAAGATTCTTCAGTGAAAGTAATAAAAAAGGATCAAAGCTTAACATTCAAAACACTGGTACGGTTTATCTGTGAAATATATTTTTTTAGTTGGTGTTGATAATATCATTTAAAATAAACAAATCATGTACTATTATTAGCAGCCTCCATCTTTACTAGTGTAATTGCTTCACAAAAGCCAGTTTAATCTTGTATGTTAATTTAATAATTTCACTTCACAGTAAATTCAATGTAAACTTTGTAAACAGAACTGTCTGTGAGACTTTTAGAAATGATATGGAAATATAAGTCCACTGAGCGTCTCACTTATTTTTTAATTTTATGTACAGTGCTGTTCCATATTCGATTTTTAGTAAAGGACACAGCAAAATATCTTGAAATGTGGCAATTTTTTATCACTCACTAGTTCTTGGCATGCCTTTACACTTTCTCCTCCAAGTTATTACTTAGGTTTAAATGATCTAAAGTTGTTTGTAGATCTCAATTGTGCTACAGACTACTGCTGGTATCTTTAGTTTTATGTCAGGTTTAGTAACAATAGGCATTTTGTTAATATGTAGTCGCCTACTGATAACTGCAGGTGCAAGAGCTGTGCTCTAGTAAACAAACTATTCTCTGTGTGGTGGAAATGACAAAAGAATAAGAAATATTTAATACAACTTGCTTGGCAGGTGCACAGAACTAACTACACACGGGACATCATCTAGACACAATAGCCAAAATCATGTATGTTTTAAATGGAACACAAATCTGTAACATCATCCTGCTGCTAGACATTATCATTGAATAAAGCTAGTTTAATACTGTGCGACTGCTAGATATCTGAAAATAAATATGCAACAGGCATGGAAGCAGAAAGACAGACATTTTTTTTTGGTTAAGTATTTGAAAGGACATAGCTACTTGTACTAATTAATTCACAGCCATTTTTAAATGATGCTTGCTAATACAATTAAATCTAATTAATCTGAATCACTGTTACATGTTATTTATATCGACTGCCTTTACTGAAATGATTGTTATGCACTGCATGTGATTGATGCCCTTTCTTAATTAGTGGCCTCAAATGATTTTATCTTTGCCTACAATCAGAATTGTTTTGAAATTAGACTTATATACTTCTGGGTCAATTGATACATTTTTTTAAATGTATCTTATCATAGTCATTTTAGCGAAAGTGGCTTGTAATGTTTAATAATACTGTGTGTATAAAAATATATAGTGCCCTCTAAAGAAAGACACAGTAATGGAGAAAGTGACTAAATTAATATACTATACTCATTTGTTGTTGCTGTTTTTTTATAAGCAACAAGTTCGAACATACAACTTTAGTTTGTTTAATAGACCCAAAAGTGGCAAACGTTTATATTTGTTAACTGATTTTTCTTCCTTAAGCACCTGGGCAACCAACCTATTCATTGTATACTGCAACTCACCTGTGACCTACCATGTATCTAATGGCACATTACAAAGCGAATGGAAATATGATTGGATTACACAGAGATGGAACTAGTATTGGATACACTTGCATGTGTGTATACAATAGATTGCATTTATCCATAATTTACTAATTCAGTTATTCAGGTTAACTACTTCTATCTCAGACTGTAAGCATCGCACATTATTAATCAGTGGAACAGTAAGGGAGTTAACATATGTTTTATGAAATGTGTAATCTTGTATTAAAACATAATTACAAATGTCAGAACTAAAAGTGAAGAGAAATGAAACACCTCAATTAGTGTTGGTGAATAAATTAATATTTTTTTTACATTAACAAGGTAGAGTAACAATATTTAATAAAAAATCATAATTAAGATGCGTTGAAAGGCTTTGTTATGTAATGTTAAAGCATATAAACAGAAACGTTTTCTATGTCATAGTGAAAAAACAGAATGTCACATATATGAACAATTCTTGTGTGTATGCCGAGTAACTACACCTGGTAATCTACCCTGAATTATTAGATACCACTTTTACTTTTTACTGCAGAACTAAGTGTGTCCAGTAGGGGAATTAAGCAAATTCTGTACTGCATGATAAAGAGTGTCCAGTAGGTGCATTTACTGAATTTTCAACTGCATTGCCATAGGCATTCAGTGGATATTTATTATCCAGTTGTTAAGTTCAATACCACTCTATATATATATATATATATATATATATATATATATATATATATATATATATATATATATATATATATATATATATATATATATATATATATATATATAAACTAGGCCTTTTTTTCCTTGGTTGGAGGAGCCACATTTATAAAAAAAATTGTCACAAATTTGAATAAAGGGTCTGCAAAGCAGTGATATTTGAACTGAAAAAAAAATTGAATTTCGACGTTATGGGAGTGCAAAAAACTCCCATTACTTCAAAATTCGACCCTTGATAAATCTGCCCCAATATATAAATTATATAAATTTTCTTTTTAGCAGTAAAAAGTACAAGCTTACGAGTAAATAAGTGCACATTTTTAACATTAAGGGGCTGATTTATCAAGGTTCAAAGTGAAAATTCTAATTTCGAGGTAATTTTAGTGTAATAGTGCAAATTAGAATCGAATTTGAAAAAAAACCCAAAATGTATCATTTACTGTCTCTTTAAAAATTCTACTTCGACAATTCACCATTTAAAACCTGCCGAATTGCTGTTTTAGCCTATGGGGGACCACCTAGAACCTATTCGGAGTCATTTGGTGGACTTTGAAAAAGGTTTTTTTTGGAAAATACTTCGATTCAAATTAGATCGAATACGATCGGAATTCGAAACGAACAATTGAATACAGCCTATTTACTCGAAATTTTTTTTTTTTTTTTATAAATTTCGGTTGGTCTTTTTTTATTAGAATTTTTATGTGATGGGAGTGTGATGGGAGTTTAAAAAAACTCCCATCACCTCGAAATTCGACTCTTGATAAATCTGCCCCTAAGAGTGCCAGTGCACTCAGAAGAAAATGAAAATAAGAATCTTATTCTGTTGTTATCATGTCATAGTTCTATTAGACACATTTAACTGCATGTTATTTTCAGTAAAAAAAAATATCTTTATCAATTTTGAGTGAGTTAGCTGGAAGCGTTAACAGATTCAATTGTGCAAATGGGTGAGGGCTTTTTAAATGTCTCTTTTTTCATGGGGAAGCCATAATCTGGACCTAGGGGCAGGTTTATCAAAAATGTGAGTTTAGCGCTTAATAAATAAAAACACACCCTCAATAGACGTTGTATGAAGGAGGCCACAAAGCATCCGCAGTACTGTGCTGCAAAATTTTATTCCAAAATACACGACATGTTTGGAGTCAGCAGGGACCCTTTCTCAAGAGTGTTTGGTCTTTACATTGTGACCCAATTAAGAAGGTGATCCCACTTAATAAAAGTTAAGGGAAGCACTGGGAAAATTGCATAGGATTGAAAAACACACCATCGTTATATTCATTTACTGTATATGGGATTTTTAGAACAGTTTATCACCATTTCTCAAATGGTGAGTTCTGACTTTAACCGATTGATAAATACAATTGTAAAAATCCCATAGCAATAAATAGAACGTGGGTGAGTTTTTATTTATTAGGCGCTAAACTAACATTTTCATAAGTCTGGCCCTTAATAAAATAAAAGACATTGAACATACTGGGAGCCTACTAGATATTTGTATTCAGTCGTATACTTTTAAATATTGGGAACATTTCTACAAACCTTACAAAGAGTTTCGCATTGAACACTGGTTCCAGTCCCCTTCATGTTCCATAGTCAGCCATTGCAATCTTGCTAGCGGTTTGTCTCTTGGCAATACCTTTTCTAAATAATCTGCAAAGGTAAAAAAAAAAATACACTGCTGTGCTGAGTCAGATTGTACTGTGCTGAGAAGTTCCCTAATTGTGCTTACATGATCCTACATCTAGCTATTGCTTTAAGGGAATATCAGAGGAGGGAAATCCTTAGCTTCCACATTAGTCAACAGATAACAAAAGTTGTTATTAAAATACAGCTGGCAGGCCTAAGAATATAGGAGAACCGAAACATCTACATTCAGTATGATAAATGGAAATCGATTGTTTGGTGTCAACCCTGTCCTAGAGAATTTGGTGGCCTTTAGAATGTTGTTCTACAGGTCTTACTTTTGTGCTTTGTGTTGCAGTACATGATTCTTTATGCATCAGCAGACAAAGGCCTGTAGAAATTTGCTTGTACTGTAGGACATTGCACCATGTTCGGGTTAAATTGCCTGTTGTCTTTTGTTAAAGTGTCAACTGCTTTTGAGACCAGTGACCGGCAACATGCTGTCTGTATCAACCAAGCTTCTGTGTTCCAGCTAATATATTACAATATATGTCTAATTACCTGAGATGTTGATTAATGTAGGGTATGATTACAAGCCTTTAAAAGCATTACAATTTGTCACACAATGCGTTCATGACATACTTAAGCTTTTCTACAACATCTCTCCAAAGATGTTTGTAGTAACCAAATTCTTGGCAATTGCCACACAAATCTTTACATAAACGAATCAGCAATTCATTTTATACTATAAAATATACCTATATACTGTAACTGTGCAAGCAGTATAACAACAATTCAGAATATCTCCATTTAACTTTATTTGACTTGCACATGAATTTGTTCTTGTATTTTCTGCTTTCAAGGAATCAGGGGAAAAAGAAAAGATGTGAAAATGACATAGCTCTCTAAAGAAAAGAAAATTCTCTTAAAATTTGCATTCAAATATTCCTGCCAATTCACAAAGTACCATTACTGACTAGATGCATGAAGCAAGGTCAGCCCATATTATGATTGGAAGCCATTGTTCTCGTGATAATGAAAATAATTAGATCACAAGAAAATAGTAATTTTTTTCTTTAGAAATACAAAGTGAGAAATCGGGAAAGTAAGAGAAACTGTAGAAATATATGAGTTATAGATTTGTTTTATTAATATAGGCAGCTATATGTAATGACAATATATGGCTTAAAAGTAGACAAGATGTGGGGCTTAAAGAGGAGATGAAGAATTACATGAAAACTCAAATTAGTTTTACTTAACAATTTAATTATTAAAACAGGATCATGGTAGGACATTTAATATGTGGAATGCTTAGGACCTGGGGCTTTTTGGATAATATGACTTTCTGTAATGTAGAGCATTATGGCTTAAAGCTACTAAAACTAATTTCAACATTAAAAAAACCTCAGTAAGATTGTATTTCTATGGATATGTATAATAATTTTTCTCTTTACACACAATATTTTATTTTGGGCTATTTTACTATTTGCGTTATTATATCATGTTTCTGTATTCTAGCTATCGTAAAAAAAAATTTAAATCTACATGCTCAGAATACAAGACAATCAGCCAAGACTTTAAAAAGGTCAATCAACAGGTCTGTATTTCATTGAAGGGGTAATAAAAAAAAAAGATATCAGGGTAATTACATTATGAAAATGGAAGGAAGTTAAATTTAACCCCATCGTTAGATTAATTGAAGCCACAAGGTCACCAGCATTAACATGTGAGAACAAGTATACTGGAAAGATTCCATATATTTGCTTCCTGGCTTTGCAAGGTTCCAATCTACAGTTGTAGAATGCTGTCCATAGGTGTGGTGCTGAATAGACTGGCTTGGATGTATACATGTATTGAAGAGACCTTGTTTGATAAAAAAAAGTCTTTTGATCTTTTCCTGAACTTTTCTGTTTTCTAATAAACTACACTTGTGTCTTCAATTTTTAATTGCCGTGTTATTTTCAAGTCCATAGACCTAGAAATACACTGCAAAAAAACCTCAGCCCAAAAATGGTTAAGAAATCTTGAAACTGCGAACCTGGATATTCTTCATTGGGGTAGTTCAGCAGATTGGTTTGTTTGCATTGAGCGAGCATCTATTCATTAGGGTGGTGCTGAAAGTACCTTAATGAAAATCTCTGGTTACCATTCATTCTAGGAATACAAAGCCAGACCAATCTACCTTTTCAATTATTAACCGCAATACATTGCTGAAGAGGTGACGGGAAATGAAAAAGTTCACCCTCTGTCAACAAAATCCCTAGTTTATTTTAAATGGTATGGTCTATCAATCAATTGCAACAGCAGTAAAATGAACAAAAATTTAAATAATGACTTCACACATTAATTATATGCAGATATAGTTATATACACACAAACACTATAGTATATGTTTATATATATATATATATATTTTTTTTTTTTTCTTAAATACACATGGGTACATAACAAGAAATATACTCTATATATATATATATATATATATATATATATATATATATATATATATATATATATATATATATATATATATATATATATATAATATATGTAAATACTGATGGGTACTTAACAAAAAAATTACTGTTTGTTACTTTTCTTTGCACCCTTTGAACATGTGAGTTGGGGAAGGGAATGGAAAGTCAAAGCAGAATGTAGTTATTTACTGCAATTCTATTCGCTATTATGTTATTCTTTGCATTAGAAGACATCCAGAAATCCACACTGCCCACCAATATTAAATTAGAATTCTATAATTAAATCTGGGCTTCTACAATTAGATTATCAATAGGCTGCTCTACAAGCATTCTGATCTGTGTATTTTCTATAAATATATATTTTGGGTATGTGCAGTTTAAATAAAAATCACACCCATCGACCCCCTCCTTGTTTGTTTTAGCTGCAGGTAGGTGAATCTCTATCCAATTCAGACAACATCCTCAGAAAAGTCACACTGCATAAATTATCTGATTTCCTAAAAGTGACAAACTGGAGACGAAAGCCTGCATTAACATAAGGAAAGCACACAACAGTAATTTGGAAATGTAAAAGTAAAGACATCCACCAATTATACATATTTTCTAAATCTAAAGATGCAATTATAATCAAGTTCATCTGCTATGCAAGCCAGCATTTCCATTTACCAGAGCGATACACCTTGTTGCCATAACATACAATAAAAGCTCAGTGTTTACTAATCCCTATACACCAGATCATAAATGAATGAAATATGAACATTTTTAAAAATACCCTATTTTGAAAAACAACTTTTTTGTTCCGAGTTTTATAACTATGTAAACAGCTTTGCGTATTAAAGTATGCATGTACACAAAGATACGTCTATTTACATATGTACACACTATATATAGTAATTAATACATTCATGCGTGTTGTGGGATAGATACACATGTATATAGGTATTGCAATAAGCAGACAGAAGACATGTCTAACACATTTACACTTTAAATCACCAAGAGGATCCGAGCCACATGTTTTTTTTTATCTTGGCTATAAGAAAGTAATGATAACCCATTTACCTTACCTTTCTATTTTACAGAGAGTCTGTTTGCTTCTTTAAAGTTACAAGATGCCATCTCTACCCGACAGCGATCGTATTCTATTGGCTGCTCTGTGAAGCTTTAAGGAAGAGAATTTCACATGCTGCTGTATGATGAGAGGAGGTGCAGAGAGAAATGATCTTCTGTACACAGACAGCTGGCTTTTATGGCACGCTACCCTCTCACTGCACATGAAGGTAGTGCTAAGTAAGGAGCTTCGCTGAGACTGTGCTAGGTGAAGAGACTGTCCCCCCATTTTTATATCAGCTTCTCAGACAATAGCCAGAGCTAGTGTTGCAGCTGGAGGCTGTCTCTTTAAAACCTCCAACCCTAAGGGTGGCCTGTCACATCCATGGACATCCATGACGTCATCTGCATGAAAAAAAAAATACCACTTCTAAACAAAAGTCCCTGGGCGACCATAGCAACAGACTGCAAATGTCAGTGAATATCCATCAGGATGCTGCTAAGCAGCTTTGTCTTTGCCTCCCACATTGCAGGGAAATAGTGTAAATCTACTGCAATTAACACTATTGCCAACCATCATTTGCAAAGGGAGAGGAGGTCATTGTAAGAGTGACAAAGGTTGGCAACAGTTCTATGAGCTGCAATTTGTCTTTGCATGCCACTCAGCTGTTCTGCAGCTTTTCTTGTGTCTTTTCAATCCAATCCCTACGCTTCCCTCCTCTCGTTGTTCCATTGTATTCTGTGGGCAGCCAGAAGCAGAAACTGAAGCCAGTCACCTCCTCCTTAAATCCCACTGTCTGTGGAAATAGAACAGAAAATGCATTCTCTTGTTTCCATGTTTTTCTTTTGCCTTGATATTTGAATGGCATTGACTACTGCAGGAAGCTCCATTAACCTGATACTGTGCTTTTCTGTAATATACAAAGAGTGAAAACATCACTTCACTTATTTAAAGGGGACCTGTCACCCTAAGAAATAATTTCAAATTCTTTTCTATCATGTTAGTTGAGCAAAATAAACTTTACTTACACTGTATTTATTATTTCAATTTTGTTTCCTTCTGTCTTGGAATTATACAAACACAGCAAGCAGGCAGCAGCCATTTTGTGGATATGGTTATTAAGGGATATTGTGTATCACCCCAAAATCTTGTGTATGCACCAGAATGGGGGACCTAATGTCCATGTGCAGTGCCCTACACAATTATAGAGCCTGAGGAGGGAAGGGGGAATGTGAGGAAAGCAGTGACATGTAGGAAGTGCTGAATGGAAAGTGAAAGTAATTGACTGCCCCTCCTCTATGCCACGGGCATAGAGGTGGGGCAGGTAATATTTGATTGACAGTTTAGACATTTAAACACCTTTATAACAGGTATGGATGTTTTAATGAAAAAAAAATTGGGGGTTTCATATTTAATTTGCAAAGGACTTTCATTATGCAGCTTTTTATGTGTAGGTGACAGGTCCACTTTAAATCTTTCCTAGGCTTTCAGTTGCTGTAAAGCAGCTTTTGCTTTTTTTATATTTATATAGATGAAAAAATTGATTGTTTAGGAAAAACACAACCCTGTCTTCAAGGACTGCCTAAACTAAAGCCCAGATTGTAGCAGCATATGTTTTATGGATTATTTACTCCCAATGACCTATGGGTTCCATAGACTTTATGATTTTAATGCAGATGATATCACACACAGGGGGTATATTGAACTAATGACCAAAAAGATGTTACAAGTTCTAGAGACAGTTATAACCACAACCCATATCACAAGCATACAAATAACACATTGAAGTATGTCATCATGACAGATAATAGAAACCCAGCAGAACATCACTTTACACTGAACAAATGATGTCAAGGTTATTCATTTTTACACCTTGTTATAACCTAAAACAGAACAGATTGATAGATGCTTTGTACTGATCTCTGCTATTGGTGAGTTATGACTACAGGGGCTGAAACCAGTCTGAGAATATATGGACAAGTCTATATGTGGATGGCTAATACAATTTGTCAGCAGTTTTCATTTTCTGATCAGGAAGAAGCAAGAAAACAACAACAGGAAATAAAGATTAAAAGATTATTGTCAGTGTGAATTTAGTGTATCTATTTCAAGTAGATATGGATGCCTCCAGGAGAAATTGAGGTACCAAAACAGTCCCAAAAACTAGGCAGGCTATATGAGTCAAGAATCACTGGACACCACCCTTTAAGCAGAAATGACTTAACCTTGTAAATGCCAAATGTCAATAGCAACCTTCTTATCTTTCTCCCCTGTAGGCATACTGGTACTTACAGTTAAGCCAATTGTTCTGCTGAAGGCCTGCTTTAATGTGTCAGAGCCTTTCTAGCTTTGAATCTTTTCGGGTGCCTCCAGGCACTTCTCCTGCACTTTGCATTAATGTGCAAAAAAATGTAATAAAAAATGCATGAAAACACACATACTATGTTGGATTTTTTTTTTTAATAAACTTTGTTTAATATACATGTTTTGGTACTAAACAAAATATTTACTTAGAGGAAAACTATACCCCTCAAACAATGTAGCTGTCTATGAAAATATATTGCATAAAACAGCTCATATGTAAAACCCTGCTTCATGTAAATAAACCATTTTCATAATAATATAATTTTTTTTGTAGTATCTGCCATTGGGTAAATAAAAATAGAAAACTGCCATTTTAAAAAATAAGGGCCACTCCCTGGGATCGTACGATTCACGGTGCACACAAACATACCAAACAAACTATACTTGTTAGGTCACATGAGCCAATTTAACAGACAGAGTTCTGTCTTTTGCTTCCACACTTCTTCCTGTTACAGTTAGGGGACAGATTTATCAAGGGTCTAATTTCGAAGTGTAAAATACTTCGAAATTCGACCATGGAATTAAAATACTTTGAATTCGAATATCAAAGTCAAAGTATTTTTCACCGCATTTGGCATCGAACGATCGAAGTAAAATCTTTTGATTGAATGATTAAATCGTTCAAATCGAACGATTTTAGCGTACAATCGAACAATTTTACTTTGATGTGTAAAGACTTAGAAAATGGTTGTAGAAGGTCCCCATAGGCAAACATAGCACTTCGGCAGGTTTAATTTGGCGAAGTATTTTTTTCGAAGTTTTTTTAAAGAGACAGTACTTTCGTTATTGAATGGTGGAATATTCAAACTATTTTTACTTCGAATTGAATTTAAAGTAAATTCGAAGTCATAGTATCCTATTCGATGGTCGAAGTATCCAAAAAATTATTTTCACATTTTTTTTATAGTTTTCCTTTAAGTACATTAAGCAGCTGAACCCCTTTACAATATTACAACAAGGATGTCACTTTTTTACTTTACAGCAATATTATAAATTAACGTTTACTATGTGATACCATGTTAGGGCATGATGTAGCACAGGTGGTTGGAAGTATCCTTCAGTATACTGATTGATTTAGGTGTAGTCTCTCATTTTCTACTAAACTGTAGTATGGTACAGAACAAGACAAGGTTAAGATTTAATATGACTCAAATGAAGTGCCCAATGGAGACCTCATTATAATAAAGAGAAAAATGGTTGCTTAGCTCTACCAATTAATGAATCTGAATAAGGCATTTTTTTATCATTATCATTGTTTTATGTAAACCATTATAAATAAGACAGACTAATACCTTTTTTTTACATTCCTGATATACAAAATAAAAATGTCATAAAAATGTCAACCCAAAATTGTTTTGACAACCACTCCCTTATTACAAATGCAAAAACAGCTAATGCTGGGGTGGGCGGTGGCTTATTGTAAACAGCCATACACAATTCACAATACAAAATATATAGACCCAGTTATTATTTTCTATTTTTCTGTAGGTTTTTGTATTTTAGACTTTTTCTTTTGTTTTGTTTCTTATTTCAGGTTATTTTTTGTTTAGCTCACAGCTATGGAAAGCTGAGCTTGTATTAACAGATTTTGAAACATCCTCTCAGCTGCTAACACCAGGGTAGTCTCACTCAACAACCGAGTAAGGCTGCAGACTTAATCCTGACATATTAATTCCAGGGCAATAAAAATATGGGTGGTGCTGTTTGTGGCAAATGTCACCTAGCTACTTAAATACCATTCATTTCTCACTTTCATAATCAATATCTCTGTATATTACTAGACTGCAGGGAAATTCCTTTAGAAAATGACAACATAGTTATGTTATCTCCATCATTTCATAGATGGATGTTTTATCTTAGAAGTCCTAGTTCTTTTCTACTTGCTTTTATAATATGGAAGATTATGTAATGATGATAATAATAATGCTGTTTTTGAAATATACATATTGAATATTCTGCCTTCAAGGAAAATTAAGGGATCTGAGGGCTTCTGTACAATCACTAGGTGGCAAAATGGGTACAAGATGTCTTGCATCATATAATTGCATTAAACTCCAAATTCAAACCTGCCGAGGTCATGTAGAAGTCAATGGCAGGTGTCCCTTTTTACAATTGGAAGATATCATGATCTGCAATAGGTTTTGTATGATAATCCAAATAATTTATGGTTTTTGGGTGATAATACTTTTTTTGGTGATAATCCGAAAAAAAATTTCAGACGTCAAATCCCAAAAAATTGTACGATTCAGATTTTTTCACAATTTTATGAAGTCTTTTCCTGCACGGCCGCACCAGATTTTTCTCGAGTTCATTTATTGCTAAAAATTGTATAATTGTAGATGGGAGTTTGGAATTAAATTGTTTTAATAAAATAATGAGAAAAATTCAGGTTTTAGTAAATATAAAAACTGCGAAAACCTTTAATACCAAACTTCAGCAAGTAGAAGTTGTCAAAGTGCTATAAAAGTTGATAGTAGCTGCACTGATCTTATTGGGCTGCTTTAAATAAAAAGATTTTATAGGTTTTCAGAATTTGTTTTGCTAAGATTTATCCGAAAAACTAAAAAAATTAGAATTTTTCAATGTATTTTTTAACTTAACGAAGTTGCACCAAGTTGTGTTCAGTTTACTCACTAGCACAAATTTTACTCCTCTATTATCAAGCAAAATTTGTGGGCAGGAAGGTTGCATGGTAAAGATTTCTGCCAAATTTTTGCACTATGCACTATAGTAAATGAGCCTTTTGCGCAGAGTAATATTTTAATATTGATCCTTTTCCTTGCCTTTTCATTACTCTATCTTAGACCATGCCCACACAGGGTACATTTGCTAAAATTCATATAGGTTTTATGCACCTTTTTCTTTCTGGGTGTATTTCTGGGTCTTTACTTTGATATGTGATTTTTTTTTTTCAAGCAAAAGTACTCACCAAGCCTGCATTTATTGTGCGCATCTATCACGAGATTTATCAGTTGTAAATTGAAATTTTCAGTCACATATTTTTGTGAAACATTTCATGTTTCCAATGGTGATCTTTTTTTCCATTCAAACCTGCCAAAATAGTTTGTAGCAGATACATTTGAAAAATCTTAGGGGCAGATTTATCTAAGGTGATTTTTTTCAACAATTCAAATTTTTTTCTGTGAATTAATAAGCAAAAAAAAAAAATGTGAAAATTAAAATGTAAAAATTAGATTTTTATCCGAAAACTTGATTGAGTTTTTGAGATCATTAGAAATTTTTTCCCCCGTCATTTTTCATTGAAGATTTTAACATTCTGATTTTTCCATAAACATGCAAACATTCGAAATTCGATTTTATCCGAAGTAGATAACTTATAAATTCAATTCTTGATAAATATACCCCTTAAAGGGATACTGTCACGGGAATTTTTTTTTAGTCAAAATGAATCAGTTAATAATGCTGCTCCAGCAGAATTCTGCACTGAAATCCATTTCTCAAAAGAGCAAACAGATTTTTTTATATTCAATTTTGAAATCTGAGATGGGGCTAGACATATTGTTAATTTCCCAGCTGCCCCAAGTCATGTGACTTGTGTTCTGATAAACTTCAATCACTCTTTACTGCTGTACTGCAAGTTGGAGTGATATCACCCCCCTCCCTCCCCCCCTCCAGCAGCCAAACAAAAGAACAATGGGAAGATAACCAGATAACAGCTCCCTAACACAAGATAACAGCTGCCTGGTAGATCTAAGCACAGCACTCAATAGTAAAACAACATGTCCCACTGAGACACATTCAGTTACATTGAGAAGGAAAAACAACAGGCTGCCAGAAAGCATTTCTCTCCTAAAGTGCAGGCACAAGTCACATGACTGGGGCAGCTGGGAAATTGACAAAATGTCTAGCACCATGTCAGATTTCAAAATTGAATGTAAAAAAATCTGTTTGCTCTTTTGAGAAATGGATTGAGTGCAGAATTCTGCTGGAGTAGCACTATTAACTGATTCATTTTGAAAAAAACATGTTTTCCAATGACAGGATCCCTTTAATATAATTTACTAAAATTAACAAATGTAGCAAAAATACTAACCTCAAAAAATAAAAAAGACACTGGTAGAAAAAACATTTTAGAAAGGTATTTGACCTCTAATGAATTTGAAAAAAAAGCAAGCACTATTATTTCCTTATTTATTAAAAAATCTGAATATAAAAGCTTAAATAAATAAAAGAAAAAGTGGAATGAATACAAATCAGAATATGGAATCCTCATTTATTCAATTTTTTTGTCCATTTGCAAGCAAAAAAAAAATGAAACACTCTAAAGCCTTGAGATAACTCAGTATTTTGCAATTTGCTAAGGACAGCTCCCATTCGCTTTTACATGACCTTGACAGCTTTTAGATGGTCTAGTTTTACATTACAGTTTCACATGGTTCTTAGGCTTAATAAATTGCCAGCAAAATATTGTTTTAGAAGACCCCTATTAGTACTTTAATTTAATTTTCAATTGAAAGGTTAAATATATGACCTTAGGTAAAGTGGCCTACACAAATGCTGATATTGGCACATCAGAATAAATAATGTATAGCATCAGGGCCAAAAGGGTACTGAGAAACACTGAAGCAGCCAAATATGGTGCAATCATAGGAGGCTGTATTTATTGTTGACTTAATGCTAAACAATTGGCTGTTGGCATGGCTGCATTATTTGCAAATACATTTAAATTTAAAAAATGATTTGCAGATTTGCAAAATTTAGAAGTGTTCCCAGTATTTCACATTGTCCTTCAACATTATATTAAGTGACTATGTGGTCAAATCGCTAGCCTTTTGTGTCAGGGCAGTTGTTCAGTAAAATGCCCTGTGAATTGATTCATGCCTCCTTTTATTCAACTCTGTGTGTTCTTTCTTGTACAAGTAATGTTCATACTGACTGACAAAGAAGCGGGCTATCTTTTGCCATTGGGGCTGAAACATAGCATTTTTATGTACACAAAGAAGTTCATTGTACAGTAGTTACCTTCAATGAAACGTATAGAAATGTCAGCATCTGTGAAATCCCTGAATGGTGCTTATTACAGATCTAGAGTGTGACTTGCTTTCATTATTTTAGAACAAGCTTTGTCATATGCTGCTTTATATTTGCTGAAGTACAAATCGTTCTCTATATCAGGGATGTAATGCTTCTAGCACTCCAGTATCTATGGATACTGTAAGGCCATTGGTTTGCAAGCGTATCTTTAAGAAAAACAACAACATAATACCATTTCAGTGAATTTAACACATTGCACTTATTAAACAGCTAATTGTCATTCTACATGATTAGCACATATTAATGTGGAGGTCACCTGTTCCAAGATCTTTTGGTTTGCATAAACACTTACAGATTATTAATATCTGCTCAGCTAGATCTGCAGAATTTACCATATAGGACAATTTTATTCCTTAGGTGATGCTTAAACGTATTTATTTTATTTCTCTGTGTGACCAGATGCACATTTATAAGGATTATAGGGAATGTTGAAAACTTCTTATTGTTAAGTACCTAACATAAATTTCCTTTACTATGAATTTAGATATTACAAATATATTTAGATCACAGATATTTCTCAAGTCTAAAAGAGTGGGTCCAAGAGCTCAACCCATTTTTTTCTCTGCCATGCTTGGTGTATACAGAAATATGCTGGAGATAACATATAAGGGCAGATTTATCAAGGGTCGAATTTCGAAGTAGAAAAAGCTTCGAAATTCGACCATTGAATTGGAAAACTCCGACTTCGAATATCGAAGTTGAAGTTTTTTTTACATCGAATTTGGCCATATGCAGTCGAAGTGAAATCGTTCAAACGATTCGAAGTATTTCATCCATCCATCGAATGATTTTTCTTCGACTTCAAAAAAAAATTCTCTAGAAGGTCCCCATAGGCTAACATGGGGCAGGTTTTTTTTAAAGAGACAGTACTTCAATGATCGAATGGTCGAATATTCGAACGATTTTACTTTGAATCGAATTCAAAGTCGAAGTCGTAGTATCCTATTCAATTTTTTTTTTTACTTACAAAATTCCCTCAAATCTGCCCCATATTTTCTAGGTCATAAAGCACCATTGGAATTGCACAACAATTCCACTCAAATAAATTGTCTCCGCTAAATTTGTTAGGGCATTTACTTGGGAAACTTTGGCCAGCATGATCTTCAGGATCAAGGACCAACTCTGCTCTGATCGGAGCAATTTCTAAAGAAAATTCTCAATAGATCCAGGGAATAGCATCAGATATGAAGTCACAAAAGCTGCTGACTCGGCCAAGTCTAATCTCAAACATTCAATATATAAAGGTTGAAGGGGCACAATTTTGTAACTATTACCACTACTAAGATACCAAATGCTCAGATATACCACTTCAAATACCCTTTATTCACATGACATGCTTTGAGCTAACAAGCTCTCTATCAGGCAAATAAATAGCCACAGTGATTCAATATTTAAATACTTTCAACCACTCCCCCCTTTTGCTAATTTAATCGAGTGGCAACTGCTAGAAGGCTTTACAGTCTTTCCATAGACTTCCCAATAGTATATATCAAAAGTCCCATTGTGCTTCAAAAAGTCAGAGAGTCATTGTGTTCAAAGTGCCTAACTAGATTTAAAGAACATAATCACTTGACCACACACTGGGTAAATAGGCCTACTTTAAAATCTGTGCAGAATATGATTTAATCCCACAAATGAGACATACTGTAGGTAAGTGTTGACATGTTAATAGAAACCTTTTTTTCTAATATAAGTCTTACAATGTAACAGTTTTTCGTTTCATAAGGCAACACTATGGGGGTTATCAAATTTATCTCAATATTTTGTGCTACAAACTCCAATCAAATCCGCTCTGGTTTTTTGCGCTTATTTATTATTAAATTTCCCTTGAAAATTTGCTTTATGGGAAAAAATCAGATTTTGCCGATTTTTTCAGATTTTTCATCCAATTTTCACGATTTTTTTTTTCTCAAAATTTTCACCCGATTTTCAAATTTTTTTTCGGAATTTTCACCCAAAAACTCAGAAGCCCAGCACACATCAAAAAGATTATTGGGACTTCTCCCATTGTCTTATATGCAACCTCAACAGGTCTGAGATGCCGGATTTTCTGATTCGGACTTTTCCATCCTCGGGGTTTAATAAATTCTGAATTTTTTTTTTTAAAAGACCAATTTTATATAAAAAAAAAATCACCCATTTTTCGGGATTTTTGCATTCGGAGTTTAGTAAATAACCCCCTATTTGTTAAGCGCTTTAGAAAGAACTTGCATTTTAGCGATTTGAGGAAATATCATAGGGACAAGCTGCTAAACAAAGTGCAAAATAATTGATACTATGTACCTGTTTCTCCATCTTAACTTGTCATCATTATTTAATCCTAGGATAGTTCGCTTTTCTCAAAGGCAAAGATATAGAGTTTGCTGGGTTTATGCTGTTCTGGCTTTAAACTTCTAATCATTATTAGTGATGGCCGAATTTGCGCCGTTTTGCTTAGCCGAAAAATTCGCGAAACTGTGCCGGCGTCTCGTTTTTGACGCGGCTAATTTTTTAGGGTGAATTTTCGCTGGCGTTTCGCAAATTTATTCGCTGGCGGCGAATCATGCAAATTTGCAGCGAATTCGCCCATCACTAATCATTTTTTTTTTTTTAAAAAAAAAAGCATTTTTGCATTAGATATATTGGTATTGTAGGTATATTGACTCTTTTAATCAAGTTAAGATTACTGATCTGCTATCAACCTGCCTGCCAGGATGATGAAATGCACATGTGCAAGCAAAATAATAAGCACAAAGAGAAATTATGAATACAGACGAGCAAAGCAAATCAGCACATTTTGCATTCCATGTGAAATATTTTATAAAATAATGGTGGAACATTTTACAAGCAACTACAGCCAATGAAAATACAACATATGATTTTACAGCATAATGAACTCCCTTATTTTGGGTGAGATTTTCACATAACCCTAATGAATGATTGGGTGAGGTGCACTGGAAGGGCATTGGGAAGAAAGGGATAGGTAAGAGCACTAGTGCAGGGTGTTGGTAAGGAGATCTGGGGATGGGCGGAGGCAATAGGAAACCCTTGCAGGAGAACAATAAGCCTTCAGTGCTGTTCAGTTTCTTTATGTTGAAAATAAAATTTAAATAATCCCAGTCTGATAAAAACATTTTTTCTATGTCACTAATTAAATTGCCTCCTGTAATTACTTGTGCACCACAATTCAGGACACTATAATCCCTCCATGCAATTGTCAGTGCATCATACATACCAGGTGTTTCTTTCTTTGTGCTCACTAAAAATACAATCCGAGACTTCTTAAAACAAGCCACCAAGCCAACGTCAACCTTCAAAACAGTTTTCTTTTTTAAAGTTTTGAACAAAACATGTCGTGACGTTGAAGTGAGAGGGGTTCCCTCATCTCCAAGCATGCAATATTCAACCCTAGGGAGTAACCAATACAGGAATATGCAAGTAGAAACAAACAGAATAGAACTTTAGAAGGTTACTATAGGTACGATAAAGTGGACAGTTTCTGATCTGAGCTTAGTTCCATTAATTACATAAGTGGTAGGAACATGGGTTGCCTTTCAGTTTCTATATCACTGGAAAGATTATGATGGACAGAAAATGTTTGCAGCCTTAACTCATGCCCCCCATTGTGAGCTATTTCATAAAGTCTTTCCTAAGAAATACACCGTGGCAGCTATCTTATGCTGAAATGTGTCCTTATTTCCTCTCTTTCTTGCTTTATTCACAATAAAAAAAATATTTCATATCTATTTTTGGAGCAGCTGTTCTGAGCATGTACCAATATGTCAGTCTAAGGGAAGGCACTGCGCATTGAACTCGAATACGTCAAGCTTCAAACTGTCCATTCTGGGTCCTTTTCTCATTTTACAAACGCTTAGTCTGTCAGTAGGTCTGACGTGCTATAAAACTTGTGTTTAATTGCATTCAATTACATCCTTAATTAGGAGATTTCTTACATTTGGCAGAGATAAGTCTCATCCTGTGGTTCAGATGAATGAAATTGTGTGATGGGAGATTTCATTAAACTCTGGCAAAGACTTGCTAGTAAAATCATGCCTTGTAATTATTATACACCCCCCTCCGTACATCAGATATTTTGGATATGCCTTCTTGATGCTGGAAGACCCTGATATCCTCACTTTGATTTGAAACTACAAACCACAACTCACAGCTACTGAGTTAACTCACTGAGAGTGTAAAAGATGATACATAGCAAACTTGAACTAGGTATGTGCTATTTTCTCCTTTGAAAATTGGTATTAGAATTATTCTCGCACTTTGTTAATTTGAGCCAATATGTCTGAGTAGTGTCCAGATTCTGTCTACAACTGCACCTGCATCAGTTTATGTGGAACCATCCATTCTTCTTTTTGATATATTATCGGGTTTAGAACTCAATACTGTATCATGCACATTTCTATAACATACAGCGGAGTGCTATGCATTTGTGAAAATGTGTGTAATTTGTGTAAATCATGTAAATCATATCAAAAGGGAATGATGGAAAATGCACAGCAGCAAATATCTGGATTTCTGGTCCTCTTTTCTCCCAATCTGATCATATGGAGCAGGACAGATTTGCAGGACTGAACCTGTTACAGTGTTTCCATGGAAAGACATTTTGAAAGCAGCAATGGCAAAGAAAACAAAGGAATTAAAGTGCTCATGCATAAATTCTCCAAAATAAAAAGAACCTTTTCTGTTTGCTCTGTCTGCAGGGAAAGCGATATGGCATTATTCTGTAAGAGGCCAGCTGATAAAAGATTTTTTTTTTCTTTTTAATTTAAGGGCAGTTGAAGTGTAAGCATACTGCATACAGTGGCAGATGTGCCTTGGCTGTGCAACTGAGGATCCTATTACCGTATTTCCTTAGTAACGACATTGAGAAGGAAACCCAGGGACACCAAGGTACATGACATTAAAAAGCCTGCATTATATACACATGCTTAACAACATTTAACTCATGACTGCTCAGAAACACAAGGGTCAGTCTATACTACATAACACACCAAGAGCATCTGTTCTCTGACAGGCATGTTTCTGTGATCTCTATATCTTGCTCAAGGAAATAAACCAATGATTCCCTTGTGTCTTCAATGACATAGGGACACAGGCAATGCTTGCACCTGCCAATTGATCCATTGTAACCAATCAGATATTTACTTTTTGTGATTGTTTTTTTTTTTAAAGGCCTAGTAAAGGTAGGCTGCTCATTGGTTGTTTAAAGTAACTGGATCCATGCATATCCATTCTATACCCATTCTATACCCATACTCAGGCCCGGACTGGCAATCTGTGGGTTCTGGCAAATGCCAGAGGGGCTGCTGTATGGTTCCATATAAAGTTACCATATAGTGGTCTGGTAGGAGGCTGTTTGGGCCTCTGTGTACATGGAATGGCAGGGCTTATTTTGACTCCCAGTCCAGGCCTGCCCATACTATATACTATACTACATAACCCATTTGTTTATATCAGTCTTTGCTACGCAGCTGCCAAAGTCATAACCCACCACCTTTAGATAATATATAATTCATCTTTACATTGGACAAGTGTAAGCTCTATTCTGTTACCTCTTAACACAGATACCTAGCTGACTCTAAATTGTTTCATATATATATATATATATATATATATATATATATATATATATATATATATATATATATATATATATATATATATATATATATATATATATATATACACAAATACAAGAGTCCTCTGCACTCAAACCATTATCAATATATTTAAGACATTCATTCTTAATGAATCAGATGAAAATTGAGCGTAGGACTGGGATGACTTTGACGTAGTTGGCCAGCTTAAATATATTGCAATATATGGACAAACAATCCCTGTGTTGTTTAAAAGGCATTTTTCAGTAGCAGTATGCACAAAATGTCTCTATCTTAAATATACTAATAATGGGTTAATATTTATATTATATATAATATATAATATTGTATTTGACTATATGTATTTTGTGATCACAGCCTCATTGCACCCCCGCCTAATGGTTTTAAAAATTAGTGGTGAGCATATATATATATATATACATATATACATATATATATATATATATATATATATATATATATATATATATATATATATATATATATATAAAAATGTGAAGAGACAGCAGCACTCCAAGGATTTAACGAACAATAAGATGTATCAAAAATAGGTAGGTTTAATGAATCCGACGTTTCAGTTCCTCACAGGAACTTTCATCAGGGAAAAAAAAAAAAAATCTATATACATATATATATATATATATATATATATATATATATATTATATAGATAGAAAATAGATAATGATGTATGACATGACACTAACATTAGAAATTGAAGCTATGTGACATCTGACTGCAGTCTGAACAAAAACAACACAGTTCTGTTGATTTATGAAGATACATGGAGCCAGTTCTAATTTCTGTACCTGGCTGGGCGTGCGTTACTAACTTGCCTACAGATAAAGGGTTGCTGAGCAAGCCCTGTAAATATAGCCTGTCCTGAAGCAGCAGCAGGATAATTACAAGACTCCATTTGCTGCCAGCAGCCAGTTTGCCCAGCTTTTGTGTCTTACATGCTGTATACAGTATGTTACAGACCAAAGGGACAATGATTTCACAAGGGAATGCCTTTTAGATGTGTCTTGTACCAGCAGAAAGCTGGATTCACAAATCTGGCATCCAGTCAGAACCAGCCAGCCTGCCTAAAAAAATAGAGCTTTGTGCCAGAAAAATGAATAGAATGTGCTGCTGCCCCGCTGTGTGGGATATGCTCTGAAGCACAGAAATCTATATTTGTATACATTTTAATGCTCCCACTGTTCAGGTAAAATAACAATTCACAAAGCAATAACATAACAACTAGGCATCTCTCTGATTGTGGTGCCTCCTTACCGAACAAGACAAACCATAATGGCCTCTATAATGGAACTCTTCCAGAATGACAAGCAATAACATTGGCAACATAGTTCTGTCCTTTACAAATGCTGTTGTTTTCTGCATTTTACATTTTACAATAAAAAAAGACAGGAGTCATTTAGATCATTGCACAATGCAATTTCAGAAGCAACTCCATGTTGTTCACCCATAATGCAGAGTTTTCCCCAGAAGGTCACCAGGAGAAGTTGCACTAGTCAGACTCAAATCGAATTTGATTCAAGTTTTTTCACCAAAAAACCTTGATTTTCGGGATGTTTCCAAACATTTCCAAATTGATCCCAGGACGTCCCCCATAGGCCAAAACAGCAATTCGGTAGGTTTAAGGCGGAAAATAGTCAAATTTGAATTATTAAAGGGCCAGTACATGACCAATTTTGAAATTCGCATTCAAATTTTTCTAAAAACTCTAATCGAATTGCAACTATTCCCTAGTCGAATAACACTAAAATAAACTTCATAATTTGATTTTTTAAATTTGAAATTCATAGTAACATAGTTAGTTAGGTTGAAAAAAGACACACATCCATCAAGTTCAACCTTTTAAATTCGAATTTTTACTTCGACCCTTGATAAATCTGCCCCTAAAATATTCAAGTTTTTTAGCCTCATTAGAACAAATGGAACAATGTGTTTTTGTTAGCATGCAGAAAAAAGCATGTGGAAATATTGTTTTGCATTTTTTTCTTAAATAATAAGCGTTTGAGAAAAAAAGGATGAGTGTGTTTTGTCAATTTTTTTTTACGCTTGTGTTTTTTTCCCTTCTACCTCAAATTTGATAAATATAACCCTCACTCACTGTGAGTGAGAATCATATATCTCTGGAGAATTATCTGGGCACAATATATACCCAACACATTTTATAAGGGAATGGTTAATACTGCAAAGACAAAGGACTTAAGCTAAACACATTAGAACATACTATTGCACATTTTCACAAGCCGTGGGCTACCAGTGGGGGAACGAAGATTTGATCAAAACACCACATATGGCTCATTGGTAAAGGAAATGTTGAGAGGTTATGGGAAGGTCAGACAGACAGTATTGAGAGCTACCCCTCATCAAGAAAGGAACAGCAAAAAGAGGAAAGGTATGAATGCAGCAAATCTGCTCTGAGATCCATACAATTGATTGAGATTCATAGATAGATAAGATAGATAAGATTAGCAATATGTTTTCTAGTTGCGTTGTCTGCAAGCCCACATAATCATCATGTTTTTCTCTCTGATCGTTGTCTTGTTTTAACAATGATTAATGGTACATAATAATTATATTTTCTAATAAAAATGTGTGAGATGTGTACTAAGAACTACGAAATTTCCTGTAATTCTGAAATAATCCTTAAAGGGGAACTATCGTGAAAATGAAAATTTAATATACGCTTCCTCATACTGAAATAAGAAAATTTCTAAATACATTCAATTAAAAATTCTGTACTGTTTCTGAAACAATGAAGTTTATATCCACTATTACTCTCTCAGCATCTGTTTCTTTTCATTTCAGTCTTCATGAAGCAGTTGGATGTCAGATAGTCATTGACATTGGCAGTTAGATCCAATATATCTTATAGGGGGCTTCCATTCCTTGCAGAAGAATTAGAGCTCACACAAATAACCCCAGTACAAACACAATTTAACTAAATAACTGCCTTTTGCACAAATTCTGCATGTAGAGAGACAGAATGTCTGGTGATTTTAATAGAGTGAGGTCTAATACATCATCTAGGCAAAAGGATCCCCCCTATAAGATATATTGGATCTAACTGTCAATGAATATCTGACACCCAGCTGCTGCATGAAGAAAGAATGAGCAAAGAAAAGAAAGAAAGTGAAACAGATGCTAAGAGAAGGATAGTGAAGATACAGTAAAAGATCATTTCAGAAACAATACAGACATTTTAATTGATTATATTTAGAAAACTTCTTATTGCAGTTTGCTCAAACTTATATTAAATTGTCATTTTCATGATAGTTCCCCTTTAATGAGAACAATGCTAAGTAGCAACCATATAGTACCTTCATCCCTTCCAACTGCCTAGATTGTGGTTTAACAATGCTTCCTTAATTGTTTTATTATATTCCTTAATAATAATTGTATATATATATTTTTTATTATTATTATTTTTTTTTTATTATTATTATTTTTTATTATTATTATTTTTTTTTAAATAACAAAAAGTATAAACTGAAAACAAATTTGTCACTAAGAGCAGAGCACAGCCAGACCCCAGAAGCAAGTGCTTTTTAAATGAGCACCTTAGTCCTCTTGCATCTGGGGTCAAAGTAACCGAATCCTTGAGTATTGTACATTAGCAGTGGCTTATGTTATATTGTAAAAAGCAAAAAAGAAAGAAAACATAAGACTCAGGAAAGAAGTTTCTTTTGTATGAATATGAAACAATGAGGGGGTTATTTACTAAAGTCCGTCAGGCTTTTTGGGGCAAAACTCTGAATCTGAAAATCCGCCATATCAGACCTGCCGAGGTTGTATAGAAGTCAATGGGAGAGGTCCCTAATAAGCCTGAAATAGTCCGAAAACTCCCCAAAAAATGTACGTTTTGGGTTTTTGCTCGATTTTATCATGTTTGTCCCTGATCCGATTAAATTGTGCTTTTTTTAATAATAAACCATGGATTATAGTTTGGTCTGACTTTTTTATTTTTAAAAATCATAAAAATATGGATTGTGATAAATAACCCCCTGAAAGAAACGTTTTCTTAAGAATAGATAATTTATATCACAACAAGTTAAAAAATCTTACCAAACTGACATATACAGGTGAGTTAATATTTCCCTTTTTGCATCTTTTACCTTGAGCCCCCATTCTGTAATGTTCTTTGTGATCCCTCACTGATCACCTGACATGAAATAATGCCGGAAATCTGTGATGCATGTACATTCGTTTGCTGTTGTAACCTAGCACGTATTTATGCCATTGGTTTGTGTGTGAGCTCGGTCCTTCATATGAGCCAGAAAGAAGACTTTAGCACTGTACTTAATGGCAGTTTTCTATAGGTTTGATTGTCCATATACTGTATAATGTAGTCCAGTATAGTTTTTATGAAAACACTTTATTTATGCATGACAGTGATTTAAAGGCTGATTTATGTGATATATTTTATAGGGACCCAGAATAGTTTCCTTTTTCATCTTTTTACATTTTAATATGGAAATCTGGAAGTATTTGCCAAAATATTTGGTATCCATACCCATAGCTATACTGATAAATGCTCACAGAACTTTGAGACGGTTCTGAAGATAAAGTGGCAAGATGAAGGAATCAAGTCATATGAATATTTATTTGTTAGGAATTACAGAGATTTGTAGCAAGCAACCCAATTTATGCCAATCATGGCTGATGCACACCAAATCTTGTATAATTGCCTGATTTATTCAAATGAAGCCATGTGACCTGCAGACTTTATCTTGGGTGAGTCACACAACTAATTCGCAGCAATGGTGTCGTGCAGAGTTGACAAAACACTTCTTTCAGACTGCACAACTAATGGCACACTATGAAAAAGAGAAAAATTGCCAGCTCACTGTTTGCCTTTAAAAATAAATATTACAAAAAATGAAGTGTTAGAACCACACTTTGGCCAAAAAAATGTAAGCTCACATGCCACGTCAAGGCCCTTCATTGTATGTGAGTCCTACACTATTTGTGAGCATTCTAAGTTTGTAGTGCTTTTAAAATCATGTCCCCCAACTTACATATTTAGGCCAAAGTGTGGTATGAACACCTCATTTTTTTGTAATAATTATTTTTAAAGGCAAACAGGCAATTTTTCCCTTTCTCTTTTTGTACAAATGGCATTTTATCACTTAAAGCAGCTGGTCAACTCCAGATTGTGGGTTAGACGGAGCACTGTGTTTTTCTGTGTTTAATAGCACACTATGCAACAAGATGGTGTGGTTAAAGCTCTGTGATTAATTTAGCCTCCAATCTTCCCCCCCCCTCATAATACTATGTATTGGTGTAATGTTTAGCATCTTGTGACTTTACACCACAAGAAGATGTTCTCTCTAAGGTGTGAATCTTCTATTTATCTTAATATCTCTCCATGTGACCTTACAGTAACATATTCTTTGTGTGCATATTGGCATGGCAGAGCTCCATCTTCTCTGAACGCCTACTGATGTAAGCCCACATAGACTGAACTGCACTTTTCTGGAATTGAAAGGTCCAGGAAAACCAAAGCCTGTAAATGCCTACATTATCTTTATGTAAAATACGGTAACTCCAATCAAAATAATTTAAGGAGAGCACTTCCGAAGGATTTTAATCCATTGATCCAACGATTTTCCTTTGATGCTTAGAAAGCTTATGGGGACTTTCCCCATAGGCTAACATTGGTGCTCGGTAGGTTTCAGGTGGCGATTACTGTGATTAAATTTCTTTTATTTGCAGACTACTATTCATATGCCATGTTTGAAAAGGGCACGAAAGGCCCGAAACATGTCGTGTGAATAGTAGTCTGCAAATAAAACAAATTTAATCACAGCAGTATTGCTTGGAAGTGCTCTCCTTAAATTATTTTGATTGGAGGTTTACCTAAAGGGTGAGCGGTTCCCTGGATGAGGATTGAGGCACTTGAGCTTAGACTTAAAGGCAGAGCTTAAGAACTTTCTCTTGAAAGTTAAAATACAGTGCTTTAAGCCATAGGTACATGGAGCGTAGGCTCTGCTGCTCTCAGCTTTAACAGGTGGAGAGTAGTGGATCTGCTACATGTCCCTGTTCCATTCATTTGAGCCACTGCCTCTTGAGTGGATTGGTGTGGAGGTCGGACCAAAGATGCCTCCTTTCTTATATTTGGGCTGACCTCTGCTGTGTGGATCTAATTCAAATCAATTTAAAATGGGGCAAAGGGCAGATCTGCTTCTCGCAGCCTGCAAAAAATCAGCAGCCGAGCTTACATTCATGTTGTAGCTCCCACCCTTCCCAGCTATAGTCAGGTGATCCCACTGGTGGCTAATAAAAGGGCAGCCAAGTTTGAAAGCAGCTTGTAAGTTGCAGGTAAAACTTAGTCCCTTTGTAAAATGTATAATGAAGCAATAGAATTCTTAATGAATCAGATGAAAATTGAGTGTAGGACTGGCCAGATATTGGATGACTTTGACGTAGTTGGTCAGCTTAAATATATTGCAATATATGGACAAACAATCCCTGTTTTGTTTAAAGGGTAAGGCATTTTTCAGTAGAAGTATGCACAAAATGTCTCTGTCTTAAATATATTGATAATGGGTTGAGTGCAGAGGACTCTTGTATTTGTTTACATTCTGTGTGCCCATGGTTGTGGCTAACATTGAGTGGGAATTATATAATTTCAAAATGTTAAAATTGGATTAGCATGTGGTTTTTTT
Organism: Xenopus laevis; assembly: GCF_017654675.1. NCBI lineage: Eukaryota > Metazoa > Chordata > Amphibia > Anura > Pipidae > Xenopus > Xenopus laevis. Next base: position 44,364,796 of record NC_054376.1, on the reverse strand, counting down.
TGTCGCAAGTCTGGTGCACTTATTGACACCTGCAATGAGAATCCTCATGCTGCACATGATTCATCAGACTAGGAGGGAGCAGTGTTTAGTGCCACTATATGGAAGTGCAAGTAGCATGTTTCAAATCTTTTGAACTATTGAATGGCATCAATATACAGTACACATTGACAATCACATACATTTTAACACAATTGCACTTCCAGTTGAAAATGACCCTTCAGATGTCTGTGATGAAGACTCCAAATCCAAAAAAAACATTTGCCAATGTACTAACTTTAAATGGCTATTAAAATTCCCTTTATCTGCCTTATGTAAATTCAAAATGCACATGCAAGAAAACGTTGTGACAAAATCGTGTGTAAAATCGTGCAACATTTTCAACATCTTCATATTGTTAAAGGGATCATCTGCCTATAGAGTTGCAACATAAATCCCGTCTTTGTATGACAGGTATGGGACCTATTATCCAAAATGCTTGGGACCTGGGGTTTCCCGTAATTTGGCTCTTCATACCATAGAAAATCATGTAAACATTAAGGGGCCGATTCACTAAGCTCGAGTGAAGGATTCGAATGAAAAATACTTCGAATTTCGAAGTATTTTTTGGGTACTTCGACCATCGAATGGGCTACTTCGACCTTCGACTACGACCTTCGACTTCGATTTGAACGATTCGAACGAAAAATCGTTCGACTATTCGACCATTCGATAGTCGAAGTACTTTCCCTTTAAAAAAAACTTCGACCCCCTACTTCGGCAGATAAAACCTACTGAAGTCAATGTTAGCCTATGGGGAAGGTCCCCATAGGTAGGGATGTAGCGAACTGTTCGCCGGCGAACTAGTTCGCGCGAACTTCGACTGTTCGCGTCCGCCGCAAGTTCGCGAACGTCACGCGACGTTCGCCAATAGGCGTTCGCGTCAAAATCGTTCGACCATTCGATCGCTAAAATCGAACGATTTTCGTTCGAATCGAACGATCGAAGCCATTGGAGTGAATGAAATCATTCGATCGAATGGCTTCGATCGTTCGATTCGAACGAAAACCCTTCGATCGAACGATTAAAATCCTTCGATCGTTGGAATCGAACGATTTTCGGATGTTCGAAGTTCGCGAACTGTTCGCGAACTGTTCGCATTTTTTGCCGGTGTTCGCGAACGGCGTTCGCGAACACATACTCGGCAGTTCGCTACATCCCTACCCATAGGCTTGCTAAACTTTTTTTGATCGAAGGATTTTCCTTCGATCGTTGGATTAAAATCCTTCGAATCGTTCGATGGATCGAACGAACGTTTAGCGCTAAATCCTTCGACTTCGATATTCGAAGTCGAAGGATTTCAATTCGAGGGTCGAATTTCGAAGTATTTTTTACTTCGAAATTCGACCCTTAGTGAATCTGCCCCTTAATAAACCCAATAGGCTGGTTTTGTGTCCGATTAGGATGAATTATATCTTAGTTTGTATCAAGTACTATTTTATTATTACAGATAAAATCATTTTTTAAAATGTGGATTATTTGGATAAAATAGAGTTTATGGAAGATAGTCTTTCTGTAATTTGGAGCTTTCTGCATAATGGGTTTCCACATAACGTATCCCATACCTGTACTAATACCCCTTCCTATACAATCTGGTTTGGTTTGCTTCCGCACACCTTTATAGGTTGTCTGTGGTTCATTGATTCCCTTTCCTTTCTCCTTTTAAGCCTATATTTTTGCATTTTTATTTTATGCACTAAATTCACTGATCTTAAATTGCATTTTAAGATTCCAACCATTTTTCATCTTTTCGATTTTCCAATATTATTATGCACCTTAGGACTTATCAGTTATATTGGTTAGAAGTGTACAAAACAGCCAGCTTTAGCTGGATCAGCTTATTTTTATGCAGTTTTAGTTGCACCGCCTCAAGCTATCACTTTAACTGTCTGTAGCTTTCTGCTTTTACTTTTATAGTCCACAAAGTCAGACTGTTGTCCAATGTTCAAGAACAGCAGATCTGTTTTAGCTTCAAAGACTGGACTGCAATGTTTTTCCGATGCACTGAAATTACAGTATACACACGGGAAATAAGTACATGCTGTGTAAAAGGTACATAATTATTTCAGAGCAATTATTTGCAGCAATGATATAAAAACACATAATTAGGACTCCATCCTAATGTTTATGTCTATTTGAAGCTCTTATGTCTCTTAACTGTTATTTTTACTGTACTACTGTTGAGAAGTGCTGTGTATGTGAATGGTACTATACAAATACAGTTACATACATACATAATTATATATTTTAAAGACACTGATTGATCCCTTGGTTCTACGCTTTGTGTAAACCCACGTCCCTTTTCACTAAAGTAACTGCTTTTGAAACATGCTATTTTTTGCTTCTAGCATCATTTTAAACAGCAGCCATTGGGGCTCTTGCAAGAACATCCAAATCAGAAAGTAATGTGGTAGCTCTGTTACATCCTCACTAACATGTACAGTATTATGGGGGACAAAAGATCCCTGCAAATCTATCTCCTTGCTGGGGAAAACAACAGGGTTCAGAAGGGTTACAGATGCCTTCCACACCAGCACAGACATTAACCACAGCATCTCTCTTCCTCCAGGATGCTTTTATGTGGCTCAATTGAAATTTATGATAACAGTTGAGAGCAGCAACCTGCAGGCAAGCCTGGACACACAGCCTATTACTCGATTCAAACTGGTTAAATGTAGCCTTGTCAGCCATTAAAGAGATGTCAAATTGTCACTTAATGGCATGTGCAGGTTCCAATTCTAGCAAACTACTTGAGGGCCAGAATAAAATGACTGAGATTTGGAGAGGTAATTTGCAAAATTACATAAGGGGCACAATAAAATGACCAAACAGCAAATATTTTTTATCTGTAGTTTACTGTGTGAAAGGTCTAAACCATGGTTAGCAAGCTGGCAGATCCCAAGCTGTTACTTTTCTGAACTGCCAGAATCATGTTGCAAGCCCTTTTTATATACACTCAAAATGTGTAAAAAAAAAATGAAACAGTTGGTTGTAGCCAGTGACTTGATTTGACCATCATAATGTACCATATATCAACATATAGATGTATTTTTTTAAGAACTATAGCTAACACTGACCACACATAACCAGCCTTATGCAGTACAAGGCTGCCCATAGTTCTACAGTATATAGTTCCATAGTTCAATTATTCTGAGAATAAAGGAGGTCACCAACCAATATGCTGAAATGGAAAGGGCTGCACCCATTAAACCTTCCCAGCATATGGAGACTTATATATCAAGGGGCAGATTTATTAGAGTCGAATTGAAAATTTGAATTAGAATTTTATATAAATACAATTAGGGAATTATCACATTTTTTTTAAAAAAATATTTTTCGAGATTTATCATACTGTGGCCCTTTAAGTATTCAAATTTGACTATTCACCACCCAAAACTGTCGAATTACTGTATAAGTCAACGGGAGCGGTCTAGATATCAATTTTTATAATGTTTGTAGCCTTCCTGACATTCAAGTTTTTTCCGGACAAAAAACTTGTATGATTCTAATCGAATTTGATTCGAGTTTTTGGATCAGCGTTTTAACAATTCGATTTTTTTAATAAATTTCCCCCAATCATTTTTTTGCAGGTGAATAGGCTGTATTTGATCATTCGAATCAAAGTTAGATCGTATTTGATCGAATTCGATTCGAAGTATTTAAAAAAAAAAACTTTGATTTTTCAAAGTCCACCAATTGACTCCAAATAGGTTCTAGGTTCTAGGAGGTCCCCCATAGGCTAAAACAGCAATTCGGCAGGTTTTAGATGGCAAATGGTCATTTTAAAGATTTAGTACATGATAAATTTCGATATTCGAATTTTCGTTTTTTTCTCAAATTCAAATCTAATTTGGACTATTCCCTGTTGAAGTACAAAAAAATAGCTCGAAATTAGAATTTTTTTACTTCAAATTTTTAATTAGACCCTTGATAAATCTGCCCATAGAGTTGAATCATGTGAGGACTGTAGCACACAGAAACTATTTGAGGTGAGTCTAGTGCTTCTTGACATTCCTCTTGACATACCTACTGTTTGTTCCCATTTGGACCAGAAACCTTCTAAAGGGTTTGCTCTGGTCTCCTCTAGAATCAATCCATACAGTATAGAGGTTAATCTTTTAGAAGAGGATCTGTTATTTGCATCTGTTATGTGCTGTGTCTTGTGCATATATAGAAGGGTTTTTTGGAGTCTTAACTGCACTTTGTAGAATGGGTATATACCATCACCATCCCAGATATCCCCTAAGGCTAGCTGTTATTACTCATATATACATATATATGTGGTTCCTTAGTTTTTTCCATCAACTTTATTCTTGAGCTACTCACATCAAGAACAAGGAACAGAAAATAACCCAGCTTAGAGAGCAACCCCTAGCTTTGAATATTAGAGTATCACTTTCCACAGAGCTCCTGCTTACCTGACAGCCTTCAACATGTCATCATGTCAACATGTCACACTAAATCCAGAAGGTCTCTGTCATCTACCAATGTGAATCATGGGGTTTAAGCTTACTGGAATGCATTGTAGGCTTTCAGAAGTGTCACTCTGCTATATACAACCCTTTACATACATTTCACTGCTTACCTGAAACTTGTTGCTGGCTAAAAGCATTTTTTCCCTGGTTTCATTGAGGGAATAACTAATCGGTTTTTCAGGACTATTTTTTCCACGTTATTAACAATTTCCTGGCTTTCAGGAAAGTGTTTAATTAATTGACACACTGCTTTAAGCAGTCAAATTTCATTCTGTGCTATGGTGTTTTAGAGCTCCATGCACAGATATAAATCAAAACCTAATTTTAACTTCTGTTAATTCCCAGTAAATACAAAGAACACATTCGTGCCTTGTTTACTCATAATTTATGTGCATATCCTTGAGCTAATTTTAAATGGTTTGTGTTGAAAAGAATATAATTAGCCTGTTATTCACCTGCAAGTATTTGTTGTAGCTGTATGGGGATGAATACTATTATTGTAAAAGAAATGTATTTAATATGTATGCCCTAGTTGTACATGTAGGATATTTTAGTAATCTAAAACATGTAAATCTCAATCTTTGTTTTTATTCTGGTAGTACTTCCAATTATTAAGTATTACAATGAAGTTCCATTTAGAGAGAAGCAGAATATAAAGGCAGCTAATTAAATTAAAAGAGATTTTATCTCAGAATATCTATGTATGGGGTAAAGGTAATAAAAGGCACAAACTTTGCACCAAGTCTAGTAACCCATAGCAACCACACAACAAGTAGAATTTACTGGTCACCTGGCCACATAAGCCATTTTGAAAATAGTATAAAGCGCTTTAAGGCGGCAGGACTGCAATTAATGACCATAGGAAAGAACTGTGCAATCAATATCCCTGGTATTTCCTTTATGATGAAAATGCAAGGTTATGGATTTTAGATTCAAACCTATTGGAAACAGAAATAATCTTATTAAGAAAATAATGATTTCTTTAAGGCAGATTATACATTTTCAATACAGGTGCAATTCTTGGGTTTCCTATCATAAAAAAATGAATTAAGGTTATGGATGATATGAATTATAAAGGAGAGCTCTATTTATAACATTGGATTTTTTTTTTTAAGAGAGTAGTCTTCTTAGAAGTGATCAACATATAATCTTCCAGCTGTAGGCACCAATGCCATTAGCACAGTTGGTGTGCTGTTAGGTGGATTAGCTTTGCCAAAATACCATTAATTATATGTGCCCACTTTCCACAGATGGTAGATACAAATAAAGATAACCGATGATGATGAGAGAGAATAAAATTCTATGTATGCAGATACCCCTGAGAGCAACCCATTGACTTGAATGGATTCTGTTCTCAAGATAGCTTTGGTTACTAGTACCTTGGCCTTGAGACAGAACTACCTTTTTGGCTCTAAGAGCAGTTCTTTGTTTTCCTGTGCTGTGACAAGATATCTCTATGATCTCCCAATGGTAACTGCCTTTTACTCACTTATGTTCTCACATCATAGGTTCCCAAATCTATAAACTCTGTGATTCCTTTGTTCTGACTAGAGATGTCGCGAACTGTTCGCCGGCGAACTTGTTCGCGCGAACATCGGGTGTTCGCGCTCGCCGGAAGTTCGCGAACGTCGCGCGACGTTCGCCATTTTGGGTTCGCCATTGTTGGCGCTTTTTTTTGCCCTCTCACCCCAGACCAGCAGGTACATGGCAGCCAATCAGGAAGCTCTCCCCTGGACCACTCCCCTTCCCTATAAAAACCGAAGCCCTGCAGCGTTTTTTCACTCTGCCTGTGTGTGCTGAAGAGATAGTGTAGGGAGAGAGCTGCTGCCTGTTAGTGATTTCAGGGACAGTTGAAAGTTTGCTGGCTAGTAATCGTTTTGATACTGCTCTGTTATTGGAGGGACAGAAGTCTGCAGGGGTTTGAGGGACATTTAAGCTTAGGTAGCTTTGCTGGCTAGTAATCTACCTTCTACTGCAGTGCTCTGTATGTAGCTGCAGTGGGCAGCTGTCCTGCTTCTGATCTCATCTGCTGACTGCTGCAATAACAGTAGTCCTTGTAAGGACTGCTTTTATTTATTTTTTTGTTGTTTTACTACTACTACTACTACTACTACTATAAGAGCCCAGTGCTATTAGTCTAGCAGTGTTGGGGAGTGGGACTGGTGTGCTAATCTGCTGCTCCTAGTAGTTCAGCAGCACCAACTTTAATTTTTTTTTTTTAATATTCATTTTTTTTTATTTTACTTTTTTTATTTTACTACCGCTGTAGTAGTGTATAAGTTGACCTTTTAGGCATTATTTGCCCTGTAGGCATTATTTGCACACTGTTTTCTTCAACCCGCCATCGAGCTGTGTGACCTTGTTCACATTCTGTCTAAATATCCATAATATTACCGTCTCCAGAAAAAACACCGGAGTCACTTTTTTCAAGCAGCCATAATATATTTTACGTAATCCGTATCCACCGCTGTAGTAGTGTATACGTTGGCCTTGTAGGCATTATTTGCACACTGTTTTCTTCAACCCGCCATCGAGCTGTGTGACCTTGTTCCCATTCTGTCTAAATATCCATAATATTACCGTCTCCAGAAAAAACACCGGAGTCACTTTTTTCAAGCAGCATTCATATATTTTACGTAATCCGTATCCACCGCTGTAGTAGTGTATACGTTGGCCTTGTAGGCATTATTTGCACACTGTTTTCTTCAACCCGCCATCGAGCTGTGTGACCTTGTTCCCATTCTGTCTAAATATCCATAATATTACCGTCTCCAGAAAAAACACCGGAGTCACTTTTTTCAAGCAGCATTCATATATTTTACGTAATCCGTATCCACCGCTGTAGTAGTGTATACGTTGGCCTTGTAGGCATTATTTGCACACTGTTTTCTTCAACCCGCCATCGAGCTGTGTGACCTTGTTCCCATTCTGTCTAAATATCCATAATATTACCGTCTCCAGAAAAAACACCGGAGTCACTTTTTTCAAGCAGCATTCATATATTTTACGTAATCCGTATCCACCGCTGTAGTAGTGTATACGTTGGCCTTGTAGGCATTATTTGCACAGTGTTTTCTTCAACCCGCCATCGAGCTGTGTGAGCTTGTTCACATTTTGTCTAAATATTGATAATATTATCGTCTCTAGAAAAACCACTTGAGTTACTTTTTTCAAGCAGCATTCATATATTTTACGTAATCCGTATCCACCGCTGTAGTAGTGTATACGTTGACCTTGTAGGCATTATTTGCACACTGTTTTCTTCAACCCGCCATCGAGCTGTGTGAGCTTGTTCACATTTTGTCTAAATATTGATAATATTATCGTCTCTAGAAAAACCACTTGAGTTACTTTTTTTCAAGCAGCATTCATATATTTTACGTAATCCGTATCCACCGCTGTAGTAGTGTATACGTTGACCTTGTAGGCATTATTTGCACACTGTTTTCTTCAACCCGCCATCGAGCTGTGTGAGCTTGTTCACATTTTGTCTAAATATTGATAATATTATCGTCTCTAGAAAAACCACTTGAGTTACTTTTTTCAAGCAGCATTCATATATTTACGTAATCCGTATCCACCGCTGTAGTAGTGTATACGTTGACCTTGTAGGCATTATTTGCACACTGTTTTCTTCAACCCGCCATCGAGCTGTGTGAGCTTGTTCACATTTTGTCTAAATATTGATAATATTATCGTCTCTAGAAAAACCACTTGAGTTACTTTTTTTCAAGCAGCATTCATATATTTTACGTAATCCGTATCCACCGCTGTAGTAGTGTATACGTTGACCTTGTAGGCATTATTTGCACAGTGTTTTCTTCAACCCGCCATCGAGCTGTGTGAGCTTGTTCACATTTTGTCTAAATATTGATAATATTATCGTCTCTAGAAAAACCACTTGAGTTACTTTTTTTCAAGCAGCATTCATATATTTTACGTAATCCGTATCCACCGCTGTAGTAGTGTATACGTTGACCTTGTAGGCATTATTTGCACACTGTTTTCTTCAACCCGCCATCGAGCTGTGTGAGCTTGTTCACATTTTGTCTAAATATTGATAATATTATCGTCTCTAGAAAAACCACTTGAGTTACTTTTTTTCAAGCAGCATTCATATATTTTACGTAATCCGTATCCACCGCTGTAGTAGTGTATACGTTGACCTTGTAGGCATTATTTGCACACTGTTTTCTTCAACCCGCCATCGAGCTGTGTGACCTTGTTCACATTTTGTCTAAATATTGATAATATTATCGTCTCTAGAAAAACCACTTGAGTTACTTTTTTTCAAGCAGCATTCATATATTTTACGTAATCCGTATCCACCGCTGTAGTAGTGTATACGTTGACTTTGTAGGCATTATTTGCACAGTGTTTTCTTCAACCCGCCATCTAGCTGTGTGTATTATCGTTTCCAGAAAAACCAACTGAGTTTTTGTTGTTGTTGTTGTTTTTTTAAAAATAATGCCAGGCAAAGGCAGGCCGCCACGCAGAGGCCGTGCTAGGGGCCGTGCTGCTATGCAATCCTGTGGCCCTAGCAAATTTCCCAGTTTTAAAAAGCCAATGACCCTGAACTCCCAAAATGCTGAAGAGGTAGTTGACTGGCTTACACAGCACACCCCATCCTCTACCGTTTCTAACTTTACCACAACATCCTCCTCATCCTCCACTGCTATGGCCACCCCACGTAACACTTCCTCCACCACCGGTGCCCCTTCTTCACTGGGGTCAGAGGAGTTATTTTCCAATGAGTTTCTTGAACTGAGTAATGCGCAACCATTATTGCCAGAAGAAGATGAAGGAGATGAGGACCTTACACCAGATTTAATTCTGGCAGAGAACACGATAGAGATGGACATAATGAGTGATGAGGAGGAGGTCCCCGCTGCTGCTTCCTTCTGTGATGTGTCAGAAGAAATTGATGCATCTGAGGAGAATGATGATGAGGAGATTGATGTTTTGTGGGTGCCTAGTAGAAGAGAGCAAGAGGAGGGTAGTTCAGATGGAGAGACGGAGAGTCAGAGAGGCAGTAGGAGAATAAGACTTAGAAGAAGCAGGGAGGACAGCCCGCAGGGATCAGCAGGGCAACAACATGTATCGGCACCTGTGTTCAGCCGGCCAACGCACCCGCCATTGCCGCCAATACCGCCAACTCCGCCAACTTCTACTGTTACCGCCAGATCGCACACTTCCAAAAAGTCAGCAGTGTGGGATTTTTTTAATGTGTGTGCCTCTGACAAAAGCATTGTAATTTGCAATGAGTGCAGTCAGAAACTGAGCCTTGGTAAGCCCAACAGCCACATAGGTACAACTTCTATGCGAAGGCACATGAGCGGCAAGCACAAAGCACTTTGGGAGCAACACCTCAAAGGCAACAGGCAAACTAAAAGCCACACTCCTTCTGGTCCAGCATCTTACTGCTCTACCTCTGCTCTCCTTGACCCGTCTGAACCACCCTCCACTCCGCCTTCCACCTTGACCACCTGTTCCCATTCCCAGTCATCTGCCACCAGCCAAGTTTCTGTGAAGGCCATGTTTGAGCGTAAGAAGCCAATGTCTGACTGTCACCCCCTTGCCCGGCGTCTGACAGCTGGCTTGTCTGCACTCTTAGCCCGCCAGCTTTTACCATACCAGCTGGTGGACTCTGAGGCCTTCCGCAAATTTGTAGCAATTGGGACACCGCAGTGGAAGGTACCCAGCCGCAATTTTTTTTCTAAAAAGGGAATACCACACCTGTACCAACATGTGCAGAGCCAAGTTACCGCATCTCTGTCACTTAGTGTTGGGCCAAAGGTCCATATGACTACTGACGCATGGTCCTCCAAGCATGGTCAGGGCAGGTATGTCACCTACACTGCCCACTGGGTGAACTTGGTAATGGCTGGGAAGCAGGGAATGGGTAGCTCAACAACAACAGTGGAGTTGGTGTCACCGCCACGGATTGCACGCGGTTCTGCCACCACCTCTACTCCTCCATCGCTCTCTACCTCGTCTTCTTCTTCTTCTTACTCTGCTGCTGGGTCCTCCTTCTCCTCCTCCACACCTGTGCACCCCCAGCTCCCCCTAGGCTATTCGACGTGCCAGGTACGCCGTTGTCACGCTGTCTTGGGATGACGTGCCTGGAAAGCAAAAACCATACCGGATCTGTACTCCTGTCATCTCTGCAGTCACAGGCCGATCGGTGGCTGACCCCACACCAACTGCAGATCGGAAAAGTGGTGTGTGACAATGGAAGCAATCTGTTGGCAGCGTTGAGACTAGGCAATTTAACACATGTGCCCTGCATGGCACATGTGTTAAATTTAATAGTCCAACGTTTTGTCTCCAAGTACCCAGGATTCCAGGACGTTCTCACCCAGTCCAGAAAGGTGTCGGCCCATTTCAGACGTTCCTACACAGCCATGGCACGCCTTGCTGACATTCAGCAGCGCTACAACATGCCAGTCAGGCGTTTGATTTCTGACAGCCAGACTCGCTGGAATTCAACGCTCCTTATGTTGGAACGTCTGCTGCAACAACAAAGGGCCGTCAACGAGTACCTTTTTGAACTGGGTGGTAGGACTGGATCTGCACAGCTGGGGATTTTTTTCCCCCGTTACTGGGTGCTTATGCGCGATGCCTGCAGGCTCATGCGACCTTTTGAAGAGGTGACAAATATGGTCAGTCGCACCGAAGGCACCATCAGCGACCTAATACCCTTCGCTTTCTTCCTGGAGCGTGCCGTGCGACGAGTGACAGATGAGGCTGTAGACCAGCGTGACGAGGAGCTGGAAGCGCACGATTTCTGGTCGGAATCACCAGAACGAACCCAGGCACCTGCTGCAACGCAGGGAGAGTGCCAGAAGTGGAGTCAGAGGAGGAAGGTGGCTTTGTGGAGGAGGAGGAGGAGGACCAACAGGAGCAGGCTTCCCAGGGGCTAGTGGTGACCTTTTGGGGACCCCTGGTCTTGTACGTGGCTGGGGGAGGAGACCGTGGATGATGCAGTCCTTGATAATGAGGAAGCGGAGATGGATAGCTCTGCATCCAACCTTGTGAGAATGGGGTCTTTCATGCTGTCATGCCTGTTGAAGGACCCCCGTATCAAGAGGCTTAAGGAGAAGGACCTGTACTGGGTCGCAACGCTACTAGACCCTCGGTACAAGCATAAAGTGTCAGAAATGTTACCAACATACCACAAGTCCGAAAAGATGCGGCATTTACAAACCAGCCTGCAAAACATGTTGTACAATGCTTTTAAGGGTGATGTCACTTCAGGAACTCATCAACATTCCAGGGGCAGAGGTGCCAGTAATCCTGCCACGAGCACACCTGCAAGGACAAAGCCCTTTGGCCAGTCTGTAACGTCAGACATGCAAATGTTTTTCTGTCCAAGGCAGCGCCACAACCCTTCTGGATCCACCCTCAAAGAACGCCTCGACCGGCAGGTAGCGGACTACCTGGCATTAACTGCAGATATCGACACTCTGAGGAGCGATGAACCCCTGGACTACTGGGTGCGCAGGCTTGATCTGTGGCCAGAGCTGTCACAATTTGCCATGAACCTCTTGTCTTGCCCAGCCTCAAGTGTGCTCTCAGAAAGGACCTTCAGTGCAGCAGGAGGGATTGTAACTGAGAAGAGAACTCGCCTAGTCACAAAAGTGTCGATTACCTGACCTTTATTAAAATGAATGAGGGGTGGATCTCGGAGGGTTACTGCACGCCGGAAGACTTGTTCTGACTTCTATGCAGCTGTCCTTCTCTTCAAGCCTCATGACTCCACACACAGCTGTCCTTTAGCGTCCTCCTCCTCCCTCCGCCACCGTTACAAACTAGGGTGCAAACCCTACTGGTTTAATTTTTTCTGGCCTCTGTGCTTCAGTGGCTGCAACCAAAAAAACTGGGCAAACAATGTCTACAAGGTCAACGTATGGCAAAAAATGACTATTTTCAGCATTTATATGGCATATTTTTTCTGGCAACTGTGCTTCAGTGGCTGCGTCCAAAAAAATGCATATTTTCTGCATTTATATGGCATAATTTTTCTGGCAACTGTGCTTCAGTGGCTGCGACCAAAAAAATGCATATTTTCTGCATTTATATGGCATAATTTTTCTGGCCTCTGTGCTTCAGTGGCTGCAACCAAAAAAATTTATATTTTCAGCATTTATATGGCATAATTTTTCTGGCCTCTGTGCTTCAGTGGCTGCAACCAAAAAAATTTATATTTTCAGCATTTATATGGCATAATTTTTCTGGCAACTGTGCTTCAGTGGCTGCGACCAAAAAAATTACTATTTTCAGCATTTATATGGCATATTTTTTCTGGCCTCTGTGCTTCAGTGGCTGCGGCCAAAAAAACTGGGCAAACAATGCCTACAAGGTCAACGACGTTGACCTTGTAGGCATTGTTTGCCCAGTTTTTTTGGCCGCAGCCACTGAAGCACAGAGGCCAGAAAAAATATGCCATATAAATGCTGAAAATAGTAATTTTTTGCCATACGTTGACTCAACGTATATGGCAAAAAATGACTATTTTCAGCATTTATATGGCATATTTTTTCTGGCAACTGTGCTTCAGTGGCTGCGACCAAAAAAATGCATATTTTCTGCATTTATATGGCATAATTTTTCTGGCCTCTGTGCTTCAGTGGCTGCAACCAAAAAAATTTATATTTTCAGCATTTATATGGCATAATTTTTCTGGCAACTGTGCTTCAGTGGCTGCGACCAAAAAAATGCATATTTTCTGCATTTATATGGCATAATTTTTCTGGCCTCTGTGCTTCAGTGGCTGCAACCAAAAAAATTTATATTTTCAGCATTTATATGGCATAATTTTTCTGGCAACTGTGCTTCAGTGGCTGCGTCCAAAAAAACTGGGCAAACAATGTCTACAAGGTCAACGTATGGCGAAAAATTACTATTTTCAGCATTTATATGGCATATTTTTTCTGGCAACTGTGCTTCAGTGGCTGCGTCCAAAAAAACTGGGCAAACAATGCCTACAAGGTCAACGTATGGCAGTTGTTTAAAGAGAACAGTAGATTACTAGCCAGCAAAGCTACCTAAGCTAAAATGTCCCTCAAATCCCTGCAGACTTCTGTCCCTCCAATACAGAGCAGTATCAAGCAGATTACTAGCCAGCAAGCTTACTATCATCTGTCCCTGAAATCACTAACAGCTCTCCCCCTACACTATCTCTTCCAAGCACACACAGGCAGATTTTTCAGATACATTTTTGCCCTTGATCCCCCTCTGGCATGCCACTGTCCAGGTCGTTGCACCCTTTAAACAACTTTAAAATCATTTTTCTGGCCAGAAATGTCTTTTCTAGATGTTAAAGTTCGCCTTCCCATTGAAGTCTATGGGGTTCGCGAACCGTTCGCGAACCGCTCGCATTTTTGCGCAAGTTCGCGAATATGTTCGCGAACTTTTTTTCCGACGTTCGCTACATCCCTAGTTCTGACTCTTTATGAGTTCAGAATCCACAGAGCTCATGTTGAATAAACTTTATCTTTTTACCTAAAGTGGTCTCCTGTAACTGAAATTCCATGGTATTGTCATGCTTTTGCATGAAATGCAAGAAAGCATGCAGTGTTTCAAAAGGAATTCAAACAGGTAAATGGTTATAGAGGTATGGGAATGCTTGGGACCAGGGGTTTTCCGGATAATGGATCTTTCCGTAATTTGGATAATACCTTATCATATATCATAGTCTTCTGGAAAATCATGTCAACAATAAATAAACCCAAATAGGCTGGTTCTGCTTCCAATAAGGATTAATTATATCTTAGTTTGGATCAAGTAAAAGCTACTGTTTTATTATTACAGAATAAAAGGAAACCATTTTGATTATTTGGATAAAATGGAGTCAATTGGGAGATAGCCATGCCGTAATTCAGAGCATTCTGGATGACGGGTTTCCGGGTTAACGGATCCCATATCTGTACTCTTATATATTACTGATGATATACCTGTAAAAGCAGTATGAATTCATAGGTGGAATAGAGTTATAGAGAATAGAATTCAAAGGTCTTGTCTTAGCAACATTTGCTTCATTATACAACTGCTTATGATTTTATCATACAAATGGAAATCTCTGTAAGATCAGAAGTAATATATTAATAAACAGCTGTGCTCCACAGACTCATAAAATCTGTGAGGAAATAATGGCAGAATAGGTTTAAAGCAAGGAATTCAATCAGAGAACCATATGTTCCTATCGTCTTAGAAATACAATAAAATAATTTCCAATGTATTAGCTAAGGCTGATAAAAGGTGAGTGAAAATATAATCTCAGTAAATTCAAGATTCCTACATTTATTTTGATAATTTTTGTGTCTAAGACTTTTCTTTTACTATTGGATTGCGGAAGCAAAATGTGTTCAATACATTGGCAGCAATTGTGGTTCTGCAGAAATCCATGACTTTGGCAACAGATAGGGGGTTATTTATCAAAGTTCGAATTTATCTCAATACTTTCTGCTACAAACTTCGATCAAATCGGCTTTGCAGGAAAAAAAACTGATTTTCACGTTTTTTTTGGATTTTTTCATCCAATTTTCATGATTTTTTCTGAATTTTCACCTGAAACTTCGGAAAACTTTTGGGTATTGCACGAAATTGGGACTTCTCCGATTGACTTATATGCAACCTCGACAGGTCTGAGATGCTGGATTTTCAGATTCTGACTTTTCCATCCTCTGGGTTTAATAAATTCTGAAAAATTTGTGATTTTTTAAAAGTCTGATTTTATAAGAAAAATACATCGCAAATTTTTCCTGATTTTTGCATTCGGAGTTTAGTAAATAACCCCCATGTACTATATATGTTATATGAGTTGTGTACGGAGATAAATTCATTTTGGCCTTGCAGTTTTTGGGGTGTTTCTATATTCTCACAACAAGACAATTTACTACAAAATGTGCCTTTGCTGGAAGAGAGTATTAAGTTAATGGCACAATGGGACATTTTACTGCAGCCACTGTCCAATGGAGATCAGCACTAGTCAAACTGCCCCTATTCACCTGCCATCCTACTAAATAAAAAGCACCCATTGGACAAAAATGGGACAGTAATAGAAGGAACACAGCAGCAAAGGTTTTGGACAAAGGGTTCCCTGACACTGCCCGTGGGGTACTTTAAATTGAGAAGAATTAGGAGAAGTGACAGTTGCATAGGGGAGTTTTGTCCATCTGCCGGTTTAATTTTGTGGTCCTGGCCATTATGTTATACCACTGCTATTTATCATGGGACAGGTGCTATGCAAGTTGCACTTTTTGGAATCTCTCCATTAAAAAGTCATGGTGGAACACCAGCACTAATTTAAGATCAATTGGCGGACCCATGTAGGGCAGTGCATACAATCTTTATTGGAGAAATGCATGCACTCCCTTTAAAAAGCCACTTCAGGGGAAATCATGATGAAGGATTCCTTACAGCAGAGATAGATTTCACTCTTGACTCTCATCATGATCACTTACGTAAACTAAATTATTTTCCTGGCAACTCCATTAATATAATTGATTGGTGTAAAGCATGTACATTGACTGAAAGAAGACCAGTATGACAGGGGAGTAATAAAATGCTGACCTCATATAGGGTACAGCATATTGGACTGATCCAAGGCACATCTGACTAGAATTTGCATTGCTATCCAATTGGACTGGAAAAAGGAAAAAAAGATTAGACTTTATGCAGTTAACACACAAGTCTTCAGAGTCACAATTTTAACTTAGGAGAGGCACCTGCAATTGACTGACATGCTCATGTACACCCCAGGAACTGTGCATCAGTATCCCCAAAACTCTTTCAACCATCAGTTCCCACATTCTGTCAGCACTTGCACATGCCTCTCATTAACTTATGGCAGCAGCGACATTTGTTTCCACTGCCATTGGGAGCTGTGTGACATATCTATTTCAAAACATTCATGAGTTCATTATAGAAAAGAGCAACAACAATTACAAATGGTTGATTCACAAATTGTCCTTTTATATAAGAAACAGCAAGAACTGCAAGGGGGGTTCATTAATGTTTTCTCACTCCAGCTTTTTTAAAACTGTTGATATGAACACAAAGCTCAGTTAATGTATCTCAGGCTGGGAGATATAAATGTCTCCTGCAACAGCAGTATTCCCCCCTATTTTGCTGAGTGCGTAGGTTTAGGTAGCTCCAGGAGAACTATTAATCAAAAGGAACATACCTCATTAAAGCAAATTAAATGTAAAAGAGAAACGGCTGCTGGTGTGTATCTTTTTTTAAGCTTTGCTCAGGTACAAAGGTCAACCGAACAGATGTCCCCAGCAGCTACATCGCACCTCCGGGAGGACTAGCTAACACTGTTTGTTTAACTGCATTATATGTAACCGATTGCCATCTCTAAGGGGAGGAAACATCTGTTCAATTTTCCAGGTAAGCCATGCAAAATCCTCACCTGACACTATCTTTAGAATTAAGATTTAACTCTTACAATTACTTTTCATTTCATTAACTGGTGTAGCCTTTTCCACTCACTGTTGGAACACCTGTTTCCTCTGTGCTTGCAAAGCCACTTTATATAAGTGGAGCCAACCAATGTAACTAAGCCATGGACTCCTTCCTGGAACTGTCTGCTTACTTGATTTACAGTGAGTGCAGTACTTTTTATTATATGCCATCAACATTGTGCCACCAATGTTGGCATCATCCAAACTAAAGTGAAGGATAAAGTTAGCAGGCTGTTTGAATGCAATACAATTTTTAAAATACAACGACAAAGCTTTTCTTCTATAGAAATAAACAGAAAGGTTCAGCCTCCTTCCAAATATTGGCCTTGATTCAATTTAGCGTGATATGGTACCTTTCGTGTGATTGATGCATTATTTGGCATGTATCCTATACAATTCATTGCGCTATACTCTTATTAAATTAACTGATTTTTCTTTTTAAATTTCTTAAACGAATGGTCCATTGAAACTGCTAGCAACGATTACTTTTCGCAATTCAATTCAACCCGAAAATGCTTGACGAGTGACATTCTTTGCGTTATCTTCTCGCTTCCATTACACCAACTTGAACTTGCTGAAATGCTGTTTCTTGTTATGTGACAGCCTTTTTGCCTTGTTTCCATCAGCTATTCTGACACACGCGCATTTTTACACAAGTGTTGTAAGGGCAGTTCCAACTAGGTCAATGTATATTTTATTTCCATCATTAGTTTCAAATTATCTGTGTTTAAAAAAATGTAATTGTCTTACGTAGTTCCCCTTTTTCTAATAAATGTAATCAATTTTCAATGGGGTCTACTTTTTTGCCTGTTCTGTCTTTTACTCCCACACTATTTCCTGTTATAGTTAGAGCTGCAATATTTCTGATCAGGTGATCTTCAAGAGAGAACAGAGAATATCGTAAAATGGTGGCTCAAGGTAAAAGATGTAAAAGGGCAATATTTACTGAAATCTATATTCCTGCTTAGTAAGATTCTTTAATGTGTTACTTTATAGGATATAGGATAAACAGTATATATATATATATATATATATATATATATATATATATATATATATATATATATATAGCATCCAACCAGGTCACACTCCTTACTTAAAATGCAGCGTTTATTAACATGAATAAAGCTTGTAAATGTTGGTAGGAAATCATTCCATATAAAACAAGATAAGTCACTTATCTGCACAGTGTCCAATAGTTTCACAACATATCAGCTTCACGCGACGCGTCTGGAATCTCTACTTCCCTTTTTCAAGCGTATCACTTGTGCAGTAACGCCATGTACTCCATTATTGACTGTATATTGCTTACGAGCAAGGCAGAAGTGATGTGTCGTGTCACTGTGGTGGCGCGTCTTCTTGTATGAGACGGGTCCACATGTGAGTGGACACAACCCTCTACCCTCCAGTTACTATCTAGCCATCCATAGCAACAGATGTACTTTACAACAATATATATTTCTCACTTTCACTACATATCATATGCATATACAGACTTTCACATGAACCACATTTACATGGTATATAACAATCACAGAAACAAATGAAGATCAAAATCTCGGTTCAATCCCTGCGTAGTTAAAGTACCTAGGATATGTACGTATCCACTTAACTTCAGCTCTTTTTAAAGCTAGGACTCGATCTCCTCCTCTTTTTAGTGGAGGGATATATTGTATATCTCTAAACCTCAAATCATCTGATGTATGGCCGTGATCTAGACAGTGTATTGACACTGGAAGGGATCTGTTTCCCTGTATTTAAAGTTGATCTATGTTGGAAAAACCTATCTCTCACTTTTTGAGTAGTCTCCCCAACATAGACCAAGTTGCAGGGGCAAGTCAACATACAAAAAACCTACAAAATTTGTTTCACATATATTGTAACCTCTATTTTTAAATTACTTGTTTAAGTGTGGATGATCAAACTGCGTGCCCATCAATACATATCTACATTGGGCACATCAAAAATGGGGGGTTGTGGGTGCACACCTGAGGCCAATTTCAAAACGTTTAGAGCCCTGTCTAAATGATTCAAGTAAATATGCAAGTACATGTAATTTTGAAACAGAGTTTTTTTTGTTAGAAAGTTATGATCATAATATTGATATGCCACCGTACCACGTCAAGGTAAAACCCCACATGGTGGTCCCTAACTTATTAACCTCTAATCATAAATCAGTAAAAAACAAATTTTACCTCTATGTTTAGTAACAATTCTTTATGTAAACATCTCCTGTGCCTTGGATTTGTACATACCTTACATTTGTACATACCTTCCTTCCTATTACCCCAAAAGTCCTCCTTCCTGGGGGGTGTGGATATCTCAACATGAACCAATATGCTGCCTATAGTAACAACCCTTCAATATGACATCATAGGGCCTTGTAGAAACACAGAAATAGATCAATACGCTTCCTTCAATAGATGCCTGATGTCTGGTTTGGGTCCTATCCCTTCTCATCTGTTTATTACTCTCAATCACTGTACTTGGGTATCCCCCTATCTTTCAATCCCTTGCTCATGGCATCCAAATCTTGTTCAATATCTATTGGATTAATTGTAATTCTGCTCACAAGTGTAAATTGGCTGATTTAAAATTGAAAGATCTCTTGACTAATGGAGGCTGAAAACTATCAAATGAAAGTAATTGGTTGCGATCAGTGGGTTTAGTGGAAATCCTAGTTTCAAAACCCACATATATGTCCGAGATGATTCAGTAATAACTCTTAAATCAACAGCACTATGTAGCAAGTTATCTATCTCCCTTTTGAAAGAATTTCTAGGATCACCCTTAAGTTCAATGTATATTGATGTGTCAGAAAGCTGTCTACCAATCTCCAATATATATTTATCTGTGTCCAACACACAGATGTATGTATATATTTTATTGTTCACAATAAGGGACCACATGATACAAATGTTTTGCACATAATAGTCATGTTAAAGGATGGAATGCAGTATTATAAAGTTGTTTGCAATGTTCAGTGTTTTAATTGTATGTCTTTGCCTTAGAAGAAGGATGGGTGATTTTTGTTGATTTGTACTCAAGAATAAGTGTGGGCCCTACAGTATAAAGGCATGCAGTAAATATGAAATGTCCCATCTCATGAAGGCCTTTTTTCTCAACAATCTTGTTGTTTATGAAACTATGACCAAACTCACTTTCTCTAAAACCACAAATGCCATGGAATTTATAAAAAGATCCATATTTAAAAAAACACAAATTAAAAAAATCTCTGAAAGATCTGGAAAAAAATATATGAAAAATGTTAAAAAAAACTTTTTGGGCAATTCCTAGAAAAAAAATTAGAAAACCTCTAAAAGTCTGAATTGTTTAAAAATGGTCCAATAGGATCAGCACAGCTTCCATTGTCTTCTATGGGACCTCAACAACTTTTTCCTGGTGAATTTTTGTATTACAGTTTTTCATGGTATTTTCACCTAATAAATCGAGAATTTTTAGCAATTTTAAAAATATAGAAAAACCAAAAATTTTCGAGATTTGTGAAAAAAAAATGTGAAATTTGAATGTTAATAAATAGGCCCCTTTAATGTTGGCTCCAGTATTCCAGAAGTACAGTATTTTCCTGCAGATGTTGCTTGTTCTCTTGCTTCCTGCTTAAGAATTTGATTATTTTGTAGCAGCTGACACTTCAGATTAAAAATACTGCTGGTACTGTCATTCAGAAGTAGCTTGATGGACATGTAGGTTTTGAAGGGAAGGGGGTTATTTGCCTTTACACTGGTCACCACTTTAACAACAGAGTGATCTACTGTAGACACTGAAGGTTGGTTCGTGCTTCAAATACTTCTTCATTCAGGTAATGTGAGGCTTTGTCCTAGATAATTTATATTGTCATGGGCTTCATTTGTTCTATTCTTGACTTAAAAAAATTTAATTTTGCAGTCTGGCAAGCCTCTATGTCCTAAAGACCTGTCATATTGCAAATGTGTTAGATATTCATCAAATTTTCTATACAACATTTTTTGACAATTCTTGCCAAAATGAGCTGCAATTTCTCAAACCTATGCATTATACCTAACACAAGATCTGGTGTTGGTGTATATGATTAAAGGTTGCATATTCATGTAAGCTTAGATTGCAGCTCTCACTGATTTTAATTTCAAGAAGTACAAGAACAATGCACTAAAAAATACGAATACCTCAAAAACATCTAAAACTTCAAGTTTTTCCAGACAATTCCTAGTGAAAAAAATTAAATTCTCTAAAAGTCCAAATTGATTTAGAGCATTCCAATAGGATCAGCGCAGCTCCCATTGACTACTATAGGACCTCGACAATTTTTACCTGGCAAAGTTAGTTTAAAAAAGAAAATCACAATTTTTTTGGGATTCATGAAAATATGGACATTTTATGGTTAGTAAAAAACTCCCTTAGAGTCGTATTTTTCAAAATTTAAATTTGAATGTTATATTTTGGTTTTTAAATTTGAATACACTCAAAAATGTATTTATGAAAAAAAATAAATGTAAACAAATTTGATATCAATATGACAAAAAAACTGAATGCAGAAAATTCATATTCATTTTCAATGGGTCTAACAATTGAATTAAAAAAGTAAACTTTTTTTAAAAACAAATTAGAATTAAAAAATGCATTTAGATGCAGAATTTTTACATCAAGTTTTTTTGAGCATAAGAAATCTATAACATTTTAGTACTTGACATTCAAATTCATGAGTTTAGGTGCAGGAAAACCCTCAAATTGCGATAGAAATGTGTATGTTAATAAATCAGCCCCATTATGTTACCCTTGCAGTGTAAGACCCCAGGCAGCACTTCCTCGGCTCTGAAACATTCTTAGGGCACTGTTGACACAAACAAGTGTACTGTGCCATGTCCCATGGGAATGATGAAGGCCTATCAGGTGGTTAAAAAGGCACTTGAAACCACTAGCTGAATCCAAGGTAGAGAACTTGACATTTCTCAAGGTGACTAAGGCCACTTCAAGTTTTAAGGTAAGTGTTTAGCATTACACACAGTGCATTTGTATGAGCATTAAGCTAACATAATTTTTCTCAATAACATTGATTTATAGAAAGGACATGTGAGTTTCCTGACTTACTTATTTTAATGAATAATTTTCCCCCCTCATGAATGAGTTTTGGAAAGAATAAAAACCTTATGAGGTTATAGATGTTGAGCCCCCCCCCCAAAACCAACTCATGGAAAAAACAGTTTGTATCTTTTAAAATCTGTCAGTAGCAAGCCAAAGTAATGAAATATTAAAAAACATGAGCAAGTGCAGAAACACACAGTCATAAATCTGACCCAATTGGAATTGATGGATTACTCATCACCTGTAATAAAAGGGTGGGGCTAGGAGTAAGCTGTCTCTAACCTAGTGGTACAGCTTGATCAGTTTTGGAAAAAATGTGAGTGAGATATTTGTAGTTCCTGAATTGAGTGGCTTTAATATGTCAAAAAGCAAATTCAACAATTTTATACTCAAAACTGGAGCAAGGTTCAGGGAGAAAAGCTAATTTGTGGAAAGAAGCCCTATACTCAATTCCTACCTTGATACACTAGCAGTATTTTGTTTTCTCTATGGAATATAATTAAGAACATATGCAATGAAGGAATTATGTCACTCTTTTTAATGCAGCTTGGGGAGGCACATTTATCAAAAGTCGAATTTTGACTTCATGTGAGTTCTTTTAAAACGCCCTTAAATTTTAATATACTCGAAATTTGACTGGGGGGTTATTTAAGAAAAAAAAATCGAATATCTTAAACTCAGACAAATTTTACTGACTCGAAAACTCAAATCGAATTCGACCAAACTCAACTCAAGTTTTTAAAAAAACCAGGATGTCAGGAAGGCTACAAAATACTTCAAATTAGTCCCTGCACCTCTCCCATTGACATATACAGTAATTTGGCAGGTTTTAGGTGCCAAATTATTTAAATAGATTTCTTAAAGGGCCAGTATGATAAATCTTGAAAATCAAATTTGAATTCTTTAAAAAACTCAAATCGAGTTTGGATGATTCCCTAGTCGAATTTGACAGTTTTAACCATAAAAAAAATTAGAAAATTTGAATTTTCAATTTGACCCTTTAATAAATCTGCCCTTAAGTGTTCCTGCAAAATGTTCCCTATGTCCTCAGCTACCACCTTTGTGATGCACAACTATTATGTCACACTCATGTCTGTCATCGCCCTTCCCCCTCCATATTGTCCCTTTCTTGTCTTCACTGCACCCTTTTCCAACTGATTCTCTTTTGCATGCACAGTGTTGGACTAACTGACCACTAACCACTCAGATCAGTTATTTTGTTATTTCATTGATTTGCCTAATTATATTTGATTTTTGTAGTTTTATTGCGGTTTTATTGAGGTTTTATGCTTGCATTGTTGTTCCTTACATTTTTTTTTAGTATTGTTTTGCAGTTTAATTCTTTGGAGTAGAAACACTTTTTTTTGCAATTAAGTATTCATTAGAATGAGTACTTCCTGAAAAATATAATAAAATAGATTTTCAGAAATGTAAAAAAAAATGCTGCCTTTAGCATAGCTTTGCAGTTTGTTAGTTTGGAGTAGAAAGACATAAATATCTATTTTTGATTCATCAGAAAGTGTACTTTCCAAAAATATTTTGTTTTGGGGGGCTCTTTGTACTTTTAGTTGGTCCTGTGGCACATAATACGCTGTTAGGTTCCACTTTTCACAGAAGGTGAATTGGCAGCCGAGAAAATTCATATGCACTATTTTCATTTGGGGTCTGTACATGCCATCTGCTTTGTTACAACTGTGCATATTGGGCATCAAACTGTTTGGTAGACCATTGGCACTATTGTTTAGGGTGTTTTACCATTGTAGGTTAGAAATTGCGGGCGATAAATGCGGCACATTGCAATATTTTTAGGCGATTTTAGGGGATAAATGTAAGCCATCAAATAAGTATGCACAATGTAGATTTGGGGGTCATTACATGCCATGCACTTTGATAAACCTATGTACTTTGGGTATCATACTGTTCATTGGACCCCTGGCGTTCATATTTAGAGTGTTTTAACTTGGTACCTGATAAAATAAGTGGATATGAGATGCTTCAAAGTGGAAGTTTTGAGGTGATGTTCAGAAATGTCACCAAAATCAACAACTTTAGGAAAGCTTTGTGGCTTTGTACTCTGGAGTAGACAGACATGCATACCCAATTTGGATTCATCGGAATGTGTACTTTCCAAAAACATATCGTTTTCTGGGGTACTCTTTTGTACCTTTGCTGCAAATAAAATGCTGTAAATATGTTGATTTTGCAGTGTCTGTTATTACAAAAATGATAGCTCGTATAGAGTGTCTTCATTTTGAGGCCCCTATATGCCACAAACTTAGGTAAACCTATGCATATTGGGCATCAAACTGTTCAGCAGACCCCTGTTGATTATATTTAGGGTGTTTTATCTGGTTACCTAATGATATGTGGGAGATGTTGTACACTGGACACTTTGAGGCCAGTTTCACAAATATTTATAAAAAATGATAACTTTAGAATGCCAACTTGGTAGTTTGGAGGACAAAGATATGTTTACCCATTTTTGATTCATCAGAATTTGTTCTTTCTAATAATGTGTAGTTTTCTAGGGTAAACCTACTGTTAGTGGAATGTATGGCCTTGAAATCAGATGTATGCAGTTTTGTGGAGCTTTGAGGCCATTTTTAAAAATTTTTACAAATATTTATAAAAAAATGATATATTTAGGAAAGAATGGCAACTTGGTAGTTTGGAGGACAAAAATATATATTTACCCATTTTTGATTCATCAGAATCTGTTCATTCCAATAATGTGTAGTTTTCTAGGGTAAACCTACTGTTAGTGGAATGTATGGATTTGAAATCAGATGTCTGCAGTATTGTGGAGTGGTGCTTTGGAAATTTGGTAGTTTACTGCTTGGCGATTTTGACTTATACAAGTGAGAAATCTCCATAAAACTATACATATTTGATATTAGTGTGTTTAGGAGACAGCATTTTCCAAAATCTGTGTTCTCGTGCATAAAATAAATTATGTTTCTGACACATGCATTTGTAATATTTTTTTAAATTTTTATACACTTTTTTTTTTTTTAGTCTATATCTTTTTACAGAAGTTGAATTACACCACAATTCTAGCATATTTTGAAAGCTTAGGTTGTTCTGAAAAAATCAATATATTGTTTTCCTGGGTAAACTAAAAGACTCCCCCAGGAAAGACCCCTAAAATGAAAGAGCGCAAAATGTTCAAAAATTTTATGACAATTAGTGGCAGATGTATCAAGGGTCGAATTTCGAGGGGTTAAATCCCTCGAAATTCGACTGGGGAATAGAATCGAATAGGCAATTCGGGCGAATTTATGCGCTGGCGAATATTCGAATGGGCGAATATTCGCCAGGCGAATAGGCGCACGATTCGAAGGATTTTCATTCGATCGAATATTCGATCGAATGCCTTTTTATTCGATCAAAAACTTGGAAAACAAGCCTATGGGACTTTCCCATAGGCTTTTAAAGCAATTCGATAGGTTTTAGGTGGCGAAGTAGGCAGTCGAAGTATTTTTAAAAGAGACAGTACTTCGACGTTTTTGCGCTCGATCCAGTACTTCGACTATCGAATGGGAATAGTCGCAGCGTTTTTGCGCTCAATCTATTTGAATCATTCTACTCAGGCGAATTTACGGCAATTCGATAGTCGAGGAGCACAAAAAACGACTCGAAATTCGAGCTTTTTTCCCTCTATTCATTCACCCGAGCTTGGTGAATGGGCCCCTAAAAATACCAAATCGGCTGAATTGGCTGGCAGTGAAAGGGTTAAATATAATAACCAAAAAAAATAAATACAAAACATTGTCATCCTAAAGCCGGCAAGATCATGTAGAAGTCCTTTATGAGCTTTAAAATCTTTCCTTAATTCGAGCTTTTATAGGTTTTCGGGGGGGGGGGGGTTTGTGCTTATAATGGCATGAGGATTTCAAGGTTTTGTATTTGTTTCAGATTAGTTCCACATTTTTGTCCCTCGGTGCTTTTTATAAATGGATCTTTTTATAAATTACTTGGTATTCATGGTTTTAGAGAAAATTTATTTTTTTCATGATTTCTAAAAGCACTAAAATCAAAATGGGCCTCCTAATATTCCTGGGACATCATCTTATATTCCAACTGTTATCTTAAAGGGGATGGTTACCTTCAAACAAAAGTCTTAAAAGTAAACAGCCCATAAAATTAAAAACATTTTTCTAATTTATATTTTTTTAAATGAGGCATTACCAGAATATCTAGCTGGGCAGCTTCTCTTTGCTGTTCCAAACAAACCCCTGATTTCCCTTCCAGCTTGGTTTCCTGTTTTTTCTACCTGCAGAGTGCCAAAAAACTTGAAGCTTTATTGAGCATGCCTTCCTTCTGGTTAACTCAACTTTTTTTCTTTTCAATTAAGAAGCCAAACTAATGAATGTTCAAGCATCATTTGCAAATCTGTTTTCAGCACCAGACAGCTACATGTTCAAGCATTAACTCATTTGCTGTAGATACAATGCAAATACTATAATATAAGGTCATGTTATCGTACCAAAGGCAGGTAACCCTCTTCACCTATTTTTATAGTATTGCCTGAGATGTACACATCATTTCAAGTCCAAAAAAACATTTGGTGGAGAACTTCCTTTTAATGTTCTCCCGGGCATACTTTACCTGCTCTTACTACGTATCTGTAATTCTGTCTCTCTTCGGGCTTTTATTTGGGCACTTATGTTCCAAATTTTTGATGGAGTAGTCCAGAGTGCCTGCTGCTCCAGCTTTCAGTGCTGCTTAACAACCTACTCAAACATCAGCAACAGAAAAAGACATCTAATAGCAAATGGAATCGAAGAGCCTAAGCATTCTTTACCTTCTGTTCTTTGGTATAGGGTGAAATGTTCTTTCATTTTCCCCTGTTTTTTTTCAAATTCTGAGAGGCACTCAAAGCTTTCAGGAATGGGAATCTGAGAGCAAACAGTTAAAAGACAGGCTAAGTAAAGAATAAAACTTGGAATAAGCATAATTGCGTGCCTATGAGATTCTAAGCATTAAGATGGATACAACTAATAAAAGGGCATATTGGGATCCATACTTACATCAACTACATTGCAGTTAGATATGATTTTTACTGAGTGTGGCTAGTGCTCAGAAACTTAAAATGTCTGATTATACATTTCTTGTTTATAGACGCAACATCTCCACTAGAAGGACTTTTTGGTCTGCAATATAAAAAAAGTACAATGGCTCAACAAAGTATGACTATTTACATCAAGAAAAAGTATGTTATGTGATATAATATGTAAAGTTTACTCTAGGGGGTCCATTTACTAAAAATTATATATATCAAATTGTGATTTTTTTCTCCAAAAATCAAAAATGTTTTTAGTTTTCCTAATTTTTTTCATTTGTACATTTTATAATCTGTCTTTTAATAAATTTAATTACAACTGAGTTAGAGTTTGAATTTAAAAACCTCTAAAACCACTAAAATCCAACCTTTAAGAAATACGCTTTGAGGTATAGCAACTAGGGATGGGCGTATCAGATCCAATACAATATCAGATCAAAATTAGCAAAATGGAAAATGGAAAAAATGCTAAAAGCATTGAAGTCAAAGGAGCGTTTGTTGCGCAAATCTTTCAAACCGCACAAAAAATTTTTTTACTACACATTACAGTCTATGGTAGTTTTTTGACAGCAAAACAATATTTTGTTGCTTAAATTCCAAAATAATCCAAATTAAACCACAGTCTGGTATCTAGTTTGTGGCAAAAAAACAGTCATGTGTAACTCACAATAACAGTTGTTCTTTTATCACAACCAGCAGTTCTGGTTGCAGATGCCCCAATGCTGTGCATGGGGGTTGCCTAACTGGTGGACAAATATCGCCTTCTAAGACATTTGTTGGTCACCAGCCTCCAAGAGCTTCAAAGACTGTTTTGTTTTGTTTAATATAATTAGGGAACCTCTAGGGTCACTGACTTGAATATCACATCACAGTTTTGCATTTCAATCCCAGTCAAAGTTTAGTTTTGATCACTTAAGATGGCCATACATGAGCTGATAAAAGCTGCTGATTTGGTCCCTTCCAGACCAAATCAACAGTTGATTGGCCTGGGTTTGGGGCCCACTGGACAGTCGGCCTGAGAAATATTTATCCAAAAATCATGGGAATCTCAATCGGGCAGATGTGAAAATGCCACAGGTCAAGGAACACATTTGTGTGTTTATGTGGTTCTCGTCCGAAGGATCTCTGCATGATCCAATCATGTGTGCAGCCAAATCAGCTCTATATCTGCTTGTTTGGTGACTTTGAGTGCTTTGTCATGAACTGCTGTCTAAAAAATGCAGGCAACACTGATAACATAGCGGCAGAGGATTCTATCTGTATGTTCCCCCAGTAAGCGGTGTCCATATTCCTCTGCCACCGTGTCTCACATTCTATCCTCAATTTACTTTCTGTACTTTTGGAGTTTCTTCTCAGTAGGTTAAAAGCACACCCTTTAGTCTTCTGTTTGTAGATAACGGTTCAAGTTATTGACAAGTGTAGACGTGAGTTTCTCTATTTATGTGATTTTACATGATAAAAGTGCAATATTCAATAACAATGTCAAATAAACACTTACTGGCAATTTTTTCATGGTTTTAAACTCGCTGTTGTCCTTGAAGATAGTGAAGTGTAGGTTCGCTCTAAGCATCTCTGAATACGTCTAACCTTATAATATTCAAAAACATAATGACAAATAAACATTTAATGGCAATATTTCTGAGTTTTGAGTGAACTTGCTATTGTCCTTGAAGATAGTGAGGCATAGCTTCATGCTAAGCTGTCTCTGAATATGTCCAACTATATAATATTCAATAAAATAATGTCAAATAAACACTTACTGGCAATTTTTCATAGTTTTGAATGAACTTGCTGTTGTTCTTGAAGACAGGGCAGCCTATGTTAACTATAATCCATCTTGGAATATGTCAAACCTTATAATATTCTTTTAGGGGCAGATTTATCAAGGGTTGAAGTGAATTTGAGGGAATTTTTCGAAGTAAAAAAATTCGAAATTTGAAGTAATTTTTTGGATACTTTGACCATCGAATAGGATACTACGACTTCGAATTTACTTCGACTTCAGTTCGAAGTAAAAATCGTTTGAATATTCGACCATTCGATAATCGAAGTACTGTCTGTTTAAAAAAACTTCGACTTCAATACTTCGCCAAATTAAACCTGCCGAAGTGCTCTACCTTCTAGAGCAGTTTTCTAAGAGGCCGATTCACTAAGGGTCGAATATCGAGCGTTAATTAACTCTCGATATTCGACTAGGAATTAAAATCCTTCGACTTCGAATATTGAAGTCGAAGGATTTAGCGCAGATAGTTCGATCGAAGAATCGAACGATAATTCCTTCGATCGAACGATAAAATCCTTTGAATCAAACGATTCGAAGGATTTTAATCCAACGATTGAAGGAATATCCTTCAAGTTAGCCAAGCCTATGGGGACCTTCCCCATAGGCTAACATTGACTTCGGTAGCTTTTAGATGGCGAACAAGGAGGTCGAAGTTTTTTTCAAAGAGACTGTACTTCGACTATCGAATGGTCGAATAGTCGAACGATTTTTACTTCGAATCCTTTGATTCGAAGTCGTAGTCGAAGGTCGAAGTAGCCCATTCGATGGTCGAAGTAGCTCAAAAAAAACTTCGAAATTCAAAGTTTTTTACTTCGAATCCTTCACTCGAAGTTAGTGAATCAGCCCCTAAGTCTTTAGAGGTCAAAGGAAAATCCTTCGATTGATCAATGAAATCGTTCGAATCTTTGGATTCGACCGATTTAATCGTACGATCGAGCAATTTTCGTTCGATCATTCGATTGGCAAATTCGGTAAAAAATCCTTCAATATTCGAAGTCGAAGTATTTTAATTCGATGGTCGAATTTCAAAGAATTTTTTACTTCAAAATTTGACCCTTGATAAATCTGCCCCTAAATGTAGTGGAATGCAAATTACATTTTTCAAAAAAGGATCTAAGGAACCTTGTTCCCCTTACATGATTCAATATTCCCGATACCTATACTGAGACAAAGATGTAGGTCCCTTGGAGCACCTTTCTGGAAAATAGAGCAAATGATTGTAGAATCAGTGGTAGATGGTGAGCCCCTGCCATGGGTTAATTCACAATAAAAACACAGCAGCACTTCAGAAGGAATTTATACAAGACATAAAACAGGCAAATTGCAGGAGTTTAGTTTGTGAAGTACTGTATTTCTAAAGCAGTCATGCTTCAAAAAAGAAAAAACTAACACATAAACATGTCACTTGAAAAATATGTGTTTTGTGAATATCAAATAAAGAATCTGCACTGTGGAATTAAACATTCAACATCAGAGTCATCGGGGCCAGGATAGGAGCCAACTTGTTTAATAGAACAATACCACCTCCAGACTCTCCCCCACTGCATCTATAAATTGATAGTTTCACATTGTTGCATGTTTGATCATCTTTGAAACAAGCCTAAACCGTGTGCCTGTGTTATTGCACCGATTAATAAATTCATATTTTCTACCCTCATACATCTTACTGTTGAACAACACATTGAGGAACTAATCATTACATTAATACTGTATTCTCGATTATCTGTACATGTTCATCTGATTAGACTATTAGAACTGAACAAATCAAAATTGTAAATAAAATGAGTAAAATGAGTGTGAAGATGTGTGGAAATACCTGTTATATTTCTGCATGCACATTATACTAGGCACCTACTCTATGGTCATCCAGCATACAAAAAGCAATTCTGAAGCTGCCAGCCCTAAATGGGGTGTCAAATACACATTGGTGCAATTATTTAAGTCAAGGAGATATGGAGAAACCTCATTAGTCTCATAGGGTTGCTCTACGTTCCCATTGGTTTCTGTGGCCAAACATTGGTTTATCAATTTTGCTGAGCTTTAAACATCACCAACAGCAAGATGTAAATTATCTTGCACCAGCTGTAGTGAAACTCCCAGATCTGTAGATGGAGGTTGCCAGATCATTCATTCTTGCTTTAGTGCTTGTTCTGTTTTTATATAATCTAAACTCAGGGAAACTGATTTTAAGTTTTTCCTGAATTTGAAATAAATCCCGGAAAAACTAGATTGTTTGCTTATTTGTGAAAAAAAAAATCCAAACCTGTAATCGCTTAAAATTGTGTACAAAAGCTTCACACTAATGACAGATTTATCAAAGATTGTTTACTCTAATAAATTCAAATATACTCACAACTCAACGGGAGGTTATTTAAGAAAAAATATTCAAATGGTTCAACAGACCTCTGCCATTG
This sequence comes from Xenopus laevis, assembly GCF_017654675.1. NCBI lineage: Eukaryota > Metazoa > Chordata > Amphibia > Anura > Pipidae > Xenopus > Xenopus laevis. The sequence continues at coordinate 44,333,477 of NC_054376.1, read as the reverse complement.
ACTTGTAAACAAACTTGGCAGGTTTTAGGTGGTAAATATTCTAATTAGAACTGTTTCCATGGCCGAAATGTGATAAATTTCACATTCAAATCTACATTCCAATTGTTAAAATTCTAATGTGTGAATTTTGACACCAATTATAATTGAAAACTCTAAAATATGCACCTAAAAATAGTCTACTTTTATTGTCAATGATTTTGCAATATTTTGACTAATTGAAAAAAAAACTTTAAACTGAATTACTATATTACTCCATTTATGCTATTACCAGTTTTGGAATGATTATAATCATAATATAATTAAACAGATGAAATACTAAAATTTTATTTAAAGATGAGAGGGGAGGCAAATTTATCAAGGGTCAAATTTGAATTCATGTGAGTTTTTTTTAACTCACATGATTTCGGTTTCACTCGAAATTCGTTTGGGGGGTCATTTATTAAAAAAATCGAATATGCAAAACTCTGACAAATTTTACCGACCGAAAACTTGAATCTCCGAAAAAAACTTGAATGTCAGTAAGGCTACTAACATCTCCAAATTGGTCACTGGACCTCTACCATTGACTTATACATGAATTCAGCAGGTTTTAGGTGGCAATAGTTGATTTTAAATTCTTAAAGGGCCAAAGTATTATAAATCTCTAAAATGTAATTTACATTTTTATAAAAACTTGAATCGAGTTTGGATAATTCCCTAGTCAATTTTGATGGTTTTGAAAAAATTAAAATAAAATTTTCAATTCAACCCTTAATAAATCTGCCCCTTAGTCTTTTTTTATTATTTATATTAACGTGCAGACATGAGATCAATTACAACAGCTACTGGTGTTATATTAGTTCTAAAGTAGGTCTGACATATTAGTCAAAAATAAGCTCTGGTCTACAATATTAATGACAGCAAAATTCTGATTGGTTGCTCTGCAGTAAAATTTTATTAATTTCTCCAATATCTCATAAAGATCAAACATGCAACTTTAGATCACCTTTGTTCAAATCCCAGCCTGTTTGTGCATCCTAGGTGGCTGGCAGCCCTGCCATTTATGTGCTAATCACTGCAAAATTGGGAGAATATATGCATATATTGATAGAAAAAACCTTTGAGAGCACATAAAAAGACATAGAAAAGACAGCAGATGGTGAAGAGAAAATTGAGGTATAAAAGTAAGAAATGAGTTAGCAATGGAGAGTGCAACGATAAGGGCAGCATAATACTAACTGGAAAGGACAGAAGGGAAAGAGCAAAAGGTTTTAGGTGTAGAAGAAGAGACATGCAGTAGAATAATAACAATGAACAGAAAAGTAAAACAATTAAAATAAAAAAAATGGGAAGAGGAGGAAAGGAAGTGAAAACCACAGGCAAATATAAAAAAACAAAGAAATAGAAGAGAACGCATGAGTGAATTAGAGAAACAATACCAGTTAAGCCTACTTAAAGAAGAAAAGTCAAACCTTATAAAGAAGGAAAGTCACCAATTATTGAGGGGTGCTCCCATCAGCAGAAAACTGCACCAGATTGGGGTTCTTTCAGTAAACACCACAGAGCAATCCTTTTCCTGCTTCTTCTTTCTTTAACAGAAAAGATGACCTTTTTTCTCTACTGCACATGCATCAGCCTTGGTGCTTGCTGAGGAACCCTGGGCCAAGGCAATTTTCTGCTTAACAGGAACACCAGTCTGGGGTATAATATAAGTTGTTACAATCACTTGGGGGCACCTAACAGAATAATATTCTGCTGTTTTCACAGTTGCCTCCAACATTGAACTGTAATCAAACCTATCCTGTGCACTTATTTAAGATATTTTTAAAGGCTGAAATCTCAATGGGATGGGACTACAAAAACAGTTACTGGACAATGCTTTCCCAGAATAAAGACTTCACTCTAAGGGGCCCATTTACTAACAATCGAATTTTGATTTTGTTCCACAAATCTCAAATAAAACTTGGTTTTCCTATATTTCTTAAAAGCTCAAAAATTTGACATGTAAAAAACACAAAAACCTTTAATACCAAAAAATTCGCCAAGTAAAGGTTGATTTTTATTCACTAGGAATTGTCTGTAAAACTTGAACTTTTTGAGGTTTTCGAGGTATTCATCTTTTTACCACATCGTTCAGCTGTTTTTTTCATTTGCACTTTTTATATTCGTATCTTTTAATAAATCCGATGACAATTGAGTTTTTAGAGCTTCTATGTTTAGTCTTGGTTTCCAAAATTAAGGTTGAATCGAAATTCAACCTCTAATAAGCCTCCACAACTCTTAAACATTAGTTAGTGATTAAAATGGTAGCTTCTTAAGAAACTTTAAGACACATAGGAATAATAATTTGGTATTTCATAAATTGTTTTTTTTTTTCAATATATTTGGAATGATTCTGAACTAAGTAATAGTGTTCCAATTAATACTTGGACCTAATTTTTACAAACAAGTGTACTTACAACCAGTACAAGTACTCTCATGAGATCAATATTGGTTTTAAAATGCAATCAGCATCTGCAAGGCTGTTAATTACATCTCACTGCTTTCATGTGCTGGAACAAAACTCACGGTTTTTAGTCATGTCACTATTCACTGCAAACACTAAACAATAATGTATAAAAAACATTTTTGTATAGATGAGATGAAATAGATAGCAATTCCATCAAATTTTCATATAACGGAAAATAGCACTTAATTTAGCACAGAATAGTTACCGACATTACTAGTTACCATAGTGACAAAAATATGTAATGTTCAGAAAAATACACGCAATGTCTTTGAACCGAAGAAATAGTAAAAAAAAAAACGCCCTATGGTTCAGGTACAAATATAGGTTATTTTGTGGTTCACTGATTCAAATGTTATCCCCTTAGGCTCTTTCTGCTTAACAGCAGGTCAACTACAATCAGGTGATGTAATTCCTGTTAACAGATTTGTCTGGATCTCTAGCCACCTGTGACTCCTCATCTCAATGGCTGCTATTTTATTGTACCAAATCTAATACAGTGCTGCACACCTCGGGCTAAAACATAGAACACTTTCTATTTTCTGTAAACTCTATTCGTGGCATGGCTGCACACATTTTCAGCATACTGAAACTGTCTGGGTTCAGCACGTAAGGGAGGATGGCAATGACGTCATGGGAAAGAGGGTGTTGGGCAATGACATCACATGAGTGGGAATAAGCAAATCAGGGTCTGTTGAAAGCTCCAAGCATTTAAAAGTAATTACCCAGGGAAAAGCTTTAGGAAACAAAGTTAGCAATCAGGTACAGGCAAGGGCGGTCTATGATATTCTGTGAGAAGTATTGAAAAGCCTTTCCTTGTCCTTTAATATGCCACTTAATATGATGTAAACTATCTATTGCATAAGCATTCATTTTGTAGGTGTAGTTTTCCTTTAATTGATTTTTTTCTTCAATGAATACAATAAGGAGTCTGAGCTAAAGGGCCACCCCACAAATGTCTGCAGGATGGGCCAGTGGCTGACATAGATTATGGTATTTAAATGTTTAAATGCTTAAATAAGTTTAAAATGAGTTTGAACAAGGTCCAGGGTCTAATGGAATATACCCTCAGATAGTTAGAGAGCTTAGTTCCAGTTCTAGACACTTTTTCTCAAACTTATGAATCTGAGAAAAGCTGATACAATTCCAGTACTGTATTTAAAAGCACATAGTAGTTTCAATCTCCCTCTTTAGTTAAAACAAATATAAAAAAGTATGCTTGGCCCAAGCCCTATTAATTGGGCTCTTGTTCCAGACTATTCTGCTATTCGGCCTCTTTAATGGAATAGAGAAAGTCCAAAGAAGAGCAACTAAGCTGATAAATAGAAAGGTAAGGTCTGAGTTGTAAAGACATTCCCACACTTAACTTTAGCATCAGTGCGGGTCACGAGGGGACCACATCGCTAGTGCAAGGAGTGCTATTGTGCTTTCTGCACTAGCAGAGCCACATTTCCATTTAAAAAAAAGTAAATTCTGCTCTTTAAAGTTGCCAGAGGCAGCTTTTTATCAACCCTGATAACCAGCCTCTCACTGCCACCTGAAAGAAAGGTTCTCACCATACCAGCCCTCTCTCCAGGCCAACTCTCATTTTACAGGCCTCCTTGTCCTTTTTACAATGCTGGTTGGTAGGGTCCAAATTACCCTAGCAACTATGCATTGATGTGAATAAGAGACAGCAATATGAATGGGGGAGGGCCTGAATAAAAAGATAAATAATAAAAAGTAGCAATAATACATTTGAAGCCTTACAGAGCATTTGTTTTTTAGGGTTTTAAGGTCAGTGATCCCCATTTGAAAGCTGGAAAAAGTCAGAAGAAGGCGGCAAATAATTCAAAAAGTATAAAGAAATAATGGTGGCCAATTGGAAAGTTGCTTAGAATTGATCATTCTATACCATATAAAACATTAACTTAAAAGTGAACCACCCCTTTAAAGGGGTAGTTTACCTTTACCTTAACTTTTAGTATATTATAGAATGTCTAATTCTAAGCAATGTTTCAATTGGTCTAAATTATTTATTTTTTAGGGTTTTTGATTGATCTTCCTGCTTCTTCTGATTCGTTCCAGCTTTCAAATGGGGGTCACTGACCCTATCTAAAATTCAAATGTTCTGTAAGGCTTCAAATTTTTTCTAATCTTTCCATTCAGGACCTCGCCTATTTATATTCCAGCCTCTTATTTAAACAGGTGGCTGAGATTGAAAACTGGAGAGCTGCTGATAAAAACAAAAAGCAAAATAACTCAAAAACCACAAATAATAAAAAATGAAAACCAATTGCAAATTGTCTCAGAATTATGGATGCACCGAATCCAGGATTCGGTTCTGGATGCGGGCAGGACTTTTTCAGCAGGATTCCGAATCCTAATTTGCATATGCAAATTAGGGACGGGGAGGGAAATTGCATGACTTTTTGTCAAAAAAAAAAAACAAGGAAGTAAAAAAAGTTTTCTGTTTCCCACCCCTAATTTGCATATGCAAATTAGGATTTGGATTCGATATTCGGCCAAATCTTTCATGAAGGATTCAGGGTTTCGGCCGAATCCAAAATGGTGGATTCGTTGCATCTCTACTCAGAATATCACTCACTACATCATACTAAAATTGACTCAAAGGTGCACAACCCCTTTAAGTCATTCATGCATCGCAGAGACGTAGCACGTAACTGGGAGACGAGTAAGGAAAGAGCGGAGGACGTCGCACAGGCACAGAAAGCTGCCAGGGCATGCCAGGCCACGGGCGTCTGCTTGTAGTTTCTTTTATGTCTGTTCACAGCTCCTACTTGTGTCAGGAAACATTAAAAAAAAAGGCTGTTTAGTGGTTGCCAGCTATTCCCGTTGTCACCAGACCCTCTACTCCCAATATGTGACTTAAAAAAGTAATTCATTTTTTTTCATTCTCATCAGAGCATGAGGCATAGTACAAGGAAAAAGCAAACACAATTTTGTTTTGCTGGAACAGGTATAAGATCCCTTATCCGGAAACCCGATATCCAGAAAGCTCCGAATTACGGAATGGCTGTCTCCCATAGACACCATTTTATCCAAATAATTAATATTTTTAAAAATGGTTTCCTTTTCTCTGTAATAATAATACCGTAGCTTGTACTTGATCCCAACTAAGATATAATTAATCTTTATTGGAAGCAAAACCAGTCTATTGGGTTTATTTAATGTTTAAATGAATTTCTAGTAGACATAAGGCATGAAGACCAAAATTACGCAAAGATCCATTATCCGGAAAACCCCAGGCCCCGGATAAAAGGTCCCATACCTGTAGTTGCTAACAGGACCCTGTGTCACCAGAGCCTCAGCTCACAATATTTGAGCACAAGTATTTATTTCTCAGCTCTCAGCTACTTTGTGTGACAGGTTAACAGGTAGAAAACACTGATCACATTCCCTAGTTCCTGCCAGACTCTGCTCCCAATATTTGACCTGCTGGTCAGGTTCCGACTATTCTGACCACCAAGTAGTCATGGAAGTTGTCAGGAGAAAGAAGCTTCTCTGACTCTGAGGTTCTTCTGCTTAGGAAAGATGTCTGAAAAGTTTCTAATTGTTTTCCTAAGCGGAAGAACATCAGAGCAGCCTCTTTCTCCTGACAATTTCCTTGACAACTTAGTGGTCAGACTGGTTGGAAACTGACCAGCTGGTGGTGTTGTAACAAAATTCATTCATTCAAACAGTGCATGTATCCTTTAACACCTTGAAATAAAAAGAAAATAAATAATGAATGTGAAAAGTGCTTAGCATAGCCCCTCATTAATTTTACATTCACTTATTTTAAAGGTTTACTAAATCTTTAAACAATACCAGCAATCACCAGTGCGATTTGACCAAAATGTAAGTGTGAGGGTTTTTTGTACAAACTAGGGATAGGTGAAATGAAGTCACCTTACAATTTTTATTCTAGCATTATAAGGTACCAGTGTTTTTTTGTACAAGGCTTTGACAATTTAGGTACATAAAAGGGCTCCTAGTGGTTTTGTGCAAACTATGGTCAGATTTTTCACAAGGCAGGTCAGAGCATGGTGTTTAATGTTGGAGAAAACATCATGTGTGACATAGCCCTTAGTATACCAACTGGTCACACTAAGTTGCCAGAAGAACTTCAAAAACCCATAGTATTGATTCTGCTTTTCCATGGAATTCGATTGGATGAATGCAGTCTTTGATGAGAAACACTTATTCATATTGCTTTTTTGTTTTGTTTGCAGCATATACCAGACAGCCACACTTTTTTAAAAGTACAGTACATGCTTGATATGCAAGCTATCTGTTTGTGCCACTACCATCACTGTCCAGGGGAAATTTTACAACATATGGTTTCAACATATGGTGCAGCGATGTATAGAGATTATATACATTATTCACATCAGTCCCTACCCTTGTGGAGGGTATTGAAAACTTTTTTTTATTTTGCACAGTCTATCTATTTACCCAGTTTTTATTTGTACGCTGAACAATTCCTTTAAAGGAATTGTTCAGTATAAATAAAAAACGAGGTAAATGGATATGCTGTTCAAAATAAAAAACATTTTTAATATAGTTAGTTAGCCAAAAAGGTATAAAGGTTGGAGTGACTGGATGTCTAACATACAGAACAGAACACTACTTCCTGTTTTTAAGCTCTCTTGGTTTCCACTGGCTGGTTACCCCCTTGACCAAGCAGTAACCAATCAATGACTTGAGGGGGGGCCACATGGGTCATAACTGTTGCTTTTGAATCTGAGCTGAATGCTGTGGATCAATTGCAAATTCACTGAACAGTTATGTCCCACAAGGCTCCCCTTCAAGTCAGTGACTAACTCAGAGTTAGAGAGCTGAAAATCAGGAAGTTGGATTCTGGCTATTAGATATCCAGTCACTCTAGCATTTATAGATACATTTTTGCCTAACTAACTACATTAGAAACATTTTTATATTGCACAGCCTATCTATTTACACAGTTTTTATTTTTACACTGAACTGTTCCTTTATGGTAATCACACAACCTGGTTGTAAACTGATCTAATGAGAGCAGTAATATTTTCAGCTGTTAAATGTAGCCATGTAGTGTAAAAATAAAACAAACAATTTTAATTTTGCTAATAACTTTATTTGCAACGGAGGTTGCTACTTGTATGTTATTTGTTTTTGTGATTGGAAATTTCAGTTGTATTCTTCTAAACTGTCAGTCGTTTGGGCCATTTTAACTGCACAGGTTTATCATCTCCCACATTCATGATCACTTTTGACTATCTGACTGAAAATAATTTTATTGATTAATAAGTCACACTCTGTTGAACATGCTCAGTAGAGTGAAAAAGGCCTTCTTTTTTGTTAAAGGTCTTTTCACCAGCAAGATTTTTCACTATAGTACCAGAGGCCAGTGCAGTTTTCCCTAAATCCATTAGTTTAAGACCAAATAACAGGAAATTTTATTTAAAGCAAGAATTTTGTGTTTCTTACAACAACAGAATTATAAACCCTCCATGCTTCTTCATTTCCTTTGCTGGTTGCTTGTTAGGCTCATTGTTTCTTCAGTTTAAATTATTTCATATTATGGCTCCTCTACGCTTTGTTCATTTTGATCTGATATCTCATTCATACTGTAGGCTTAACCTTTACTTTTCTTTGTCCTTTGTTTTTCCCTCTTGTATTTTTCTGACATTTGGTACGGCACCTGCAGAAATATTTACACAATGTAGTCCTAGGTATATAGTTTGGCTCATTTTAACATCTGATTTGTGCCATTTCAGTTGCCTGGCTGGTGTTTAAATCATTAGAATCAGAGGCCTCTACAGTAACCTTAGTTTCTGGACCTCAATCTTTCAAATTCATGGTTTGGTTTACATTTCCACAAAAAACCTTGTTGGGTGATTATTATTCTAATTCTGTCACACTTGATGTATCTAAAGCTGGCCACAGACGCAAAGATCCGAACGTACGAATCAATGTACTATCTGACTTCCCCATCTCCCGACCTGCCCTAACCATTCAGATCAAATAAAGTACAAAAGAACCAATCAGCCGATGTTCTGCCCCTGACAGCAATCGTACGAAAGTTAAGTCCGACAAAAGCTAGTGACAGTCTCCCTCTGAAAATCGTACGATCGGCAATACATGCAGAGATATTACACGCAGCCGACAGAAATCTTTTAACCTGTCCCATTGACCAAAAGAACGATCTCCGCCAGACTCTCCACACACGGTCCGAAAATTGTACAAATCCTCGATTCGTACGATCAGATGTTTGCGTCTATGGCCAGCTTAAGTATTTACAATATATATATATATATATATATATATATATATATATATATATATATATATATATATATATATATATATATATATATATATATATATATATATATATATATATATATATATGTATATAGCATAAGGGTAATGGCACATGGTGGTATTTGTTGCCTGCGTTAATCTAAGGCAGCCGAAATTCCCTCAAAAATGCCTTCCCATTGCTTAACATTTGGATCACCAAGAGTACAGGTATGGGATCTGTTATCTGGAAACCCATTATCTGGAAAGGCTGTCTCCCATAAACTCCAATTTTATCCAAACTTTTAAAACTGATTTCATTTTTTCTGTAATAATAAAACAACACCTTGTACTTGATTCAAACTAAGATATAATTAATCCTTATTGGAAGCAAAACCAGACTATTGGGTTTATTTCATGTTTACATAATTTTGTAGTAGACTTAAGGTATGAAGATCCAAATTAAGGAAAGATCCATTATCTGGAAAACCCCTAGTACTGAGCATTCTGGATAACAGGTTCTATACTGTGGTGATCAACATGAAAATATTGTCGCCTGCAGTAGCACAAATTAACCACAGGCTACAAATCTTCTCATCTGCATTGATGATTAAGATAATGAACCTTAGTTTTAAGAAGGACATTGTAAAAATCATACTGGGGACAAGGGTCCACTGGGGCTGCTGCCTCTGGGCCCCCCTCCACTGCGCGTGTGCACTGCACTCGCACTGTGTTTTTCCGCGATCGGCCAGTTGTAGCAGGAAGAAAAGCAGAGTGCGGATCTGGGCCAGCGGGGCCCACTAGAGCCAGGGCCCACTAGAGCCAGGGCGCTTTCTGATGTCAGCTACGGCAAAAACAATCACAGTCATAAACAATACAGTCAAACAAAAAAATACATATGTCTAAAAGATTAAAGAACACTCTCCCGAAATTTAACAGTGCTACGTTCCCTAAACTGTATTACCATTAAAAAAATTAAATGTAACAAGCCAAAATTATAATTTTTAGAAATTATATTCCTACATGGCAAATAATTTACTATTAGGTGTAGAAGACTAATAGCAAACCAACAGACCTAACAGTCATGACATGCATGCTGCTGATTCTGTAAATTGAGGTTTGTTCAAAATATTAGCAATGTTCAAAATAATAGATTGTTCCAAATAATAGCTATGTGGAGTTCAATTAGTGAGCAGGCCCAGATTTGTGTAAAGGCCACCAAGGCCCAGGCCTAGGGTGGAAGGATTTAAGGGGGCAGCATGCTGCCCAACCACACCCATGTTAGTTCACAAACACTGAGGATGTGCAGGAGATACAATAGTCTTTTAAATTTCCCATGAACCAATCTCCATTGCTGTGGTCCCAATTACAGAAATTTGTCCGAATAAAGGGGAGGGGACAGGGGCGCTGAATGGTAGTTGGCCGAGGGGCGCCCACTATGTAAATCCGGCCCTGTTATTGAGGTCATTCATTCTGTGAAAAAATTGTTGTGCATGCTGGTCATAATACATTTCTCTCTGAAAATGGGTAAAGTAAAATTAGTAAAATGGGTCATTCCAGACATTGTTCAGAAGAACAGTGTACTTTGATTAAAAGTTGATTGAAGAGGGGAAAACATATATATGGTGCAGAAAATGATGGGCTGCTCAGCTCAAATCATCTCAAATGCTTTAAAATAGCAACCAAAACATGAAAGATGTGGAAGAAAATGGAAAACTACCATTCAAATGGATAGAAGAATGGGCAAAATGGCAAAGACTCAGCCAAAGATCAGCTCCAGGTAGAACAAAAAAGGTGTAAAGTTACCTGTGAGTACTTGTCAGGCTTGGCCACAGGTGAGTGGCTTACAGGTAAGAGCCTAGGTGCGGGTCAGTGGTCAGAGGCAGGCTGCAGGCAAGAGTTATCCAAAGAATAGGCAAAAGGTCAGAACTGGTGGCAAACTTGAAGAGTCCGGTAATCAGGCCAAGGTCAGGAAGAAGGCAGAGAATGGTCGAAGAGACAGGCCGGGGTCAAATACCAGGAGATCCAATAGTAAATGGAAGCAGGGAACAGGCAACAAGGCAGGAATCGGGAACAAGGCAGGAATCAGGAACAAGGAAGGAATCAGGAACAAGGAAGGAATCAGGAACAAGGAGTCACAGGAACAAGGAGTCACAGGAACAAGAAGTATGCTGGATCTAGCTTGGGAGCTTCAATGATCAATCAATGGGGTATCATTTGCAACAGGCTTATAAAGCCCCTTAATTAGCAAATTACCAACAACTGGTAGAGCAAGGAGGAGGAGGAGGAGGTGAGCAAACGTATAAGGAAGAAAGTCTTTAATCATACCAGTAGAATAAGATTCCAAAGGTCTCCAGTGGCTCAATGAAATAATGCAGGAGCTTGTGAGTGTATAGTTCAGAGTTTGATCCCAGGTAGCTCCTGAAAATACTGTTACAATTAGAAGACGCCTATGTGAAGTCAAGCTGTTGGCAAGAAGCCCCTGCAAAGTCCCATTGCTGAAAAAAAGACGTGCTGAAGAGCTTACAATTTGCCAAAGAACACACTGAAATGGTGCAACATTTTGTGGACTGATGAAAGAAATATTGTTCTTTTTTGGTCTAGTGGCCACAAACAATTTGTCAGACAACCCCCAAACACTGAATTCAAGCCACAGTATACTGTGAAGGCAGTGAAGCATGGTGGCGCAAGTATCATAGTATGGGAATGTTTCTCATTCTATGGTGTTTGGCCTATTTATTGCGTACCAGGAATCGTGTTTCAATACATCAAATAACTTAAAGGATGTAAAGCCTACATTTTCCTACCATGTATATAAGTTGGGTGTATCTTCCCCACCGAAGCCACATCATTTGTACTGCATAAACCCCTCCATTTGCCAGTGCCATCACCTTTTCCTAAAACAAATAGCAGCTTTCACCCGGCAGTCATTTTCCCTCTGATACATCATTCGTAACATTGACAAACAGGAAATGAATGCTGTAACGTTTATGCAATGCAGTATGCAGGTTAACACAGGCACAACATACTTTGATAAAAAGTTCTGCTGGGGTTGAGCACTGTAATGATTAAGCAGAGCTAAGGAGAGGTGGTTAGGAGACAAAAATAGGATCAGACAGCAAGTGTTTCTATAGGAACCAGCGATGCTATGTCTTCATTGACTGTTAGACTGGAAAGTGTGTTTAGTAATCTGAGCTAAAAAAAGGACTGAGCATGCTCATGAGCCTACAGCCAAAGTAAATTCCTGAGGGAGGGAGCTGAGTGGGTTAGAGGAGAAGAAGGAGTTCTAAGTTATTATGGGGATGATGCAGCCTTACTGTTAACCTTTTAACAAACAGAGTGGCAGTTATCTAAAGATTTCAAAGAGGCAGTTCACTGATTACATTTTTGTGGAGTTGGGGGTTTACATGTCCTTTAAAGAGGTCATGTTGCCCTTTGCCGAAGAACAAATGCCCTTGAAATGGGTGTTTCAATAAGACAACGACCCTAAAACACCACTAAATGAGCAACATCTTGGTTCCAGACCAACAAGATAGATGTTATGGAGTGACCAGCCCAATCCCTGCACCTTAATCCAATAGAAAACTTGTGGGGTGACAAAACCAAGAAATGCAGAAGAATTGTGGAATGTAACACGCGCCAGAAGTTGGTGGACTCCTTTTATTCCCTTTTCTTCACTTTCTGTAAAGGAATAACACTCCTCGGTGACTTACTTAAAAGGTTTGTATTATAATAAATAAAGTATCCCTTGTTGTAAAATATGAGGATATTAGAAGTAACCTCGGAGTTCTATGACCTGTATAAAAGCACTCGGCCTTTTGCCTTGTGCTTTTATATGGTCATGGAACTCCTCGTGACTTATAATATCCTTATATTTTAATCAGGGTGCTTTATATATATATATATTGAATAAAGTACCCCCCTTTTGTAAAATATAAGGATATTACAGAAATGCCATCTCCTATAGACTTCATTTTATCCAAATAATAATTTTAAAATAAATTCCTTTTTCTCTGTAATAATAAAACAGTACCTTGTACATTATCCCAACTAAGACATAATTAATCCTTATTGGCAGCATAACTAGCCTATTGGGTTTATTTAATGTTTACATGATTTTCTAGTAGACTTAAGATCCAAATTATGGAAAGATCCATTATCCGGAGCACCGGTCCCATACCTGTATATGATAGAAACAAAAAGGCAAAGTCTGTAAGGTTATTGGTTTTTCTTTTACATGAAATGGCTCAGTGATACTAAAATGCACATTAAGGGGCAGATTTATCAAAGTGTGAATTTAGAACTCACCACAGAAAAACTCACTTACTTTCTATTCATTTCTATTTTTGATATTTATCAAATAGTGAACTCCATTGTAGTGTTTCTGCTGGACTATACTGTAGGTAAGATACAATGCAATGATTGCACCTGCACAGCTAGTCACCCCCTTCCCCCAAGCTTGCCTCAGTAGCCATGAAAATAAAGGGAAGCCTTTATAAACAAATGTGTGGCCCTGGAGCACTAAAGATAATGCAACAATTTGCATAGTAAGAAGATTCTCTCTGTTGTGCCTTAGTGTCGTTTTTGCTCCAGGATAATTCTTTATTGATGGTTTGCCAAATAATGAATAATTAATCATATGAAATGAAAATGTTTTAGTTTGAACAGGGTAGAATTTATGGGGACAATATGCATTTGCTCCTTAACAAATGGGTAAATGATCTCTTAAAATTAAGAGCTCTTTATTCTTAAGACTCAAGATTTCTTTTTCAGCTATGAGTTCAAACTAAATTTGATGTATTTGGCCAGAAATGTGAATTCTGAATGCTCAAACTTTATTTAGACAAATGTGTTACCTGCATTCTGTACATTTCAGCTTTTATTTTCCAGCTTGAAAAACGATTCACAAAAACAGCTTTTGAAAGGGTCGACAGCTCCACACATTTTGAGAAGCAATTTTGTATGGTTACGGGAGCAGCTCCTGATGTTAAATGCCTTTGACTTATGAACTGATTGAGTTGATTTTAGTCATTGTACCTGAGTAACCAAAATAGCAGATTTTTGCAGGCACAGAGCAATCAGACTGGCAGCTTGCAGGTTAAGAGCAAGGGTATAATTCAATATGCTTTAAAGTGACCGACAGCAGAGCTTTAAAGTGCAGGGCATAAGTTGGGGGAAAAAAAGTAGAAGAAACATCTGTGTGTGTATGTAGATAGATAGATAGATAGATAGATAGATAGATAGATAGATAGATAGATAGATAGATAGATAGATAGATAGATAGATAGATAGATAGATAGATAGGTAGATAGATACTATAGACAGATAGATAGATACTATAGACAGATAGATAGATAGATAGATAGACAGACAGACAGACAGACAGACAGACAGATAGATAGATAGATAGATAGATGGATGGATGGATGGATGGATGGATGGATGGATGGATGGATGGATGGATGGATGGATGGATGGATGGATGGATGGATGGATAGATAGATAGATAGATAGATAGATAGATAGATAGATAGAGAGAGAGATAGATAGATAGATAGATAGATAGATAGATAGATAGATAGATAGATAGATAGATAGATAGACAGACAGATAGATGATAGATAGACAGACAGATAGATAGATAAATACTATAGACAGATAGATAGATAGATAGATAGATAGATAGATAGATAGATAGATAGATAGTGTGTGTGTGTGTGTGTGTTTATTCATTTAATAGTAATATAAACAGTTTTGTGCTGTTGCATAAATACATTTTAAAAATGACCCCAAAAATATCAAAAAGACACAATCTGTTGGTTGTCTACTTGACATTTGAAGAGAAAAATCACTGTAAAGTTTAAACCTTTCCACAGCTTAGTAAACTCCCCCTCATTTACCCAAAGTAACATTTAAAGCAGGTCATAGTAATCAGTTTGGGAAGGAAGAGTTATAGATATGTAAAGGATGCTTACTGAGTTAAAGTGTAGAGTTATGATCCACGCTATTGTTGTCCTCCTATTGTTTACATACAGACTTTAACTTTACAGGTGTATACAGGTGTAGGATCTATTATCCGGAAACCAGTTATCCGGAAAGTTCCAAATTACGGAAAGGCTGTCTCCCATAGACTCCGTTATAATCAAATAATCCAAATTTTGAAATAATAAAACAGTAGCTTGTACTTGATCCCAACTAAAATATAATTAGTCGTTATTGGAAGCAGAAGCAGCCTATTGTATTTAATGTTTACATGATTTTCTAGTAGACATTAGGCATGAAGATCCAAATTATGGAAAGATCCATTATCCAGAAAACCCCAGGTCCCAAGCATTCTGAATAAAGAGCCCCATACCTGTAGTACCAAAACAGCATTGTTTTGTAAATACTTTTTTTCTGTCTAACACAACTTACAGTCTTCCTGGCATTTTCCAAACTTTTTTCCATTGCTGTAATAAAATTTCTTTCATCATCATTGATTTCAATGAATGATGGGTAGGAAAATCGTTATCAGGACTTGTTAGTTGCTGATATTAATTATTTTCTGAATTAAGGGGCAAAAGTTTTGTTGAAAAAGGTTATGTTATGTTTTTGTGAGCTAGATGGAAAATTCAAGATTGGGTTTTCCATACAAATAAAATCTTGCTTGGATTTTGACTTCTTTGAGAAGTCATGTTGTGCTTTAGGCCAAAGGTGCACAGAGCATTGGCTCTACTGCTCTCAGCCTGTATTTTTGTCAGCAAGGGAACAGAAGCAAATACACGCTTTTGAGTGCATTTTTCTGCTAAAATATGCAAGCATAGTCATATCTGGGTGTTTTGAGACAGTTCTCAGTATTGTCTATGGCAGGGTATATTCTGACATTAAGTAGCCAAGACAAAACACTAAGGGGCACATTTACTTAGGGTCGAATATCAAGTGTTAATTAACTCTCGATATACGTCCGTCGCAGTTAAATCCTTCGAATATCGAAGTCGAAGGATTTACCGCAATTCGTTCGATCGAACTATCGAAGGAAAAATCGTTCGAATTTTAATCCATCGATCAAATGAAATTCCTTCTATCAAAAAAAGCTTAGAATGCCTATGGGGACCTTCCAACCTTGTCAAGCAGAATGTTTTAATAATCAGTCTTGTAACATTATATAAGAAATAGAACAGCAGTGCTGCTAATGTGTTGACTTCCAGTCACCCCTAAGGTTAGCTTCTCAACAAAAGCCTGAGGCACAATGTGCATGTGCAAAGTCACTGACACACAAACAATGGCTTAACAGGTTCAGAAGAAGGAGAGCTCCTGTGTTCGACTTTGAAAGGCATCGATCATTATTATTATCATAAAGCTGTGGAACCACTGAGTTAGTACTGTAAGTTCAGTATGAAAAGGATTGCAGTTATTGATAGATCATGACACTTTGGGGCATATTTATAAAAGAATGAAAATAGGGGTGACAGTTTATCAGAAGGGAACCCTCTAGCTCTCTATTGACCTGTTTAGGAGTACTGTGTACACTTATTGTCAGGATCAGCCCAGGATTTGAACTCATGTTATGCTGTTTTGGACACTTGTGGCATTTACCTTGTGAGCCACTGGGGGCTCTTGGGACTGATCCTGAACTCTTGTGTTTAATGTTTCTGTTATCTGCCTGTTCACAGTATGTTTTCCACCCACCTCATTTACCCTCATGTGTCTCCCATTCCTAATCACTTTCCCTTAATATACCCCGCCCTGAGCTTTGCTCAGGGCTGAGTCATTGAATGTATTCTGTTTGTTCCTGACCTAAACCTTGAATGCCTTGTTCCTGAAAACCTTGTTTCCTGAGTGAGTACCTTTTGTTCCTGTGTTCCCCATTTTTTCCCCTCACCATGTGGATACTGTACCTTGATTAGCCTTTTTTGCCTGTTCCTGCCTTTTTGTTTTCTGTGTTCTGGCTGCCAATAAATCTACTATTCCTTTCATCATCATGTCTTTGCCTCCAATCACCTATGGCTCCACCCCGTGGAGTGGCTATCCTCGGTTACAGCGGTTCCCCGTTGTAAACTTTACACTTATCACTGGTAAATAGGGATGAGGGAACTTTTTTTGCATGGCACAGTTTTACAACAGAACTTTTCTAATCCTTGCTAGAATTTCACCAGACATTATCCTTCTGCCACGTCAAGCTATTGGATCAGAGCCCTTCCAAGTCCTTTGATCCTGCTGATGGTTACAAATAGAAAATAGTAAGTTATTGGAAAAAATCTTTATTTCTGATGAACAATCTGAAACCAACTGAACTGAAAAAATGTGTTTGAAGGTGAACAACCCCTTTAACTTGTGTGCGGGGGGGGGGCACTAGCCACCAATGCTTTTTTCATTTGTATGGCGGGGCCACCAATGTTTTTAGAATGTGTGGGGGGGCCCTGGCACCAATGTTTTTTAACCTTGCCCTGGCCACCAATATTTTTTTTTTTTTTATTGACTTGTAGGGGCCCTGGCCACCAGTATATTTTAACCTTGGGGTGGGGGGCCTGGCCACCAGTGTTTTTTTTAAATGTGTCGGAACACCACAAAACATAACTTAAGCTTTTTTGTGGCACTAGCCACATTTTTTTTTTTTGCATGCGTAGGTGGCCCTGACCACCAACCCTTTTTAACTTAGATAAAATTATTCTTTCACACAATCAAGGACTATCTTTCTACAAAAACATTTTGGCAGTCCTCTCTGTGCAGCAGCAAACAATTCACGTGTTTCAGGTGACCCCAGAGGTAACTTTTATTGATGTTCGAACAATAGGCCGCCTCTGTTATGAAGACAATCACCAGATCTTCAAGGATAAAACAAGTAACTAAAGGTAACAATTATGAACCTATAGTGCAGCCGAACCTGTTAATCTAAGAATTAATCAATTAATGAGGTCTATAAATAATATAAAGTGCTGTGCAATAAATAATCAACTTCAATTTATAGTGCACTTCAATCATTAATAATAAACTTAGATTCCCAAATTCATTCTGATAAGTAAAGAGGAGTCAATAACACTAAAATCTACAAATGGTTAATAAAGCCACATGCTCAAGTTCATGAAGGGAAAAGAAAGAAAAAAGGTGATGGAGTTGTCCCAAAATTGCTGCCTAGTGATTACTATCCCTGGGACACCAAAAAGCTGGATGATTAAGCTTGCCCTAAGCTGTGAAGAACTGATTTAGCCCGAAAAACCACAAATCACCGGCCCCTTGGAGTAATTGAGAGGTATGGTAAAGAGAATAGAATAGAGCTTGAGCCGTAGGATGTCAAAACGCCACCCCATAAAACCTCTACCGGACCAGGATTAATTAAACCAATTCGTTCAAATTAAGCTTAAAACCAATTGGTAAAATATGAGCGCAATACCGCCAACACCCTTCGCCTTGAAAAAGCTATTCTAGTGAAATGCGCGCTGGCGTTATTGCGCTCATATTTTCCTAATTGGTTTCAAGTTTAATTTGAACTAATTGGTTTTATTAATCCTTTTGCAATAGTTTAAGCGAACTAAATTTTCCTGAGAGCAGAATGCAAGATTCTGAAAAAAAGTCTCTAAGAACCCCAGAATTTAATCCTGGGACCTAGAGGTAGCTCTCACTACTACTGACGCCAAAGTAGAAAGAAAGAAAGAATTATATGGCCACAGAACTAAAGTAAATGTTTGGTGAAAACCAAATACAGCATTTCACCAGAAAAACCTGATTCTAATGTATCGCATGGGTGGTGGAAATGGTTTGTGGCCCAGGGAAGCTCAGCACCATAACAGTTGTCCAGATGACATCCAATTGAATTCACAAACATAAAAATTTTTTATCCACAGATATAGAGGTTTTAAATTGTGGCTGTCTAGCTCTTGGGACTGTTAGGGGCAGATTTATCAAGGGTCGAATTTCGAAGTACAAACAACTTCAAAATTCGACCATAGAATTGAAAAACTTCGAATTCGAATATCGAATTTGAAGTTTTTTAAGCAAATTTGGCAATCCTGCGATTGAATAAAAATCGTTTGATCGAATAATTCGACCGATTTTAGCGTACGATCGAACAATTTTTATTCGATGTGTAAAGACTTGAAAAATGTTGTAGAAGGTCCCCATAGGCTAACAAAGCATTTTGGCAGGTTTAATTTGGCGAAGTATTGAAGTCGAAGTTTTTTTTAAAGAGACAGTACTTCGATTATTGAATAGTAGAATATTCTAACAATTTTTACTTCGAATCTAAGTAAATTCGAAGTTGTAGTATCCTATTCGATGTTCGAAATATCAAAAAAATTACTTTGAATTTTTTTACTTCGAAAATTCCCTCGAATTCATTTCTACCCTTAGTAAATCTGCCCCTTAAAGTATGTTTGTCTATATGTGTATCTGAATATAGAGTCAGTGAATACATTCAAATTCAGCAAGAGTAAATTAAACAAGAAAAATACAGAATTATAACATAACGATTTCATTTTATGTTTTCACAAACTGAGTCAACTGCAGGGACAATGCGTATAAAATAACTGGACATGTTTTCCCTCCAGTGGAATTGTGATTTTCATTGCAGATTTCTTTGTGCTTGTTCCCTTCCTATGCCAATTTGTCATAAAACTGTTCTGTTCAAAGTGCATATTACAAGCTCTTGGAATGTATAAAAACCCATTTTGCAACTTTAACATTTAAAATAACTACAGGGAGTGTACGCTGTTTACTAGTGATTTTGCTAAGTGAAAAATATAAAAAAAAAAAACCTTTACTACAGTATGTTCTATCCAAAGGCTGTAATCATGCTTATAAATGAATTTAGATTTTTAAAATGACAGTACTGTGACAAAAATATTATAGCCCCCTGTGTAGACTGCAATTCAGTTGCAGATAACCTGCACCCCATAATACTCTTTAAGGAAAAAGCACATTTTTAGCGCTTAACTCCTTCAATATTATCAGGATCTATAAAAGCAGGTTGAAGGCACCTGAGGCTTATACCTGTTTAATAATGGGGGCTAAAGGTGTTCACTCTTTTAAATTGTACCCAGTTTGTCAGTATTTTAGCGTATGAGCACTTTAACAGAAATGGTTATACACATCAGGGTAAAGGAAAACTTAAGGTAGTCATAAGCAGTCGCTCAGTTTTTACTACGGTTGAGCATGTTTAAACATGAATGTCGTATAATAAAATGTTTAGAAGTCCAGAGTCCTCAAAATGATGTGCCTTTAGATGGTCTCTCAATCAAGACCAGCTTTAGAGAATATAGTGAGCAGGACGATGTGGGAAGTTGTATAGCAAGGGGGCTGCATTAAATTTCAATCTGTTCATTTTAACAGAATGTTTGATCATGTTCAGGGCTTGGCATTCTGCGGTGCTTTTTTTTTCCTGATTGCCAGGAAAGTGTTAATAACTGTGACATCGATCAGATTCTACATTCAAGTTTATTAATACTGACCTCATACTGTATATATTTATCTGAACATCAGCCAACCCTGTAATTTTAATACAAATGTAAAAGAAAGGGAAGCACCCTGGAGAATTATTTAGTGAACTATAGAAGCCCAGAGAAACAAATGTTTTTAGACCTAATGTAATATCTGCTCATTATGTACAGGTATGGGACATGTTATACAGAATGCTCTGGGTCTGGGGCTTTCTGGATAACCTATCTTTCCGTAATTTGGATCTTGATACCTTAAGTCTACTAGAAAACATTAAAATAAAATAAAATGGAGTCTATAGGAGACGCCAATTTCCGTAATTTGGAGCTTCCCGGATAACGAATCCCATACCTGTAGTAGAATCCAATATTCAGTTGATTTGTAATTGTTTCATTATTAATAAAAGAATCAGATTATGTGGGGTCATTTTTGATGCCACTTAAAGGAGAACTAAACCCTAACAATTAATATGGCTGTAGGTATATGTGAGCTAAAGTGTTAAGTGTTTTTATCCAGAAGGTTTCACGTTGTAAAAGGAGTTGGGATCTATCCCCTCCCCTTCTAGGCATTGGAATGTGATCAATGGCAATAAATCGAAAAGAAAGCAATCGGTGTCCAACCTCAGGGAAATGTTTAGCAACAGGTTTGGTGGTCTTTTGATCTCTATAAGCAGTATTGTGGGCATCCACATCAGCATGGGTTAATGGCAGTTGAGAAATCCCTTGAAGAGTATGTAAACTATAATGGGCCACTTATATACTTTGTGATTGAGTTATTACAGATGTCTCATTTTTGAAAAAAGTTATTACCAACAGGTGTCTGGGACTGCAAGGGGGCACCAATGGCGCCCTCATACGCAAATTTATTCTTGTACCAATTAGAGAGAGAACACATTTTGGCCAAATATGGTCAAAATATTATGATGTATAACGGTTCATCGACGATATCGTACTGATTTGGAGAGGTGATACAGGTGGTTTTGAGCAGATGGTATATGAAATTAATAATGTTTCACAATCTATTACATTAACAGCTAAATGTGGCAGCGAAATAGAGTTTTTTGGATTTACATTTAACCTTGCAAAATAACAAAGTGGATTATTCACTATTCCGGAAATCCACTGACCGCAACACTTTGTTGCATGCTAATAGCTGTCATGCACCAACATTGAAACGCTCTCTACCGGTGTCACAATTTTGCCTGATTCAACTACATGTGAAATACAATTGACACAGATGAGAGGGCTGGCTGCACGGCCTGCACCTGGGTCCGACGCTGTTTAGTTACATTACCTGTGTAGGATGCCAGGACTGGGCAAGATAGCAGTTATGCAGATAAGGCAGTCCCAAGCTAATAAAGTCCCAAGCCTTTTCAGCTGGAACTACATGGTATGGTATATAGTCGTAACTTATGTTTAAAAAAGAAACATCCATCAAGTTGAACCTTTTGGCCCTGCCTAACTATTAGTTTATCCAGAGGAAGGCATACAACTCTGTTTGAAGCATCTCTCATTTGTCTCAGAGGGGGAGAAATTCCTTCCTGACCTCAAGATGGCAGTTGGACCAGTGCCTGGATCAACTTTGTGCTAAGAGCTTATTTATGTAATCCTGTATGTTCTTGCTTACTTAGAAAAGAAGCAACCCTTTCTTGAAGTTATTTAATATATCTGCCAATACAACCACTTACAGAAAGAGATGTCCACCATTTCACAGCTCTCACTATATAAAAACCCTTGGAACCTTTCTTCTAATCTGAAAGGATGTCCTCATGCCTGCTAGTAGGCTGTTAAATAAATCAGACACTTTATTATATGGTCCTGTTTAGCGTTTACAAGTTGGCAAACTATAATATCAGGTTAAAATAAGAGGGAAAATAATTAAATTAATTTATCATCAAAACCAACATAAACTGTAGGAACTGGAAAAAGTCAATGGGTTATATTTTAGAAAAAAATATATATTTTAATATAACATACTCCATTATACACTCCCATTACCTCCTATGCCATGTAAAGAGATACTTGGAGGGTCACGTGCATTCACAGCATCATGGGCAGTCACAGCATCATGGGAAGTTTTGTGTTTCAGTTGCAACATACTGTATGCATGATTGGTTAAGCATACTATTCTCTATTTCATCCAAGATTATACATTATTACATGTATCAGGGTGGGATGCACCAAACTCACCTTTTTCACTCTTCCTTTGATGAGAAGTCTGCATTCACAGGGGCTATTGAGCACATTTTTTGATTTAGTTTAAAGCTTCTCTACTAATGAAGAGAACTAGTTAAGCCCTAAATTGTCTTAAGCCCAGAGAGAAAAGAGTGAAGAAATTTAAAGAATCTTCAAGCATCCATTCATTTAAGGCTGTCTTATAACATTTCTGAACAGCTGTGCCCTGGAACCAGCACATACGTGAATAAAGTAAAATTATATTTTAGTGAATATACAATATCCTCCTAGAAGCTGCTGAGTTAGATGTCTTTCTGATGCAATATTTCCCAGCTGAATTCACAGAAGATTTTTGAATGCCATGTTGAAAATGGAAATATGGCAGCTGCCATTCATAGAAATGCAGATCTTTTGAAATGTGAATATAGTCACTACATACAGCCATGCATGTGTCTTTACACCTTTATTAATGCATTTGAATGTATTTAATCGTCAACAAAAGCAAGACCTTAAAGCTGGCTTTGAAAAGTCAAAAGTAGCTAGGATTTAAAGAGTTATTGGGGCAAATTCACTAAAGGACGAAGCGCCTAACGCTAGCGTTAATTCGCTAGCGTTAATTCGCTAGCGTAGCGCATTTTCGTTAATTCGCTGATTCACTAACGGACGCTGGCGTAAATTAGCTAGTGTTACTTCGCACCCTTACGCCTGGCGAATTTGCGCAACGGACGTAACTACGCAAAGTTACTGACGCGCGCATTTTTATACCTTTTACGCCAGACTTCCTTCGACACCTCAGACCAGGCGAAGTGCAATAGAGTAGATAGGGATTGCTTCAGAAAAAGTTAAAAAAATTTCTAAGTCCCAAAAAACGCTGGCGTTCTTTCTTTTTTTTATGGGTGATGGGCTGAAAAAGATCGAAATTTTTTTTGGGGCTACCCTCCTTCCCCCCTACATTTCCTAACTCATGGCACCTTAACTATACAGTGGGCACATGTGTAGGGCAAAATAAAAATTTTATTTGCTGTTTTGAAGGTTTTCCAGGCTTGTGTAGTGCTGCTACATATTCCTCCATTGTAACTTAAATTTTGCGCCGTATGCAAATTAAGCATCGCTATCGTAACTTCGCTTTGCTTGGTGAATTAACGCTAGTGCAACTTCGCAACCTTACGCTTCCCCTGAGCGCAACTTCGGATTTTAGTGAATTTGCGTAGCGCTGGCGAAAATACACCTGGCAAAGTGCGGCGAAGCGGACGCTGGCACAACTACGAATCTTAGTGAATTTGCTCCATTGTCTTACATTTATTAGCAACTTAAACTTAAAGATAACCAGAGCTACCCATAATCCACTTGAATGTAGAATCCAGACATGCATTTCATTATAGTGAGTTGTTACATGACCCCCCTGCCCATTGCTTTATTTTTGTATTACTGAGGATTACTATAAATGGCCACATCTAAGAAATAAGTTCTAGTGCATCGATGACCAACTGTGCTAAAATAATCTGTTAAGGAGCAGCCTCTATAAGCATCAGGCTATCTCCATAGAGATTTTAATACCAAACAGGATTTTCCACATTTTGAAAATGTGTCCAAAGTATTCAACTAGCAAATGTAAAGTACCTAGTGAGGTGCTATTCTGCGTCTTCATGCTGCTCGTCTAAATCTAAATTGCACTGCTCTATAGAAATACACTGAATAAAAGCAAAATGGCAAAAAAATCATATGGGCTGTGGGTATCCTACATCTTTTTTTTACATTTTCTAGCAATCTTGCCTTTTTGGGACTAGCTTTAATGAGTGTAACTGCTTTGAAAATGTTCTTTGATTACAAGCTGTTTAAATTGTCATTTTAGTTGTTGGTAACATTGTAAGAAATGACTGAGAATGTTCCTTTGTATGGAGCAAATTGCTTTACATAGGAAAATAAGAAACATTTTGGTCAGTTTTGTGAAAAAATAAGCTTTCTTCTTTCTATTGAAACAAGGAATCAAAACAGAAAATGTGAAGCTGTCTTTAAAATCACCAGCAATACATTATTATGATGCCTAATGGGAAAACAGGAGACTACAAAAAATATTTAGGGCTGGGGCATTTTCTTTGGTTTCTTCTCTTTTGTAAGTTGATGTTAATATAATTTTGGAATACTCCAGGTGCCTTGTCTAAAAGCTGCCGGAGATCTTCAAACAGTCATAGAGCTTTTAGCTAAATGACTAAGCAAATATTCAGAGACATAAAAAAAAAAAGAATAGTAGATTGATTACTAGTAAAATTTTATTTATAATAACCAGGACATCACTGCACTGCCTGACACCCATTTAGTTTACTTTATGCTTTCCTTGGCAAGTTTTCAGTGTAACAAACAAAGAGCCAGGGTGTTCCTATTTGCCTTTTGTTCTCTATTTAGTGTACTAGTCTAGATTATACGTTTTTTAAGGAGACTTTGGTAATGTGTTGTAATTACAAAGGAAATAAATGTGTGTGTGGTTGTTTGTTTCATTTCATTAATGTCTATTTAGGTCAAATCTTGAGCATTACAGAACGGATGCACAGGTAGATTTATCAAGGGATCGATTGGAAATTTGAATTTTCAGGTTTTTTTATGGTCAAATTCGACTAGGGAGTTATTCAAATTCGATTCGAGTTTTTTTTAAAAACTTGAATTCGATTTTCGAGATTTATTATACTCTGTCTCCTTAAGAACTCGAATTTGACTATTTGCCACCTAAAACCTGCCGAATTGCTGTGCAAGTCAATGGGAGATGTCCAGGGATCAATTTTGAGTTGTTTGCAGCCTTCCTGACGTTTGAGTTTTTTTCAGAGAAAAAACTAGAAATGAGTTTTTAAAATTCAAATTTGATTCGAGTTTTCAAGGTCATTTCCATTCATCCGAGTTTAAAAATTAGATTTTTTTTTAATGCATTTCGATTGGTCGAATTTCAAATCTATTGGAGTTTAAGGGAGTTTGTAAAAGCTCACATGAATCTGAAATTCGATCTTTGATCAATGTGCCTCTAAGATATCAATATGGTCAAAACTCAATGTTACATACCACCCTACATCATTTTTCCTGGTTTTTATTTTTACAATTCCTTCATGTTCTAATTCCAATGAGAGCATTTTCCTGGACTTTGTTTTCTCTGAATTTTACTTTATCATTTTGCCCAATTTTCCTTAAAAACCTCTGTTTTCCCCTGTGAATGTGGCTTTCCTGTAGATTTTCCTAGATTCTGAAGTTTTCTTTTTCTGGTCCTTTGAAAAATGTAAAATGTAAAAAGTGGGCTGGGCTTTGACTGTATATTGATGCACAGTATGGTATGAATAATAGCCATACTGCAAACATTTTTTAAACCCACTAATTGGAAAGGGCACTATCTCTCTACCTAGTGTTTAACAAACTGTGCCTAGCCCATCATAAATTGGCCCAAACTCTTGGGGACTTATGGCAGCCTGAAGGCATTTTGTGGGCAATTTTTGGGACAATATCTGTTTGCTACCCTTGTTACTCATGGAAGCCCAGCTTGAAGGCCAGAGTAGGTTAGATTTGGGGAGAATGCTTGTTTGTTCTTATAGATACTCCTGGATGTGCTGTTAGCTGATTTGATTTTCCAGATACTAGAAGTCCAACTTGAAGACAAGTAATGGTAAAATCTGTAGGAAACATTATTGTATCACTCTTTATTGTTTTATTGCTAAAAGGGCACCTGCCCAAATTCTGGACCTCCAAAGGGCACTTTACTCTGATATTGAAGTTAGTTACGTGGCTGCCTGGGTCAGTGACCATGGCAAATAGAAAATATATTATGATGCTAGATTCTTTTTAATAATTTAAAATATGCTTACTGCACTAAATAAGGAAATTAAAAATGGATCCCTTTTTTCTTTTTGCTATCCCTAGTCCTTTAAACACAGTCATTTCAGGAGCTACTGATATCAAGTCATTTTCTGGAAATATTTAGTGCAGTTTGAAGTGATGTCAATCAAAAGTGATGTGATGGGAGTGATACCACTCACTGGCATGTGCACTACAGGTATGGCAGTCACCCATAATAATGAAATAATCCAAATTTTTAAAAATGATTTCCTTTTTCTCTGTAATAATAAAACAGTACCTTGTCCTTGATCCCAACTAAGATATAATTAATCCTTATTGGAGGCAAAACCAGCCTATTGGGTTTATTAA
Source organism: Xenopus laevis (assembly GCF_017654675.1). Classification (NCBI taxonomy): domain Eukaryota; kingdom Metazoa; phylum Chordata; class Amphibia; order Anura; family Pipidae; genus Xenopus; species Xenopus laevis. Next base: position 44,306,969 of record NC_054376.1, on the reverse strand, counting down.
ATGTTTCTAGTAGACTTAAGGTATGAAGATCCATTATCTGGAAAACCCCGGGACCCGAGAATTCTGGATAACATACCATACCTGTACTAATATTGTATTTAAACACTTCAGTCTTGTTTTTCACTCTAGAAATCCCCTTGAGAAAGGAGTTTTCTTTTACAAAACATTGGACTTTGTCTGCTTTAACATATTCGCTAATTTGCACTGTGACGTTGGTGGTATGCATATGATATTGTTTGTAATGTAAATCTATTGTTGTATACATGTTTTAAATATGTTCAAGCATTTTTTTTTGCTTTTGCCTACACCTGTACCATGATGTGCTAAATTTATGAAGGTGTGCATTGGGCTATTCTGGAAATTGCTGTTGGCAGTTATTACAGGGCAGAAATAAAAACCTCTTTACATCTTATCCTGAAGCCCTGCTAACCAACTCAAAATGATGGTCACACTGAACAATATAACTGTAAGTTTAACCTGTACACGACTACAACCAAACTGTAAATGATTCTATTTATAAAGTTTTATAAACCACTCATATTTTTATTGACTTTTTTTCCTATTTTAAATCATCAACCTCAGACATTTTCTTTTGTGAAACAAGTTTTTTTTTTTTTTAAATAACCTTGAAAAAAAACTTGTGTATGAAAACTACAGAAACTCTGTTCTATACCTGTGCTGATTTAACAGTTGTTTCCCCCTTTTCGAGCTACTGATTCTCTCTGCTATGGGGCTTCCTCACAATGCTCCTTTAAACAGTTGCAAGTCTCTGCTTGTGAGTAGATATAGGCTAATGGCTTGCACATTCATACATTTCAAAACATCAGGAAGTTTAATTGTAATTCATTTATTATAGGAGTTGAGAAGTTAGATAATAATATAGTTTAAAGAAATCCAAGATGGGAAGGGTTAACTGTGATGAAAATAAGAAGGAAGGAAGTGAAGTATGAGACAAGAAGCCCTTGAGAAAGCGAATGGAAGTCCAGGAAACGCGTTGGACAAAAGTGAGGAGTCCGTACATGTTATAGAATCACCAATTCAAAGCAACTTTCACATTGCTTTTCATTTACTTTTCATTTACTTTTTATAGATTTGCCTTTTTCTTGCTGACTCTTTGTAGCTTTTAAATGGGTGTCACTGACCCCATTGAAAAACCAAAGGCTCTGTAATTCTACAAATGTATTGTTATTTTTTAATACTCATCTTTCTATTCAGGTCTCTCCTATTCATATATTCCAGTCTCTTATTCAAATCAATGCATGGTTGCTAGGGTAATTTGGACCCTAGCTACCAGTTTGCATAATATGCAACTTGCAGAGCTGCTAAATAACTTAAAAACCATAAATAATAAATAAATAATAAAAAAACAATAATAAATAAAATGAAAACCAATTGCAAATTTTCTCAGAATACCACCATCTACATCATACTAAAAGTTATCTCAAAGGTGAACAACCTTTAAGCAGTTGTTCACCCTTAAATTAACTTTTAAATAGTGGTATTCTCGGACGATCTGCAATTGGTTTTCATTTTTTATTATTTGTGTTTTTTTAAGTTATTTAGCTTTTTATGAATTACTAAATGACCTTAGCAACCATGCATTGATTTGAATAAGAGACTGGAATATGAATAGCAGAGATCCCAAATATAAAGATCAGTAAGGTAACTTGGTTGCGGGCCGTGCAGACGGGCCCGCCCCTACCCTCGTCTGCGCGATTCTTCTCTGCCGCTACAACCAACTCCAGCCGGCTCCAGCGTGCACGATCTTCCGGGGGGGCCCTGCGGGGTGCGGGCCCTGGCCCATTGGCACCCCCTGCTCCCCTGGTAGTTAAGTCCCTGATAAAGATGAGTAATAAAAAAAGTTGTGATAGAAATACACAGAGCATTTGCCTTTGGATGTGGTTAGTGACCCCCATTTGAAAGCTGGAAAGAGTCAGCTAATAATTAAATAACTCGAAAAAAATAAAAATTAAAGACCAAATGAAAAGGTGCCCATAATTGGCCATTCTATAACATATTAAAGGTAACTTAAAGGTGAACCACCCCTTTAAAGTAGATGGGAAAGTGATTTGGACAAGTAGCAGGTTTTTTTTTTTTTCTCAACACCTAAAGCAAAAGCAATCAAAGCATTGCCCCATAGCTGATGGTATTTATATAGTTATGTTTCATTTATTAGAAATCCCAGGGCTGGAATATTCAGTCATGTTGAATACGTGGCACACATAAAGACACCTTTGTAGGGTCGCTGTTGCAGAGTCATGTTGTCTTAAGTCATGTATAGCAGCTCAGAACTTTGATTTTCTCTCGCTGTGATAAAAGGAAACTATTGGTCCATTTTGCAGTGCATTTATGTAAAAGGGGGCTTTGCCCTAATATAATGGGTCAATTCATGTGACTATGCTACTGTATGGTTCTGTGTAGGTAAATAATGCTCTCTTCTATTTCTGCTTCTGTGTATATACAATCTAACAGTGTTTATTATAATTAAAATTCAATCTATACTCGCCAAGAAATTATGTTTAGTTGCTAGGCAACTCATTAGGATAAGTGCAATTCATTGTGTTTATTTGGTTGAGATACATGTGTTTCGTAAGCATTTTTACAAACCTGATGCTCAGATAAAGCAACTTAAAGCACCTTATTGGTTCAGTAAGACCACATTTTTCATGTAGTACAAGTATAGGACCTGTTATCCACAATGCTCGGGATCTGGCGTTTTCTGTATAATGGAACTTTCTGTAATTTGGATCTTCATAAATTGTCTACTAAAAAATCATGTAAACAAACCCAATAGACTGGTTATGCTTCCAGTAAGGATTAGTGATGAGCAAATCTGTCCCGGCGAAATTTCGAAAAACGCGTTTAAGTCAATGGGCGTTTTTACGCGCGCAACGATTTTTCTCAATGGGTGTTTTTTCTTACGGCAACTTTTTGTCTTAATGCACAATGGCCGTTTTTTATTATGGCAACTTTTTTTGTCCTAATGCATTAAAGTCAATGGGCGTTTTTTTCTTATTGTGATTTTTTTTGTCCAAATGCATTACAGTCAATGGGTGTTTTTTCTTTATGGCAACTTTTTTTCTTCAAATGCATTACAGTCAATGGGAGTTTTTTCTTATGGTAACTTTTTCTCCAAATGCACAATGGGCGTTATGGTGACTTTTATTATGGGTGTTTTTTCACGGCAAACTTTTCCACTTCGAATTTTCACATCTGTTTTGTAAAAAAATTTGCACAAGTCAAAATTCTACATTTTGCCGCAAATCCATGGCTGGCCAATGAAATTCGCTCAACACTAGTAAGGAAGAAGTATAACTTAGTTTGGATCAGATACAAGCTACTGTTTTATTACTACAGAGAAAAATTTAGGATTATTTGCATAAAATGCAGCCTATGGGAGAAGGCCTTTCCTTAATTTGGAGCTTTCTGGATATTGGGTTTCCCATACCTGTACTGCCAGGTTGAATGCACAAGACTGCATTGCACTAACCATAGCATTTCGCACCAGCAACTTGAATTTAAGTTACATTTCAAGTTTACATTTAATTCTAATTATAAAAATGACCAATTGACATTTTATGTTATGGATTTTACAAGACTTTGGATTAGAGAAGATTCACCGGCACACACATCAAGTACATGTAGGCAAAGCCCTTGCAGTTTTATTTGTAGAAGCGCAGTGTCATTTAAACAGGGTTTGCGGGAGGGTAGTACCTCCTGCAGATACATGGCAATATAAATAGCCGGTGACTGCCAAAGGGAGCCCAAATCAGACACAATAGGTTTTGCTATTGAGACTTTTGGGAAGAAAAATACACATAGGATACTGTAGACATAATAACATAAATCTCTTCAGCTCATCACCTTCATTACTGCTGAATTTAGAAAAATATATATTTCATTGTTAAAATTGGATCACAGTTTAGTTTTTCATAATGCAGATTATTATAAAATTGACGTTCAGCATCTATTTTGAGGATAACCATACTAAACTGTAAGGATTTTATGACTGTCCTTTTAGCACTATAATTTTTCTCAGGACCTTTTAATGTAAACCTTTATTTCTAGCATTACCACTACACAAACATATCCATGGAAGTGAAAGTGCTTGATGGGATGAAATTACTTTTTTTGCCCAGCTTTCTTTTTAATGGCATGAAAAAATTATCCTGTTTGAACCCAATTCCTTTGTCAGGGAAATAAGCTTTAAAGGGAAACTGTCATGTTTTTTTCTGTTGCTCCAGCAGGCTTCTGTACTTAAAGGACCAGTTACATAAAAAAATGACTAGCGAATGAACGCTAGCGCATCTAAGCTATGAAATGCTTGCACTGCCATAGTACCACTAGCGAAAAGTCAACAGCATTCCACGCCAAGGACGAAACTCCGCATATTAGTGAATTGGCGTACTCTGAGTGCATTTGCTCCTGGCTAAGTATTGTGATGGGTGCGAAATGGACGCTGTCGAAAATTTGCCGCTTAGTAAATCTACCCATTGGACTGTAAGCTCACTGTGGAACGTCAGCTCTCATTATAAATAAAGAGTAACAACTTCCAAGGAGTATTCTCTTCTATTTTTGGCTTGGCCAGACAGATGGGGGCACATCGAATTGCAGTAGTACGATATTCGAAGTCAAAGTTTTTTTTGATCGAATATGGCCATATGCGATCAAAGTAAAATCGTTTGATCGATCGATTAAATCCTTCGATTCGAACAATTTAATCGATCGATCGATTTTCAAAAAAATCCTTCGACTTCTAAAAACTTTTAGAAGTCATAGGCTAACATAGCAATTTGGCAGATTTAAGGTGGCAAAGTGTTGAAGTCAAAGCTTTTTAAAGAGACAGTACTTCGATTTTCGAATGGTCGAATATTCGAAGTTTTTTCAATTTGAATCAAAGTCGAATTTGGCCTATTCAATGGTCAAAGTACCCAAAAATTACTTAGAAATTCGAAGTTTTTGAATTCGAAAATTCACTATGAATTCACCCCTTATTCTATACTATAAACATTGATTTCTATTCATTGTTCCTCATCTGGTCAAACCTATTCAAATATCTCTTCATCAATAATAAATTGAAGGTAGTGGCCAAGATTTTCCTTAAACGGGCATTTTATAGTAATTTGTGATTTACTCAACTGGTAAACAGTGGTATACAGTATTTCTTTGCCTGACTTCATTATATTAAAGTGTTTTTGGGCTCAGTGGTATAACAAATATTGTGCACTGTATGGCATTTGGATGTAATAGGATATTTTTCAGTAAATGGTGAGAGTTGAGATTACCTCAGTTATATTAACTGTGTACTGCTTCAGATGCCTTCTCCTTTTCCTTCTTATTCAGCCCGCTAGCAAGGCTTGGGCTTTTAATGACAGAAGTCATTTGTGTATTACAAATAAGCAGCCACAAAAAAAATGTTTCGCAATTATTGCAATACACCAAAAACATCACCGTCCCTCCATTGAAGCTCTTTCGCTTTTTATTGTCTTTTTCTGAATACAGGGGGAGAGCGTTACCATGGAAACTTTGCTTTATGGTACTCATGGTGAATAGGCTACACTTAACGCCTTCTTTTCTTTCCAACACAGCTCCCTGTTCCAATAAGCCTTGCCCATCTGCTCAGGCCATATATTATAAATGGAAAGTCTGAAATCCCCAAATAATAATAATAATAATATAGCGGAATATATGTATGCGGCTGTCCTAGACAGCAGGTGGTATGATCCTGTGTTTCTGATATCTGATACCTGCTCTGATAGGAGGTCGGCCAGTGCAGACTGATTATTTATATCTGCTTTACTTCAGTACTGTGAGCAGCAGTGTTTGCATTACAGATTTTCTAAGCCACATTTTGTTTTAATTACTAAATACTTAAAGATAAATATGGCCTGATCAGCTTTGAAAGGAGTCATGAAATACTGGGATTTACAGAGCAGTTGCAGTTAAATATGCCAAAGACGAGTTGATATCAAATGAAAATCTGCAGAGGGAAGGCTTGGTATGAAGATGCACCAGCAAAATCATTGGCTGTGTTCCAGTGGCCATGCAGTTCACGGGAAAATGAAGTGCAGTAAGGTAGTCTAAGGGGGTTATTTATTAAGCTCTGAATACCCAAAATCCCCCAAAAAAATTTGGACGTTAAAAAAAAAAATCTGAATTTTTCGGAATTTATATAAGTCTGACGGTATGAAAACTCTGAATCCGAAAACCCGGCATCTCAAAGCTCTCGGGGTCCTGCATTAGTCAATGGGGAAGGTGACAGTGTCTGTGCTGCTGTCAGTACTGATATCCAATGATTTTGGGGGTTTTGGGCCAAAAAGTCAGAAAACTGTGTGGTTTTTGAGGAAAAGTCAGAAAACTTCGGACTTTTCGGGCAAAGGCCCGAACTTATTTTTTTGAATGATAAATAAGGTCCATTTGGGAATTCGAAGTGGCTCGGATTTTTATCTTAGAAATAGTGAGATAATTTCAGAGCTTGATAAATAACCCCATAAATCTCACAACATTTTCTACAACGTATGGCCTATGACATATAGAACTCTTAGAGGCCCATTTATCAAAGGCCAAATTTCGAATTCATGGGAATTTATTTTAATATATATATATATATATATATATATATATATATATATATATATATATATATATATATATATATATATATATATATATATATATATAATATAGAAAGATGATAAAGCTCGCACTCACAGGGCTTACAAAGTCAAAAAGTGTTTATTTCAAACAAAAAACGACTAACGTTTCGGCTTGCACTCAAGCCTTTCTCAAAGTGAAGATACAAACAATTACCAACCATTTAAACCCAAAAGTGGCGGGAAGCTAGGGGTGGTGACGTCACAGTGACGTGTATGGGGAAATTCCACTGTACAATCGAATAATTGAGTGAGAACAGAAAAATATAAAAAATAAAAAATAAAACAGGATAAACTACTAAGGACACAATAATAACATTATTCTTATGGGTAGACACATAATATTATTGGTAGACACATCAGTTCTGTTACAGTAACATACGTATATGTGAATTGCCACTAATCTGTAATAATGTACGGCAATCGCCAGGATAGAGTTTTTTAAGTTCAAAGCGCATTTAGATCAGTTCATCTGTGCGCTTAGTATTGGGAGCAGATAGCCGGTCAGCAAGTCAATGTGATTATGTAAAATCTAGAGAAAGACAAGACGTTACCGGTCCGTTGTTAGAAGACAGCGCATCGGTGTCATGGCGGCTCCGTGTTCCTCAAAGTGTTCACCGATCGCCGCATACTGCAAGTCCTGCAGCTATGTCAGTGCAGCAGCTCTTGTTGTGGCGCTGTCGCTCAGGAGGCCGTTTATTCATATCGGCAATGTGTATGTTCTCCTGCGCATGGGCTAGGCGTGTGCGGTTGTTCGGCAGCAATCCCCTAGCAACCCATATTCGTCCTCTGGTTGCGTTTCAGGTGCATGGTCGGATAGGGGATATGGGACACTTTTAGTAAGTGGAATTGTTCACTCCTAATGTAGTCATGGCCATAGACATCCTAAGCAGTCCATCATATTCGCGGGTATATTCTTTCATCAGTCATGGTGTCTGTGCGGTTGCCATGCAGTCCGTGCATAGCAACACACCTCCTACATCAATCAATCCATTGTAGGGATATAGACACAGTGACCCATAGTTATCCACAGTATATAAAAAAAAAAAAAAAAAAAAAAAAAACCATCATATCAACACCGAAATTTGCTGCTGTGCATGGTCACAATTCACCGGTGGTTATAGAAACCGTATAGGTAGGACCCCTCAGTCGGGTGCCGAAGATCTATTCTGGTGGCTAGGCCGGTTGCTTCGCTTTATCCATACATATATGTCAGCGATACTCCACCAGGACGTAGTGTAGCGCCATCTGTGTCCTCAAAGGGATCAGGAAGTACAAAGTGGGGTGCCCTTGGGGTCATATCTGAGTGCGAGCTTTATCATCTTTCTATACATTTCTTGGGCTTTTTTGCACCCAGGCAACTTTAACCCACTGACGAGCAGTGCCGGCTTCCAGACTATTATATATATATATATATATATATATATATATATATATATATATATATATATATATATATATATATATATATATATATATATATATATATATATATATATATATATATATATATATATATGCTCACAATTCAACTGGGAGGTTATTTAAGAAAAAATTCAAATGTTTGATATTCAATAAAATGGTTCCAACCTAAAAATTCGAATTGTATTCAATTCCTATGAATCTAGTTTTTCTCCACAAAAAAACCTTGAATGTCAGGAAAGCAATTAACATCTCCAAATGGCTCAACAGACCTCTGCCATTGACTTGTACATGAACTAGGCAGGTTTTAGGTGGCCCCCATGGCTGCCCCCATTGCTACACAGCAGTTTATTTATATAAACAATACCAGTGTTTCTGAAGCACAACAGTTGTACCAGTGCAAGGGCAACACTACATGAATGTATTATTTTATTTCTTTTAATTCCTGTTTTGATGTACTTTTCATGGACTCCTACCACCAAACCACTATCTATGTCATATGTGGGTAACCCCATCTATTGGTTTAAACTGTGAAATTTAGTTAAAGAACCATTAAAAAAATAAGAATGCAAAAGCATATTGATTTCACTTCCAGTACATCCCATGCTATGGCATGTCATAGCAAGAGCGTTATTGGCCTCTCCTTCACATGTCTATTATTCATATCTGTTATTAACACTCTGTATATTTCTTTCAGGTTTTATGCAAGAGATTCTGGTCTTCTTAAGTTTAAAATTCAAGCTGGTCTTCTTGGGACGACCCATCAACCACACAGTGCATAGGCTTGTGGCCTTTACATTTCATCCATTCGAGCCATTTGCAATTTCCGTGCAGAGAACAAATGCAGAGTATTTGGTCAACTTTCACATGAGGCACAGTTGTACTTAGCTGAAAAGCATGGGGCCATATCTTCTCTATTTCGAGGACCAAAGAAGAATATTCATGCTATGCATGAGTCTTCACAGTTCATGTTATAACCTCATTGTGACAGTAAAATGTCAAATATTTTTTACTCCTCAAGTGAACCTCTTACCTGGAATGGATGTTTGATGACCATTACATGCAATCCTCAAAGAATTGCTAAATTGTCCTGTCTGTTTGGTCATCTGTAGGGTCAGGCAAGACAGGGACCAGAAAAGAGGCGTCAGTTTATATCTACCAGCAGTCTCATGGTAACTATAATAGGTCTCTTATGCACTTCCTAGTGACTGCTTGTTCTCATTGCAAACTTCCAAGAGCAATTGTGGCTCTTTTATTTATATATATTTATATATATTTATATATATATATATATATATATATATATATATATATATATATATATATATATATATATTCTGTCAAATTGCAATGGCAAGTCAGCCATATGCAAAATGGTTCTGGGGTCTCAAAAGAAGAGCATGGATTGGAAAATATAATGTTTCTAAAATGCTTTAATGCCCCCTTAATAAAGCTCAACACTGTAAAGTAAGTTGAGTGGTCCACATAAACTCTATGCTCCATTACACCTACACACTCACTTCGGTGTAGATACATTTTTCTCTCTAATTACATTGGTAGAGGTTGGAAAAGTGCTGTGCAAATAAGAAAGGAAGAGACACGGCATGCTCCTAACCAACTGAAGCCGGCTGTCCTGACTGTCCTTTTCTACCCACTGCCCAATTCTACATCATTATAATGGAGGAAGGGATCCATGACCTGCTCTTCCTGAGTAATAGCCATACCCCAAGATACCATTACTACATATTGGTAGGGCTTTACTAAAGGTGAATGTACAGATGCAGCCACTTTGGTTTGTCTGTTTGACACAGAATAACTAAACACAGATATCCCATTTATCTCATTTAACACAGAAAACTGTGTCACAAAATCCCATCTAATTAAAGCATTCACCATTGTGAACAATGGTGCTTTGGTATGCTAATGAAAAGGTTAAATGCATTAAATGAGATAAGATAACTTTAGATAACACAGTTTCTTCAATTAACTCTGAGTCATGACGCATTTAACTCACAAATCCAAGTGGCTTCATCTGTAAGTTGATAAGCCGTGTTCTTCCATCTGAAACATAGAGTTCCATCCACCTTCATTTATAATGAATTCAAAGTTTATAATCCTGAAGGGGGTGATAAAGACAGTCTTGTGTCTTTTAAGGCAGTAGTTTTTTTTATGTTGGCTTAATGTCTATGTTTATTTCATAGATACTATAGCATTACCTGAATACGCTTTCTTTATAAAATACTATACCCCATGTGTAATAAAAGGCACTAAGTTTGCCTAGGAGCAGTAACCCATAGCAACCAATCAGCAGATAGCATTTACTGGTCACCTGTTTAAAATCAAACATCTTATTGGTTACTATGGGTTACTGCCCTAGGGCAAACTTAGTGCCTTTTATAACATATGCAGGGTAAGTATCTTTTCTAATGAGAAAGAAAGCATTAACATGTAATTGTTTAACATGATCTCAATAACACAGATAAACTACACATGTGCCTTTTGTGCCAGTGATCATGTTCCATTCCCATAGACTGACCTATTTGGCATCTTGTGTGTGGACATGTATAAGAATGAATTTTAAATCAGGGAGGGCTGCTACTTTTTAAATGTGCAGGACTTAAGGGCAGAACTACACAGGCGTTGACATCCAATACCTTCCATTTCAATGCAACAGGAGGAATTGCAGGCGTCACGTCGGATGCGCTGAATACAAGGTAAGTAATAGGAATGTTGTCGAAGCGTGCATCTGACACAACTGTCGGATGCAACCGCTGCATGTTGCGTCTTCATCCGACAGTCGTGTTGTGTCTAATGCACACTGCAACAATGTCTGACATTCCTATTACTTATCTCAGATTCGGCACATCTGATGTGACGCCTGCGCTTCCTCGCGCCACTTCGGAACGGAAGGTATGTGCGAGAAGACTCAAAGTTCAAAAGAAGTATTTTGTGAAATTACTGAGATGTCATGAGATTTATTTTTTTTGTCCGTTTCTATTTTACTTTCGGCAAAATGTAAGTAGAATCTGCATTTTTTTTTTATACATACTGTATATAAAATAGGCGGTAAGGTAATGCTACAGCTTTTGTTGTTTCAATATTCACCATATCTGTTCAGACCTCATACACCCCAAGATACATATTGTTTATCTTCCACACAATGGCGGCAAAGGCCTCAAAAGCAAATCTATTGCAGGAAGATTTCACCTGTGCAAGGGAATGTGGGAAAAACCTGTAACCTTTTGTATTTAGGAGTGCTGTAAAAGCAAACACAAAAGTATTCAGGAATGACACAATATATTTAGTACTATGCAGAAACCTATTTGCTGAAAAAAACCTTCTATAGAGATTCTCACTTTGTGTCAGTCACCTTTCAGCCTTGAGGTTTCACGGGAGCTTTGTCTCTATTCAGCGCGTCTTTGTCTACTGAAGGTGAAATCTGTCTGTGTAGGCGTGATAACTCATAAGTACATTTTTATAAATGACATTTTCATATAAGCCTCTAAAGACAGCAACAGATAGCATTTTCTTTCCTGATCATTTGCCTTACAAACACCTCTAAAGCTGGCCATAGACGCAAAGATCCGATCGTACGAATCAACGTACGATCGGACTTTCCCATCTCCCGAACCTCCACTAACCATTCAGATCAAAGTCTTTACCATTCCGATCAAATAGAACAGATCACCCAATGTTCTGCCCCTGACGGCAATCGTACGATACTTATGTCTGACAACACTAGTGACAGTCTCCCTCTGAAAATCGTACGATCGGCAATACACGCAGAGATATTATCGGCAGCCGGCAGAAATTTTTTAACCTGTCCGATCGACCAAACGACCGATCTCCGACGGACGAAAAATGTCGGGACTCTCCACACACGGTCCGAAAATCGTACGAATCCACGATTCGTACGATCGGATCTTTGCGTCTATGGCCAGCTTTAGCCTTCACTTCAGTATTATGTAGAAAACAAATGATTTTGATTCTTGAAAACATACAGATGCCAAAGGCAGCACCTTGTGATCTGTCCTGTAAATTAAGTCTCTTTAAAAATACATTTCTAAGATATTTATGTTTTAATTTAAATAAAGTTTCTAAAGTAAATATAACAGTTTGTGAGCTGGATGTTGTTTGTGCATTGATTTCTCATTCATTTCATTCTCTACATCATTTGTGTTAAACCCTAGATGCTCTCATAAATGTGGCTGTTATTTACAATAGGTTGGCAAGATAAGTATTGAAAACATATTATGAGGAACTTCCATTTATGGAAGACTATTTCAAGGCAAGGTGCGATATAGATATCATTTTTGGTGGAGCCAAAAACAATAGCCTGGCAGTGCCTTGATATAGACCTAATGTGACATATCTCTTCACAAAGAAAATACACTCCCACACACACAAAACAAATCGAAACCACATATTATTGCAGACTAAGTTGTCTCATCACTGCCCATTAAAAGAAACATTTTGGTGCCTGAACATGATGCGCAACACCGTTGTGTAATGAGTAAATTACAGTTTATTGTGTGCATGTTAGAGCGTTTTTATGTTTCATTATCAACAGGAAGCAAGCTACTAGCACGAAACAAAATGGATTACACTTAGCCAGTGTTTTGTATCCAGGTACGTGATCTGTAATCCGGAAACCAGTTATAGAGAATGCTCTGAATTACAAGAAGGCCGTCTCCCATTGACTCCATTGTAATCAAATAATTAAAATTTTTAAAAATGATGAACTTTTTCTGTGTAATAATAAAACAGTACCTTGTACTTGATCTCAACTAAGTTATAATGAATCATTATTGCAGACAAAACAATCCAATAGAGATAATTAATGTTAAGTAGACTTAAGGTATGCAGATCCAAATTATGGAAATTATGGAAAGATCCCTTATCCTTCAAAGATCACGCCTTAAAGTGGACCTGTCACATCCCTTAAAGTGGACCTGTCACCCAGACACACAAAGCTGTATAATAAAAGTAATTTTCAAATTAAACATGAAATCCAATTGCTATTTTTTATTAAAGCATTCTTAGCTGTTGTAAGCTCATTTAAACATCTCAGCTGTCAATGAAATATTGTCTGCCCCTCCTCTATGCCTTAGGCATAGAGGCGGGGCAGACAATTACTTTCACTTTCCATTCAGCTCTTCCTAGATGTCACTGCTCTCCACACATTCCCCCGTTCTCTTCACCGTTACATTGTGTAGCCAGGGAATAGGGATGAACAAGATTCTGAGATGATACAAGGCTTGCATTAATAACAGTGTATACAAAATGGCTTCTGCCTGCTTGCTATAATTATGAATTGCCAGACTGATGGAAACAAGATTCAAATAATTTAAATAGTGTAATTAAAGTTAATTTTGCTTGACTAACGTGATAAAATAGGATTTTGAAAAATTTTTTTGGGTGACGGATCCCCTTTAAAGATCCAAGGTCCCTAGCTTTTTTGATAACAGGTCTCATAACTGTACTAGTAACTTTCGGGAGATGATGAGCTTAGAATACCACACAGAGTGCGAGCAATGGGGTTATGTGTCCTTCTGTTCCTTTATATTATGGGCCTATTTATCATGCGCTGTAAAACATGTTGCCCATAGCAACCAAACAGATATTTGCTTTTGTTTTTTAATTTGTTGGTGACTGTTGAAATCTAATTGCTGATAGGTTGCTAAGGGCATCATCACCGGTGAAGTTCTCCACTGTTTTACACAGCATGATAAAAAAAACTCCTATAATGTATAATCATATTAAACAGTTCATAAACGACAAAGACTGTAGTTTATAGATAGACTGCTGTTCTGCATATTATACAATAATTTGTTATACTGACAATCATTTGAACAAATGAAGAGTTCATATGCTTGTCTTATATTGAAAATGGGTCTTCTGGACCAGTGCATTTCAATATATGACAGTTAAGGAGAATCTGGTTCAACATCCCAGAAACTTCAAAACTTTACTATAGTGGCATAAGCATGTCTGGCAGAGGGACTTTTTTTTATAGTAGGATGGAATCCATGATGTCTGAGCAGCACATATTATAGGGAGCATGTGGACATGTCCAACTTCATTCCCAAAGAGAATATACTGGTCTAGCTCATGCTGTTTCCCTTTACCTGCTTAAACGGGTGTTTCTCTCCTATTCATACTCCTGTCTCTTATTCAAATTAATGCATGATGGCTGAAATTCGAAACTGGAGAGCTGCTGAATAAAAAGCTAAATTAACTCAAAAAGCACAAATAATAAAAAACAATTGCAAAGTCTCAGAATATTGCACTGTACATCACACTAAGGGGATCAAAATCCAAATTTATGTAATTTTCTTAAATACACTCCAACCAAATCCGCAACGGTTATTTCCCTTTATTTATCAATACATTTTCCCAAAAAATTCCAGTTTGGGAAAAAACTTGAAAAAATTGTGAAAATCGTACAAATTTTCCGGATTTTCCGCACAAAAGTCTGATTTCTTCTTTTGATTTTTGCACAAAAAACACAAAATCAAAACCCACCACAGATCAGGATAACTTCAGGACTTCTCCCATTGACTTATATACGACCTTGGCAGGTCCAAGATGCCGGATTTTAGGATTAGGACTTTTCCATCCTCAGGGTATAATACATCACAAAAAATTTGTTTTTTTTTTCACTAAAAAAATCTGATTTTCTAGTAAAAAAAAAAAAATATTTATTTCAAGTTTTTGTCATTCAGACTTTAATAAATAACCCCCTAAAAGTTAATTTAAAGGTGAACAACCCCTTTTAGTAGAGCAGGCAGTGTCAGTGGGTAGTAAGTAGGGTTTCCTTTAAAGTGGACATATAAAATGCATATGAATTCCTCTACTTAGTAATTAGTTAATTTGCTGCCCTTACAAATTGTAAACTTTATAGATGTCCAGTTTTAATGGACAATCCTGTACATGAATTCAACTTTTATTTTTAAGATGGAATTAGAAAAAGTTATTCATTAGCTAACCATTATTTAAGTAATTAATGCACATCCCTTTTTAATCTAATCTATCTAATAACATGTAAAGTAGGTGAGATGGTTGAGATGAAAACAAGAAGAGAGGGGTTTCTGTTGGCAGAGAACTCTCCTTCTGGAATGCTTTAGATTGTTTTTAGCCTCCCACATATCTGAACAGCTTCCCATCTTCTCTCTCAGTATGGGTGATAAAGGATGCCAAGAAATATTGTATACAATGTTTTCATTGACAAAATTATTGTTTCTCAAGAATCTTTGGAATAAAAGAGCTGGTCATAAAGTTGTAAATGTACTCGTTTGCCAAGATCATCAAGAAAAGCAGATCCATGTTCAATGTGGCAACCTAAGTAGTCTCTGATCCAATCGCTTTGTCTGAGATGTCGTGGTGTGACCCTCACCCAACAGGATTTTCCATCCTTTCCAATCTACATACCATGATTAGGTATTTATCACAAAGACAAATAGTTTTTCTCCACAAGTATGCCAATAGTGTAGGAGCTCTGCATTGCAAGCTTTCATCAAATAATGGTAGAAGTCATACTTCACCAATAAAAAGGAATGTGAACCTAAGTGACAAGTCTTGGTAAACCATTATGCTAAAAACAACATTTGAAGTCTTCTAGAAGTCCACATTGCATTTACAGTAGATAGACTAAGCACTCATTGCCTTTATAGAAAGTCTATTGGATTAATTAAGAAATTACTTGCTCTTATAGAAACACACAATAGACACTTGGGGTAATTTATCAACACTGGGCAAATTTGCCCATGGGCAGTAACCCATGGCAACCAATGAAATAACTGCATTCATTGTTCTACTTGCAGCTGGCTTTAAAAAGCTAATCACTGATTGGTTGCTATAAGTAACTGCCCATGGGCAAATTTGCCCAGTGTTGATAAATGAGCCCCACTGACTACTGCTAATTCTCTATCAAAATATATGGTAATATCTATTATGAATGATACTTCAAGTAACTTTACTATTAGGGTTCCTCGTTTGCAGTTCTCTGTGAGTGTTTAACACTTGAAATGATTATAGCACATTTACATATCATTAAGCATGTACAGTAGCAGTATGTTGGATAAAAGGCTTTAAAAGCTGTTTAACAAGTTTTTTATATACAGTATATTTTGCCTGACAAAAATATATTCAACATAAGTTTTTAATTTGCTCATTTTGTTATGAAAATATTCAGTATAATGGCTGAACAAGTTTCTAAACAAGCATATCTTGTGGTTGTAATACCAGGACCTCTTGTATGTGTCTATATGTATTTTGTTGTCACAGCCTCATTGCACCACAGCTTAATGTTTTTAAAAATTAGTTGTGAGCACAACTTTCCCTTGTTTGTTATAGTTATACAGGAGCAGTGACCAGCTCCATGTTGCAGCTTCCACCCTTTCCAACTACAGTCAGGTGATCCCACTGGTGGCCAATAAATGGGCAACCATGTTTGGGAGGTTTAACCTTGAAAGCAGCAAGTACGTTTCAGGTAAAACGTAGTCCCTGTGTAAAACGTATAATGCAGAAATAGTATTCTTAATGAATCGGATTAAAGTTGAGTGTAGAACTGACCATACCAGGGATGACTTTATAGATTGCAATATGTGGACAAACAATTCCTGTGTTGTTTAAAGGGTAAGGCATTTTTTGGTAGCTTGGGGCACAAAATGTCTCAATGACTTAAATATATTGTTAATGGGTTGAGTGCAGAGGACTCTTGTATTTGTCTGCCTAATACCTTACCCTGCTTTATTTTTATACATTTTTTGTTGCCATTTATAGAGGTGAAATCAGTCACCATGGAACTTACAATCTAAGCTCTCTATCACATTCACATGCATACATTGGTCAAATGTATAGGCAACCAATTAACCTGCCTGTATGGTTTTGAAATGAGGGTGGAAAAACAGGGAGAACAAACAACTTGGAGCTACATGGCTGATCGTAAATCTTTCAGTAAATTAAGCCATACACATACCAATAAAGTCAAATGACAATTCCTACTTATGTTCTTTTGTCATGAATATTTGTTGGCCTGTCGATGGGGTAAATTTTAAATTTTCATCTGCCTATACACCATGTTGTAATTGAACATTTAAGAGCAATAATTCCCTGAGCTGTGATTGCACCAGTAGGGTCAGAGTGATTACTGCTGTAGACTATTTCTATGCATGTGTCTGTGTCAAAATGCTCCATCTGCCATTACCCTTAAGGGCTGAACTGTCAGATTGTGACGGAACCACAAAAAACAGGTGACATGCGTGAATATATAATGGAACTGAACGAAAAATCGAAGGTATAAAATAAATTCCATCTGACACGGCTGTCACATGTGAATTCAGCAAGCTGCGTCTTCATCCGACAGTTTTATCATGTGTATTTTATACCTGTGATTGCCACTACATATGATTTGTCGCCTGCATTTTGACGTTCCGACACGATCCAAAGGAAAACACTCATGGAGTTTGGCCTTAAAGTGAACAAAAGCTATAGTATCCCTAGACAATCTTTCCTCCTACACTGTATCAGATTTCCTCTACGATAAAGCCCTGCTTGCCCTACCTGTTCGCAAGGTTCAGTGGGATTGGCGACCTTTTTCAACTGGGGACCACTGACCCCCATCTAACAAACAAGTACTCTGTAAAGGTCCCCATAGACACAAAGATTTCTCTTGCCGAACAACCTATTTTAGGGAAGTCCGACCAATCCTTCGAAATTATCGTGCAGTTAGTGGGATTCGAACAATCGTACATCTTACGATTTTAGGAAATTGATTGGCCGGATCAAAAAATCTTTGTCGGTCCAAGTGCAATCTATTTATGTTTGCAGGGCCAAGCAGGCAGCTACCCTTTGTTTTCCTGGCAAATTGGTCTTTTTAGTTGATGGTAAATTCGTACGATCGTTCTGAGAAGATCGTGGTCTCACGATCAGGATCTGGTCTTCTAAAAATCTCAATTTCTATGGCCATCTTAAGACTACAGATTTATTGTAGCTAGATGACACCTGCCACCCCCACTTCCTTACTCTGCATTTTTGGAGCAGGTACGGCTTACAGGGCTGTATGGGGGGAGCTGGTGCAGTTTGGAAAGGGAGATGAAGGCTTCTTCAGGGCAATTACATTTTATACTTGACTTTACTTCTCATTTAAGAAGGAGACTTGCATAAAAAATTTCCAGGCTTTCAATTTTATGTGATTCTCATAAGCAGCAGTGGGGTCAATTGTGGTCCTTATATAAGGAAGAAAGGCAGCAAATGTTGTACATGCTGGTTATAGTGCATCTCTCTCTCTCTCTGAAAATCTGAGTAAAATGGGTTGTTCCAGGCATTGTTCAGAAGAACAGCATCCTTTGCTTAAAAAGTTGATTGAAGAGGGCAAAGCATATAAAGAAGTGCAGAAAATGATAGGTTGCTCAGCTAAAATAATCTCAAATGCTTTAAAATGGCAACCAAAACCTGAAAGACGTGGAAGAAAAAGGAAAACTACCATTCGAATGGATAGAAGGATAGCCAAAATGGCAAAGACAATGATCAGCTTTGGGAAGATCAAAGTAGGTCTAAAGTACTGTTACATTTACAAGACGTCTATGTGAAGCCAAGCTATCTGCAAGAAGACCCCGCAAAGTCCCATTGTTGAACAAAAGCCATGCTGAAAAGCTTACAATTTGCCAAAGAACGCATTGACTGGACTAAAGAGAAATGGCACAACATTTTGTGGACTGATGAAAGCAAGATTGTTCTTTTTGGGTCTAGGGACCTCAGACAATTTGTCAGACGACCCCAAACACTGAATTCAAGTCACAGTACAGTGTGAAGCATGGTGGCACAAGCATCATGATATGGGAATGTTTTTCATACTATGGTGTTAAGCTTATTTATTGCATAGCAGGGATCATGGATCAGTTTCAATACATCAAAATACTTGAAGAGGTTATGTTGCCTTAAGCCGAAGGGGAAATGCGATTTAAATGGGAGTTTCAACAAGACAACGACCCCAAACACACCAGTAAACAAGATTGAATTTATGGAGTGACCAGCCCAATCCCGGACCTTAATCCAGTAGAAAACTTGTGGGTGACATCAAAAATGCAGTTTCTGAGGCAAAAACAAGAAATGCAGCAGAGTTGTGGAATGTAACAGGTGCCAGAAGTTGGTGGACTCCATGCAACACAGATGTGCAGCAATTCTCAGAAACACTGATTATACAACTAAATATTAGTTCAGTGATTCAAAGGAAAGCAAAATCTTGAAACAATTTTCAGTTTATACAGACCAAACTGACCAAATTGTTGCAGTTAGTCACACCTAGTTAACTCAAAATGCATGAGACTTCAAATAGGAGACCAAATTCACCTCCAGTATTACATGGCCCTGCATAGGCATGCCAAGCACATTCACTTATTTACAGTATATCCTTTTATCTTTCCTTGCCATTGTATCCAATACTTGATGGTTTGGTCCAGAAATGTTTCCAAAACATGGCTTGACTTTTATTTCCTTTTTCATACAATAAATTACTCCATACCATTTTCCTTTATTAAACCAATAGCAGCAGCAACACTCCGCACACAGAATAGTTTATGCCATGATGGAAAGGGGTGGCAATGGTGGAAGGGCACAAGCATGATCATTTTAAACACTGGAAAACCAGATTGTTTTTTTCCTTTAAGCATCAGTTTGAAGTGCAGTTGTTTATAGGAGGGAGCCTGGGGGAAAACATCTTGAAACTGGTGCAGGGTTTCTTTTGGTAGGCAGCTGCCACATTCTCTTCTTCCTCCTAATAATCAAGGACATGGAAGGGCGGATTAGATGTACCTGATGACCTTGCTTACTATACTTTGAGGTACAGAATGTCTCTCCTCTCTCCAGACCGGCTTGATATTTTAGCCTTTGCTAATCACTGTAGCTATGACGACCAGATTGGCTGCAACTCCGATAATAGCTATTAAGGAAATAAATTTGTTTGGTCTGTCCTTCACCAGGGGATGGCTACTGCGACAAACATATTTAAAAAAAAAAAAAAAGTATATTAACATGGGCGGGAATTCAACAATTTACAATGCCTGCATTGTAGCTAGAGTGAGGAGAGCCACACCTTGTACATCATTTAATAAAGAAATGTAGCAGTGAGAAGTGTCATAGTTATTTCTTCTCACCTCTCTGTATTAACTGCTAAAACCCAGTCTTATTGGTAATTCAATATATAGTGCTTTTTTTTTTTTGTTTAATTTTAACGGACTTAAAGGCAAATGTTTTTGCTAAGTGGAAAATGCAATGTCATTTCCAAGATAAGCACACTTTTATGTGTATCAAGTCAATACAAGGTTGTCCTTATAATGTAAATCCGTGTATTCGTGCTTCTCAACAGGCTGCAATCCCCATGTCAGAGTGCAAAGAATTCCAAGTAAACGTAGATAGTACCCGGAGAACACGCTTTGTCCTTAAAACTTCATGTCTTTCTTTGGAGAAAATTGTGCACTATATGTTACGGCTCATCAGCCTTCATCAGGTGCATAAAATACAATGGCACAGCAAGCTAACATTTAACCCTCACCTCACCAACAATTATCACCTATTCCATAGCGTGGCCAGGTTAATCCATAAGAAATAAGCATTTTTCAAGTCTACTAAAAAAAAAATGTAAACATTATATAAACCCAAATGTTTTGCCTCTAATTTATTAAAGGGGAACTCCACAAAAACATAACTTAAGCTTTTTGAAAAGTAAACAAAATTTCAAGCAGCTTT
Organism: Xenopus laevis; assembly: GCF_017654675.1. Classification (NCBI taxonomy): domain Eukaryota; kingdom Metazoa; phylum Chordata; class Amphibia; order Anura; family Pipidae; genus Xenopus; species Xenopus laevis. The sequence continues at coordinate 44,286,147 of NC_054376.1, read as the reverse complement.
GCAATTTACATCATTTAAAAAAAATATGCAGACTTTTCATGATTTTAATGGTTTCTGACAGTTCCCTAAGCCTACCCCCCTGCTCTCCTGCTGATCTCTCTGACTACTTTGCTGAGCTGGCTGACTACTGTTATTTTGTATCAACAACGAGCTGTCCTCAACCTGCATCCTCCAAAATTCTCTGCACACGTGATTTCAATAAGGAAAGGACTATCACAATGCAATGCATTGTGGGTTATGTAGTTCCTGCATGCTGTCTGTAAGCTGTAGAGTAGTTGTTACAATTTGTAACATCAGTGTTTTAGTCCCTCCTTCCCTGCCAGGATTTCAAATGATGCAGAAAGAAAACAACTGTCAAACAGCTGGATTTCAGCATAGAAAATGGCATTTATTCATCTATTTGTCTATGGGTGATGGCCTCCTGGTAATTCTGAGCTTTCTGGATAACAAGTCCCATAACTGTACAGGTATGGAACCTGTTATTCAGAATGCTCAGGACCTGGGGTTTTCCTGATAACAGATCTTTCTGTAATTTGAATCTTCATACCTTACATCTACTAGAAAATCATGTAAACATTAAATAAACCCAAAATGTGGTTTTGCTTCCAATAAGGATTAATAATGTCTTAGCTTGGATCAAGTACAAGGCACTGTTTTATTATTGCAGAGAAAAAGGAAATCATTTTTAAAAATGTGGATTATTTGAATAACATGGAGTCTATAGGAGATGGCCTGTCTGGAATTAAATATTTATATTATAATAGAAAAAAAAAGTTTCATCAGTTAAAATTTTGAAATCTTTAAAAAATTGAATTCCAAATCGTCTGACACCAGGCTCTTATCATGAGCAATAAAGAAAAATGTATCTGGTTGTGATGCAATTATTAAGGTGTCAGAATATTCCAGAAAGGGGAGAAGAAGCGAGTGAAACAAGTATTCTCAGTCAGAGTCTCAATTCAGGTCACTTACTTTTAATATACCCTGAAATCGTTTTGTCTTTCCTGCAACACTCACGTCCCCTCTTTCCTCGTTAGAGTAAATCAGAGGCTGATAAGAGAGGCTCACGCACCGTGGAGCTGTTCTTTTGGAGACTAGTTGCTTGATTCTGTGATATTAACGGATTGATTTGTCAGTGGTGACCCAGTTAAGCTCTTAATAGCACCTTCCGCACTGATTACAGAGAGAAGGTGAGATTGGCCTAAATTGCGCAGAAGGTGCTTTTGCTGGCCATAAAATAGGACACAAAATAGTTTCCTTTGATGTCGTTAAGGGAAAATGAAATACATGCTGTACCTGAAAGAGATCAGCCATGTGCTGAAGCTGTAATGGGGGGAGCTGGAGGGTTATCTGCAAGCAGGGCCCAGGTCTCTACAACGAAATAATGTTTTCCAAAGGAAGATAATAAACAGTGAATAAAACCCGCAAGTAGAAAACAATCGTGTAAGGATGGAGGGATGATATTTATAAGGTTGATGCAAACAAGTAGGGGCACATTCACCAAGCTCGGGTGAATGAATAGAGGGATGTAGAATGAGAAGTAGAATGATTCGAAAAGATCGAGCGAAAAAACGCTGCGACTATTCGCCCATTCGATAGTCGAACTACTCTCTCTTTTAAAAATACTTTGACTGCCTACTTTGCCAGATTAAACCTACCGAATTGCTTTAAAAGCCTATGGGAAAGTCCCATAGGCTTTTTTTCTAAGTTTTTGATCGAATAAAAATGCATTCGATCGAATGAAAATCCTTCGATCGAATACTCGATCGTGCGACTATTCGCCGGGCGAATATTCGCCCATTCGACTATTCGCCAGCGCTAAAATTCACCCGAATTCCCTATTTGATTCTATTCACCAGTCGAATTTCGAAATTCGACCCTTGATCTGCCCTGTAATCTTTCTGCATTATGGAATAACTTGAAGGCCATAGATACAGTATATAAAAGTAGGATCGAATATCAAACAGAAAAATATAACTATATATCACTTGTTGGGAGGTGTAGGTAATGAATTTGGTCAGTTTCTGGCTAAACTATATCATCATTGATCACAACAGGACCAGCCAGTTACCAAATTCTTTTTATGGGGTCACCATACTGTTATAGTAGGACAACTTATAATGTTTAGAAGCAGGAGAGAAATTAGTGATCATCCTGAACATTGGGGAAGTTTATGGACCGTTATCAAATATATAAATACATTTTTTTCATGGGCAGCTATTAATGGTTGATGTAACCAAATATTATATGCAGAACTGGGCCAAGGGGCTTTGGTAATACTTGTTTACTTGAGTCAGCTGAAATCCCCAATATGAATGCAGTACTGGGTGCACGTACCGTCAGTGGTCCATCCTCCACCATTAATCTTGATAAGAGCTTGATAAAAGGCCTGAAGGCCTGAAATGTTGCGGACCAGGCTGTTTGCCATGTAATGTATCAATAAAGGCATTTTAATCTACTCGTGCTGTACGAAAACCTTCTTCAAGGGGCTTTGGTACTCAAGACAAGTGTTCCCCCCACAGTCCATTACCCCCTTTTAGGTGTTATTGGGTGGACACAGACCAGGGGTCTATTTTGCTTCCTTGGACATTTTGCCACTTCAAGCATTTGCACATCTCTAATAAAGACGTCTATACAACTTATATGTACCGCACTATTCAAACTGACCTAAGCGTTAGAGTACTAACGAAATTTCACTAGGCAGAAACTGACGTTTTATATAGAATGCTTGTGCTGATGAATTAAAGCTAGCGAAACTTCGCCAGCGTTCGGCTGCTGAGACGCAACTTCACATGAATTATCTCCAATTGTCCTTATGCACTAAGAAAAATCATCTGAAAGGGATTGTTCACTGTTGAGTTAACTTTAAGTATGATGTAGAGAGTGATATTCTGAGTCAATTTGCAATTGGTTTTCATTTTTCATGTTTTACGTTTGTTATTTAGATTTTTAATCAGGAGCTCTGCAGATTGCAATTTCAGGAAGGGCAGCTATGTGGCCCAAGATGGATGCTGGGGTGCTCCAATTTCAAGGACAACAGCAGCTACATGATTTCTACATATCTACTTGAGAGTACCCCAGAGGCTACACTTCTGTTTCTTGTCCTGATCTCTAAAGGCTGAGGAAATAGCGAGGTGGAAAAGAATGGCTTTGAAAGTCATCCCTCCACTCCCCAACCCAGAACAGCTTCACATGATAAAATGTACAATCTATGGCAGTTAAGAAAAGGAATAGCATCATCCCATAATTTCAACTTCTTTCAACATCTCAATTTACTTGTTTAATCACATTTTTTTTTAAAGGAACAGTATGTATCCAAAAACCACAGAGGTTTTGTTCCCCTCTTTAATGTTTTATCTCAGCATCTCAACAACTAAGAGCTCTAATGACTACAGTGCTGCAAAGTATGGGTTCCAGAAAGGAATCCGCTGCTACCGTGACCGACAGTATTGTAGGAGTAATGCTTTTGGAACAAAGGAAGATGATGCATCCACGAGTTAAGAAAATATCACCAGAGTCAACAAAAAGTTTTCTGGTTTTAAAGGAACAATAACACCAAAAAATGAAAGTGTTTCAAAGTAATGAAAATATAACGTAGTGCTATATGTAGTGCTGCACTGGTAAAACTGGTGTATTTGCTTTAGAAACTCTACTATGGTTTATATAAACAAGTTGCTGTGTAGCCATGGGGACAGTCATTCAAAGCTGAAAAAGGAGAAAAGGCACAGGTTACACAACAGATAACCTCTGTAGTATACAATGAGATTCTTCAGAACGTATCCGTTATATACTGTGTATCCTGTGCTTGAATAGCTGCCCCCATGGCTACACAGCAGTTTGTTTATATAAACTATACTTTATTTTTCTATTTAACTATTCCTTTAAAATACTATCATTTTCTGGTGTTACTGTTCCTTTAAGTGAATCACTTTTCCCCATCACTTCTAAATGAAACACTCTGCCTGTAATACTGATTTGAGAGCTGTTATCCAGAATGCTCGGGACCTGGGGTTTTCTGGATAAAGGATCTTTCTGTAATTTCGATCTACGTTAAGTCTACTAGAAAGTGATTTTTATATTAAATAAACCCAATAGATTTATTTTGCTTCCAATAAGAATTAATTATATCTTCGTTTGATCAAGAATCCAACTTTTATCAAGGATGATTATTGGATTATTGGTTCTTCTATGAACTATATATACTATATATATATATATATATATATATATATATATATATATATATATATATATATATATATATATATATATATATATATAGTGAATAAAGTACCCCCTGTTGTAAAATATAAGGATATTATAAGTCACTGAGGAGTTCCATGACCATATAAAAGTGCTTTTATACATGGAACTCCGAGATTACGTCTAATATCCTCATATTTTCCAACAAGGGGTACTTTATTTATTATAATAGTGAGTCATGTGACAAAAAATATTTGTCACCGTTTCTGCTCACTGTTTCTAAGGATATTATTTACAAGATATTCATGGCATTTGTGTATTATATATCCACTTAAAGCCCACACTCCAATGTGTGTTTTGAAGTCAGGGTGCATGGTCAATTATATCATATATCAACAATTAATCCAAAGACTAGCACTCCCCGTCACGTATATAGAAATGCATTGTGTGGTATTTTAGAATGTGCCACATTACAGACAAATTTTACTGCTGTATAGTTCATGTGTTGAGAAGGCAACAAAAGTGTCTGTGATACTGTGTGATGCAGTTCTGTCAGGATGTGCACCCACTAAAATTGGGTAATTGTATCCTTGACAATCAAGTTGCACATGATTGCTAAGTGCCATTATTAGTCGGAATTAGAGATGTAATACAATGTTATCCTGATCAGTTTCTGTCATGTTCTGCTGCAGCAGAGGCCTCTTATGGGCACGAAATTTAGCAGGATGCCTTGGCGAAATTGGCAAAAGTGGAGATATTATGCTTGCATTCTTATCTGATGAAGACAATTAAAGATACTAAATGTAAGTAGGACTGATTTTAAGGTTCAGAGGAAGGCACTTACATCAAATAGGGCTTTGCTATCCAAGGGAACTAAGCATGTAGCAGGGGTGCTTCAAGCAGATGGCCTGTTAAATTAGCCCCTAGATTAAACCCTTCATATGATTTAAAGATTTAAACCCTTCTTACGTAAAATAGCAATATAAAATGATTTTGGAGAAAGCACAGTACTGAACAAAAACTGAAATCTACACTAAAATCGTGCAAAAGCATAATCCATGCTTTATACCCGAAGGCAAGAATGCCGTGTTCATTGGGCAGTTTTTTCAACATACAGTATTGCAGTTTTGGGAAGGTAACCAAGTTTCACTTCAGTTTTCTTGCAATAGCCTATAGGATGTAGGCTCATCAATGGGTTTTAAAGAATAGCCAGGTTAAAGGCTGACCTACTGGATGACCAGTTCCCAACTACAGACTGGTTACACCCTACTTTCTCAAGGCATCAAATTAAATTGTGCTTTGTGACCTGGAAATTGATTTACAACCATTTATAACTTTTGCTTGAATTACAGTGTGTTATTATGCTTGAATTACAATGTGTTATTATAGTGAAGCATATCACTGTATTCTGGGGATCGCTGTGAACCATTTTTAAGAACTAGCAATGCACTGAACCCTGCATTTTTGTGTTTAGCTGAATCCCAAACTGCATCTTCACCCTTCCCCAGCACCAGAAATCCAAAGGCACCAACGGAAAAATTCAATGTTCTTGGTTGACCCAAATCCAAACCCTATCAAATTGAAAACAGAAAAAAAAAATCTCTGTGCGCTCTTTGAGTTTTTCGCAGGCACCTTGACATATCTGGCGCTGCAGAAAGGTGCGGATGCAGTTCGGGATTGGGTTGAACCCAAAAATGCAGATGTGCATCCCTTGTCTTTAAAAACGGTTCCATAATTCAAGCAAAGGTTATCAAATGGTTCTAAATCAATCTAGATCACAAAGCTGATTTCCCAACTTTATTTGGTGGCGGTGTAAAAATAAGGAGGGGTGTGTGTATGGATGCTGGGTTTTCATTTGGAGGGGTGGAACTTGATGGACTTTGTCTTTTTTCAGCCCTATTTAACTGTTTAAGTAGCTTGAGAAAGAGGGTAACTAAATTGTGAAGACAATTTTATGGCTACATGGGCACAAAGCTTGAAAAGATCTACCTTGATGTGACAATTCATTCTAATTCATTCATTGGCATGAAACCTGGAATCATGTTATTGTGAATGTTTCCTAACTGTGCCTCTGTATTAGTCAAGACAATTGGTCTTATTTAGTACTAGGTGGCAAATTAACACTATTGCAGTAGCCCATGGAACCTACTCTTCCTGCAGCCAGCTAACCATCACTGACGGGTTACTTCCCAGGTGCAAATATATCCAATGTTCATAAATGAGTCCCGTTCCTTGCAATTTTTCCCTTCATTATTCTTCCCCCAGCAAGCTAGCCTATACTCTCCAGTTGCTAATGCAACCAATGGCCAAGTTGTTCTATTCAATACTAATACTAACCTACTGTAACTTAAATCCATAGTTATACATATGACTGGGAAATTTTAAATGCACTAGTGATTTGTGAGTCAACCCAAAACCAATGGGTCAGGCGGGTTTGGGATGACATCCATCCAAGATTTGCGGTTGGGCGGAGCTCTTCCTACAGCCCTCCTCTGCCCACAACCTTACTATGCCCCGCTTCCACCTCTGGCAGCCTTTGTTTACAGAGGCACGACCGCTCATCCCACCCCTTTGTGATATCAGAGATGGGGCGAGTGCGGGTCTATGAATAGAGGTGGGTTGGGAGTGTACAGTTATAATGAGAACTGAAAGGTGCCACAAATTACTAATGTTAATACACTCACCAAGTTTAAACTTAGGGGCAAGAAACTTATAGGGCATTTAGGAGATGCCAATGTTTTAATGTAAACTAATAAACAAAGATTTTTACTTTATATCTGTGGTCCCCTGGATTTTCTAGTGTGCCTGAAGCCCATTTCATTGGTTTCGCCATGGGTTTGGAGTGGACAGGTTAGGGCTGACTTTTTGTATTTCCACACATCACTAAAATGCACATATGCATCAGCTGCCATCTGGTCAGGTCAACAGACATTCACTTGACAACAAAGGTTCCCCCATCATAGATAAGGGGCCGGGTTCACACCACAACCCTGAACAATCATCGAGGGAATGGATCTGAGTGTTCTTTGCCACCATATCACACTGTGCATTAGCTTTACACTATAGATTTCCTTCAAACAAACAGAAGCAAATTCCTTCTTTGGCAAGAAACTTAGTGGGTATGGAAAAACAGAAACAATCAGTTTATAAAGCAGTGCCAAGAATTACTCAATGATACTGCACCTGCATTTTCATTTTTGTTTGTTCTCTGTCATTCTGTTGGGTGTTATGATATAAGAGCAGCAGAAGCAGATGGTTATCCCAAAGTGATACTGCAGGCTAGCTCAGATAGTAATCCCTGAAGCTGTGTATTGCTTCATTCATGTTCAAATAAAATGAGATGGCTTAAGGTAACTTGACTTTGTTTTAGTATAAACTTGTTGCATCTATTCATAAATGCTGTTCATCTGCATTCCGGTTATTTGATTTTATGTGTCTGTGTGTAATATTGCTGGAGTATTAAAGGCCACGTGTTGCACGCATTTGTGATGGAAGGGTCCTATCATAGAGAAGTGATCATAATGTTCAATAGGCGCTAATGATTTATTTGAATGGGAACTGCTCTGACTATGCCAGATACATGGCATTGTTAGGTGCTGGTACCTGTCAAGTCAAAACAATGTGTTCCTGACCACAAGGCATTGGTGCAGTAGTTCATATTGCTGCCTAGGTTCATTCCAGCCAGGGCACTGTGTGCAAGGCATCTGTATCATCACCCCATGAGTGGGTCAGGTCAATTCTAAATTTGATACAATTTCATAAAACTGGCTCTAGTGTGCATGAATGTGATAGGGACCTTAGATTGTAAGGTATCTGAATATTTGGGGGGAACTATATAAATAATGGATAATAATAATAGGCTGAATATTTTAATATTATTAAAATAGAATGTTCTCCTAGCAGGGTTGTGTTCCACTATTCATAGTGAAGTCTGTTGTTTGTGTATACTCTCCAGTTGCTAATGCAACTAATGGCCTAGTTGTTCTATTCAATACTAATACTAACCTACTGTAACTTAAATCCATAGTTATACATATGACTGGGAAATTTTAAATACACTAGTGATTTGTGAGTCAACCCAAAACCAACGGGTCAGGCGGGTTTGGGATGACATCCATCCAAAATTTGCGATTGGGTTTGGGCTGAGCTCTTCCTACAGCCCTCCTCTGCCCACAACCTTACTATGCCCCAATTCCACCTCTGGCAGCCTTTGTTTACAGAGGCACGACCGCTCATCCCCACCCCTTTGTGATATCAGAGATGGGGCGAGTGCGGGTCTATGAATAGAGGTGGGTTGGGAGTGTACAGTTATAATGAGAACTGAAAGGTGCCACAAATTACTAATGTTAATACACTCACCAAGTTTAAACTTAGGGGCAAGAAACTTGTAGGGCATTTAGGAAATGCCAATGTTTTAATGTAAACTAATAAACAAAGATTTTTACTTTATATCTGTGGTCCCCTGGATTTTCTAGTGTGCCTGAAGCCCATTTCATTGGTTTCACCATGGGTTTGGAGTGGACAGGTTAGGGCTGACTTTTTGTATTTCCACACATCACTAAAATGCACATATGCATCAGCTGCCATCTGGTCAGGTCAACAGACATTCACTTGACAACAAAGGTTCCCCCATCATAGATAAGGGGCCGGGTTCACACCACAACCCTGAACAATCATCGAGGGAATGGATCTGAGTGTTCTTTGCCACCATATCACACTGTGCATTAGCTTTACACTATAGATTTCCTTCAAACAAACAGAAGCAAATTCCTTCTTTGGCAAGAAACTTAGTGGGTATGGAAAAACAGAAACAATCAGTTTATAAAGCAGTGCCAAGAATTACTCAATGATACTGCACCTGCATTTTAATTTTTTTGTTCTCTGTCATTCTGTTGGGTGTTATGATATAAGAGCAGCAGAAGCAGATGGTTATCCCAAAGTGATACTGCAGGCTAGCTCAGATAGTAATCCCTGAAGCTGTGTATTGCTTCATTCATGTTTAAATAAAATTAGATGGCTTAAGGTAACTTGACTTTGTTTTAGTATAAACTTGTTGCATCTATTCATAAAATACTGTTCATCTGCATTCAGGTTATTTGATTTTATGTGTCTTTGTGTAATATTGCTGGAGTATTTAAGGCCACGTGTTGTACGCATTTGTGATGGAAGGGTCCTATCATAGAGAATCATAATGCTCAATAGGCGCTAATGATTTATTTGAATGGGAACTGCTCTGACTACGCCAGATACATGGCATTGTTAGGTGCTAGTACCCGTCAAGTCAAAACAACGTGTTCCTGACCACAAGGCAGGGGTGTAGTAGTTCATATTGCTGCCTAGGTTCATTCCAGCCAGGGCACTGTGTGCAAGGCATCTGTATCATCTCCCCATGAGTGGGTCAGGTCAATTCTAAATGTCATACAATTTCATGAAACGGGCTCTAGTGTGCGTGAATGTGATAGGGACCTTAGATTGTAAGGTATCTGAATATTTGGGGGGGGGACTATATAAATATTGGATAATAATAAGAGGCTGAATATTTTAATGTTATCAAAATAGAATGTTCTCCTAGCAGGGTTGTGTTCCACTATTCATAGTGAAGTCTGTTGTTTGTGTATCGTAAATTAACTTAAATGCCTATGTAAAGTAAGGGGAAGTATTTTGTTTTGCTCGTGAATAAAAGTAAAAATATGAGATCTGCAAACATGGAACATTTTTGCTCAAGGAATACAAGAACTGAAAACAAGAGATGCACACATCTATAAAGAAAGTTATTTGAAAACCTGATTTTGAATTGTATTCACGGCTATATTTAAGTCCAGCCACCCCTTTTGATTGCCAGAAGAGCAGAGTACAATCCCCTTACCCTCAGTTCTGTCATTCGGACTTAGCCGCAAGTGTCCAGTGGCGGGCTGGGGAGAATGGGTTTTTTTCTCAAAATAATTTTATTTTCTATGAGACATCTGGACCGCCTCTCTTAAGCTGGCCATACATGGGCCGATAAAAGCTGACGACAGATGGCAGCTTATTGACCCGTGTGTGGTGCCCTCCGATGGGCTTCCCCAATCAATATCATGTCGATCAGGCAGGGTTAAAAATCCAGTCGGATCAAGGCTACATCTGTTTGTTGATGTGGTCCTGTGATCCAACTGCCACTATTGGTTGCATTATGATCGATCGTTGGAGCCCTAGGGCCCACAAACGGATCAGTCCGATATCTCCCACCACTTCTCCCTGGAAGGCAAGGGGTCAATTCCCTATGAAGTCATCTCAGTGACATTAAGGCACACGTACGCACTGTCAGCATAAGATCCGTGCATGGAACCCATCCCAGGAGCAGCAGATGATAAGGGCTACAGCAACAAAGGAAAGGCTGAATAAAGAGGGGGGAAAAGCCCAGCTTTTACAAAACAATCACTTGCTTCAGCTGAAAAGATCCTAAGAGCACTTTGCTCTATGGATAAATTGATGCTCAGTCCTATTTCGCATCCTGTTTTGAGCTGCATGGAGGAACTGAAGTGGTGGTGGTCAGAGAAAAAGAAAAATAAAAAGGAGAAAAAAAAGTATTCTGCAAAGCAAGCCCTTGTAGCTCTGCAGCCAGCTATTAGTCAGTTCAATAGAATAGACAGCAAGCGAGTCTTCCAGCCACTGAGTGCCAATTAATGTCTCTGATGCATGCAGGAATGGAGAGCATTGTGCAAGAAGAAGGGGAGACCAGAAAACAATCATCTGAGTGCCCTTTACCTTACTGTCACCTTTCGGGTCGTGCGTAAGTCATTTAAAGATGTTTATATCAGAAACATCCACTTAATGCCACATATTAACTGTTATAGAATGGCGATGCTACTTATTTTCTATATGCATCAAGGTGTTGATTGGAGAGCTATGCTTTATTCCATGTTCTACACAATTGAACAAGGAGGCCTTTGGATTTTAACAGAATAAGATCTTATTTATGCTTTAAACCCTTTACCAACAGTTGATGTGTCAAAATCAACACAGTTGTATTTGCACTTCAATGCATCTTGGATGCAGTTGTGCTGAAAATGTTCTAGGTCTGGCCAGTGTCATTTTCAGAAGAAGAGATGTGCACGCTGTTCTTTCAGTGCAAGCTGGTGTGAGAACCCTGAAGTAGAGTCCTGTTGGAAGGAGCCAACCCAGGCACGCTGACCCCTAACCTGACCCACGCCCGCCACCCATCACATGCCCCTAACCAGAGCCACCGCCCGACCAGTATCCTATAAGTTAAACTTACCTTCCGACCCAGGACCAGTGGAATCGAAAGCGACATCACTGTAGACTGGAAGTGGCGTCACTCCAGCACCCATTCATCCAAAAATGTATAAATTGTCTAAAATACTAGGGAGGGTGAGTGGTCCAGTCCGGCACATTTGCAGGGTACCTGCATGATGACAGAATTACTTTCGATCATGGAATTTGCTCAGAAGCATTTACTACACATCACTGCTCTTCATATACCGGGAGTAATGAATCTACAGGCAGATCTCAGCAGGAGGAAGATCGTCAGTCGATGCCCAAAAGTAGACCTGATGGCTACGGCCTTGAACCGGAAGGTGAGGAACATTTTCTCCAGGTTCCCTTGTCCCCAGGCCACAGCTGTGGATGCGCTAGTGCAGGACTGAACAGGCTTATGCGCATATGTCTTTCCCCCCTTTCCGTTGATTTTCAGGGTCCTGCAGAAGATCTTTTTCACCAAGATGGAAGCAGTGGTGGTACTTCCAGACTACTGGCCACGTCACCCACGGTTGAGATGGATGACGGTAGGCAATCCCTTTCGCCTACCAGACAGGGAGGATCTTCTTTCTCAGGGGTCTCTGTGGCATCCGAATCCTGCCAGGTTTAACCTCATGGCATGGAAGCTGAGAGGGGAAGGGTAAAACAGGAAGGCTGTGATTGACACCTTATTGAGGTCAAGGAAGGCAAATTTGTCTCACCAATATTATGTGATCTGGGGAAGGTTTTAGGCATGGGCAAGTGAACATTTTTGTGGATTCTTGAGTTCCTCCATTCGGCCTAGAGAAGGGTCTCAGTCTTAGTACAACGAGAGTACAATTGTCAGCATTATCTGCTATTCTTGGAAGAAGATGGATAGCAGAACCCTTGGTTTCCAGATTCTTTCAAGCAGCAATCAGGATTGTTCCACCACTTAAGCCATTCACTCATGTCTGGGACTTGCCTTTAGTCCTACATGCTCTTGTGGATAGCCCTTTTAAACCTCTTGAACAGGCCAACCTATGGAATGCCACCTGAAGACCGCCCTATTAGTAGCTCTGACATCAGCCAGGAGAGCATGTGAGCTACAAGCGCTATCATCCAAACCTCCTTAAACTATCTTCAAAGCAGATTCGGTGGTCCTTAGATCAATATTGCAATTCCTGCCCAAGGTAGTCTCTTCTCTGCAATGAATGAGCCAATTGTTTTGCCAGCCTTCATCCCGGAAGTTGGGATGTAAGAGGAATTGAGATGTAGATCTCTAGATGTGCATTCTTGTCTATGTACCTACAAAAAACTGAGGGCATCAGGAAAACTGATAGACTCTTTATAGTCCTAGCAGGGTCTAGGAAGGGACAGGCAGCCAAAACTGTTGAGGAGATGGATAGTGATGACAATACAGAAGGCCTATAAAGAACAGGTTAAGCCAGTGCTTCAGGGGTTCAGAGCACATTCCACAAGGGCCATGGCATCGTCATGGGCAGCAGAAGCAGAATCACAACCTGAGTCAAATTGCAGGACTGCAACATACTCCAAACACATTTATCAAGCATTATAAATTAGATATTAGATCTGTGTCTTTGGCACAGTTTGGGCGTTCAGTACTGCAGGCCACAGCTGTAATCTAATTAAAGTTCTGTTATCAAGCATCAATCAGTTGTCCTCCCACTTTTATTGCTAGGGTACTAACCCAAATTGGTATGCTGCCAGGGGATGGCCAGGAAAAGAAAATCTCAGTAAGTATTAATTAATTTTCTTTTCTTTCTGGTGAATAATCTGAAAACAACTCAAGTGAAAAAAAGTGTTTAGAATGTGAACAACCACTTTAAACATGATGGACTTCTTGTCGTTATTAAAAACTACCTGTTTAACTAAAGGGCTTTATTAACCCCCGCCATGAAAATACAGTAATATATTTTGCATTGTTATTCCTAGGTCTGTACATGATATGGGCTCTGTACTGATCTGTTGCCAGACACAAAACAGGTAAACACCTCCTTGTGAACTCACTCCTGTGTGCAGGGTTATCCTCATAAATAAACAAATGAAAAAAAAAATCCCATTTCATTGCGGACTGTAATGAGGCTTTGAGTGAGTTAAATCCAAAGTGGTTTCCATGGCACCTCATCTGTCTCTCTCTCTCTCTTAAAGAAGAAAATACCATTAGGTAATTATTAATAAGAGTGAATTGGCCTAAGCTCATGACAGCTTATGTAGGTAGCTAAGAACACATGCTCCAGGCTTCTTTTGCGTAAAGCTGCTTTTATCTACACAGAATATAATCCATGGTACTAATAAAAGTAAAATAATGCCATTCTTTGTACAAAGACAAGTGTTACTTACGCTATTAATAAAATGCTGCCGAGCAGCCATAAATATATATTTTGCACACATTTGTTACATTATGGGATGTTCTTCCCCCCATGGTTGCTAATTATCAAATACATGTAGAATCCCCCTTCACTGCTGAGGTTTTTGTTCATCCACGGAAGCCTCGATCACCTGCCTTTGCTGTTAAACACAATGGCGGCTGACCTTTACCAAGGACCTTAATCTACAATCACAATATAACAGCACTTAAAGGTAAAATATCAAGGTAAACAAAAAACACAATTCCAACCCAAAGGTTAGTAATCTCAAGATTCTTTATTTGCTCCTTACAGACGAGGCAGCTGCTCTCCAGTGTTTGTCTTTAGGGAGAACTGGGTTTTTAATGAAAAGATCCCAAATTACTTGAATTATCTGCTAATAATGCTAACTGGAGATTTCCCAACTTATGCAAGTACTTGACCAACAAATAAGATATATATATACATATACGTATATATAAAGCTCTATAGGCACAGAACTTCGACATACAGATCGGCCATCTTCCGTCAACTCCATTTTATCCAAATAATTCAAATTCTTAAAAACGATTTCCTTTTTCTCTGTGATAATAAATCAGTACCTTGTACTTGATCCCATCCCAAGATACAATTAATCCTTATTAGAAGCAGACTCATCTTATTGGGTTTATTAAGGGGCAGATTTATGAAGGGTCAAATTAAGGGGCAAATTTACTTAAGGTCGAATATCGAGGGTTAATTAACCCTCGATATTCGACTGTCAAAGTTAAATCCTTCGACTTCGAATATTGAAGTCGAAGGATTTAGCGCTATTCGTTCGAAAAAAAAATCGTTCAATCGAATGATTAAATCCATCGAATAGTTAGATTCGAAGGATTTTAATCCATCGATCGAACGATTTTTCTTCGACTTAAAAAAGCTACCAAAGCCTATGGGGACCTTCCCCATAGGTTAACATTGACTTCGGTAGCTTTTTAGGGGGTCAAAGTTTTTTCTTAAAGAAACAGTACTTCAACTATCGAATGGTCGAATAGTCGAACGATTTTTAGCTCGAATCGTTCTATTCGAAGTCGAAGGTCGTAGTCGAAGTAGCCCATTCGATGGTCGAAGTAGCCAGAAAAAACATTCGAAATTCAAACTATTTTTCCTCTATTCCTTCACTCGAGCTAAGTAAATGGGCCCCTTAGAGTGTATGGGAGTTTTTTTTAAACTCCCATAAACTCGAAATTGGACCAAAGTTCAACCAACTGCAATTTATTAAAAAATTAAATTTTTTCAAATTTAGGTGAATAGGATCGACCCGCAAATTCGAATCAAATTTGAATCAAAATCAATTTGAGTTTTTTCTCTGAAACAAATTTGACTTTCAGGAAGACTGTAAACAACTCCAAATTGATGTCTCCCATATTCTAAAGCAGCAATTCGGCAGGTTTAAGGTGGCGAATAGTCAAATTTGAATTCTTAAAGGGCCAAAATCAAATTTGAATTTTTTTAGAAACTCAAATAGAATTTTAACTATTCCCTAGTCGAATTTCACAAAAAAAACCTTGAAAATTCGAATTTTCACTTCAACCCTTGATAAATCTGCCCCTAAAAAGGGGAACTCCACTAAAACATAACTTAAGCTTTTTGAAAAGTAAACATAATTTCAAGCAACTTTGCATTATATATCAATTAAAAAAAATATGCAGACTCTTCATGATTTTTAATGGTTTACAAGTTCCCTAAACCTAGCCACCTGCTGATCTTTCTTACTACTTTCCGGAGCTTAGCTGACTACCGTTACTTTGCATCAACAGCCATCTGTCCTCAGCCTGCATCCTCCAAACCCCACAATTCCCTGCAGATGTGATTTCAATAAGGAGTGGAATATCACAGTGCAATGCATTGTGGGTTATGTAGTTCCTGCTTGCTGTCTGTAAGCTGTGGAGAAGTTGTTACAATTTGTAACATCAGTGTTTAGTCCCTCCTCCCCTGCCAGGATTTCAAATGATGCATTAAGAGAACAACTGTTAAACAGCTCGATTTCAGCATAGAAAATTATATTTATTCATACGTTTTGAAGAAACAGGTAACTGTGATGTGATATATAAGGGGTTGCTGGGTTATGTGGGCCTCTTTATCAAATTTTGGAGGAGGAGTTCCCCTTTAATGTTTACATGATTTCCTAATAGACAAGGCCTGCGTAACTTGACGGCACTATATAAATAAACGTGATGATAGAAGATCCAAATTACGGAAGCATCTGTTATCCCAAGCATTCTGGATAACAAGTCCCATACCTGTATTTAGAATACTCCAATTTACAGGAAGGCCATATTCGACAGACTCTATGGGGCAGATTTATTAAAGGGACAAAGTGACTAGTTCGCCTATTTACTAACGGGCGCAGGCGTAACTTCACTAGCGAAGGAGATAGACTCTAACGGTAATTCGCTCCCTTACGCCTGGCGAAGTTGTGCTCTGGCGAAGGGACGTAACTACACAAATTCACTATGATGAGGATTTTACTGAACGTTACCTCTTGCGCCAGACTTGCCTTCACCATCTCAGACCAGGCGAAGTGCAATAGAGTAGATAGGACTGCCTCAAAAAAATAGTTGAAAAATTTTCTATGTCCCAAAAAACGCTGGAGACTTTTCATTTTTTAGGGTGATAGGCTGCAAAAGAGTGTAAATATTTTCTGGGGTACCCGGCTTCCCCCCCGCATTTTCTATCATATGGCACCTAAACTATACACTGGGCTCATGTGTAGAGCAATATAATAACTTTATTTTATTAAGGTTTCCCGGGCTTGTGTAATGTAATGTATTTGCTGCAACATATACGCCCATTCAACTTTAACTTCCCGTCGTATGCAAATTAGCCAACGGTAGCGCAACTTCGTTTCGCTTGCCGCAGTAACGCTAGTACTACATCACCAGCGTTCGGCGCCCTGGGGGCAACTTCGGATTTTAGTGAATTAACGTTGTCCTAGTGAATTTACGCCTGGCAAAGTGTTGCGATGTGAGCGAAGCAGACGCTAGCGCAAATTCAGCTCTTAGTGAATCTGCCCATATGTTGACCAAATAATTAATTTTTAAGAATATTTTCTTTTTTTCTGTTATAATTAAACAGTACCTTCAACTTGATCCCAAAGATAAAATTAAGCCTTATTGGAGGTCCTATTGGGTTTAATGAATATTAATGCTTTTTTAGAAGTCAAATTACGGAGAGATTCCTTATCCATATAACCCCAGATCCCAAGCAGGTCCCATATCTTTACTATGAAATCAGAGATGATATGCTTAAAGGGTATCTTAAATGGGAACTATCGCGAAATTGAAAATGTAATATATGCTTCAGCATACTAAAATAAAAATAAAAACTTTCTAAATACAATCAGTTAAATATTCTGTACTGTACTGAAATAATCAAGCAAGTCTTGACTATTCCCCTCTCAGCATCTGTTTCTCTTCATTCTGTCTTCATGCAGGAATTGGGTGTCAGATAATCATTGACAGTTAGATCCAATATATTTTATAGGGGGATCCTTTTGCCTAGAAGATGCTGAGAGAGAGGAATAGTGAACATAAACTTGATTATTTTAGAATTGATGCAGAATATTTAATTGATTGTATTCAGAAAGTTTCTTATTTCAGTACGATGAAGCTTATATTGAATAATATTAAATTTAAATTGTGCGATAGTTCCCCTTTAAGTACTGGCACAGGGCAATGCATAACATGAGAGAAGTTGACAGATTGGCATGCATTCATCTGTTCCCTTACACTGCACTGCCACCCCCAAAACTGTCTCCCTTGCACTCCTCTACACTATGAGGTCTCACAGGCAATGGCTTGCTGGGGTTTTTCCTACTTGGCTACAAAAAACTTGGTTCTCCTTTACTATAATTCCAGTGGAATTTACAGCTGTAGTAAGCATGGTGTCATAACTATTACAAGTTCAAGGCACTTAAAAGCTCTGCTTATAACAACTTTTGCACAACGATGGCTAGAGAAATACATACATTATTTTTCTTGTTAAAAAACAAATCTCCTTGCCTAAAATCTTGTGAGATTCCCCTGTCTATTGACTCTGCACACACATCTTTTCCTCCTTCTGTATCTGAAGAAATGCAAAAAAAAAGCCTTGAGCCCTGTTGTCACTCGGCAATACTTTATACAGTTTGGAAAGGTTTTTATGTTCTAACTGAATGTACAGCAATGATCCCCCAAACAGTAGCCCGTGAGCAACATGTTTCTCTCCAACCCCTTGAATGTTGCTCTCAGTATCCTCAAAGCAGGGGCTTATTTTTGAATTCCAGGCTTGGAGGCCTAGATGCCTTGAAGTATAGTACCAAGAAAAGACTCCTGTAGGCTGCCAGTCCACATAGGGGCTACCAAATAGCCAATCACAGCCCTTATTTGGCACCCCAAGGGACTTTTTCATGCTTGTGTTGCTCAACTCTTTTTACATTTGAATGTGGCTCATGGGTAAAAAAGGTTGGGAAACCCTGATGTACAGTATATCTTTATACATCCAATCCATAATGAAATTTTTAATTTTCATACTATTTAAAAACAACTATGTCTATGCCCTACTGCGGTACTCCCGAAATGGGATCAGATATTAGAAACAATGGAACTTCCTCCGTCGGAATATTTTAAGTATCGACAGTTAACGAGTTTTATAACGCATTTTTTGAAAAGAACATCTGAGGAGCAGCTGTATACAACTTTTGAAAACATGTGTCGAGGCTCTCAATCTCCTTTCCGCATTATCTCAGCGCTGTATAAGTCTCTCTCATCATCAACATCTGTCCCCATGCAAAATCTACCTCATTTTATAAAATGGGGGAGAGTCCTAAATACAAATTTTACAGAAGACGTAGAAAGAATCACCCTGAAGTCATTTTCAGGTCAAAGAAGTTGTAGAGTTCAGGAGAATAATTACAAAATCATTACAAGATGGTATAATACTCCTCTTAAACTGAGCAGAATGTTTCCTGGCACTTCAGATAAATGTTGGCGCTGTGGCCTGTTACAGGGGTCACTACTTCATATATATTGGGAATGTATAGAAATACAAAAGTTTTGGACAATAATACTAGATATTTGTAGCAAGGAGCTACAACTTCAGATCATCAGAGACCCTGCAGTGATCCTTCTACATCATAATGAGCACTCAGTAGCCTCCTATAAGAGATCACTGACCCAATATGCTCTAAATGCAGCGAAACTTATGATTCCTCGTAAATGGAAATCTCCACAGATACCTACGTTAACAGAATGGATTATAGAGATGGAGGATATACGCAAATATGAAGACCTACATGCTGACTCTTATAAAGCTAAACGGAACCACTGGGCAACTTGGCGATTGTGGATTCAGTACATGGAGGTTGCACAGAGGGGTAATTAATCTAAAATACTACATTGGGGAACTCTGCCAGACCATGACATGGTTATGAAGACTTGATATCTGTTTACTATACTTTTCTGTTTACATTAGTACGACATTGCCCATGATGCGGATTGTGTGTCTCGATGGAAAGATGTAAAAAATTAGCTTGTCTCTAGGACAGACTGAACTGCTAGTTCTCGTGTTTGATTGGATTGGACTTGGCCTTGCTAATTCTGGAATTCCACTTCCCCTTTCTCTATTTATTTATTTTTTATTTTTTCCTTTTTTTCCTTTTTTTTTTTTTTTGCTCTATCTTTTCCCTTTCTCCCTTTATCAATCCAAGTTGATCTGCAGAACTTTTTTTTTTTTTTTTAATTGTATCAATGACAGCGGATGAGGCAGTCTATATTCAATGTGAGAGTACATACATTTTATTATTGCAGATAAGTCTGGTTCAATCTCTTAGATGCATATGTTATATTACTTGGACTGTTTCTGTAATCTATCTACTCCTGTGCATTAATGCATTACTGTACTGTATTACGCATACGACTTGGATTTTGATTTCAAAAATCAATAAAAATTTAAAAATTTAAAAAAAAAAAAAAAACAACTATGTCCAAAGACATAACAAAAGCTGAATGTGTCCCTTTCTCTTCTCTCACTTGTAGTTCCAGTTCCTGAAACACTATGGCAGAAGTCAGTCCTCCTTTAGGTCTGTTATGGCTACTGCTATGTTGTTTAAAGGAGAAGGAAAGGTTAAAACTAAGTAAGCCTTATCAGAAAGGTCCATCTAAATATACCAGTAAACCCCAAAAGTAGTGCTGCTCTGAGTCCCCTGTCAAAAGAAACACTGCATTTCTTTCCTTCTATTGTGTACACATGGGCTTCTGAATCAGACTTCCTGCCTTCAGCTTAAACCTCATTGCCCTGGGCAAGAGCATGCTCAGTTTGCTCCTCTTCCCCACCCCCTCCCTTCTCTACTGTAATCTGAGCCCAGAGCAGGGAGAGACTCAGGCAGGAAGTGATGTCACACCACATTAATACTGCAGCTCCTATTCTAAACAAACAGAGAGTTTCTAGAGATTTTTACTCAGGTATGGTAAAGCATTCTACAGAATAAATATAGCATTCTAGCTTGCACTATTGCAGCTAATCTATTGGCAATAAAATGCCTCCGTAGCTTTCCTTCTCCTTTAAGCAGCCAGGCAGATACAGGGATATATGAATGTTTGAGGATTCCAGATGTGGTATGGAGATCCAAATTACAGAGCGATCCCTTAAGTCTACTAAAAATCATGAAAACATTTCATGAACCTAATAGGATTGTTTTGCCACCAATTTGGATTCATGCAGTTTAGGTATCAAGTACAAGCTACTAATTTATTATTATTATTTTTAAGAATGTGAATTATTTGAGTAAAATGGAGTCTATGAAGAAGGCCTTCCTGTAATACTAAGCTTTCTTGATAACGGGTTTCAATAACGTTAACAAATAACTTTAAAAACCACTAAACTTTAAGAATGAATAATATATTGGAAAAAGGTTTACATTTTCTTTCACTATGCAAAATACAGTCTTGGGGTCAAAAAGTGGAATAAGCCGTTCATTACTGAACACACAGAAGAATGTTAATCTTTCAGGGAATATCAGTTGAGAACCACTCAGTTTCTTCCAGTTTTACAGTCAAAAATATTATAAACAGAGCTAAAAAGATCTCTGCATTTGATTTATAGTTGGTCACTGGCAGCAGAAAGCCGGTGTGTCTGACACCTTATTGTGCTATTTGGAGGTATTGGGGGAAATTATATCACAGATAGGATCAAGTGCAATCTACTGTTAAATTATTACCAAAAAAAGGAAATTGTTATTTTTAAAAATTGGGATTTTTTGTATAAAATGAAGTTTATGGGAGCCAGCCTTCCCATAATTCAGAACTTTCTGGATAACAGATTCCTTACCTGTATATCATGACTTGATGAGTGGCTGGCAGGGCAGTTTTAAGATAAATAAATAAATAAAAATGTATTTCTAATATATATGTAAAGGGCACTAAGAAATCATTTTTGAATATATACAGTATATATGAATTAGCATTTGAGATTTTATGATTTCATGTGTGTGAACGAAGGTTTATAGTGATGTTTGACTGGGCCCTATGCAACAAGCACCTCACTAGAAGGGTTTTAATTCTTGCATCTCACTTGACCTATTGTTAAATATCAGTTCTACTCTCTAGAGACTTCATTTAATGGAGAACTGTATAGGTAAAAGTCCCCCAAAGCCACCCCCAGCCTAGTGGTACTCGCACCGCCTCTTTTTTGTCATTTTGGAGTGTCATTCAGTAAAATGCCAAATGGGCTGAGTGGCTTTTGGGGACTTTTGGCTTGCTAGATTTTCATGTCACCCTAAGAAATAATTTCAAATTCTTTTCTATCATGTTAGTTGAGCAAAATAAACTTTACTTACACTGTATTTATTATTTAAATTTTGTTTCCTTCTGTCTTGGAATTATACAACCACAGCAAGCAGGCAGCTGCCATTTTGTGGACACGGTTACTAAGGGAAATTGTGTATCACCCCAAAATCTTGTGTATGCACCAGAATGGGGGACCTAATGTCCATGTGCAGTGCCCTACACAATTATAGAGCCTGAGGAGGGAAGGGGGAATGTGAGGAGAGCAGTGACATGTAGGAAGTGCTGGAAAGTGAAAGTAATTGATTGCCCCCTCCTCTATGCCACGGGCATAGAGGCGGGGCAGGTAATAGTTTAGTTAAGTTTAGATATTTAAACACCTTTATAACAGGTATGGCTGTTTTAATGAAAAAATGTTGGGGGTTTCATATTTAATTTGCAAAGGACTTTCATTATGCAGCTTTTTATGTGTAGGTGACAGGTCCACTTTAATAATACTGACCTGTTCCTATGGATTTTTATATTAATTATTTTCATAAACACAAATGCATTGGGAACACTGCACATTTTCTATTTCATATCAGAACATGAAGAAAATATATCAAATTTGTGTTATTCCTTTACAGAAAATTAAGGAAAGGGAATATTAGGCTGTTCCAAAAAAATAGCAGTGTCTGCATTGTTCTTTACAAACAAGATTTTGCTTTCCTTTGAATCAATGAACTAATATTTAGTTGTATAATCAGTGTTTCCAAGAACTACAGCACATCTGTGTTACATGGAGTCCACCAACTTCTGGCACCTGTTACATTCCACAATTCTTCTGCATTTCTTGGTTTTGCCTCAGAAACAGCATTTTTGATGTCACCCCACAAGTTTACTATGGGATTAAGGTCCGGGGATTGGAATGGTCACTCCATAACGTCAATCTTGTTGGTCTGGAACCCAGATGTTGCTCATTTACTGGTGTGTTTGGGGTCGTTGTCTTGTTGAAACCCCATTTCAAGGGCATTTCCTCTTCAGCATAAGGCAACATGACCTATTTATGTATTTTGATGTATTGAAACTGATCCATGATCCCTGGTATGTGATAAATATGAAGGTGTGGGACAAATCCAAGGCAGCAACTGGACTGCAATAATTTCTTTATTGGGGGTAGAGGTACACAACATGTTTCGGGCAGCGCCAAGGGGTTAACTTTGTAAAAATTAACCCATGCGACATGTGATAGGTCACATGAGGTTTTTTGAGGTTTTTTAAGTTTGTTGTTTGATTGTTCCTGCACACTTGACAAAGGGCGCTGCCCGAAACATGTTGTGTACCTCTACCCCCAATAAAGAAATTATTGCAGTCCAGTTGCTACCTTGGATTTGTCCCACACCTTCATATTTTCTACAGTTTGACTAAACTGGGATATCAAGCACAGGATACCCCGTGGGAAAATCCGACTAAGAGACTAGGTGAGCTCCACGTGTACTTTTATTTGCATGTGATAAATAGGCAATGTGTTGTAGCCCGCTCGCACACCCTGGCCTTCAACGATTCAGCGCCTGGTGCACGGTGTTGGAGGGATCGGCACCCTTCTCAGCAAACTATCCAAGAAAACACTGGCACTCGAAGGCTAGCAAAAGCAGGGTTATACCCTTGCGTTTGCAGAATAAAAACGCAAGGGTATAACCCTGCTTTTGCTAGCCTTAGAGTGCCAGTGTTTTCTTGGATAATGTGATAAATATGCCCAACACCATAGAATGAGAAACATCCCCATATCATGATGCTTGTGCCATCATGTTTCACTGTCTTCACACTGTACTGTGACTTGAATTTAGTGTTTGGGAGTTGTCTGACAAACTGTCTGGGGTCCCTAGATCCAAAAAGAACAATCTTGCTTTCATCAGTCCACAGAATGTTGCACCATATCTCTTTAGCAGTGGGCTCATTTATCAACATTGGGCAAATTTGCCCATGGGCTGTTACCTATAGCAACCAATCAGTGATTAGCTTTTTAAAGCCTGCTGCAAGAAGAACAATGAATGCAGCAATCTGATTGGTTGCTATAGGTAACAGCCCATGGGCAAATTTGCCCAGCATTGATAAATGTACCCCAGTGTGTTCTGTGGCAAATTGTAAGCTCTTCAGCACGTGTCTTTTTTACAATAATGGGTCTTTGCGGGGGCTTCTTGACATTAGCTTGGCTTCACATGGGCGTCTTCTAATTGTAACAGTGCTCACAGGTAACTTTAGACCTTCTTTGATCCACTTGGAGCTGATCATTGGCTGAGTCTTTGCCATTTTGGCTATTCTTCGATCCATTTGAGTTGGTAGTTTTCCATTTTCTTCCACATCTTTCAAGGTTTGGTTGCTATTTTAAAGCATTTGAGATAGTTTTAGCGGAGCAGCTTATTTTCTGCACCTTATATGTTTTCCCCGCTTCAATTGGCTTTTTAATCAAAGTACTCTGTTCTTCTGAAATATGTCTGGAACGACCCATTTTATTCAGATTTTCAGAAAGAAATGCACCTTCCTTAAATAAGGGCCATAATAGACATGTTTTTTCAAAGAATGAATGAGCTCACTAATTGAACATCAAACTGCTATTATTTGGAACAAGCTATTATTATTTTGAACAAACTTTAATTAATGATTCAATGACACAGAATCAGCAGCATGCATGTCATGACTGTTGGGTCTGTTGGTTTGCTATTACTGCTCCTACAAATAAATTATTTGCCAGGTAGAAATGTAACTTTGACCAAAAACAGTGATTGATCAGGTTAGTGATGTCGGACTGCTATTATTCTGAACACAACTGTGTGTATACACAGTATATATATATATATATATATATATATATATATATATATATATATATATATATATATATATATATATATATATATATTTTTTTTTTTTTTTTTTTTTTCCCACAAATGTAAGATGTAGGAACATTATGTATATCTGTATAATAATTGCACTATGCATTGATATAAATCTGTATTTTAACTATATCATTTATTTACACATCTGTATAATAATTGCACCAGTTATTTACATAATTGCTTTAAAGGATACAATTGCTACTTGTCAAAAAGCTTTTAGACTCTTATTTATTAACTTTAGAATTCTTTGTGGAAAGTAATAGTTATTTTGCATGGTTTCATAATATTGCCCAAAAACTGTATGTTACACAATGGTTGCTAATTTTTTCTCCAGCTTTCACTTTTGAACTGCATATAATCAGTTTACAAAAGTAAATTGTCGATATTGATATTATAATGGGGACATTGGACAGGCAGTTTGCACCTTGGGAATTCCAGGTTGCCAACTGCCTGTGGCAAGTAATGTGTAAGTAAGTAAGTAAGTAAGTAAATATGATATATTCAAATACAGGTATGGGACCTGAGGATTGTTTCGCCTCTAATAAGGATTAAATATATATTAGTTGGGATCAAATATAAAGAACTGTTTCAATATTACAGAGAAAAAGGAAGAATGTTTTAAAATTACTTGATTAAAATGTAGTCTATGGGAGACGACCTTCCCATAATATGAAGCTTTCTGGATAATGGATTTCAAGATAATGGAGCCTATACTGTAATTGTAGGACAATTGCCTCTAATATAATGAAGCATTCTAGAAGGTTAGAGAGAAGAGTGTTATTATGGAGTAGATTTTTTTTTTTATGGTCAAAATTGTCAAATTCAACTCGATTTGAGTTTTTTTAAAAATCAGAATTCGAGATTTATCATACTCTATCATACTTTTTAAGAATTCAAATTTGACTATTCGCCACTTAAAACCTACCGAATTACTGTTTAAGTTAACGGGAGAGGTCCGGGATCAATTTGGAGGAGATGTTTGCAGCCTTCCTGACATTTGAGGTTTTTTTCAGAGAAAAAACTTCAATCGAGTTTGATCTAATTTGAATCAAATTTGATTCAAGTTTTCAGGTCGTTTAAATTTGTACAAGTTTTAATATTTCGATTTTATTAACACATTTCGCCCAGTCGAATTTCAAAGTTAAAGGTTTTAAAAAAACTCATGTGCCTCCCCGTGTTGATATTTGCAACTGCCTATTTGCTGTATTTTAATTAGCAACAAATCTCTAAATGGAAAGCTGCCACATTTCTAGGTTTTGCACTGAAAACTCTACCGAATACTGACTAATACTTTGCAAAACTGTCTTTGAAATAAGTGCAAAGAAACATTTAAAAAAAAATTAAAAAAAAGCTACTCACCACTATATTTAGCCATTATAGCCATCCAATAACTGCAAAAGCACCACATGAAGTACACAAATGTTCCATATTTTAACTACATGCATCTTAAAGCCTTTTTTAAAAACCAACAGCCGTGAAATAAAAAATTAATTTGAATTTTAAATGTTGACAAATAAACTTCACTTTGCTTGATCTCATTATGAAGTCCTGGAGTGCGTCATTGCTTGGAACACGAATATTTATATATCTCTATATATATATATATATATATATATATATATATATATATATATATATATATATATATATATATATATATATATATATTTATCTTTTTTATAAGTATATCTACAATGATTTCTCTGTAGTGCATTTTGCCAGGAATAACCTATTGTTTGTAAAAGCAATTTGCTGTTCAGTGATTTTTAGTACCTGTAATTTTTGAAGAGAATAAAAATTCTCATGTTATTTTCAAGGACATTGAAGAAAAAGAGAAATGTGCGAGGCGTGAATTACACAAAAGTTGAGCTCCAACATTTTCTGACATTTTCATTTTATTAGGGGGGGGGGGGTTTGTCTTGGCAAAAATCTTCCATCCATTCTTTTTCCCAGGGCACCAGTTAACCCTTCCAACCCCAATCTCCAGCCTCAGCAAGTTGACGTAGCCTTGATAGCGGGCAAAGTTGCCAGACGTTCCGGGCAGCTTGAGTGGCTTGCTGCATTCCGTCCAACAGAATGTCTGCTCCTCTCAACTGCTAAAAGCTTGGTATAAATGCTACAAGTTATGCATTTATAAGATATTTCTAGTCCTTTCAGTGGTTCTCATCACATTCTGCGGGCTTTGCGTGGGCGACAGCCGTTGTGTGGAATAGGGGTGTTGTCGGTTATTGAAATCACTTCCAGTCCTCCCATTGTCAAACCTTTTATGGCAGACTAAAAGGTGGGAAAATGTTTTAATATACATTGACTTCTCAGTTTTTTTTATCTTTTTAAATATTGCATTAGAAGACCTCCATTATGTACATTCCTTTTACCTTGGCTCAGTACATTTTCATGCCACACATTTTTTTTGACCGAGACAGGAGTTCCCATTTACATTTTTATGAAGGAACTTACATTTAGTCATACATTCTTAAACTGCGTAACAATATAACCATTAAATAATTAAACTAGAAATTTGTAAAAAGTATGTGAAAACTTAAGAGCGCAACAATAAAGGTTCTTTTTGTTTACCCTTAAAAATACAGTGACATTGAAGGAACCTTGTGTGAGTACAGATTGTTTTTCTTTTCTTCATGTTCTAACGGAGAATGTGTGAGTCTTATTTAATGCAATGAGCATGAAGTATATATCCCACATGTCTGTATAGCTGAACCCAAATACCTAGAGACAAGGTTTTTGGCACAATACAAGAGAAACTTGTTCTTCAGTCAATTTAATGGGATACGAAAGATACAATGCAATTCGTATATTATTGGCATGCAAAGCATTAAGACCTGACAAATTTGTGCAGGCTACAATGCCTTATAAAAAGTGCTTAGGCTGTTTTTTTGTGTCTAGTGTTAAAGGAGAACTAAATCCTAAAAATGAATGTGGCTTAAGATGCCATATTTTATACACTGAACTTATTGCACCAGCCTAAAGTTTCAGCTTCTCAATAGCAGCAATGATCCAGGACTTCAAACTTGTCACAGGGGGTCACCATCTTGGAAAGTGTCTGTGACACTCACATGCTCAGTGGGCTCTGAGCAGCTGCTGAGAAGCTAAGCTTAAGGGTTGTTGCAAATTATCAAGCAGAAAATGAGGTTAGTCTGTAATAAAAGCTGGTGCTATTGGGCGGAATATTAAATTCTGATGCTAGTTGAACTGGTTTATGTGCTTTCATGTAGTAATTATCTTAATTTATAATCAGTCTTAAACTGTGACGTTTCTATTCTATGAGTACTGTACATTTTGAGTCAGTCCCTAAGCTTGGTAAGCAACATCAGCACAGAGCATGTGCAGTGAATCATCAGAAAAGCAGATGGGAGCTACTGGGGCATATTTGGAGGAACAGATTTTTAAGCTGGCTATAGACACAACATCCGTGTGTGGAGAGTCCTGACATTTTTCGTCCGGTGGAGATCGGTCGTTTGGTCGATCGGACAGGTTAGAAAATTTCTGTCGCCTGCCGATAATATCTCTGCGTGTATTGCCGATCGTACGATTTTCAGTGGGA
Source organism: Xenopus laevis (assembly GCF_017654675.1). NCBI lineage: Eukaryota > Metazoa > Chordata > Amphibia > Anura > Pipidae > Xenopus > Xenopus laevis. The sequence goes on along the minus strand of NC_054376.1, from coordinate 44,258,129 downwards.
GTCACTAGGTTTTGTCGGACATAACAATCGTACGATTGCTGTCAGAGGTAGAACATTGGCTGATCTGTTCTTTTACTACTTTATTTGATTGGAATGGTAAGACTTTGATCTGAATAGTTAGTGGCAGGTCGGGAGATGGGAAAGTCCGATCGTACGTTGATTCGTACGATCGGATCTTTGCGTCTATGGCCAGCTTTACTGCTAAAGGGCTGTGGCTGCCTCGGGCTGGTACAGAAGACAAAAACATAATGTACAACATTTCTAGCCTACTTTTTAGTTTAACTTTCATGGTCCTTTAAAGCTAGAAGAGAAAACGTTTTTTTGTATATGATATACTAAACAGAACAGCTATTTGGTTTCTTTGAAACAGCAGCCATAGGCAACAAAGCTACTAGTTTTCCTTATCTCTTATTACCTCCCTCAAGTCTATTCTGCATCAGATGTGCTGCATCTACTCAGGCGTGAGTCACGTAATCTATTTTACAATGGGCAATGTATGTTGAGTTGAGAATGCAGGTAGTATTCTTGTATGTTCCTTTAAGGACCAGTAAGGACAATAAAAACTATTTGTAATTTGATCACACATACGATTTCTCTCAGTCCTGTGCATGTTAATTACTTTTCTTTGGGGCAGACTTTCTGGTTTATATTGAATCATGTTATTGCACCATGGTTTGGTTCAGTTATATTATCTGTTGTCTACCAAAGCCTCACCAGCTTGAGTTTAGTGGAATTCTATATATTATGTGTTTGTTGATTGCGCCTGAAAACTGTCAAATAAGACAATTATTTGACATTAATCTCAAACAGCCAAATAACTGGCTCAAGATGTCTAATGGGCAATGCTAGAGAACCCCTCCAAGTATATGAACATTAGGGGGCAGATTTATTAAGGGTTGAATTGAAAATTCAAATGTTACATTTTTTTTGGTCAAAACTGTCAAATTAGAATTGTGAATTATCCAAACTCGATTCGAGTTTTAATTTGAATTTCGAGATTTATCACACTCTGGCCCTTGAATTTAAATCAGACTATTTGCCACCTAAAATCTGCCGAGTTCATATATAAGTCAATGGGAGAGGTAGGCCCAGGGACCAATTTGGACACGTAGCTGCCTTCCTGATATTCAAGTTTATACACAAATTGAGTTTAGTCAAATTCAATTCGAGTTTTCGGGTTAGGAAAACTCGAGTTTTAGATATTCGATTTTTTCTATATATATAAATAACCCCTCAGTCAAAATTTAGAGTATATTCGAATTTAATAGAGTTTAAAAAAACTCACATGAATTTGAAATTTGACCTTTAAAATGTGCCTCAAAATGTAGACATCTCCTTGTGGTAGTGACCCAACAAGATGAGAGAGTTGGTTATTTCTCAGCCAGGGGAGACTCCTTGGAGAAAAAGAAGTCTTGGGCCTGTAGTTTATCTTGAATGCAAATGCATGGAAGGGTATTATAAAGTTTTATCAACATTATACCAATGATATACCTAGTAAAAGGATGATATTTATTCCTCAGACTATCTTATAACTTTCACCTGATGTGCCTCACACCCTCCTAGTTGTGGGCCAGTTGGAAGTCATAGGAAAGACATACCATTAAACATGGCCGTTTTTTTGTGCATGATTGAGATGCAGATTTGAGTGCACCTAAATGGATTTCAAATGGACTCCATTATATTCCGCTTGTTTGCATCCATGTGCTTAGAGAATGGTGCTTAATTGCAGTTAGGTTCAACTGTATTTTAATGCAACATGCTGCATTTTTTGCTCTAAATGTGTTCATAATACAATATACACTTCTTTTGTGCAAGAGCCCTTACTTGTACCCCCACACCCATTTACAAACTGCCTCAACAGAAAAAAGACAAAGTTCAAGATGAGAAAGAGAAAAGGAACTTACCAATCTCCCAGGTCCCAGTCCTTTTACAACAACACGCACATGGGAAACACCTTTACCAATAGCTTTCTGGAAAGAAATAATTGGCCACATGTTATACTGATAAGACACTCAGCAACAAGGTTTTTTTTTGCTATTTTTGCATAAAATGCCCAATTCTCTGCACTGTATTGTGTAAATATGCAAACTTTCAAACACTACAAACATATTACTCGCTGTCTGAAGGGAATAAACACATAGCAACAAATAAGAAAAAGGAAAAAAATGAGATGCAAGACAATTTGACTGGCAATTTGTCCAAGAGTATGGAGGAACCACCCATCCTGAGCTGCCCAGCAATAAACAATTATACAACAAATACAGAGTGGCAAGCAGAGAGAAAATTGGCAAGAGAAAATCGTGGCTTATGAATTAAACCACAGGGGCATCAGCTTGAATAAATGGAACAGCCAGCGCCTAATCTATAAGCAGAAAATGCTTTTTAAACTCCTAATGACCCACAACCTGAGAGATGCATTCTTGTGGAAAGGTTTAACTTCTTCCTCTCTGGGACCCCGGCAAAGACATTTGTTTTGAAATATGTGCCAAAGCCTTTCTATTGAAGCAGCTCTTATAATCTATACATTTGGCTCATGTAATTATATGTTTTATGGGTTCCTTTATGCACCTATTGCCTTAAAAAATTTAAATGATAATTTCTCCTAATCCTATTATTTAAAATAGGGGAGTAGCTCACCTCAAACAGCTAGAAAGGAGCAAATCAGGGATGTCTCAGACCAGCCTCAGTGAATGGACTAGAATCACACACACTGTTCTTTAAATGATTCCAACAAAGTAGCATCTGAGCTCTGTGTTTAAGGGCAGAGACACACGGTCAGATTCGGGGAGATTAATCGCTGGCGACAAATCTCCTCTTCTTGGGGGCGACTAATCTCCCCAAACTGCCTTCCTGTCGGCTAGAATGAAAATCGCCAGCGTGATGGCACTCAAAGTGCTTTGTTTACAGAAGTCGGCCGAAAACTAAGCGCTCCGAGCGCCATCCAGCTGACAATTTTCATTCTAGCCTGCGGGAAGGCAGTTTGGGGAGATTAGTAAACCTGAAGTAGAATAGCTTTTTTGTCGCTGGGCAACTAATCTCCCCGAATCTGACCGTGTGGCTCTGCCCTAAAGCATCAACTACATCATTAAAGGGGTAGTTTGCCTTAAAATTAACTGTAAGGGTCTGATATCTTAAATGTCGGTAAATTTTACCAAACAGCAAGAATAGTTGCCACTCAGTAAATCATAACTGATACTTTAACACTTCATTTTCTGTACTGGAATGAAAAGAAAAGTCTGAATGTTTAATCCATGCAAGCAATTGGTATATCGGAGAACAGGGACTTGTCAAGTGATGCAGAGCACTACCACTAAATAGGGTATGACGGCATCAAAGCAGATGAAACCGTTCATTCATAAACCTTTATTGCCTTCTAGAAAAATATTGCTGGCAGCCTGGAAAGTTTTGATAAATAGTAAAACAGATTGAACTGCCGGGAATCCTTCTAGATACCTCAGTTGGATCCATGATAATCCTGCCCTCAAGCATATTGTAGAAAGTGATAAACCAAAATCATACGCAATAGATCTTTTTCTAATGCCTCTCTCTCTCTGTATGGCTTCTAAAGTCAGTGATCTGTAATCCAATTCGGTTTGAGAATGGATTTTTACTGTCATTTTTTTTATTCCTTGTTTTTCTATTTAGAACCTTGCCTCACATCTTAAAGTCTGCCATTCAAACCTCTGCCTGGTTGCTAGGGTAATTGGGACCCTAGCAACTAGATAATTTACATTCCAAACCCTACAGTTGTAGAAGGCTGCGTAATTAAAAAAAAATGTTTTTTTTTTTTTAAATAAAGACCAAAAGGATCTTCTACATCATATTGCAAGCTAATTAAAAGGTGACTGCCCCTTTAAACAATGATAACCTGGTGTGGAATACACAACCCTGATTACAAGAGTATTGTCAATCCAACTATTTGCATATCTAGACACTGATGACCTTCTGGTTAAAAAATGCATTTTACACTCCATCATAAAATCTTAAATTGCCTTTTCCTGCATGTGACTATGACTAAAAGAAACACCTTTTGACTAGTGTTCACGCTGGGAGAAAAAAGACTGCATTGATTGCCAATCATTGCTTATCCCCGAATTCAAAAAGATCACCAGGAATGGCCTTCACAGCCAGAAAGGCAAAAGAGGAAAGCATGGGAGCAATTTAGAACTCATTTATAATTGCAGCTTTAAGTGTATTATTAAGGAGGCTTAGCCTCCCCAAAGAGATCAATTGCTATACATTCATATATAATTATTCAGTGTAAAGCCATCTGTTAGTAGCCTCCCTAAACACATATTTAAACCTCCTCTACTGAGGTGGGCAAGGCCTTGGTAAACATGTATTTGCATGATGGGTGGATTTTCCCAATAAAAGACGATGGTGCTCATTTACTTTCGCATATGCGCCCAGCAAACTCTGGTGACGACACAATGTATATACTAAATACAGGGGCAAAAATGGACCCCTTTCTAACTTCACTGCATCTGCTGGAGGCCAATCGCCACGCACAACTGTGTGGAGAAGGAAGGCCATAAGCTTTTCTGTGAGTAATTCATGTATATTTAGTTGGAGGTGAATAATTCTACATCTAAAATCAAAATAAAACGAAAATAAATCCCTTAAGCAATCTTAAACAAGGACAATACTATTTATACATAAAGTCTAAGTTTAAAAAAAGAATGCAAAAATCAGAGCAATACCTACAACGAATGTGAAAATATTTAAAAACCCAAATCAGACTAGACTGGATAGGTGCTGCCACCTAGTGGAACTATTTGCCACTGTTGTATTTATACAAATAATTCATCCATGAATACAGACTCTCTAAACTGTTTAAATGTGAAGAGAATTAATTTTTGACTTCAGCCCTACTAAGCATGCCCCCTGAGTTTTACCAATGTCAGCTCGCACAACCGACATACTGGTTGTGAATATTTCTTAGATAAAATAAAAAAAAATATATATATATTTATTATATATTTATACTAAAACGAGAACTAGTTTGGAAGGTGAACTACCCCTTTTAACTATGTTGTAGGGGCATTATTAAAATAGAATGGTCATTGGATTCACTGGTTTCACAAACTGCTATTTTATTTTCTTGCAGTTATTTTAATAAAATTAATAAACGGTTCCCTTTCTAAGCAGTTTCTTGCTTTGAGTCCCATATGCACAATGCAGAGCTGCCACCACATTTGGGTTGTATCCAGGAAAGAAAAGGATAGGTGCAAAAAGAACACCTTTAGATTTTAATTAATAAAAATAAAATCTAGTTTTGAAAAGGAACTATTTATTTCCCTGTAGAATGTTCTGTATGTTCATAGAAATTAATGTTGTCCTTCAATTGTACTTAAAAAAAAAGTACAGGACCCACCCCAGTACTAAATGCACTGGCAAGTAGGGGGTGCAGAATATATTATATTATATATAACATATATGCATTTAAGCCACTTTTGGACATCCAGAATGAATAGCCCCAAGCCTCTGGCTCAGTAACTCAAATCAACTCACTTTATGATTTTATTACGAATGATGAATGCAAAAATCTAATTCTATGGGTAATTAAATTAGGGCAAATCCTGGTCTTGAAACAATAAAAACCCCAAGGCAACTTTGTCCATGGTCATACGGAGTTGTCACTGGAAATAAAATGAGGGTTCCTAGCTTGGAATCCAGTGTTAGAGACAGAGGAGGTCACTACTCTTAGTAAACTATCAGGATCTATAGATAAATGTATATCTAATGTAAGAACCGTTGCCAAACCAATCAGTCTGGGGATTATTTTGTATTAAAAAAAAACAACTTACAAATACATTGACATTGTTTTAAAAGTATTCAGCAAAATCAATTTTTTCTGCTTAAAGAAGAAGGAAAGGTACCGAAGCAGTTTATTGCCAATAGATTAGCCACAATAGTGCAAGCTATTGCCAAGGATGGAAAAGTCAGAATCAGAAAATCCGGCATCTTAGACCTGTCGAGGTTGCACATGAGTAAATGGGAGAAGTACCAATGATTTTGGAAGTGCGCTGGGTTTCTTGTAATACCCTGAATTTTTGGGCAAAAATCTGAGTTTCCAAAGGGGAAAATCCGAAAAAATTGTGAAAATCTGATTTTTTTCCCACAAAGCAAATTTTCGGGAAAATGTAATAATAAATAAGTGCAAAAAGCCCAAGCGGATTTGATCTGAGTTTGTAGCAAAAAATATTGAGACAAATTTGGACTTTGATAAATAACCCCCTACATTTATTCTGCATAAATTTTGTGTTTCTTTTGACAGAGGACTCCGAGCAGTATTACTTTGAGGGTTTACATATGTATTTATATAGACCTTGATAAAGCTTACTTAATTTTAGCCTTTCCTTCTCCTTTAAATCTTAGTTGAATTATTTTTACAGTGCACACCAACATAAACATGTCTGTTGCACCAGCATTAGTAATATAAGAAATGACTTTCGTGCTAGGGTGTAAAGGCAAGATTGGGCCTGAAATGGCATTAACCAGACTTACTGCTGCAGCTGAAATGCCAGCGGTCTGAGCAGCCACCGCAGTGCTCTTCTTGGCATTTTTGAAGCCTTCTGTACCACAGGACGTGCGCACTAGAGACTGGCTCTCATAACTGGTTACCTGGATATGAGTACTGGAGATAAGAGAAAATACAGAGGACTGAAATAAAGATATACAGTTAACAAAATGCTACTGCTCTAATGTGCATTTTGGGAACCTTTTCAGTGTCGACAGTCATTTCCCATTAAAGTTAATGATGATGACGGCATGGGCATTTTTTCAACTAGTCCCTGTCTGGAGGGCCAGCACCTACTCACAAACAAAATCACAAAATGTGCTTTTTTATCCTTTTACTCTAAACTAGGTTTTCCATTTGCAATTCACACATTCAGTTTGTTTTCAATGCTTTAGCAGTGAAATGTTACTTGAAATACACACTTAAAATTCCAAATATTTCCACTTCCAGATAAAAGATCATACATCACTGGTATAACCCCGGGCCGGTGCAGTTTTCTGCTGATAGGAGCACCGGCCCGGGGTTTCAGGTAAGTCAATACAATCACTTGGGTGTGCCTAACATTTGGCACCCCTGCACAAAAACGTTCCTTCTCCTTTAATCCTGACTCCAAATACAGGTATTGAATCCATTATCCAAAAAGCTCCAAATTACGGAACAGCCATCTCCCACTCGATTTGATTCAAATAATTCAAACTTTTCAAAGTTATTTCCCTGTTCTTTGTAACAATAAAACAGTACCTTGTACTTGGCCCAAACTAAGATATAATTATTCCTTATTGGAAGCAAAACCAGCCTATTGGATTTATTTAATGTTTACATGATTTTCTAGTAGACTTAAAGGAAAACTATACCCCCCAAACAATGTAGGTCTCTATTAAAAGATACTGAGTAAAACAAGTCATGTGTAAAACCCTGCTTCGTGTAAATGAACCATTATCATAATAATATACTTTTTTAGTAGTATGTGCCATTGGGTAATCATAAATAGAAAATTGCCATTTTAAAAAATAAGGGCCGCCCCATGAGATCGTACGATTCACTGTGCACACATACAAACCACATGTAAGGTCACATTAGCCAATTAACAGACAGAGTTCTGCCTTTTGCTTCCTCACTTCTTCCTGTTACAGTTAGTGTTGTAGTATTTCTGGTCAGGTGATCTCTGAGGCAGCATAGATAGAGTCATGAAATGGTGGCTCAAGGCAAGAGATGTAAAAGGGCAATATTTATGTAAATATATAGACCAGTTTGGTAAGATTCTTTAATATGTCACTCAATTTGATATAAACTATCTGTTGCTTAAGTATTCATTTTGGGGGTATAGTTTTCCTTTAAGGTATGGAGATCCAAATTACTGTTATCAGGAAAACCCCAGGTCCCCGAGCATTCTGGATAACATGTCCCATACGTGTATTCAGGAAAAAGCACATTTTTTTGACAAGTAGGCTGCATCTACATCAGAAGCATCTCCTCCTTGCAGCTTCAATTAAACAAGTACTGATGCTTTGTGGATAACAAACAACAACTGGCGCCAGAAATTGCACACTGCACTTGTGTTTGTTAATGAGCCCTTTAGAATTTTACTAGTTCTGCCTGTTCAGTCAGAAATATTCGGGTGGCATATAAGTAAAATTTTGTTGATAATAGATTAGATACCTATTTGAATTAGAGGACTGAGCATATGATAACATGTTCCCATTATTTTGTTGTCCTTTAATTATGAGATTCTGCCATAAATGGTAATATTACACAGAGGTTTGTGAGAAGACACATTTATTAGAGCCATTTGCATTTCCAACCATATTGATTGGCTTCATTAGGCCCCTTTCACTTAACTGCAGCTCAATGATTGGCACAACCAAGTTCTCAGCATGAGGCTGATAACTGATGCAAAACTGTGTGCTTAATATAAGCTTCTCTTTTTTTCTTTAGATGGAAAACAGTAACTCAGGCCTTTATAGGAAAGAAGAACATTTTGTCAGTACATTCAACACACAATATTATTTGCTCCCTCTTAAACATTCATTAGGCCAAACGGAAAAAGTAACATCTGGAAGCATTAATATTTTGAATAGCACAAGTGCCACTGTTTGGTGTACAGATTCTGCACTACTCATTACACAGTATCAAAGGGTTCGTTGTAGTTCCTTCGAATGCAATTGTATCAGTTGTTTCAGATAAAAACTTTCATATGGGGGGCCAGCTGAGCGAAATTAGGCAACCAGACACGGATAGTAGGGATGCACCGAATCAACTATTTTGGATTCGGCCGAACCCCGAATCCTTCACAAAAGACTCGGCCGTATATGCAAATTAGGGGTGGGAAGGGGAAAACATTTTTGACTTCCTTGTTTTGTGATAAAAAAGTGACACGATTTTCCTCCTTGCCCCTAATTTGCATATGCAAATTAGGATTCAAATTCGGTTCGGCCGGGCAGAAGGATTCGGCCAAATCCGAATCCTGCTGAAAAAGGCGAATCTAGGCCAAATCACGACCAAATCCTGGATTCGGTGCATCCCTAATGGATAGTGTGACTCGGTTATTAACTTAAATGGCCACTAAAATGAACCCACGTCCACCAGTTGCAGGTTTTGCGTTGTTTGTTTGTGATTTTTAAAGAGTATTTCATAATTAAGGTTTGAAAGTAAAAATGAAAAGGCACATTTTAAAAGGTAGTGCTTTATTTTAGGAATGCACCGAAACCACTATTTGGGATACGGCCTAATCCCCGGTGAAATATTCGGCCGAATACCGAACCGAATCCTAATTTCCATATGCAAATTAGAGGCAGGAAAGGAAAAAGTGGAAAAAAATCTTCTTTTGTGATGAAAAGTCACGTGATTTCCCTACCCGCCCCTAATTTACATATGCAAATTATGATTCGGATTGGGTTCGGCCAGGCACAAGGATTCGGAATCCGAATCCTGTTGAAAAAGGCTGAATCCCGAACCTTCGGTGCATCTCTACTTTGTTTCTTTTGCTTTAATAACGATCAAATTGTATTTTACACATGCAACAGTCCTGAACCAGCGATACAGATACATGGAAATGTAACCCAGGATGGTGCATTTTACAGCAAAGAGAATCAATGGTGCATTGATAGCAATTATATTCACTGGCAGATGCCTAAAAATTGCCAGCCCCTGATCAACAGGACTTTCCCTGTCCTTTAAAAAGTAAAACAACTCTGTATAAATGAGCCCATTTATCTGCACAACTGCTGCCTTTGCTGCAGTTTAAATAGATTGCTGAAGTGCATTATACAGGGTTTTAGTGCTTGTTCTTAAGTAGGATCAAGTATTTCCAGTTTCCCAAATCTGTACTGGCACAAGAAATAAAGCCCATAGTCACCAGTACAGTATGCTTTGCCCAGAGAATATCCCAGGTACAGTAAAATTTGTGTAATCAATGTCTGCATGCATCATTACCTAGTAATACTCACTTGTTGTAAGTTGCTTTCACGTGAACAACGGGTATTTCTTCAAACTTTTTACCTCCCCACCGTAATTGACTGCTTTTTCCTGGAAGAGGTGGAACTGGACTACAAATAATCAGAAAGTAAAATATGTTTGACAATATCAGATTATATATTTTTTTTTAAAATCATTCCAAATTAGCTAGAATAAACTTGTTACAACATTCTACTGAAAAAACATATATCACAGTAGCTGAACTGTAGCTGCTTTATGGATAGACAAAAATTGACACAAGTTGCTCATACAGAAAACTGGTTACACAGGCACAGTGTTCCTCAGATAAAGTTACACTTCTTGACAATATTTATAGTCACGTCTCTTTTCAATTGTATCACATATAGGCTCAGACCCTTTCAAGTTCTTGATGGCATTAAATGAAGCACATCTTGAGCATGAAACAGAACGTGAAACTGGGGCCAATTTATCAAGTCGGGTTTGAGCTTTTTCACGATTCAAGAAAAAAAAATGCAGCATTAAAAAACACGACTGTGAATATACTTGATAATATTTTCCAGAATTTTAAAAAATAGTTGAGATTTATTAAAGACAAAACCTGTGAAAAGTCACCAGAAAAAAACTCGGCAAGTAAAAGTGGTGAGTTTCTACAGAAGTGAGTTTCTATTGAAGTCAATGGGAATGTGAGTCAAGCAACTTTGTTTTTAGTTTTCTTCTTCAGTATATGAAAACATTCAAGATTTTCAGCCTCATTGAAAATGAATGGAACAATGTGACTTTTACTTGAGTACAAGTTACACACACACAAAAAAGGAAAGTGAAACACTTTTCACAACACATGAAAGTACCGGTAGTCAGGTAAAATAGAAAGATAAATTCTCATTGGTGAATTTTCTTGCCTCTATAATTGCATTTATGGCAAATGAATTAAAGTTTTGGTAATGACCCTGGTCCAACCAATTAGAATTCAAACCCTCTGATTATAATTGAGGTCTGACACACGTCAGTACAAAAATGATTTAAAACAACTTTGGAGAAAAGGAACCCCCTTTTATCAAACTACCACTTAACACTGGATACTTATTCAGCAGATATCTCTCAATTATTCTTTATTTACTATGCAGGATGAACCATTAATCATTTTCTTAAATGTGATAAATATAGACTAGTTCACTAGTCTTATTACATGAAATCTCAGATAGGAAATTGAAATAAAGAGAGGTGGCGTTGTCCCGAGTTCTGCTGCCTAATTTTTTGCTTTCCCTGGGACACCACAAAGCTTGGAGAAGACGGGGTAACCGGGACTGTGGTCTTGTTTGTTGCCTGCCCTGTACTGTTGAGAGGAAACTAGCTAAGACTCAAAAGCCACAAATCATCGGCCCCTTAGAAATGTAGCAAGAGGAGAGAGATATAATGTGAAGAGAGCAGTCCTCCCAAACACCACCCACCTTAGTAGTTACGGACTGAAATAGTCTTTTTAAAAAATTAAACCTCCATTTTTTCCGTATTAATAAAGTTCCATTGGGTTATAAAAAGGAGGAGAACAAGTTCACCGACGCACGTTTTGCAATGTAGCTTTGTCAAGGCGAAAGTTAAGGTTAAGTACCCCTTGAAATAGGAAATGTAGAATTCACCTGAAATCTTTTGAGCTTTGGCTCTCAGCTTCTGCTTTCAGGTTGCTAACATTCTCAGCAGCATCTTGACTGCTTCGAACACCAACATGAAGTGCACGGTGCCTTGATACCTGCAAGGCTCTAAAATAAAAGACAGAAAATAAAATCAGTTTTTAGCAAGTGACACAGTACATATGTGGACAAGGAATTCCAAAGTGGAGTGGTACAGCTCAGGAGAGGGAATGATATTGAAACAAAAGGTAGTGGTCAGGGTTAAGGCTCATACATGTGAGCAACTGCTCTTAGAGTTTCCCAGCTGCTGATGGTAGAAACATGGACAAGATTTCTTTTTGGAAAAATACCATCAAAATCAGGTGTCTTTGCTTGAAAACAATGTGGTTTAACAAACAAGACTGGCATTTCATATTGCATATCTTTGACTCACATGGGGGCAAATTTACTAAAGGGTGAATTTTCGTCTCGGAAGGCTCCGCCACACTTCGCTCAACTTTGACAGATGTTAATTCACAGCGCATACACTTATTTATCAAAATGCAAAGTTTAGTCTCGGCAGACGAGCGCCGGTGAATTTTCATCAGCGAATCTTCGCTTAGCATTACTTTTTTCCTAGCAAAACTTGGTTCACACACTTTCGCTTAGGTCAATTTAAATAGGGCGGTAACATATAGGTCATATGTATGTATTTATTAGAGATGTTGGCGAAATTGCTTGAAGTGGCTACTTATTTTTAAAAATCTCCAAGGAATCAAAATAAAGAGAAAAAAAGAGATCCTCTATTGTCCTAGACATGAGCCCACCCTAAAACAAATGTGGCAGGAGCTTCAAATGGTTTAAAATAGAAAAAAAATACCAATAAATAAAATAAGCAGTTACAATTTTTAAACCTAATCCCACGTGAAAAGATGAAAAAACACCAGCGTTTTGCATTTTTTATGACTTTTTGGCATACAGGATATGATATGACTGACATAAGATTTGTTGAGTCTTGATCTACCTGGTAGCCCACCTTAGGACCTATCACCTGTTTTTAGGGATGCACCGAATCCAGGATTTGGTAAGGGATTTGACGTTTTTCAGCAGGATTCAGATTCAGCCGAATCCTTCTGCCCGGCCGAACCGAATCCTAATTTGCATGTGCAAATTAGGGGCAGGATAGAAATTCCATGACTTTGTTACAAAACAAGGAAAATAAATTCCCCTTCCCACCAGCGTTGTCTTCGCCGAACTTCGGCAGGCGTAGATTCGTCAGGACATCGAAAATTCACGAAGATCCGAAGTTCCGCACAAGTTACCGATCGTTTCCGAAGTTGCGCTAGCGAAGTTACGATGAGCGGTCCAAAGTTGCGTTAGCGAAGGCTAATTTGCATACAGCTCCAAATTTGAATTTCAATGGACGTGTATGCAGTAGCGCATACAGAACACTACACAAGCTCAGGGAAACTTAATAAAAGTTCATTTAGACGTTCTAATGCCCTACACATGTGCCCACAGTATAGTTAAGGTGCCACAAATGTAGGGGGGAAGGTGGGCACCCTAAAAAAAATGTCAATATTTTTTGGGACTTAGAAAAAATGTCAACTATTTTGGGACTTAGAAAAAAACTTTTTTTTTTTTTTTTTTTTTTTAAAACTGCTATCTACTCTATTGCACTTCGCCTGCTCTAACCTGGCGAAGTAAACTCTGGCGGAGGCGGTCACGTTCAGAAAAAAGACCAATGTTAGTAAATTTGCATATTTTCGCACCCTTCGCCAGAGTGCAACTTCGCCAGCGTTAGGGTGCGGAGTTGCGCATGAAAGACAGGAAAATAAGGGACAACACAAATGCTGATTAACCAGAGGGCATCAGATGGAAGGAAAAGAGTATATGTGACATGTGATACTGTAGCTCCTTATTTATTGACCTGACATTACATTAACCCACTTCCCGGCAGCTTACTCACCCCGGGGCTTGTTGCCTCCCCACAGAGAGCAGACAATTCCACGTTCTCCGCAGCGCCCCGTTCATTTCTCCCGGTACTTTCCTCAGGACTCTGACAGCAAGGTCACGCCGGCCAAACTATCTGAGCACGTGGGGGGGGGATGCGACTTAAAATCGTAAAGATGAGCAGCTCCCGCTGGATAGAATAAACACCCATTCACTGTAATCTATAGAATTTCAATGACCGTAAAACGTGTCAGATAATGTATGAAAAAAGCGCATGACACCCCTAAAATCCCACCCCTGTGGGAGATGGTACAGTCCGTCGCGCTGTCAGCTTGAAGTGACGTTTTTCCTGGTACTAATGGCGGCGCCGGTGCGGAGGTTGGTGGGAGGCGTATACTCCTTCGGATTGCTTGAGCTGCGTTGTTCAAATCTTATACTTTCTCACGGTTTAGTGTCTTCGACTAAAAGAGTGGTGTCGCCATGGCGGCTGCACGGAGCAGTATGTTTGAAAAGGCCGACGGTAGTGTCGCAACTGAAGAGTCCCCAGCAGCAGGAAGTGGCGGACATGCTGCAGCAGGTAGGGTGACCTAGGAAGCGACCACTTATTGTATTGGTCTCCTCGGTCAATGCATTTGAAGATAGAAATGGACTTGATTACTTTGGTTTTACATGTGTTTAAGCGACCCTTAAATATTAGATCCTACATAAATAGTGGGTGGTGGTTTATGTTATGCGTATCTTGACAGCGCTATATAAATAAATGATGATGATGATGTTGGTGTGTGCAGCAGCAGTCGCCATTTTTAATATGGGTATATCTGTCATCTTTAAATGTAGGCTTGCTTCACCCCCTTCTTGTCTTTCCTCCTAGTCATGTTTTTCTCCTTTCAGTCTTGGTATGTTTTATTGTACACTTTCTTCTTTTCTTTTTTACTTCTCATCCCAGTTGAAAGTTACACTGTGACCTTCAGTAACTACTGCAGAAATTCCATCCCCAGGACCTAATGACCTGTGATTTCATTTCAGTCAAAGTAACTGTATTTGTGGCATGTATGAATACAGCCTTGAATTCTGTCTGAAAGAAGTCCTCTTTCTCCCACAGGGAATGGCAATCCGCACTCAGACTTCTGGTGCTCCATGGAACATTGAGGCTTTATTTTTAGGATTTTCTAGCTCCAAAAATTGTCATTTTGACCCAAAAACTGATGGCACTTCTGCAGTGATATTAAATGGCATCCAAGCTGTCAGAGTCTCTTTAATTCTCCTTCTCCTGGAGTCTTTCTCTCCTAATCGTGAGTTTCCAATTCACAGCTATTTCTCACTTAAACCTACTGCATTCCATCCATTTTTTTCTTTTATTGTTTTCTCTCAAATTTAATAAAAGGCAAAGTGGCTAGTGCTAGCGACTTTTTGCCAGAAATTACATCTGCAGGGACATCGGCAATTTACTAACAGGCGCAGACGGCATTTTGCTAGCGAAAGAGCGCGTCTCTAGCGTTCTTTCGCACTCTATCGCCAGAAGGTTTTTGCTCAGGTGAATGGTCGTTGCTCTGCAAATTTACTAAAATGTGGATTTTACTGAACATTACCTCTTTCGCCAGAATTGACCGCCACCTCAGACCAGGCAAACTGCTAAAATGAAGCTAGATCTTCCTCAATCTTATGTCACTTACATCATATCCTGTCTGCCGAAAATGCATTAAGCGGGATTGCCTGCAAAAGTCCTAACTTGAACTTTTTCGGTTTAACATTTTCCCCCAGACATCTGAGGGCCATTTTACAGTGGGCTCATGTCTAGGGCATTATATGATCTCTTTTGTCTTATTAAGGTTCCTTGGACATTTGTAATAAAAAGTGGCCACTTCAAGCATTTGCACCAACATCTCTAATAAAGACGTCCATAAAACTTTAATGTACCCACCCTATTCAAATTGACCTAAGTGTAAGATCACTAGTGATTCTCGCTAGGCATATATGAACTCTAGCGAATATTGGCTATGGAATGCTCGCAGTGAAGAAGTATTGCTAACAAAAAGTCGCCAGCGTTCGGCGCTCAGGACACAAATTCGTGCTTAGGATGCAACTTTGCGTTTTAGTGAACTAGCATAGTGGTAACAAATTTGCGCCTGGTAAAGTGTGAGAAGCGATCATTGGTGACAATTCGCCCCCTTAGTAAATTACCCCCATGTCTATCTGCCAGGCTCAATTTCCCTGTCCAATTCTGTTTTTGTTTTGTTTTTTCATTTTCTGGTCCTCTTCTAAACTTTTTCTTTTTCCTTCCATTTTAATCGTTTTCCAGTTCGCTCCCCTCATTACTGTCCCACTATGTTTGTTCGTTCTGCACTCTTATTCTCCTCCCCAGTTCTACTGCCAAACAAAGGATCTACACAGGGACTAATAAAGGGGAAATAAATACATTATAAAATGCATTTTGTTTTATACAGCCATAATACTTTAATTAGTAATTTTGCAATATTCCTTAGGCAGATCGTGTAATGCAACCCTTATTTTACCTTGTTTACTTTTAATGCAATGGATTCTGAGACTTGAAGCTCCTCTGTTCTTCACAGAATCTCGCACCACCCACCATGTGAAGTAGAGGAATGCCAAGTCCCAGAATCCATCACTTCACAATGGAAGACGGTGAGGGAGGGGGCTGCATTACAGGTTAAAGGGGAACGAAACCTAGTCGGCGCAAAAATCCTCCCCCCCTCCCGTGTGTTGCCCACCCTCCCCCTGGCCTACTTTTGGCGCAAGTACTTTTGGCGTGTGCGCAGTAGATCGTACCGGCGAAATGCTCCTACTGCGCATGCGCCGTTCAAAGCAATGAGGTATGGTAAAAAGAAAATACATTTATATTTATGGAAGGTCAGGACCTGAGGTTTCCAGATAAGGGATCATTCTGTCATTTGGATCATTATACTTTATCTGTTAAATACTGTAAGAATGTAAACATTAAATAAACCCAATAGGATTGTTTTGTCTCTAATAATGATTACAAAATTATATCTTAGGATAAAGTACAAGGTACTGTGTTGTTATTATTACAGAAAAAAATATAATTTTTAAAAGTAATTATTTGCTTATACTCGAGTATTAGCCGACCCGAGTATAAGCCGAGGTACCTAATTTTACTAACGAAAACTGGGAAAACTTGTTGAATCGAGTATATGCCTAGACACAACTACAGCCCTGTCTCCCAGCAGCGCACATTCCGCCAAAGCGACCCCCCCAGCGATCAACCGGACTTCTTTGCAAAGTTGATGGTGACAGAGAATTGCCAAACGGATTACTGTCTGCATTGTCCCACTATCCCACTACCATGTGCAGAGGGTGCTGTGTGATATTGCCATCACTGTTAATCTTTCATATAACCAACAGAGGGCGCACTGTTATTCTTTCATATAACCAACAGATTGCGCTATGTGATATTGCAGTCACTGTTATTCTTTCATATAACCAACAGATGGCGCTGTGTGATATTGCAGTCACTGTTATTCTTTCATATAACCAACAGAGGGCGCACTGTTATTCTTTCATATAACCAACAGAGGGCACTGTGTGATATTGTAGTCTCTTCCCAAGCAAACTGTTGGTATAGGAATGATTAAAAGTGACTTCAATCTCAGCTACTGCCCGCTGACTCGAGTATAAGCCGAGGTAGACTTTTTCAGCACATTTTGAATGCTGAAAAACTCGGCTTATACTCGAGTATATACGGTAATTGAGTCTATGGGAGATGGCCATCAGTAGTTTTGAACTTTTTGGATATTGGATCCCATACCTGTTCACTTGTTCAGAACAACAGGGGATACCTGGGATCAGAAATGTAAATGCCAGCCTGGATTAGGGCTCTTGCACATGGCCGTGTTTACCTGCGCTCCCCTGCGCTTTCTTCCATTCAGCTGCAGGGGAGCGCAGGAGTAGACGCAGTCAATTATTTTTAAGGGGGCTGTGCTCACACAGATGCATGTAAGCACCAAACGCAGGTTTTGATGCAGCATGTTGCATCTCACCTGCGTTTGGCGCATACATGCATCTGTGTGAGTACAGCCCCCTAATTGAGTGCGTCTACTCCTGCACTTCTTCCGTTCAGCCGCAGGGGAGCGCAGGTAAAAACGGCCATGTGTAAGAGCCCTTAGAATGTTAGATTTTAGTGACTTTAGTCATATTGAATTTAGTTCTCCTTTAAAAGGACTAGTAATACTAGAAAGTTAAAATACTTTAGAAAGATTTAAAAATATCTGTCCAGTATCTGCAAATACAATAGTCATTGACAGAACCGGCCCTATAAATTATGTGACATGTTTACATAAAATATGTTGTATGTTTATGTAAGATATGTTTGCTATCACAGAAATGTAATGTAAATAATTCAGCATTTGTAAAATGTCATGGTGCTTGCTAAATTTGTTTATAGATGGAGTTGGAGAGCAGCTTGTATGCAGACCATGAGATCCGACTTATGGAAGATGCAGCACGTCTTCGGAGAAAGCAGTCCAATCAGTATGATTCTGATGAAGAAGATGATAAAGAAATTGTATTATCTCAAGATCTTGAGGATATGTGGGAACAAAAAAGCAGACAGTTTAGACTTGCACCGCGAATAACAGGTACTTTTAATTTGATTAGTTGCCAGAACACTTTCCACACTTACTAGTGGCATAATAATCTTTTTTTTTTAATCAAATCAGGTAATAATATCTAACTACAACTATGTTCTGTTTTGATGTAGATATATCAAGTAACTTAAAAATGGTACCTAAAGCAACCCTGTCCGTGTCATAGTAAGTGGTAATTCTCAGATAAATAGGATTTACACATACGTGCTAGAATATAAAATGTGCAGCTATTTTTGTAACCTAAAAAGACAAATTTGAATTGTGAAGTGAATATCCTTTGTCTCTTTTACATGAGCTATACATTCTATCATTCTATGCATTTTCTTATGTATATGTATTCCTCGTGAATTATTTGTAGAAGCAGATAAAAAGAATGACAAGTCTACCATAAACAGGAAACTGGAGAATAATCTTGTGCTATTGGTTAAAGAAAAGATTGGCAATGAAGAAATCTGGATGTTTCCACAGATGGAATGGCAGTTTGGGGAGACAATGAGAAAAACAGCTGAGAGGGCTTTGTCTTCTTTATCAGGTATTGCTTAATTTTATGTATCCATCATTAGGTCTTTATGGCTTATCCATGTTTTAACAGTGTAGTGTGGATTCGCACACCCTCCTTTACAATGGATATAGATAAGCCTGGCAAGATGCTTGACAAAGGGGGTTACCCCGAAAGTTGCATTGCACTCCGCTTCAATAAAAGATTTAAATTTTCACGTAGACCTGAGTGCGGTGAGGTTTTTTCTACAGAATTATCCATCCACAGCAGTTTTTTTTTTTTTTTTTTTGAATGGAAATCTAGGGAGGGAAGTTATTACCATCTGTACATTTTACCTTAAATATGAACTGAAATTCCCTAGCACAGCTCTCATGCACCTTCTCCAACAGCATCAAAGTCACTGCCTAAAAGTCAATGGTTTTCCTCTATATACTGGTGAATGAATTGGCTGCTGCCATGTTTGGCAAACATCACTTCCAGCCTCAGGCCAGCCAGGAGCATGCCCCCCTGGAAGCCTCCCCTGTATAAACATTTGCCAGACACATAAAGGCTGCTAAAAGAGATGTATGGAAACATAAATCATCTGAGGTGACTATAATATTTTAGTTTATTAAATGTTTTAGTTGATTAAGAATACAAAAATGTCATGACTCCTTTTGTAATCAAATCTTCGTTGTGTACAATTACTTTAATATTACCTTTGTTATGCAACCAGTGTTTCTATCATATATAATTTTACAACAAATGGGATATTGCAAATGAAACTTCTGAACGTCTGAAACGTGTACTTATTTTTCCCTCTCTTTCTCTCTCCTCGCATTTACAGATAATCCTATCCCTGCCCATTTTCTTGGAAATGCTCCATGTGGCTTTTACAAGTACAAATTCCCCAAGCTTTTGAGAGACGAGGATGTGTTGGGAGCCAAAGTGTTTTTCTTCAAAGCTTTCCTTAAAAGTGGCGACTTTTCCATCAAAAAGAAAAAAGGAGAGTATGTCTGGGTTTCTAAGGAAGAGCTCAAGGACTATTTAAAACCAGCCTATCTGTCACAAGTCAACACATTTGTGATAGAACTGTGACAATTCTGTAAATATAGTTAATAAATGTTTTCGAATTTAGTTTGCCTCTTTTGAACTTATACGTTTGTGTTAAGAAAGGACATCATGGCTTATTTATTGCTGCTGTGCTATGGGTTGCCTCTTACAGGCTGTGCCGCATGCAGAATCAATGCAGAACCACGTGCAAGTCTTTGTTCTGGGAGTGTGAAGAGCTGAGCCTAAGGGCATATCAGGCATGACTGGGGGATGGATATTGGGCTAGTGCATGCTCTTTGCTATATGTAAATGAGTCACATTGAAACAAAAATATTTTAAAGTAGTCTAGAGTTTCTTATCTGAAATGTTACAAATGTAAGCCTATTTAGCTATAAAAATGGATTTTTGGTTATAGGCTTTATCACCAAAATCTAATGTAAATCTGCCTTAAATATACTCTGTCACAGAAGCTGCTGTTTACCATATTTATTATTCCAAATCTCTTCAATGAGTCATTTATAGACAAAATGGTGACACAGAACCAATGCAAAATAACCTTTGTTCTGTAAAACTCGGCCCGGATATTCTACTATGGATGTACAAATCCCAATACCATAGCCTCTATCTATCACACCTGATCTGCATCCCTTAGAATAAAGTCGCACACAGGTGTAATCCGATGCGATTCCACATACCGTAAATTGGTAGAACAATGAGTGGTGTTTTCAGCTTTAGCCAGCTACACACAGAATACAAAAATAGTATGTATAGATATTGTGGTAGAGTGACCTAAATGATGTGGGAAAGTGTGTGTTTTCCCTTTAAGTTCTCCATTGTGTGAGAGGTAAGCTCCAAGGAAGGTTGTAATAAACAGAGAATAAGTGCTATGTTCAAAGACTTTAGTTGCCATATCTTGGAAACTGGAGTATTCTGGAAGGAACAGGCAAGCCAGATACTCCAATCCAGTAGGCCAGCTCATGTATTGGAACTCACTTTCCACAGAAAGGCTGTCCTGTGGGAAGGTATTTAATTCTAGTTAGACTTGTAAGAAGGTCTCTCAGGCAGTAGCACAGGGCAGGGAGGATACCTGCCTGTATGAGGAAATCCCAGGGGGTGCAATCTGCCACTGCAAGGTGCAGAGTTAGCCGAGACCAAGTGGCAGAGAATCGGTCTGAGTGAGGACTTGAGAGAAAAGACAGAAGACTGAGCAGTACTCCAGAAGAATCGTAAAGGTGTGACCCCAACTTATGTGTTTTCTCACTGGAAGTCCACAAGGGGCCCAGTTTAGTAAGGGAACTCTTCATATGCGTGAAGGTAGCGTCCAGTGAGCAGGATTTATTTTTAAGATTTTTGTCTTGTATCCTGAAATCGTCACCCCTGTGTGTTGACTAACTGCCTTAAAGAGAAGAAAGGTCTGTCGTGGATCCCGCAAGATTACAATATATACATAACATAATACAAAAATCTTCATGCACTAGACACAAGGAACACCCCTCTTAGACTCATAGGGGTATATTTATCAAAGAGTGAAGTTAGAGATCGCCACAGTGAAATCCCGCCACTCTCCATTCATTTCTGTGGGATTTTTAAAACAGTATTTATCAATGGGTGAAAATGAAAGATCATCCTTTGAAAATACGCCTTTCCAAATCCCATAGAAATGAATGGAGAGTGGCATCACTTCACGCTTTGATAAATATAGCCCATAGACTTAGACTTGACAACAGTTCCAGGGTTTCCTTGTCCATAATTCATCAAAGCAGGCTGGAGGTGCACATATGTGGTCCCCACAAAGTACATATGCATATGAATGTAATCATGTTAATAGCTTCAAAATGTGATGAAATTAGCATCTGTTATGGCACTCGCAATTTGCTCTTGTGTTCATAAATGAGCCCTATGGTGTTGGGGGAAAGAGGGACTCCAGTTTGAATCAGAAGGAGTGCATCTGGAAGTATGGAAAATGGACACATTATAGCACCAAACTGCAACCAATATATTTTGAATCATACACATCCACCTTTAATATGGACCAGATATTTAATTAATACTTATTATAGTAACACTTTTTGCAGCCTGAATAAGAAGCCAGATTTCTATTTTTTATTTATATTTATCATCTGCAGCTGTGCTTTTTTCCACCGAAGTACAATCATCCTGCCAAGAACATATTGTGCCCTATCCTTCTACACCAGTCAGGTGAAATGTCAAGTAAAAGCGCTGCTTACAATGTGTGCTGTGAATTTTATGTGGATGAAATCTAGAAGGGCAGACAGAATGAGAGAGGCCCATTCAGCTAACCAAATTAAAAGTAATGTTCCTTCTGCAATGTGTACTATCACACACTAAGTGGTGGGAAAAAGTCCAGATATTGGTTAAACGCTACATAAAAACAGTCAATTGTTACTCCCATGCCTGTATTGTACTTCTCTTTAATGCCATTCATTCCTTTAGAGCTTGTCTTGGGATCTGGTACTACTAAAATGCATAAATAAAGCACATCTTTACTAGAAGATTATTAAGGCAAGAGTTGTGTGTAATTATTGCCTATTACAGAATATTCGCAATTTAAAGTCACTTTTTTTGTGGTAAATCACCAACAGAAACCGTTTCAATAATACATCATATCTAATTGGTTTTCTATTAGAAAAGTACAAAATTAGACATGATTGAGGGTATCAGAATCCTTTCATAGATATCTAGTTATGCTACTGGTTATGGGGAGCTCTAACCAAAGGTTTCACCTACAGGGGGCTTGAAATGGAAAAAGTCTGATGGCTGCTAATTTATAATAACATGCAGCAAGACCCTGGGCAGAGGTGCTCTCTTAGTATTCTTGCACTTCTGCCTGGGGTCATAGTAAGTGGCATAGTAAGTGTGTTTTACCAAATACATTCCCAGTAGTGAGACCCCCTGTTTAAGTAATTCTCCGCTATATGGTTTATTTTCTTCTTAAATGTATTTTAACCTTTCCCTTTTCCATTGAGGGTCCCTGGGTGACATATTCAAGCCTGTTGAATAACGGGTTAACCATAAGAGCGTGAGGCACACTGTCTGGAGGGCAGCGCTCGGGTATGCCATCAACTACAACTGCCTGACAAGGCTCCACTTTCTCTAAAAGAGCCCACAGATACACAGCAGAAGATGTTATCACAACCATTTTCTCCTTTTTGGGGGACTGTGCTGGCAGGCTTGCATAAACACAGGGGCAGCCATCCATCAATCCTTGGGGGAAAATCATAGAGGGCCCCTCACCATCATCAGGGAGCTCATTTTCCACTTGCCACAATAGCCGCACGGTGTCCTGAATCCCTGAAGGGGCACGGGCTATGAACTGGTACCCTACAAATCTTGGGAACATACTTAAGGGCCATGCAGCTAAGTACACAGGAGCGAGTGGGTGAAATCCATCTATCACCACCGCTCGGCGAGGGTTAATGCCTTCCTTGATAGCCCAGGCATACACTGCATTAGAAGTTATCAAGCCTGGGATAACTGAGGGAAAATGGGCCTTCATTTATTGGGGCAGTATAGTAGGCATTTTCACTGTCAGCTCAGTACTATACTGTGATTTCGCCAGAATATTCGTGCGGGAGAGAAGAACCACAGTAGTCTCCCGCTGTGTTTCCTGGTCTTTTTCCTATTGAGTCCGCAGCTGCAGTGCCTGTCACACTAGGCTGCAGTGCAGTGTTACAGTTTTACCCTGTACAGGCCCCACGTTGGGCGCCAAAATGTAGCGCTATAGTAAATCGAGTGCACCTTAAGGTGGCCATACACGGATAGATCCACTCGTTTGGCGATGTCGCCAAATGAGTGGATCTCCCTCCGATATGCCCACCTTGAGGTGGGCAATATCGGGCTGATCCGATCGTGGGCCCTAGGGCCCAACGATCGGATCCTTCACGTTCGCAAACGGGCGGTCGGATCGCGGGACCGCATCAACGAACAGATGCGCCCGCGATCCGACGGGATTTTTAACCCCATCCGATCGAGATCTGGCCGACTTTCGGCCAGATCTCGATCGGGGAAGCCCGTCGGGGGCCCCGATACACGGGCCAATAAGGTGCCGACTCGGTCTGTCGGCAGCTTTTATTGGCCCGTGTATGGCCACCTTTACTCTACTATAAGCTCCACTCTCAGTACATATGCTCCAGATGAGACCTTAAAATCTTAGGGAGTGAGCCTTCGCAGTGATGTGGAAGCAGGGTGTAGTGCAACTGTAACTGTATTCAGGGTGCAAATAATTTGGCACCAGTGGTTCTTATAACTTAACCATAGAACAGATTAACCATAGAACACAATATACATCCTCAGTGGGTTGTACAATCAGCACATACAGGATCAAAATTGGATAGACAATACTCACAACACCTTTTGATCAATACGATTCTCCTTGTGAACAAGAACAATGCATGCAGCTTTGAGGAGGTACACCCAGCTTTCAGCCTTTTCCCTAAGTGGAACCTGAGGGGAATACTCTCTACTCTAGGTCTGTACACTTAGTCCCTACTTCTGAGGAATTAGTACCCGGGATCTTAATCCCACTCACAATCCTCGGAGGAACCTCAAGATGCTCAGCTAAATAATCTGACTGTCTGTCACTCCTAGAGTGACCTATAAAGGTGAGTAGCCTATCCTTACTAGACCTGACCTGTCTAGGTTCCACTCAAGCTCTGCCTGCCTGCTCAGGCTAGAGCCAGCACAAGATGGACACTGAAAGCATGGCTTCAGAGCCTTTTATACTCTAGCACAGTGCCATCTGCTGGTCACTGTAAGAAACAACAAGGGGCATAGCTTAAAGAAGGAATAGGAAACAGTTACCCCTCCCAACTGTATTTTAGGACCCAGTTAGGTGTCTATAACACTAGGGAAACTGCCTGCTAAATAATACTGGGGATGGCTATTCTACACATCCCTACATGTGAAGTTGACCCCAGTGGCTGAGTTACACCAAGGAAGGGCAAGCTGCTTAGATTGAATACACTCTTACCCTGTAACAAGTACTACAGGATTACTGCAGGCTAGGCACAGATAGGAGCAGTAACTCTGTAAAGGCAGAAACCTACTTGGAAGTTAGTGCAGTCAGTAGTGGGGGAGCATTAATCAGGACACACAACAGAGCAGTTCAGGTATAGCCAGGTCATACACAGGAACCAGAGAAATGCAGCCACAAGGGATGAGACTAGCGGATGGTCCTCAAACAAGCCAAAATCATACACAGGAATCAACAACAGCGCAGTACCAAATGGTTAGGAGTTATCAAGGTCAAACAGGCAGATTTCTCAACAAAACGTTATAAATAAAGCAGGAATGCTCAACTCACATATATATATAACCTGTATCATATGACTAAATAGGAAGGGTACTGTTCCCTTTTATATCTGAGCAGGCTAAAGGCCTGGGAACCCCAGTAGGCTCCTGATAATTATGTTTCTAGGTTATTAGTTGCAGAACAGCTAAGTAGTTAGTCTGTGGGCCGTTTGTTCAATGGGCTGCTAAAGAACCATATCAATGCCACATTTGCTCAACTAATAAGATTTATTTTGAAGATATTTAAAATAAGATAACTATTGAACAACATCTCCCAGAAATGACACACCCTTCTTCTAAACTGGGTTTTGCCAACCTGACTGTCCCTTCTCTACCTGTCAACTAGAATTTTTAAAGGTAACGGACTACTGCTGCTGCAC
This sequence comes from Xenopus laevis, assembly GCF_017654675.1. NCBI lineage: Eukaryota > Metazoa > Chordata > Amphibia > Anura > Pipidae > Xenopus > Xenopus laevis. Next base: position 44,232,774 of record NC_054376.1, on the reverse strand, counting down.
AAATATGGCCGCCCCCTGAGCGGAACATTGTGATCAGCTAGATAATGTAAAAGCATCAGGCAGATACTTTTATGGCAAACTTACAAATAACGGGCAAAAACAAATCTTTTCCAAACTCTTAGGAGCAGATTTATCAAAGGTCGAAGTGAAGGTTCGAAGTTAAAAACTTCGAATTTCGAAGTAATTTTTTGGTACTTAGACCATCGAATAGTCCAACTTTGATTCGAAGTTGAAAAAAACGTTGAAATTTCGAATATCGAAATTTATTATGTACTGTCTCTTTAAAACATCGACTTCGACCATTCGCCACCTTAAACTGCCGAAGTGCTGTTTTAGCCTATGGGGGACCTCCTAGAACCTGTTTGGAGGCAATTGGGGGAGTTTGGGAGATCGAAGGTTGAAGTTTAAAAAACTTCGAATCGAAGTAGCGCCACTTCGAATCATACGATTCGAAGTAGGCCAACTTCGACCACCATTCGGTTGGTCTTTTTGAATTAGAAATTTTTTTAACTTCGAACTTTGACCTTTGATAAATATGCCCCTTAGTTTGTTATAGAATGGCTAATTCGAAATAACTTTTCAACTGTCCTTCATATTTTTTCTTTTTGATAGTTTTGAATTATTTGCTTTCTTCTCTTTCCAGCTTTCAACATCTACTGTATAACAAATGCTCTGTAAGGCATACACATTTATTGTTATTGCTACTTTATATTACTCATCTTTTTGTCCAGGCCTCAAATCAATGTGAGTCAATGCTAGAGTAATTTGGACCCTAGCAAACAGACTGCTGAAATTGCAAACTGGAGAGCTGCTGAATAAAAAAAGCTAGATAACAACCATTTGTGTTCTGTTCCTTTTAATATATTTATATTTATTTACGATTGTTATATTTGATATGAAAGGTAAGAAATGTATTCTAGCCGACTACACAGAGATCCACAACATAACTGCTAATCCAGGAGGGGATATGCCAAATGCAAATGCAATTTAAGGAAATTAGAGGAATGGATAAAGATGTGAAATCTTGAATTTAATGAGACAAAATGTAAAATAATGCATATAGGGCATATAAATCCTAAAGCTAGATACAGACTGAATGCTAATTTACTGTCACTGACAGCAGAAGAAAGGGATCAAGAAATTCTAATTTCAGATTATTTAAAAGGGAGCTAGAAATGCAATAAAATAGTGAAAAAAGAAAACAAATACTATGCTGTATAAGAATAGGTATTAGAGGTAGAAAGTGGGGGATTAGGGAGATTTAGAGCAACAGTTTGAAAGCTGGAAAGTTTTAGAAGAGGAAGGCAGATAATGAAGACCAGTTGCTATGAATTAGACATTCTATAACATACTAAAAGGTAAATGAAAGGTGAACTACACCTTTAACAATGTTTTCTTGCAGCAAAACATGGCTCAATCAGAGAAAGGGTATTTCGATTTGAACTGTTTACATTACCCCCTGGTTAATACATAGAGATGCGTTCAAAAATACATTTTAAGATTCGTAGGAGGTGAGGGTTATTCTTCCAATTTACAGAGCGCTGTTAAGGCCCCACTTAAATTATGCCTTACAGTTTTGTTCTCCAGCACTCAAAGGGGACATTATTAAATTAGAGAGGGTCCAGAGAAGAGCAACTAAGCTGGTAAAAGGTATGGAAAAACTAGCCAAGTTGTGGTTGTTTATGCTGGAGAAGAGGGGAGATAGAATAACAGTGTATAAATATATGAGGGGATCCAATAATAATCTATCTAACGCTTTATTTACCAGTAGCAAACATTAGGTCACCCATTCCGATTAGACAGGAGGTTTGGAAGGTTTTTTTTTACAGTGAGAATTTCCCTGAATTGAGTTGTACAGGCTGATACATTAGATATCTTCAAAAAGGGGATTGGATGGCTTTTTAGCAAGTGAGAAAATGCAGTGCTATTTATAATCACTTTTAGCAGAAAGCTAATCCAGGGACTAGTCTGATTGCCATCTTGGAAAAGGAAATCATTTTTCCCCCCACTGAGGTAAATTGGAGAGGCTTCAAATGTTTTTTTTGCCTTCCTCTGGATCAACCAGTAGTTAGGCAGGTTTTATACAGGCAGAAAGGGCTGAACTTGATAGATATGTGCCTTATTTCAACCTAACTTACTATTTTTAAGAAAAAAACCTCACCTCTCTCATCCTGTGCAACCTTTAAACATCCTGAATGGAACACATAAAATGCAATCAAGGTAATCAGGTTTTTACTTTGGTTTCATTTCATATTTTTCTATGAATTCAATGGCAGTGTACTTCATTAACATAATGCAATCACATTCGATTTTAAGCAGAATATCTGAATATCTACTCATCAGTGATTTTTTTTTTTATCCTTTGTGATTTGTTTTGTTATTTTACATTGCTTCTCAAGTCAAATGAGAAAGTTTGGCCAGGACTAGTCACTCATAGCACCCACAGCAAAATGTGCCGCCTGTTGATTGGTTGCTATGCTTCTCTGATTATAGATTGGTGGTTGCTGAAATATGTGCACTAGTAACTAGTAAAGATTTGCACTAGTAACTACATATAGAAATAGACACATGGTTATTGTGGGAGCACTCCAAGGCCAAGCAAAATATATAAGTGCAATGGAAGTGCAACTGACCTGGCCAAATTAGCTACCAGCATTAGCTACAAGGATTGATCAATGATTATGATAATACATTTCTGCCTAATGCATAAAAGCACAACAAACTGGTAAACTGCTACAGGGAGTTGGGGCAACACTGATGCCACACAAAGAACATGTGGGAAAACATTGCACTTAGACTACATTCAACTATAAAGCATCTATTATACCCAAATAAACTAGTCAGTTTTCATTGTTTCTACTTTCATCTTTTTGCAGCTGCCAATTTTGTCTGTAAGCTGCAAGTGTTTATTGCTTATTGTGTTTCTTATACATTTTATGGGGTTATGGGAAGGCCGTCTCCCAAAGACTCCATTTTAATCAAAGAATTCAAGTTTTTAAAAAGGATTTCCTTTTTCTTTGTAATAATAAAACAGTACCTTGTGCTTGATCCCAAAGAAGATCTAATTAATCCTTATTGGAGACAAAACAATCCTATTAGGGTTATGTAATGTTTACATGGTTTTCAAATAGAATTAAGATCCAATTAATGGATAGACTCCTTATCCAGAAAACCCCAGGTCGGAGCATAACAGGTCCCAAACAGTACCAAAATGACTTATTTATGTTTAGTCACCTTTTCATTTAGAGTCTTGGCTCTGCAGCAGCAGCAGCACCATTCAGGCAAATAATAGAGAAACAAGTTTTTCATAAATCGAGCATTGGAAACACAGACTGTACTTTAATAAAGCTGCATTTTCTTAAGAAGAATAGAAGCACAATAAACAAAAAATATAATTAAACTGGCACCAGAGGCTTCCTGAGATCTGAGACCTTCAGCCTGTGCATCAATCTTGAAATAATTCTTGAAGCTCCTGAAGGTAGCAGCTAAATACAGCTTGTATTAATCAATAATTGAATTGCTTTGTATCTAATATTTTCTGTCAAGCATCATTGCATAAACAGAGCTCAGAGAGCAGCCAAAGGGAGCTCTGAGTGATTACCATAATTTTTGGAGGCAGCAGTTTGGCGCACTAAGCAAACTGAGACTCATCATCCCACTAACAAATGTGAACATTCTGTTGGTTTGCTTTGACCAGGGTCTCAGTAAAAATGGTTGACACGACAGTTAGAAATGATGTTCCTGTATTATGTATAGAAGGCTGAGAATCCACAGCAGCTACACAAGGTACATTTTAAATCTATTAATGACACACCAGGCAAGGGCAGGTGGGTTGTGACGTCAGGGGTGGGGCTATAATGTAGCAATTTGCGATTAGCCAATCACCATGTCAATCATAGAGAATCATGCCCGGTTTTCCTAATTGGGAAAACTGGGCAGGCTGTTTTTACCCGGGCAGCCCTTCAAAATCCCGTGCTTTCCGGGTTAGGTGGCAACCCTACTCTGGCTACTGAATCCTAATATTTCCAGCTCATTGGGCTTTTAAAGTCTTTGAGTAAAACAGTTATTTGTTAAAGGAATTGTTCAGTATAAAAATAAAAACTGGGTAAATAGATAGGCTGTGTGAAATAAAAAAATGTTTCTAATAAAGTTAGTTAGTTAGTAGTGAAACGCGAATTTTGACGCCGCCGACAATTCACCGTCATCACAATTGACACCATTGATTCCAAGGCCAGCGACTTTTGACGCTCATTAAAGTCAACGAGCGTCAGTTTAATTGGCATCAAATTTCAAATTTTGCGTAAATTCGACTCAGATTCGCCCATCACTATTATTTAGTCAAACATTTAATGTATAAAGGCTGAAGTGACTGGATGTCTAACATACAGTAATAGCCAGAACACTACTTCCTGCTTTTCAGCTCCCTTGGTTTCCAATGATTGGTTGCCAGGCAGTAACCAATCAGTGACTTGAGGGGGCCAAATGGGTCACAGCTGTTTGCTTTTGAATCTGACTTGCATAAAAACTCAATGAACATTTATGTCACATGTGGCCCCCCTTAAAGTCGAGTCCAGTCACTCCAGCCTTTACATTACATTACATTTTTTGCTAACTTACTATATTGGGCATAGAGGCGGGGCAGACAATTACTTTCACTTTCCATTCAGCACTTCCTAGATGTCACTGCTCTCCACACATTCCCCTGTTCTCTTCACCATTTAAATATGTAACCAGTGCATGGGGATGGACATCAGGTCCCCCATTCTGGTGTACAAACAAGATTCTGAGATGATGCAAGGCTTGTCTTAATAACAGTGTCTACAAAATGGCTACTGTCTGCTTGCTGTAATTATGAATTCCCAGACTGATGGAAACAAGATTCAAATAATTGATATAGTGTAATTAAAGTTCATTTTGCTTGACTAATGTGATAAAATAGGATTTTGAATAATTTTTTTGGGTGACGGGTCCCCTTTAAGACCACCATCATAACCCCTGATAAATACAGTGCAATTGAATAGAGCTGTGGCCAGAGGGATAACTATAGAAGAAGCAGACCCTGTAGAGGGCCCCTAACTCATGAGTAGTATAGGGTTACGTAATATCAGTGTCACCCTAGCAACCTAGCAACTGGAGAGCTTGCTGAAGAAAAAGCTAAAAAAAAACACAAATAAAAAATGAAGGTCAATTGCAAATTATCCCAGAATATCACTCTCTACATCATACTAAAAGTAATTTTAAATGTGAATAAGCCCTTTAACATGATTTTTACTTAGAATTGTACATAGAGTATGTATTTAATGTCACATTCTATTCTTGCTCTCAGCCACTCCATGTTGGATGTTTTTGGAGTAACAGTGTTTCCACCAACTGAACTATCTTTCTGAATCAGATGTTATCAAGACAAGCAATAATGATAAAACAGTGTGAATTGCAACCCATCAGGTATGTATGATTATTACAAAATGCTCTATCATCATGGCTGCCTTCTTAAACCATAGCTCTCACATCTTTGCCCTAAGACACAGCTGTCCACTGCCCACTGCCCACTGACCTGAATGTCATTATTCTCTAAAAACTTGGCTCAAAAGTGTACTATAGTAAATCACTGGCAGGTTTTATTGAAACAGTTGACCAGCACTGCCTTAAGACAATACAGAGGTAAGCAAAAGTCCTAATACAGTAGATACAGGTACTAAGGGTTGCACAAGGACATGCACAAGGGGGTCGGAGTGGGCGAAGAGGCTGGCCGGGTTGCCTGGATGCCTGGTCCTGTCCAGCCCTATATCAGGCATGTCAGTGATGTTAAAAAAAAAATCAGACTATAAAAATCATGAGTTGGTACAGTGCCTTAAAGGAGAAGGAAAGCTACTGAGGCATTTTATTGCCAATAGATTAGCTGCAATAGTGCAAGCTAGAATACTATATTTATTCTGTAGAATGTTTTACCATACCTGAGTAAAAAGCTCTAGAAACTCTCTGTTTGTTTAGGATAGGAGCTGCAGTATTAATGTGGTGTGACATCACTTCCTGCCTGAGTCTCTCCCTGCTCTGGGCTCAGATTACAGTAGAGAAGGGAGGGGGGGGGGGAGAGGAGCAAACTGAGCATGCTCTTGCCCAGGGCAATGAGGTTTAAGCTGAAGGCAGGAAGTCTGATACAGAAGCCCATGTGTACACAATAGAAGGAAAGAAATGCTGTGTTTCTTTTGACAGGGGACTCCGAGCAACATTACTTTGGGGGGTTTACTGGTGTATTTATAGAGACCTTTCTGATAAGGCTTACTTAGTTTTAACCTTTCCTTCTCCTTTAAAATCTCTGCAGTGTTTAGTACCATTGCTATCTCGACAATATATCAAGGGCCACTAGATGTCGCAATATGATCTGAGCTGGAGAAGAAATAGCAAGGATTCTATATGCATTCAAATAATATAAACACGTATTACAGATCTGTCTTGAAAGTATAATACCGAGTATACTGTACTTTTAGGTGAGATATATAGCAGGAACAGCACAAAAGGCAGGATAAAAGGTTGCTATACAGCTCAGCATTTGCTTTCCCTGCATTGGATAGCATCTGCACTTTGAATTACGTTGAAAATTTAGACCTTTGGAAATGTCTGCTGTGAAACAAAAACGCTGACCAAAGGCAGATATCTTTTGTTTAAAAAAAATGCATTTACAAGCAAAGTGAGTCTGCCAGGAAAAGCTAAGGCAAAGGGCACGCTGTACATATTTATTATTTTACAATATTTTTTTTCCACCATTAAGATGTTTTAACTACATACACAGCTACATACACCACATCCATATTTCATAGCAATGTGTCCACAGTAATAATATTTAACAGGTGAAAGTTACAAATTACTGTACATACTGCTACTTTGCCCATAAGGCAAAATACTGACAGCAAATTCTATACTGGTGTTGCTGCTGTCAGACCTACAGCCATGTCGAGCCAGTATCTTTATCAATTAGCTTTCATTACTCAAACTATAACAAACTAATTAAATTAAATATTGGTTGTTATGGCTTGGGTTACTTTAATGGAGGTAATTTCAAGGAAATATCACAAACTCTCAATAATCTAAAGGGCTGGGCCATTTTGAAATGATCTTTTACTGAGATGTAGACAGAAGTCATCAAACGTTTGCATTTTGTCATAATTTATAACTGAATATAATTGACAATATAAAAATCTAAACTCAGAATTATTTTGGTTTCTGGGACCAAACTAGGGGTACCCCCTCTCTTACTGCCCTTGGCCCCTACCTCTGTCTCTTGCTGAGTCGGTTTCCAAGTCCATTGCTCTTTACTTTTATATTGTCCTTATTAACATTTATTTCTGTAGTAACATCTCATACAGAGCAGACCTGGCTGCCTGCTTATTAAACATAATTCTAGTTTAACTCTCTTTCTCGTATAACTTTGAGCTTTTGGAACTTTTGAAGCCGAACTGATTTTGATGTATTCAAACAAGATTTTGATCCAAGGAGCACATTCGTATCTCTCTCTTCCTTCGGTATAGTCTTCCATGTCATACACCAAACGGATATTTCTTCTTTCTATCCAGTTCTCTAAATGTTTCCAAATCTTTTTTTTTTTCACTCTCCTATAATTCTTCCTATAATTCGCTAAAAAAATAAGAAGTCAGTATAGTGTTTTTATATAGTTTTCCCATCTTCAGTCAAATCTGACATTGCCAACTGATATAGTGCTTCTAATGTTCTCCACCCCACCTGTGCTATTCCTTTTACATCTGTTATCACTATTATTTTGCAAGCTATAACTGCTTTGCCATAATGTTTTGTCCCAGAAATACTCTAAATCTTCCATATTCTTTCTCAGAATTCATTTTAAAGCTGAGCTGCTTTTAACTTTAATATCAAGAGCCTGGAGCTTTCGTTTTATCTTCGATGTCCCACTAGGAGGACGACATATTATGCAAATATATTTATCCCATTTAGAATAAAGCATTTTTAGTGCAGCCTTCTGTGCCAAAGAATTATTTACTCTCATTTTTCATCCAAGACTCACCATTTTATTTTTTTAAATAGAAGGAAGATGCTTCTAGAAAAATGATATATAACAATCTGTGCTTTTTTTTAGTATCCTGGATTTTGGTTTAACTGGACAGTCATGATATCATTATATGAACTATAACCCCTTATTATTATAATATACAAACAACCATGCAACATTTCTGCAAATTAAAAATAGTACTAGCATGCTGTTAAGTGTCTCAAATGGTATTGCAGTTATTATAATGGTGGTGTTTATACAAATGACCTGTAGATGTCACTGTGCTCAAGACTTATACTGTGCATACTTTCTATACAGCTTGTGGTGTTAGCGTTGCTTACTGTTGTGTAATGGCTGCATGAACCTGCTAATAAAGCACTGTATTACTCTACTCATCCTCGGCTACCAAAACATAACAATAATAGCTAAAGAATACTGCTATAGCACCAAAGTAATGCTGTGCTAAGGGTTGCTACCTGTCTGGTATTTTTTAGCCTCAGCTGGTACAAATAAAAATCAATGCCTAAGATACAACTCTACTACAAACCTGTCTCCAAGACTCCCCACCTCTCCCCCTTCAGTCAATCTTAAACCCTTATATTAATGGCACATTGTTTATTTTAGCCACTGTTGTGAAGAAAACAGCCCATCTGCCATTAGCCTTAAACTTCCTGGTGGATGCTAGTTGGTATTAACAGATATATTGTTTTACATACAGTTCCCATTACTTAGAATGAGAGCACAAATCAAATTAAACAGCAGGAAGTGAAGTGAAGCTGTGGCTCATCGTCACTTCCTCATCTGATGATACGTAATGAACTGGCCAAGGCCATCTGAAGCTGACACTATTATTCTGCTAACCTTCAAAGCCCTTCACTCATTTGCTCCTCATTTTCATTTGTGTCTGTGTATTTTCATGGTTTCTGTAAACGTTTCTCTCTTGCTGCTCCTTAATTTCCAAAACAGCTCTGTCAGCAACATACTCTGAGCTAACATTTGAAAGCCATTTCTAGGAGGTGAAATAATGATTTATTTCAGTGTAAATAGTTAGTCAATTTTCAAGTCAGCCAGCAGGTGGCCAACTCCTATGGTTGACCTGTAGATGAATTCCCCTGCAGGAGATTAAAAAAGGGAATACAAAAGGAGGCACTTCCTTTTTTGGCCTGAGAAGATCTTATGGCAGTCCACATGACTGCACTTAAATAGGATTAGGATAAGTAGGAGCTTGAGTATCATCTCAAAGGTGGTAAGATAGCTGTAGATTGCAAGAGCAGCCTCTGGCCCCGATGAGGAGGTAGCAATTGGTGATAGAACCCCTGGGCGATTGTGTGCTAAGCATTGACTGAGCATTCAGAAAGTAGGTTAGTGATAAGCTACAGGCTGTAGTGAGCCAGTTGAACTTGTACACTGTATGTAGACATGATAGAGAAGAGGAAGCCTAGAGAGTAAGAGGAGAAACGTCCCTGCAACGGCTAATGACACTCTGCTTGTGTTCATCCACAGGACAGGACTACTGGAGGCTCCTAAGAGGAGAGCATATGTATGTCTGTGAATGGTAATCGATAATATACTTAATTCAGATCAGTTGTGCTGTAATATTATAATAAATTGCCACCTTGCCATTCCCTGTGTTGGAGCTGCTGAATAAAAGTCTGCCTGGTTCACTGCATTGAAGTGTCAGATGTCCGTGTTACACAGGAAAGGCCTTATAATCTTTCCCTAAGTGAGGAGCTACCAGCCACTGGTAGCAACTTTACACACTTGTGTCCTAGCGGTTATTGAGATTGTGAGGGTCTCATAATTACAATTAGATGAAGTACAAGTCCTGTTTATGGATTTCAGAGAAATTTTGCTGAGATCTATTTAGGAAGAGTAAAGATGAAGAAGGATGACCATCAGCCATTAGATAACCTTATTATATTTGGACAAGCACCATGATGACATGTATACACAACTATAGTTGCTCTGTAGAAGAAACAGGTTAGATAAAAAAATCAACATGTGTATATCGTATAGAAGAATGTACAATACATTTCTTAACTTTTCCTCTTTGGCTTAGTAAAGATCAAGCAGAGGTTAAACATTAATGGACCTATGTCTCTATTCAACCTCACCCAACCATATAATGGCAGCATCTGTTAAACCTGTTTCACAGATGTATACCAATTAGTGTTTAATTGATTTCTTCAAACACCATGGTAACTGCTATGTGCACAGCCTAACAACATTGGAGAGAGCACACAAAATATGCAAGGCATGGCTATAATAAGAACAAACATGAATGCACTGTAGAGGAGCTGTAGCCTGTATGCATTTTTAATAACTACTGTAGAATACAAAGGGGTTCGGAAGTTAATACAGTTAAATCTAAGGCATTCATTACCAATTAAATGGAATTATTATTATTATTATTGACTATTCATACATTATCACAATTAACATTACAAAAATTAGAATACATTAACAGTTTTGATAAGTTGCACAAGGAAACATAATAAGCTTAAACGCTGATTCAACCAGTAAGAACTGACTTTTTCACACGTGTGTGGGCCAAGACAAGTTCACCAATAGATGGCAGATAAAAATGTAATTTAGGCAAAAAAAACATAATAAAAACAAAGATAGGTGGCGCATAGAAAATCATTGGATGTGGTAGCATGGAAGTCTTATTAAACAATGTACAGGTATGGGAATCCATTATCCATACACCTGTTATCCAGAAAGGTCCAAATTACAGGAAAGGCTGTCTCCCATAGACTCCATTATAATCAAATAATCCACATGTTTAAAAATGTTTTCCTTTTTCTCTGTAATAATAAAACAGTACCTTGTACATGATCCAAACTAAGATATAATTAATCCTTATTGGGAGCAAAACCAGCCTATTGGGTTTATTTAATGTTTACATGTTTTTTTTAGTAGACGTAATGTCCAAATTACGGAAAGATCCGTTATCCGCAAAAGCCCAGGTCCCGAGCATTCTGGATAACAGGTCCCATACTTGTACAAGTTTTTTATCTATGTCAAAACCAAATATTCTCATTTAATATTCTTTGTTCCATTCACCTTGACTTCTATGTGGGCAATGTATCTCCTAATTATTTAAATAACTAACCTGTTCATTGCCTCCCTAGGGAAATCAGTTACGCTTACGACTCAAGGAAACAATAGATATATTTATTCATGTGTTCCTACATTGAACAGCATCCTTTCAGAGTTCCCAGGTTTATAAATCCAATAACAAAACTTTCTAACTATTTATAGCACTCCGATCCCTTAGGCTATGTACAAGGACTGCTAACATACCCCTTAATTGCTGATGCTTATGAAAAATACATAATGCAGGACTCAATTTCTGTATCATGCACGGTGGATTTTATGGGTAAGTCTGATGGGCATTTGAACACATTTACAAACTAAAATATACACTAATCTTGCTTAAAATGTGTGACAAATAGTTTTGCATGTGCTACAATATAATTCCAATCCCATATAATGTGAACAGACAGTACATACCTGTGAAACAAATCCTGCAGCAGTGGTTATTCTATATTAAGCAGCCTATTTTGTTTGTGGTTTCAAATCCAAAATTATGGTGATTTGTGTGGTGGGTCACTGTCATGTATTTCTTCCATAGACTAGGCAAGAAATATAGATTTATTACTGGCTGTGTCTATTATGGTTGTGATTGCTGGCCACACGATTATTTTTGACTATATGTGACATTGGCTTTATGTGTTGGTGGTTCTGCAAAGATCTGAAGACACTCTTAGCAACCCATAGCCAGATACTTTTAGGAAGATTACTATCCCCAAAATAAATGTCAAAACAATGGCAGCAACAGCATTCAAACAGTGACTCGTTAATCTTAGCTCAAATGAAAAGGCTACATTTCTATACATGTAGTAAAACATGTATTCAGCATTGCAAAAATGTGTTAAATCTGTAACTCCAAGTACACTGTGGCAGCCTGCTTGGAGTTTCTGTGTTGTCTGCATTTCCACTGTACAATGTGCGCAAACAATTAATACCCTGGTTCACCAGGGGCGCTCCGCCAATGAGGCGAGCTGAGCTCCTGCACCCTTAAGAGCCGAATTTCCGGTTTTTAAACTGGAAATTCGGCTGTACTATTGCGAGAGAGCGCAACTACGCTCTCTGCAATAGTGTTTCTGCCTCCCCATCCGACACGTAAGCTGGCGGCATAGCAGGAGCTGCCTCAGGCGGCTCCTTAGTCAGAATCGGTGCTGTGGTTCACTCCTATTGCTTTCCATGTAATTGTAAGTAGGCTTGGCTTGTTTCATATTCACATCCATTAAGATGCCTATAACAACCCCTACACTGCACTGACTCATTGCCCAATGTAGGTTCCATAGTTCCGGGATGTGATTCTTGTCTGATTTTTAGTTTCTTACCTTTGCCTGTTTTTGACCTTGCTGCATCCCTGCCTGAACTGACCTTTGCCTGTTTGACCACTCTTCTGGATCCTGACTTTGTACAGTGTTACTGATTGGTTTTGACTCCAGCCTGTTTATCCTGCCTATGCTCCTGATTCTGTAATAATCAGTACTGTCCCTGCTAGACATTTAGCAAAACTACTGTGAAAATTTGCTGGTGAAAAAATTCGATGCAACAAAAAAGACACTCGTGTAAAAATTGTTGCACGTCAAAATAATTTTGATGCCCGTTGCCTTTAATGCATTTGGACAAAAAAGTCGCGCATGTAAAAATTGACGCTTGCATAAAAATTTTGATGCCCATTGACTACAATGTGAATTTTTTGCCATTTCGTGAATTCTTTTAGAGTTTTGAGAATTTTTCAGCGAAATGAAACAGGACAGATTCACCCATCACTAGTCCCTGCCTGTTCCACATCTGTACTCTCTGTTCTTTCTTCCTGTATACGTTACGGTTCCCCTGCCTGCTTAGAACTTCCCCCCTTGGTCCTCTTACTTTAAAACCTGGCAGCATCCGAGTAGCGGAGAGCTCCTCGTGAATCGAAAGGCGGTTGTTTAGATGGCCCATTTATTTTGCATTAACATCAGTGAATCAGATTGCTCATGAATCAAGATGGCAAGCTTTTGCCTCTCTCTTATGACTTTGTTTTTTAGTTAGAGTATGTAGCCCTGATTTAATGTGCTTCCCTATTGTGGTGATAATCTAGAAAGCGGTCAATGAATACTTGTACAGGCAGAGGATCCGTTATCTGGAAACCCTTTGTCCAGAAAGCTCGGAATTACGGAAAGCCAACCCCCATAGACTACAGTATATAAATGTATATCTTAAATTTTAAAAATGATTTCCTTTTTCTTTGTAATAATAATAAAACAGTAGCTTGTACTTGATCCAAATTAAAACCAGTTTACTGGATTTATGACATGATTTTCTAGTAGACTTAAGGTATGAAGATTAAAATTACATAAAGATCCATTATCTGGAAAAACTCAGGTCCAGAGCATAATAGATCTCGTACGTCTTTATTATTTGTTTTGGGTATTCAAAAAATGTTGTATTTAGTTTTATGTAACATTTATAGAGAAGTTCACGTTTGCTTTAAAGCAATGTATGGTTGTTATAACTCCGTCTTTGAAAACTTGCATTGAAAACTCAGAAAGTTCAGTCGCATTAGACTTATTTCTACTAGATACTGTAACTCATGACCTGGATAAATGAAAATCTTCATAGTCAAGTACAATAAATTACATTATAGACAGATTAAGGGGGATCTTATTTCCCCATATAAAAGATTTCTACTAGATACTGTAACTCATGACCTGGATAAACGAAAATCTTCATAGTCAAGTACAATAAATTACATTATAGACAGATTAAGGGGGATCTTATTTCCCCATATAAAAGATCAAGGAACAAGAGTACCCCATTTAGACATGAGGAACTGAACTTTCATTTGAAGAAGCGTATTTGGTTCTTCACAGTGAAGACAGCGAGGTTGTGGCTTGGATGATTTATTCAACAACACTCAATATCCCAAGCGATTGTGATCTTAAGATCTCCAGTTAGTTAGTATAGGCATCAGTATATCTAGTCTGTATATGTATATATGTGTAAATATAGATATACTGTATGTATGTTTGTGTGTGTGTGTGTACATTTGGTTTATTTGGAGGGGTTGAACTTGGACTTTTGCATTTTTTTCAATTTAATTATGTAACTAATTTCTGATAAATTCAAAATAATTCCCAGTATATGAGGTTAATAAACACTCAAAGTGCTTACAATGCAGGATTAAATGCTGTTAAGAGTCTCTGCTCTTGTTTTATCATTCATATTAATAAAATATCCATTGACATTATTTTTTTCCCCCTCTGAACAATGAACAATTCCAATTAATGTACAGCTAAATAGCAAGAATCTTATACAACTGTCTAAAGGCTAGGGATGTAGCGAACTGTTCGCCCGCGAACTAGTTCGCGCGAACTTCGACCGTTCGCGTCCGCCGAATGTTCGCGAACGTTTGGGAACGTTCGCAGTTTGAGTTCGCGTTCGATCGTTCGACCATTCGACCATTCGAATTCCTTCGACCGATAAAAATCGAACGATTTCCATTCGTTCGAACGATTGTAAGCATTCGATCCAATGAAAAGCATTCGATCGAATGGCTTCGATCGTTCGATTCGAATGAAAATCCTTCGATCGAACGATTAAAATCCTTCGATCGTTCGAATCGAACGATTTTAGCGGTGTTCGAAGTTCGCGAACTGTTCGCGAACGTTGTAAGCATTCGATCCAATGAAAAGCATTCGATCGAATGGCTTCGATCGTTCGATTCGAATGAAAATCCTTCGATCGAACGATTAAAATCCTTCGATCGTTCGAATCGAACGATTTTACCGGTGTTCGAAGTTCGCGAACGTTCGCATTTTTTGCCGGCGTTCGCGAACACCAAATCGGCAGTTCGCTACATCCCTACTAAAGGCGCTATCTTCTCAGCTGATTTCATAAGACTTAAGTGGCATATTGTTTGTGGGTCTACATTGTGACAGTCTGTACAAATGGTATTTTTGGCAGATTAGCCTGATGCCCCCATGGCAGCTGTTACAAAGAGATATTTTACATTTTTTTTAAAAAAAGAAATCTGCAGATTTTAACATTAATCATAGAGGAATCATAGAGGATGAACATAATGCTTGGATTTATAAATGTAATGTTTGAGCTTTAAGTTTATTTTAGCAAAACTTTTAGCTCTGCTGTTTCTGAGCTATTAAACTAAACAAATGGATCATAGCTTGTTATTGAACTCCTTTGCGCTCACTGGTATCAGTCAGAGGAGAGAAGACGTATTCTGCAGCTCCACTCCTCCCCCCAAAGCAAGTTGGAATAACAAGGCCTATTTAATGAGCTCCCTTCTCTTCCTAGCACTGTCTGGCACTTTGGGGCTGACTTATTATTAGTAAGAATATTTTACAATTCTTACTGTGAAAAGTAATCAACCAAATATTCCATGTGTTTTGCACTGGGGAGCAAGGATTCAGGCAGGTGATAACGCAGCACTGAGCACAATCAGCCAATAAATTTGAATGTAACTACTCAAAACAGATAAATGTGGCAATTTGTTAATATATAAATATATCATATATAATAATAATAAAGCAACATGTTGCTCTTCAAACCCTTGGATGTTGCTCCCGGTGGCCTCAAAGCAAGGGCTTCTTTTTGAATTTCTGATTTCAAGTTCAGATTTAGCTGCATAAAAAACATGTGTTCTGCCAATCCACACAGGGGCTACCAAATAACAAATCATAGCCCATTTTGTCACTTTCAGGAACTTTTTGCATATTTGTGTTGCTCTATAACTTTTTTTTTACATTTCAATGTGGCTAAAAAAAAGTTGGGGACCCCTGTTCTGTTCTGACAATAAGAAAAGTTTTGATAAGCAGAGAAAATGAAATATTTATGGATTGCCCAGTCCAGTGCTTGCTAAATCAGCCTGTTTGACTTGTTAAATACATTGTGAAAGTTTATCACACAAAAGGGATTAACAGAGATTTTTTTATCAATAAATATTATGGCTCCCACAAAGATGTTGCAGAATGCAGGGGCAGGGAGTGAAAATAAAGAATGGTAAAAATAATAATAATGCACTCAATTTAATAAATTCCACATGTTACAAACAGGAGACATGTTTTCATGATAAGCTCTTTCTTTTATTTCTTATTAATCATTGAGAGTCATTTACAAACCTCGGGGTACAAGCACAAAAGCATGTCCCTCACTTACAGAGAACTCATGCCCCTGGGGTTGCTGCTCTGAACACTCAGGGGCACATTTACTAAGGGTCAAAGTGAATTTGAAGTGAATTTTCAAATTCAAAAACGTCGAATTTCTAAGTAATTTTTGGGTACTTCGTCCATCGAATAGGCCAAATTCGACTTCGATTCGAATTGAAAATACTTTGAATATTCGACCATTCGAAAATCTAAGTACTGTCTCTTCGACTTCGCCATCCTTAAACCTGCCGAATTGCTATGTTAGCCTATGGGGACCTCTTAGAACCTATAGGCAAAATTTGGGTACATTTTAAAAAGTTGAAGTATTTTTTTTTGAAATTCGTTCGATCGCTCGATTAAATAGTTGTACGATTTCTACGATCGATCGAACGATTTTAATTCGACCGAAAACGGGCAAAAAAATTCAAAAAGAAAAGTTCGACTATCAAATTTGGCCAATTCGATGGTCGAATTTCAAAGTTTTTTAACTTTGAAATTCGACGGCTCAGCTCTGTCCTTAGTGCCTGCCTTGTTGAACCTTTTTATTCTTAAGGATCCAATGTACAAACTGTTATTATTTATGGGAATGTCACAAATTCTTTAATCCTAAATAAAAGTTGCTTCTTTGTCATCCAGTGCAGTTTAAAAAGAATTTTAACACAACCTAACTGTCATTTTCACCACAAACCTAATAAGTAAATAAGTAAATTTGTGTTAGCCAAGGGAGGTAAAAACTTTCCTCACTGTCAGGGATGTTAGCCTAACAATTAGGAAAGTTGGATAACAAAATGGGAAGCTTCTGGGAAGCCTTCTGGGTCTATATAGCCAGTCGTTCTGGTAGCCGAGACAGAGAAATAAGAGAAATGTATTGTTAAGAACTGACAACAGTGTCAGTAATAATAGCAACAACTGTTCGCTGTGTTATTAGAAATGCAGCAGTGAAGTGCCTGCAATTCATACCTTCCCTGCAACATTCTTACTTCAATATTTTATGAGTAATAAAATAGATAGTGGGATGATTGGTACAGAATATAATCCACTCCTTCGTTATAAAGCCAAAGAAAAAATATCCAGCAGCAACCCAAGTTCTTTTTTTTTTGCCTCTGTAGAGTCCATAAAACTAGAGTTGTACAAATGAACAAGAAAATGATCTGTTATTCTCTGCAATGCCTTAATAAATGTCTGTTTCTAGATTAGAAGTGACAGTTATGATAAAAATAACTTCCTGTGAAATTAAAGCATTTAATAGTTATGATTGTGGCTGTTATCGGAATATTATGCACATTAATCTAACTGCCACTTCGCATGATGTCTGTGACAGAACTGAAAACAAGTCCTATTAATATAGGGACATCTGTCCATGCCGAGGCTAGCAAGCTCATGTGATGTTATAAAATGTCTTTTCTATGTGTCCTAGCCAATTCCTACAAGGGAATAACCTTGTGAAGTCACTGATAAAATGCACCATGAAACTGTATACTTTTTAACAGAATTCCTGTGACTACCAACAACCCAACCAATACATTATGAATTATCTGCATAGTGGAACAAAGCAGTGCTTATTTAATCACGATGCATCAATATCAGGACTGGATTTTGTGGGAATGCTACAAAGGGTTGAGCCTAGGGTGGCACAGAATTAAAAACATTGCCTCCCAGCCACATCTGCCTCTGGAGCACTGGATGAGCAGGTGTCCCTAGTCATCTGCAGCTGAAGAATGAACAAAGTAGGTGTGGCCACACATGCCAACTGGGTGCACATGGCCACCAGGTGGGTGGGTGGTAGGGTTGCTGCTGGTAAAACACCTGCCAAGACCAGAGCCCACCAAGCGCCAGGCCACCCACAACGAGAGGGAGTTCCCAATTTCAGAAGCCATGTTGGGGCACACACATGTGCATGTTGAGCGAATGCCGCTACTTGCTCATTATGATGTCAGAAACACTTTATGTGAATGCGCTCTGACTGACATGACCTAGCACTGGCAGGGGGAATACTGTTACCTCCTAACCTTCGGTTGGGGATAATTTATTTTGGCAGCAGTGGCCCTTTAAGATTTGCCCTTGTCCTACCCCCATTCCGCTCAAATGTTACCTTATTTGTATGCGGACTTGTTTCTAAATCCTCCTTCCTGCCATATCTTTGTTGCAGCCCTGCCCCTTTTACATCATAACCACACCCATTTGTGTCAACACCCCCCCCCCCTTTCTAAATAGACTTGAGAAACAGGTCTAGACATAAAATCGGAGCTCACCCTTCTTGATGAAACGTCTCTTACTTCGATCGCAGCTCTCGCGGGATCTCCCTCACCTCGCCGAGGAAGTAACAATCACTGCACAGTCTTACCCCGCTCCACGGCGCAGATCGAAGGGAACACAAGAGACGGTATTTTTCAATTTTCTTTCGGCTTTATTTGGCACATCTTAGTGAGTTTCTAGCAGTGGGTTGGTGAGAAAAACCTACGCGTTTCGTGCCCTCCCTCCAAGCACTTCGTCAGGGTCTACCAGGGTCTACCCTGACGAAGTGCTTGGAGGGAGGGCACGAAACGCGTAGGTTTTTCTCACCAACCCACTGCTAGAAACTCACTAAGATGTGCCAAATAAAGCCGAAAGAAAATTGAAAAATACCGTCTCTTGTGTTCCCTTCGATCTGCGCCGTGGAGCGGGGTAAGACTGTGCAGTGACCCCCCCTTTGTACCCTAAATGGCGGTAGAAACATTTTCATAAAGGTGGCAACCCTAGTGGGTGGTTGGAGTGGTTGCCGCTGGCCTAAGGGTGCACAGTTTAGAAATCAGACCCTGATCATTATGGGCATATTATTAAACACCTGCATTGTTATATTTGCCTGAAACTCAACATATCAGTAAGTATAATGCATACATCCATTTGTGGGAAGCATATAATTGCTGCAGACAGTAAATCTGGGTGCCTTGTACACCATAATATTTCAGATGTAGTGCTTGCTTGAATAAAGATTCAGGCAGAACTGTTTATAGATACAATTATACAGGCCTTCGCTACATGGATATCAAAATTCCCAGTGTGCCAACACACGGATATGAATCCATGGAAACAGACGTTATTACAACAACGGCTAAATGTGACCAGAGATCCAAACCAGGATAGAAACATGAGAATTGAACAAAAATGAAAAGAGAGCGCAGTTAAAAAATCCAGAGAGAAACGTAGGAACCATCAACCCCTACCAAGTCGGTTTTCATTAGTGATAGATATATCTTTGTGCAATAAAAAATAATTTCTTTCTGAGTGTTTTTTTTAAACCTTGTCAGAGAGACCTGAGAGAAATGACATCCGACTCAATTTCCTGATGGCAATGGAGTGCTATCATTTTGTTATATACATTTTGTTATATATACTATCCAAAAAACTCAGCACCTAGCTATCTTTGTGATTTATTTCTAAATGTTAGCAGTCTACTCCTGTACACGAGTCCATTGGCCAGAAAATGTGTATTGGAGCATGCAATCAACACTGCACCCTGAGGTGCTAAAATTGAAGGAGATGCAGATCCCCTAATGACTGATAACAATCTGGAGGGGATATAATATAATTATGTAGCAGAGTGAGAGTAAATTTGAAACATGCAATTATATGAACAGCAGCTAGTAAGAGAATAGCAGGGAAGTTGCATATGTTATAAAAATACAGATTAATGGATGTCACACTATTATAGCAAGTATATATATATTTAAATAAAAAAAAAGGGCAGCCAGCCCAAAAACAATTCCCCTTTGAGAAAGGCTTTACGCCAAAACATTGGGATAATTCTCATTTCTTTGGTTAGTGTGTCCGTTTCCTTATACTTCTTTTTATTTGGATCACAGTTGGGTAATATGTACTATAATCATATGTTTGAATTGATCTGATACGCACTGTATTGAACATTGATTTGTATAAGCTGTAGAGTTTCTTTTCTTTTCTATAAAGAGATTTCTTTAGATAATACCACCCCGTATCTTGTTTAGTGTGCAAGTCCATTACAGGAAAGTTGAATATGCTATGCAAGTAAAACCAAATAAATACATTTATATTCATGGAAATCCTATGCTTCTCTAATCTTGAATCTTGCAGCAAACTGGCAGTTGCAATGGCTAAGGCTCAAAGTTCAAAATACAGTGTCAGAGGGCCCTCCTGCTTCTAAACATTTGGCCTATTTCATAGCCATTCCCTATTTCTAGCAGAACAAAGAAGCTAAATAGATGGAATAATAGATTATAGTATTATAGTATGTAAAGAAAAGAGACTAGAAGTATAGAGGTTGAGTGAGGAGAGGAAGAAAAATATTACTGAGAGTGGGTGTCCCATTTATTAATACATTCCGAGTTCATGGGAGTTTATAGGATTTTTAAAAAACTCACATGAATTCGAAATTCAACCTTTGATAAATCTGCCTCCCAAAGTACAAAGACTCAAGGAAACCCTAGCATTAACACCCGACTTTATGAGCTGTTACTTCAAGGGTTCTCACAACCTGCAATCTCTCTCTCTCTCTCTCTCTCTCTCTCTCTATACTCTCTATATAAATATATACATATTTATTGACTTACTCATCTTTCTATTCAGGCCTCTCATATTCATATTCCAGTCCCTTATTTAAATCATTGTATGGTTGCTAGGGTAATTTGAACCAAACTGGAGAGCTGCCAAATAAAAAGCTAAATAACTCAAAAACCACAAATAACAAAAAATGAAAACCAATTGCAAATTGTCATCATACTAAAAAGTGAACTCAAAGGCGAACAACCTCTTTTTTTTCGAAGGTTATATAAATTGCATATATTTTAATCTAACTTTATGCATAACTTGTGCAATTTGCATAACTTTTACAATGTGGCTGGGACCATTTTGGAAGCAGATTTCACTGGGTCCTGAACATTAGTAAAGATATTTTTTTATATATACATTTAAAACATATATTTAACTGATAAAAAGACTAATTTACAGATTTCCAGTATTCAGTGCATGTACAAAAAACACTATTTGATCTGTTTTGGGACCTTTATTAGTATGTCTTAACACACAGGTCTTTGACAAACAAATAAAAATATTTATTTAATCATATGCAAAGTGTTTACATTGTGTGATGGGTCCATTCCCTAAATTCCCCATGACAAAGAGTCCATTGGTTACATGTGCAACTCTTAATCAACCTTGTAGGCAAAGCATAGCAAGAAAACAGGGGCTTGGAGTTGCGGTTATGAAAACAGCCACAACAAATATACATTTGCAGAACAATAACCATTTTCTCAACCTGATACTCTCTCAGCCAACATAAAAGTACAGTATATCGTTTTTTTCTTCAAATGAAATTGATTTCTCAATCCACAGTACATCCATTTGTTCCATTGTTAATAATTCTATACTACTGCTTCTCCCTGTTCCCCAGGTGCAGTTGCTAATATTCTCCATGTGTTGGCTAAAGAAAAGGAAAAGCTTTCTGTCTTATTTATAAGTGTTAGAAAGAAATCTTTGTTTTATATTTCTGTGTAATATTTAGAAGGTTGTTTACACCTTTAAAGGGGCAGTATACCCCCTTGTTCAACATGAATTGCACAAATATTGCTTATGCTAAACATACTTTTTGACTATTGTTTTAATAACAAACAAACTATGGATTTGTTATTTCTTGATCTAAGCAGGTTAAACAAGGAAATCAATGTTTAAGCTAATCAATGTTTGGTTCTTGCAAGCTAAATAATTAAATGGTCATAGATAATCTCCCTGCATAAAGAACTTCTTATCTGTAAACTAAACAATTAATAAATGTAGGGGGTGTTTATACAGAATTCATTTTGGTACAACAATCCCAGTGCTAGTTGAAAATTATTTCAAAAGGGTTGCCCTGTAACATTTTTACTGGCTAAAACGGTACAGCAACTTTACCTGCAAATCCAAATTAGACATAAATATATGAAATCAAATCATAATGCTCTCAAACAACTTATTTTTTACCCTTGGCATTGAGGTTCCATCTCCAGGTTCAGGAAGGGTCTCTCTGTAATAACTCACCCTGGTAGTCTAGTGGGGGGACGCAGGGACGCCTGCCGCCCCCTCGGCGGGGACACCCACCGCTCCAAAAATCTTCTATGGCACCGGTTCTCTAGGGCGCGCGCTGCTTGGCTCTTCTTTAATTATAGGCGCAGGCACGCTGGCATGATGATGCCAGCGCGCAATAGTGCGAAATTTAAATGTACTTAAAGGTAAATTTTTCTTTTCCACGCTGCCCGTTATAGGAGTTTGTTCCTGGTGCTATCTGAGCTTTTGCTAACCTGTTTTGAACCTGTTTGATTCCTGTTGTGACCACTGCCTGGATTTTGACTATTCTGACCTCTGGATCCTGACTTTTGCCTGAATACCGACTACCTCTTCTGCTTAACCCCTCTGATTGACTTCCTGGTTTGACCCTAGCCTGTCTGACTATGTTTATTCTCTGCCTGCCCCAACCTGGCCTGATCTGGCTACTCTATTGCCTAACGTCTTGTACCGCGACCTTCGGCCTAAAAGACTCTCGCTAACAGTCGTGCCCCTCTGCCTATCCAGAACATCTGGCCTTGCACCTCTCGTTTAAGTCCTGGTGGCATCCAAGTAGCCGAGGGCTCCTCCCGAGGCCAAAGGCGGTCGGTCACACTACAGGTGAAGCACGAGACAAGACCAGGGTGCTTGGCATTTGTTCTGGTGTTGGTTGCTGACCGTGACACTCTCTTAGGCTTTGACTTATTTATTTGGGTGAACTGACAATTTAACCAAGGAACTTCCAGCAAACCACAGCTACAGTAAAAAAGCAACTACCGTATATACTCGAGTATAAGCCGAGTTTTTCAGCCCCCAAAATATGCTGAAAAACTCTACCTCGGCTTATATTCGGGTCAAGTGCAAAAACGGTCGCCGGCATCTAAGAATAGTCGCCGGCGTCTAAGAATAGTCGCCGGTGTCCAAGAATAATCCCCGGCGTCCAAGAATAGTCTCCAAGAATATTCGCCGGCGTCCAAGAATTGTCGCCGGAATCCAAAAACGAGACGCCGGCACCTCCAATGGGAGCAGAAACCCTCAATTTTTTGATTGAAACTTACCAGAAGCTGCTGCATTTCTCACCCTCGGCTTATACTCGAGTCAATAAGCTTTCCCAGTTTTTGGAGGTAAAATTAGGTACCTCGGCTTATACTCGGGACGGCTTATACTCGAGTATATACGGTACCAGGGAATTCAGAAAAAAAACCAAACAAGCCTATTGGAATGTAATCTCACCTACTCAGGGATCCTGCAAAACAGCTTTTCTAAACTGTAAGATAGAAAAACATTTTTAATTTTCACACTGTTAAATTTAAATTCCCTGGAATTTTCGGCTTGGTTCCTATGGGTAGAGACCAATTAAATGATTAGCTTATAAGTTTTTGTGAAACCATAGAACTAAGCCATACAGAAAACAACTCCAGAATGCCTTGTGTATGGGGCCAACATAAAAGACAGGAACCTAAGAGAAATGTCAACACCCATCTATCAGTTTCCCAGTGTTTCCCTTTCTCACTAAGCACAATAGAAAGTGTCGCTATCCTTTCATGAATGAATGTGGGGGTATGACGGCCATTACAGAGTTATTAAATAAAAGCATGATTTCCTGTGAGTTAAATAAAATCCACTTGGATAACCACATTAAAGCTTTAACACGCTTGATGTTCAACGCTTTTGCTTTGTCTCCCAAGCAGTAATAGAGAAGACTAACAGTTGGGTTCCCTGCGGTGATTTAACATACATTATGCATAGTTAGATCTTTGGATACTCACATAATTATAATGAGCGCTACAACGACTCACAGGTATGAAATCCAACTGTAAAATTAAATCTGTGATTTCCAAGCAATGCAAGAGGTCATGTTCCTTGCTAATTGAGACAGAACTGTCAGCATCCACTAGTTACAATCACTGGTGTTAAACAGTGTGTATCATTTTATAAGAAGTCGAGTCATTGACCAGTCAATAAGATGAACGGCAACAAAACTCAGCTCTTAATCCATTTGCTGACAAACTGACCAGCACAAACCTTTTTGCCATCAAATTGGCATGAAAAACTTTTTTAAAGGCTGATGGGAACATTGTCTGTCATTAAGAGGCAAAGCTCAGACTTAGGGGCAGATACAGTATATTTAGTTTTGAAATAAGGAAGGCAAAGGGCA
This sequence comes from Xenopus laevis, assembly GCF_017654675.1. NCBI lineage: Eukaryota > Metazoa > Chordata > Amphibia > Anura > Pipidae > Xenopus > Xenopus laevis. Next base: position 44,208,341 of record NC_054376.1, on the reverse strand, counting down.
TATTTGCTAAACACTGATGAAAATGTTCATCAAAGCAGATGACTGAGATTCAGGGATCCATGGCGTCTCTGCATGAAACCGAGTGTACTCATTGGTACTTGCCACAAGTTTCTAGGAGCATGACTGAACACAAGTAAATTTGTTAACACCATCAACTTGTTCTGTATTTTGTGTCCATTCTAAAGCTTTGCACTTGCTTTTCTTGTGGCTAGATTTCAAATTGGTGTGCCCCTGCCCCATGCCTAACTCACAAGCCTGATACCCACCTAAACACGTTTTTGTTAGTAAGACTAGAGGACTGCCAGGCCTCAGTCTCCATTTCTACTCCCTGCTTTCTATTACTAGCTGTTGCATGCTTCACCTAAAAGCTTTCCTGGGCCCTTGTGGTTTTCCCACAAATCCAGGTTTGGGTCTTGCATCTGTACATGGACTTGTTGGACAACTCCTATGTATTGAAATAAAGCAAATATGCAAATAATAAATCATTGGTATTAGTTAGAGCTGTGGGTTGTGCATACTGTGAGAGTTCTTTTTGGCTGAAAAATCTGTGGGTGATTATTAAAAAAAGTACTGTTGTTCATACTGCAGTCATCGTATTTATCTTTCAAACTGCTTAAACATTCTGTAGTCTGTGAGCACCTTTATGTTACTGCACAGTACAATATATTCTAACTAATGGGATGTTCTTTAGTTTTTAATTCTAAATCATCTTTGTTGTTACCCTATGCTGGGTAATACTCACTGTACAGCATCTAATGATCATTCTATTTGTATCTATCTATTCATCTAATCTATCTATAGATCAATCTATTTCTATCTACAATCTATCTATCGATAAATCGATCTATCTATAGATCAATTTATTTGTGTGTGTCTACTTGTAGCTATCTATCTATCTATCTATCTATTGATAAATCTATCTATCAATTGATCAATCTATTTGTGTCTATTTGTATCTATCTATCTATCGATCTGTTTATCTATCATAGTTCAATCTATTTGCATCTATCTATCATCTATCTATCTATCTATCTATCTATCTATTCATCTAATCTGTCATCTGTCTATCTATTGATATCTAATCTGTCATCTGTCTATCTATTGATATCTATCTATCTATCTATCTATCTATCTATCTATCGATATCTATCTATCATCTATCTATCTATCTATCTATCTTTCTAGCATCTATCTATCTATTCATCTAATCTATCATCTATCTATCTATCTATCTGTCCATCTATCTATCGATCTATCCATTCATAGATTCTATCTTCTGTCTCTCTCTCTCTCTCTCTCTCTCTCTCTCTCTCTCTCTCTCTCCATTCAGTCCCACTGACACCTGGGCCCACCAGAAGTTTTCCTAGTATCCCTGTGGGCCAGTCCGACACTGCCCCCCTAACTTCCCTCAGAGTCTCACCTGCCTATCTCCAAAGCATGTATATTTTATTGATGACTAGCTAAGATTGCTGGGAAATATGGATGACAATGCCTGTAAAGCTCAGAGTCTGACGTCTCCTCTCTACATGGAAGCAAGGAACAAGGAAGTGCCTCTGCGCAGGCGGAATCTAAATGAGTGTTTATTCATTTGACGTCTTCTTAAAAAATCAGCCCAAAGTGGGAGCCTTGCTAATCCTCTGGAACACAGAATTCTTCTACAATGGGCAAACAGAATAAGCTGCTTGTTCCTCAGTGTGTCACATAAATGGGCAGTATGATCTAATCTTCACAAAACAACACTCTCTGAAGGACTCTGGGGCATCTGTTAATTCCTGTTAGATGTCCAGGCTCCGTCGCTTTACATTCACGCATAGAGTAAGAGGCTTTTCTAGCTATGATGGAACCCAGGGGGAGCTGTGCTCAAATAAATGATCTCACATCACTTTGGCTTTATTTGCATTCTGTATGGGCCGACAGACTTATGCCAGATTAACCCTTCTGCCTCTAGAGAGAGAGAGAGGTAACAACTGAAGCTTCAAAGACATGTCAGCAACACTGTGCGGAACTAGGCCTGCTTACTTAACCCTTGAGCATAGATTTTTCCACTAAAAAAAAAAACATTATTAAAGAATCATATAAATAATGAAAAAGCGCTTTGGATGCTGTGATACCACAGTATAATTTGAACCTATGAAATATTTTCTATTGACAGGTAATTCATTGGTGGTGCCTTGTAGCAGCCAGGAATAAAACATTTTAAAGTTTCCACAGATCTTTCCATATAGCTGATCAAAGTCCTGCCTGGATTAGCATATTAGTTGTTTGATCCATAAATCTGCCTTGTAGATAGTGAGATCAGCTTACATGAGCTTATTAATATATGAATTGCAGGACTCCTGGTGCATTTTGTGATCTGCGCATTTCATCTGGCATTGCAGTAATCACTTGCACTTATATACTTGCATAGCATAGAGATATGGAAACTTCTCTCATCTGCGATCCAACTGTTACAGACCTCAACAATTGCTCAGGTTTTGTCTAAAATGCCTAAGGGCTCAATTACTAACATCGGGAACATCTGTGCCATGGCAATCGCACTAAAACAATCAAAGCTACAATCTTGCTGTGGGCTGTGTACCTGAAAACTTATATGAAGTTTACATATTTTCTTATCAATCCCAACTATTTTTACAATGATTAATGATTAGTTTTGAAAAGTAAGCTGCATATAACCATAATAGTGGCAAAACAATCCTACTGGGCTTATTTAATGTAAAATGTTTTTTTTATTCGACAAGTATGGTGATCCAAACTACTAAAAACCCCTTAATCCGGGAAACCCCAGCTCCCAAGGAGATAACAGAGCGGTGTCTGTAATAGGTTTACTAATATATGTCTGCTTACAATTAACATACTCTGCCCCTTCATTGATTTCAAGTATAATTAGGAAGTGGTGGTTCTCCTCAATTCATGGAAAGATATATCCTAAATGAGAGAGACTCAAGCTCTGCAATGTCCTCAACCTCACTGCCAAAGGAATCTTGTTCTACCTACAACAGTGACAATTTCTCAAAAAGTTTATATCCAGCCCAGCCTATCTGAATTTGTGCTTTCAGTTTCTCATTTGTTCCCAAATTTAAGTCAACAAAACATTAAGGAAGTAGGAAATTAGATTAGTCCTCACACAATATTTTGCTCTTTTATTCCCAGCAACAGTTCATGTCTCCAAATCATAATTGATACATGGGAAACATCTAAGCAAAGTGGTATTTTTAAGCTTAAAAGCTGCCTTGGCATTGGTAGAAGGGATGCACCGAATTCACTATTTTAGTATTTGGCCAAATCCTTCACAAAAGATTCAGTTGAATACTGAACCAAATCAAAATCCTAGTTTGCATGTGCAAATCAGGAAAAAGACGTGCACACTGTGAAAAGTCATGTGACTTTTAGGATTTGGTTCAGCCAGGCACTTGGATTTGGCTGAATTCTACTGAAAATGGCCGAATTCTGAACCAAATCCTGGATTTGGTACATCCTTGGTTTGTAGTAACTTGGAAAGTAAAAGGAAGACTGCACCACTAATAGCCTTTGGTATATATTTTAATCTTTAATGATATTCATCATTTATGTCCCACACAAAACAAAGGAAAAGCCTTCAAGGTGTAGTTCACCTTCACCTAGTTCACCTTTTAAACACTTTTTTCAGTTGACTTGTTTTCAGATTGCTCAAAATAAAGAACGATTTTTTTCAATTGCTTTCCAACTTTTATTTTTTTTACCTTTTTACCAAAATTAAAGTTTAAAGTTTAATGTTCCTGTCTCTTGGGTTTCAGTCTGGCAGCTCAGTGATCCAGGAGCATCTAAACTGTTACAATTTGCTACATTTAGTTGATACAATTAGTTGATACATTTCTCAGCAGCAGCTATGGAATATTAGCAACTATTGTATCAATTCTAACAGCTGCCTTTAATGAAACTCAGGGATTCTGCTCAGCAGGGACAAAGATAACAAATGTATCAACTAAATGTATCAATTTAGAACAGTCAAAGAGTCGGCGACCCCCCTTTTACCAGAGCTGCTTTAGAAGGTGAAATGTAACTTTACATTTGAATATTAGAAAAACAATTACAAATAGAAAATAGAAAGTAATTGGAAAAAGTCTTTATTTCAGGTGAACTATTATCTGAAACCAGCAGAACTGAAAAAAAAAGTGTTTGAACAACCACTTAAATACACATTAAACATTTCACTTCCAGTGGTTTCTCATTTGGACCTTTTTTTTAATGCTTTTAATAAAAGGCATTAAGTTTGCCTCTGAGCAGTAATCCAGATCAACCAATCAGCAGGAAGCATTTACTGGTCCTGCAAACATCTTATTGGTTGCTATGGGTTGCTGCTCCTGGGCAAACTTAGAGCCTTTTATAACATATGGGGGTTTGCTTCTAAACCATCTCTGTCAGTTCATTATTTCATCCATTTGGGAGACTTTGTCATTAAGCCGTACTTGAACAAAGACAAAGGCAGCACTCTAGATAAAATATGGTGGCTTATTGCAACAGATCACAGAACAAGATCACCTGATGCATTTCTGGAACACTTCCCTTAATCATAGCCTATGATTAAGGGAGATGTTCCCGAAACGCGTCAGGCGATCTTGGTCTGTGACAAGAGTGCCTACTTTTTCCTTTTTCAAGTACGGCTTATTATAGTGGAAATACTGACGGCAGAGCACCCAGGACTGAAATTGGAGCTGTACTAAGAAGAACATATGAGGGGTGAGTCTGGAGCGGCCTAATTTACTCACTGACTTTATTTGCTCTGTCATTAACAAATACAAAAAGGGGGTTGTGGCTGCACTCCTAAAGCTAAAACAAAATTTGTTTAAGCCAATTAATCAATGCACATTCCCTGATCCCCTGTCTCATAAGTAATTCAGTATATATGCAAGTGCATGTGTTTACAAAAACAGGGGTTTTTAGTTACAAAATTATGATCATAAAGTTGATAAGCCACCAGACCACGTCAAGGTAAACCCCATACAGTGGTACCTAATTTGTTTACCTCTGGTCATAGTATAAAAAGTCTTGTACCTCTCTGCATAGTAGCATTACTTGGAGTAAATGTCTCCTGAACCTTGGTTTTTCAGTATGAAGGTTAGATCCTCCCCCACCACTAGCTTTTGCGGCTTTTAAGAGAGAGAGACTGCCCTAAACCAATAACCATTTTTGAAAAAAACAATGAAGTAAGGAAAAAACAATAGTGAAGGCAAAGTAAAGTTGAGTGTATAGGTGCACACTTGGAAAGTGTATGTATGTGTGTGAGTATAGGTGTGAGTAAAGGTAAGAGTATAGGTGCAAGCAAAAATTTGTAAAAAAAAAGACAAGCTAAATAAAGTGTAAATAGGTACAAAAGAGTTGCCTGATAGCAGATACAGCAGATGTCACAGTTATAAACATAAGACTAGCATTAGTTAAATGGGGTAGGTATGGGGTGCTACAAACGACATGAAGTTCAGCCACAGCTTCAGGCTATATTTCTAATACAAAAAGGGTTTGTGGGTGCTCTCCTAAGGCTAAGTTAAAATGTGTTTCAGTAAAATGGAAGTGCTTTGCTCTGTCATTAACCCTCGCCACAGGCCATGTTGCATAATTCTTAAATACAAATGAATGCTGAATGACATTGCCTTGGCACACACATGCAAAGGCACCCAAGAGTTGGTAAACCTGCATTGCATGATCTCGCATATCTGCTGAAGTAATTTACCTAGGCTGAGGTGTTTTTCACACAGAGCACCAAAGTTGTCCGAGATTAAAAGTTGTTCTGGAAAGTCCAATTACAACTGAAACTTTATTCAAACCATTTCCCGAGAAGGTCACTTGTTTTTGACAGCTCCTCAGATCCAGGAAGCTGCTGCACATGTTAATGCAGGGTTTAAATATTCCGAAAAACAGCCTCCCAGTTTTTACTTATCTGCAGATGTCAATGGGTCCATTATGATTTCTCATTTTTTATAGCTGCCAGATACAAGATACTTGAACTGTATGGAAGCGAACAGCAGAATTTAGCATGAAGCATGTGAGAGGAATATTCAGTAGCCCAGTCATTATTTGGCTTTATTCTGGCCTCAACACACTGAACTGAACATTGTTTGATTATATTACGCTATGAATGACAATAGAGTTATTGGGGAAGCTGTGATAAGGTCACCTAACAAACAGGCAACTAGATATGGTTTAATGGCTGTATTTACTTCATACAATGCAACAAGGCCTAAGAAAGAATGAAAGCCAGTCAATTTATTCTATTGGATTTGGGCATTTGTTAGCAACATGTAAGTCTCTCCCAGATCACTTATCTCTGTCTGTTACGCCACTAAAATGTCTCCAAAATAGCCAGGCAGTGCATTATTAATGACTAGCCTTATTATAAACACCCCTGAGCTGGAACCAGTAGATGGAGTGAGTGATTAGAGTCTTGTAAAAAAAAAAATAATAAAAAAATAATATATATACCATACATATATAAATAGATATAATCTAATGTTTTCTGAATCTGCAGCAGTAATCTAGGGGTTGAATGATTTAATGCATTTGGGATGTCTCAGTTTGTGCTCTGATCTGGCATAATTTTAATCATTAATGATCAGAGATTTTTAGAATTTGCTATTCCAATCCCAATATATTGGGCACATTTCAGAATTAAATATTAAATTCTAAATATATATATTCTAAATATTTTATAGATGTTTAAAGCACAGGTCACAAGTTAAGTTAAAATGTATCTGATGTCTTAGGGTTTTGGACCAGTGATGCTCTTCTCAATTTGCACGGGTAAAATGTTTTGTATCTGACCAATTTACCCTTAAGGAAAGAATGGATGAGATGACCATCAAATTCCAAAAGAGTATCAGCTCTATTAAAGGAACAACGCTCCCAAGTGGAGGCCCTGAAAGGAGTCAAAATGATGACAGTATGTAAGGGCCCGAAGGCTCAGTTGAAGTGCGGACCAAGGAGGAGGCAGATAGTCAGCGAGTTCGTGGTACAAAGGGATCAGGCAGAAGAATAGTCGAGGTACAGGCAAAGGTTTCAATCCAGGCAGCAAGGGGTCAATCCAAATAACAGGCAAGGTTGGTACACTAGAATCAGTCAATAATATCACACCCAGGAATCACGAAGATGAACCTATACTTGGGCAATGATAGCAATGTCCAGGGGGTTTAAATAGGCGAGTTTTGGCGCCAAGATTTGGACGCGATGACGTCATGACGCTGACGCCGGCGTCAAGACGCTAATGTCGTGACGCAGACGAACGTTCTGACGCCGACGAACGTTCCGTCGCCGGCGACCAATCGGAGAGCGGGAAGCAGCCGACGTCATCACACAGGGACCAGCAGGATCCACATGGAGGAAGGAGTCGCCATCTTCGACGCCGTCACCATCTTGGACGCCATGGCCAACACGAGGGTGAGAGACTTCAGCTTCCATTACAGTACCCCCTTCCTTAGGGGGGGCCTCAGGACCACCGAAACCGGGACTGGAAGGAAACTGCTTGTGGAATCTTCGAATAAGAAGAGGAGCATGGACGTCAGAGTCCTTCACCCAGGAGCATTCCTCTGGACCAAAACCCTTCCATTCGATTAAATACTGTAACCTACCCCTGGAAATTCGAGAGTCCAGAATTCTTTTGACTTCAAATTCTTGGTGTCCATCAATAAGAACAGGAGTAGGAGAAGACGAGGAAGAAGAAGAAGAATCTTTTGCCGGTTTGAGAAGAGATACATGCAGGGCCGCCATCAGGGGGTCACAGGGGGTACAGTCCTCCCGGGCCTGCAGGATTTTTAACTTTGAGGGGGGCCCGGCCGCGCCGCACTGAATTCATTTAGCCGGCGAAATTTACACTGGTTGCGTCCCGTGCGTACGCGTGACGTCAGTACGCACGGGCGCAACTCTATTTAAACAGCCGCAGCCTGCCGCCTGCACACAGAAGATAGAAGACGCGTCTGGAGAAGGATCGTCTTCCTGGAGATGGAACGGCTTCCTGGATACGCCGAAGACACCGCTGGAGGAATAAGAAGACCGCACAGGAGAAGAAGTCGCCACTGGAGTTGCAGGTAAGTGCCACTGACCACCAATGTGAGCTCCTGATCCCGCCACTGACCACCAATGAGCCACTGACCACCAATGAGAGCCCCTAAACTGCCGTGCGGGCCCCTTAAGCCCCCAGGCCCCTTGAAGCCCTAATGCGGGGCCCCTTGAAGCCCTAATGCGGGGCCCCTTGAAGCCCTAATGCGGGGCCCCTGAAGCCCCATGCGGGCCCCTGAAGCCCTAATGCAGGGCCCCTGATCCCTCCCCAAGGAAGGGCCCCTTGAAGCCTCATGCTGGCCCCTAAAGCCCCAAGGAAGGGCCCCTGATCCGCCCCCTTTCAGGGCCCCTGATCCCCCCCCCTTTCAGTGCCCCTGATCCCCCCCAAGGAAGGGCCCCTGATCCCCCCCCCAAGGAAGGGCCCCTGATCCCCCCAAGGAAGGGCCCCTGATCCCCCCAAGGAAGGGCCCCTGATTCCCCCCCAAGGAAGGGCCCCTGATTCCCCCCCAAGGAAGGGCCCCTTGAAGCCTCATGCTGGCCCCTAAAGCTCCAAGGGCCCCTGATCCCCCCAAGGAAGGGCCCCTTGAAGCCTAATGCTGGCCCCTAAAGCCCCCATGCAGGGCCCCTGATCCCCCCCATGCAGGGCCCCTGATCCCCCCAAGGAAGGGCCCCTTGAAGCCTCATGCTGGCCCCTAAAGCCCCAAGGTAGGGCCCCTGATCCCCTCCATGCAGGGCCCCTGATCCCCCCAATGCAGGGCCCCGATCCCCCCAAGGAAGGGCCCCTGATAAGTTGTATATCTTTTATTTATACTAATCAAAGTTCTTAATGGGGCACATTTCAATTTTCCATTGTCCTTATTAGGACCGGTTATTTTTTGACCAAGGGGTTAAACCAAATGGCTCTTATTTGTACAATTTATATGTAGAATTGTAAGTACAATTTATCTTAGAGCAGGTACCTGCTTAAAGAGTCTACCTTGATGTGGTGGCAGGCTTAATAACCCTTTTGCCAAAATGATTTTTACTGTTTCTTTGCTTGTCCGTGTGACCTTTGTACTGGTGGGAGGGTGTGGTTAGGGAAGAGGCGTGGCCAGGGGAGGGGTGGCAAGGGGGGCCCAGAAATTTTGTTGTGTGGGGCCCCATGATTTCTGATGGCGGCACTGGATACATGGAAGACATTGGGAATCCGCATCTCGGGGGAAAGCTGAAGACGAACTGCCACAGGATTGATGATTTCAATAATGGGGAAAGGACCGATGAACTTGGGGCTGAGTTTAGGAGTAGGAACTTTAAGATGAATGTTCCGTGTAGACAGCCAAACCTTATCACCGAGGCAATATTGTGGGGAAGAAATTCTTCTCTTGTCCGCGAATTTCTTCTGAGACAGAGAACTCTTTTCCAAATTAGCTTTAGTGGCAACCCAGATAGCAAGCATATGAGCGGCCTGATCATTGGCAGCAGGGACGTTTGTGAGAAGAAGGTCTTACGGAAAAGCTAGAGGATTCTGACCATAGACACAAAAGAATGGAGACTTTTCAGAAGAAGCGTGCATAGCATTGTTGTGAGCAAATTCTGCCCAAGGAAGAAGGTCTGCCCAGTCGTCTTGGCACAAGGAGACATGGCAACGAAGAAATTGCTCCAATGCTTGGTTGACTCTCTCAGCAGCTCCGTTAGATTGAGGGTGATAGGCAGAGGAAAACTGGAGAGAGATATGAAGTGCCTTGCATAACGATCTCCAAAATTTGGAAACGAATTGGGAACCTCTGTCCGACACCACTTCAGCCGGGAATCCGTGAAGACGAAAGATGTGTTGGATGAATAATTTGGAAAGTTCCTGAGCAGAAGGTAGCTTACGCAGGGGAATGAAATGGGCCATCTTGCTGAATCGGTCAACCACAACCCAGATAACCGTATGACCGAGGGAAACAGGCAAATCCACAATGAAATCCATCGCCAGGTGAGTCCATGGACGAGAGGGAATAGGTAAAGGTAAAAGTAATCCTTTGGGAGGGGAGTGGCCAGACTTGGAAGCTGCACAAACTGAACAGGAGGAGACGAAATCCTTGACGTCCTTTCGGAGAGAAGGCCACCACACTAGGCGAGACAGGAGTTCAGTAGTTTTCTTGATACCCGGATGGCCGGCTTGTCTGGAATTATGAGACTGAGCAAGGCTAGAATGACGAAGATCTGGTGGAACAAAAGCAACCCCCAAAGGAGTACTGTCAGGAGCAGAGGACTGTGCGGACAATAACTGAGAGGCCATGGTGGGGAATAAGGCTGCAATCATTTTAACAGGAGGCACAATGGGTTCAGGGTCTTCAGAACACGAATCCTCGGGAATAGGGATGTAGCGAACGGCGGAAAAAATGTTTGCGAACATATTCGCGAACTTGCGACAAAACATGCGAATAGTTTGCGAACGTCGCGAACCCCATAGACTTCAATGGGAAGGCGAATTTTAAAAGCTAGAAAAGACATTTCTGGCCAGAAAAATGATTTTAAAGTTGTTTAAAGGGTGCAACGACCTGGACAGTGGCATGCCAGAGGGGGATCAAGGGCAAAAATGTATCTGAAAAATCCATTGTTGACACAGCGCTGCGTTTTGTGCTGTAAAGGGCAGAAATCACACTACGTCACTCAGGTGATGTTTCTGGACACGGAATGTGAAAAAGCTCACACAGCTAGGTGGCACTTGGTTAAAGACTGGGCAAATAATGCCTGCAAGGTCAACGTATACACTACAGCCGTTGGATACGGAATATATTATTGCTGCTTGAAAAACGTCACTCGGGTGGTGTTTCTGGAGACGGTATTATTATTGATATTTAGACAGCTAGGTGGCAGTTGTTTGAAGAACAGATGCAGATGAGAGATCAGCAGCAGGACAGCTGCCCACAGCAGCTACATACAGAGCACTGCAGTAGAAGGTAGATTACTAGCCAGCAAAGCTACCTAACCTAAAATGTCCCTCAAATCCCTGCAGAGTTCTGTCCCTACAATACAGAGCAGTATCAAGTAGATTACTAGCCAGCAAAGTTACTATCAACTGTCCCTCAAATCACTAACAGCTCTCTCCCTACACTAGCTCTTCCAAGCACACACAGGCAGAATGAAAAAACGCTGCAGGGCTTCAGTTTATATATGGAAGGGGAGTGGTCCAGGGGGTGTGGGGGTGGTCCAGGAGGGAGAGCTTCCTGATTGGCTGCCATGTATCTGCTGGTCTGGGGTGAGAGGGCAAAAATACGAGTATTAAAAGCGGTTTTCCATTCGTCCCCTTCCCTGATCCGAATAAGATTGTAGGCTCCCCGAAGATCAAGCTTGGTAAAGATGCTGGCGCCTTTGAGCTGGTTTAATAACTCGGAGATAAGGGGGAGCGGATAGCTGTTTTTCACCGTAATCTTGTTCAATCCGCGATAATCAATGCAGGGACGTAGACTGCCATCTTTCTTTTCTACGAAGAAGAAGCCTGCTCCTGCAGGAGACAAAGAAGGACGAATGAAGCCCCTAAGCAGGTTTTCCTGGATGTACTCTTTCATCGCCACAGTTTCAGAGGGGGAGAGCGGGTAAGTACGTCCTCTTGGAGGCATGGTTCCAGGAAGAAGCTCAATGGGACAATCATAGGGTCGGTGGGGTGGCAGGACTTCAGCAGATTTCTTGTTGAACACATCGGAGAAATCTTGATAAACAGGAGGAATTGAAGAATTTGAAACAACAGAGGATACCTTGACCAAGGACTGGGCTGGAAGACAGTTCTGTTGACAAAAGAAACCCCAACGAGAAATTTGAGTTGCGGACCAGTCAATGACTGGATTGTGGGTGCGCAACCAAGGGAGTCCAAGGACTGCAGGAGTCGAGGGGCAATCAATAATCAGGAATGAAAGTCTCTCGGTATGCAGGGTGCCCACTTTGAAGGATAATTCTTGCGAAGACTTGGAGATGAAGGCAGAAGAAAGAGGCCGATCATCAATGGCAAGAACACGAAGTGGAACAGCCAGACTTTGGAGAGGAATAGAATGTTGTTCTGCGAAGGTTTTATCCAAGAAGTTCCCAGCTGCACCGGAGTCAAGGAAAGCTTGGGTAGAGATGGTCTTGGAAGCCAACTGGAACTGTACAGGGAGAAGGAAACGATGAGTAGAAGCCTGGGGAAGTTGATTAATCCCGCCCAGGTAAGTTTCCCCAAACTTACCTAGGCACTGGCGTTTCCCGACTTCGCAGGGCATTCATGGGCAAAGTGGGATTTGCCCCCACAGTATAAACAGAGTCCAGCTGCCCTTCTCCTTAACTTTTCCTGTTCGGAAAGACGGGCACGACCAATCTGCATAGGCTCTTCTGAGGTGGAGGGAGAAGAAGCCGGAGTAGAAGAAGAAGAAGAAGTGCTGGGAAGAACAGGTCTCTGGAAACGAGGAGCCAGGGGAGGTTGAAACTTCCTCACACGTTCCTTTACGGCCAGGTGCTCTCTTTGGCGGGTGTCCACTTTGACTGCCAACGCCACCAAATCTTCCCAAAGAGTAGGCAATTCACGTGAAACCAAATCGTCCTTCAGACGCATGGACAACCCGTTGTAGAAGGCAGCGTGATAACTATCATTGTTCCAACTGGTCTCGGCCACCAGAGTACGGAATTCGATGGCATATTCTGGCACCGAACGTGTACCTTGGCGGATCTGGAACAAGCGAGAGGAGGCAGATGCAGACTGGCCGGGAGCATCGAACACTGTGCGTAACTCACGAATAAAGGCCTTCGAATCATCTATGAGGGGGTCCTCCTTCTCCCACAACGGTGATGCCCATTCCACAGCTTTCCCAGTCAGGCGGGTAATGATGTATCCCACCTTGGCACGCTCTGAGACATATTGATGAGGTAGCAGAGTGAACTGGATCTCACACTGGTTGATGAATCCTCTACAAGCCTCAGAGTCACCACTGAAGAGCGGAGGTGCCGGAATCCGGGGTTCGGAGACATGGAATGGCACCACAGGAATAGTGGCCGGAGCAGGTGCAGGAACCTGAGCCGAAGGAGAGAGAGCCGATAACTTGTCCAAAATGGCTTCAAGAGCTTGGCCAAAATGTGACTGCTGAGCTTCATAGGCCTCCATGCGTGAAGCAATCCCACGAAAGGCTCTTCCGAAGTCTGGTTGAGCCGCAGCCTCCTCAGATGGGTCCATGGCCCAAGTATAATGTAAGGGCCCGAAGGCTCAGTTGAAGTGCGGACCAAGGAGGAGGCAGATAGTCAGCGAGTTCGTGGTACAAAGGGATCAGGCAGAAGAATAGTCGAGGTACAGGCAAAGGTTTCAATCCAGGCAGCAAGGGGTCAATCCGAATAACAGGCAAGGTTGGTACACTAGAATCAGTCAATAATATCACACCCAGGAATCACGAAGATGAACCTATACTTGGGCAATGATAGCAATGTCCAGGGGGTTTAAATAGGCGAGTTTTGGCGCCAAGATTTGGACGTGATGACGTCATGACGCTGACGCCGGCGTCAAGACGCTAACGTCGTGACGCCGACGAACGTTCTGACGCCGACGAACGTTCCGTCGCCGGCGACCAATCGGAGAGCGGGAGGCAGCCGACGTCATCACACAGGGACCAGCAGGATCCACATGGAGGAAGGAGTCGCCATCTTGGACGCCGTCGCCATCTTGGACGCCATGGCCAACACGAGGGTGAGAGACTTCAGCTTCCATTACACAGTAAACCTAAACAGGGTGTCCGATTAACATTTGTGTCCAAGTACAATTCTCTGTCCTCACATATCACTAAGATTGTTCATAAACATTGGGGGCTCCTTAGAGATAGCAATCCAAACGTACAGGAGTTTATGTCACCGCCAATGATGGCATTTAAAAGGAACAAAACAGTGGGTTCATGTCTGGTTAGATCAGATATAGGGGGTAGTAAGGAAACACAGCAAGTACTAAGACCCATCAAAAATGGTACTTTCCCTTGCTTAACATGTAATTGCTGCTCCAATTGCCAACGTGGTGAGGCACAAAGGCACCACGATAAAAATTAAGGGACACTTTACCTGTTCTTCCACATTTGTGGTTTATGTGATCAAGTGCCCGTGTGGCTTGCAGTATGTGGGACATACGTCCCGCATGGTCAAAGATCGCATACGCGAAAATAAGTCCACGATTAAAACTAAAAAGACAGAACAAGCCGTGGCCTGCCATTTCGTGGAGAAAGGACATGGAGTCCAGCAGTTAAAATATCAGGTGGTTGATGGGGTCCCAATATTACATCGGCGGGGTGATAGGTTAAAAGAACTACTTAAAAGGGAAGCCATGTGGATTCAAATGCTAGGCTCACTTACCCCATCTGGTCTTAACAGGGAGTACAAATTGCATAAAATCTTTCGATAAATTATTTACTTTGTATTTTGAGTTTTTTTTATATATATTTTTTGTTTCAGGAATTTGGATTGATGTATCTATGGATAGGTCCCAGTGATTTATCAAGATGGACTTGTTTTATACAATGTTCCATATTGATGTTGCAACAATGTGCACAATCATTATCATTTTAAGGTAATTCAGCTTTTTCTTTGTATATTAATTGGCCACTAGATGTCCTTGTGATAGAGGATGTAAAATGTTTTCACTAACTTGCATTCAGTAGCTTGAGAAAAGGCGATTGTGAGCCTGAAACGTCGCTATTGTTTTTCTGTCCAAAATAAAGCCCTTTTGGAATAAAGGCTTTTTAAGAAATAATTCACGTGTGGTGCTGTCTACTCATAGAATAGGTGGAAGTGGCCACCAAAGACTTGCACCTTCATCTAATATATGCTATGGGTGAGTGCTGACTTCTAATTTTCAATGTTCTTCTGCATGCCCCAATTTTGGCCTTAAAGCTGTGCACCTGTTCTGCCTGTTTCTGACCTAGTCTTACTGCATTTTTTTGTCTTCTGCATTTACTTAGACCAGCCCTTTTTTCCCCATTGGATCACCACTAATATAATTTGGGCTTGAAGATGCTTACTACCACTGAATTCTGGTAGCACACAGAGGGTTTAGAGCCCCTTATCACAAAAGCCAGTACCTCCATTGCATGAACAGGATGTCCCTTTCATTCTTCTGCAAGAAAAGTACAGCTTTGTCTCCAATGTGGAGGGCACACGCTTAGATTAGGGGAGATTAATCTCCCCGAACTGCCGCCCACCGGCAAGAATGTACAGTTCACATGCGTATTTTTGTGCTCGCAAACACCTTAGAGTTAATCTACGCAAACGAAGGAGCATTGCCATTAACTTAACTCAATACAAGTTAATGGGAGATTAACGATTCGGAAAAGCTTTCCCCACCTGGAACAAATTGTCCCAGAGCGGAATTGGGCTTGTAAAATCTTACAGGACCAATCATTTTTTTTACCAAGCGGTGCCCACCATTACCACTCACTACAGAACTAATCTGTGATAAATCAGCCACTTATGAGTTTAACTAGATCACTTCCCAGATCTTTTATGAGCTCTATATCTGAGCAAAATAAAGGGAACAGAATAATTAACTGGGAAAGCTCTTGCTGAAGTACAGTATTGGGAACAGAATTCAGCCAGCAAATAGAGATGTATTTTTTGTATTCACAAGCCTGTCTCTATTCTTGTTAGGGCAAATGTTACAAATTACCATATGAGAGAGGTTTGGGAGATAGTATCTGTGTCATATGAGAGGCGGATGGGGTAAAGAAATATGTCAAGGGGAAATCATAGGCATTTGCACAGGGCCTCACCTCATCACAGCCCATTGAATCCACTTGAAAGCTGTAACAAAAGATATCATTTAAGTCAAAATGTGTGAAGGTACAAGAAAAGAAATGTCAGCATTCAGCACTGGAAAAAGGGAAACAAGTGCATTCAAACAAATCCAGAGGCAAAATGTAAGTGCAATTCTGTAGCATTCCCTGCTCTTTCGCATCTTACATGAATTCTCATTCTTTCCTTGATAATATGTCATACTGCAGTAGTCATTGCCCTATCTGGCAGTCAGTGCTATTAATCCCACTCAGATCTGAATTGTTATATTGTGGCAAATGCAGTAGGTTGTGTGATGTTCCATTTGTATCTTCTGTAATTTAACTAGATCTTACATGTTAGAGCTGAGTTTCTCTGTGTTGGGATCAAACTGACGAAACCAAAGTCAACTACAGGGGGAGCATAGCTCTCCCATGGCATTGTAGCTAAAGTAAGGGGGGAGTATATGAATTTTTATTATTCCTGCCTAGCGGCACCATTGCGCATGGCTGGAATTAATGGTAGGCAGTAGAGGCACATGCCTAGGGTGCAAATATTCAGGGGCACCCGAGGCAGCATTTCCTTTGTAATCGGCATGTGCACTCTTCCGTACATGCACAAGTGCGCTTGTTCAGGTGCGCTCACAAGGAGGGTGACATAGTCAGCCGGGTTGCTTAGGGTGCTCTACCAACTTGGCCTGGCACTGCCGGCACTGCACATTAGTACCTGGTACAGAGATATACAAAGCCAATATAAAGTGCAATAACAAAAATGCTTGACTTATTTCAGAATTTTTAATATTCACTTGCCAGAAAGACACCTATATTATTTGGTGCTGTACAGCTGACAAAGCAATTGCTTGCTCAACTTACAATAAGAGAGTTAAGGTGGATGCTCAGAAGAGCACTTACTGGATCACAGATATAAAAGGTTTGCAGATACAGAAATAAACCAGAAAGTGAGAAGGACACGACTGGGTTAAATCTACCATCTAAATCTACCAAAAGTCATTACATAACATAAAGCCTCTAATGCAGAAGAGGTCAAGGCATTGTTTATTAAATGCCCTTGATAATTATAATTAGCCTGCTGCTGTAACATAATCACTTTAACGCATTGTCATTGCCACGGTATCACATGGCCTTGAAAGTTTTATAAAGAATTCTAAATGTGTCAAATAAGCAGATTCCTTGTTTGCTCTTGATGAATGTTCAATGCAACGTACTGTAAAGCAAATTTACACAGCCCTAGCCTGACCAAGCACTCTTCCCGTCAGCCAAGTAGCTGTTACTGAAGCCTCAGCACTGTGCTGGTAACTATATTGTTTCACCCCAATCCCTGATTATAAGGCCAGCTCCAGTTTGAGTCATCTGAGATGTGCCCCATTGCTTTGCTGCAAGGCATATCTGAAAGCTCCTTGGCATCCTTTATTTATAAAAGCTCAGCCGTGTACAGAAGAGTCGCAACAAACTTTTGCTACCATTATGGAATTGGAACTGTCTCCGAAGTTTGAACTTTGAAGTCTATTTTATTTTTATGTCGTTGTTGTGTAATAATGATGCCCCATTTTGGCTCACTTATTACCTGAAATATTGACTATCCTTGCAGTCCAATTAGAAAGCAGTTGAATGGACAGCAGAAGAGAAAATGTGCTTCACTTTTGACTCTCCCAATTGCACATAATGAGGGGAACATTGAGTGGCCTATGGTATCTACTATTTTGGCTGATGCTAAGTTCGGTATATCTTAAAAGGATTCTGTCACAGTTTTTATGGTATAGTTTTTATTACTAAATTACACTGTGTACATTGCACATAATTAATTCATAAATGTATTTTTAGTTGTAATATAGGTGTTTGGGCAGCTATCTCAGGTAACTTTACCTGATCCTATGCTTCAGAAAGAGCCAGCAATAAAACTGCTTTCCATAGACAGGCTGTTGTTTCTCCTACTCAATGTAACTGAAGGAGTCACAACTAGGGTTAGCTGGACTTGGAATTTTACTATGGGGTGCTTTTTTCATATCTACCACAATGTGGAGGAACACTATTAACCGATGCATTTTTTAACATGTTTTATTCATACAAAAAATATGGATTGTTTACTGCACATCTTCTGCTTATTCAGTGAAAAGACTTCAAATGACAAATAAACCAACGTTAATAAGACTAAATGCAAAAAGGGGATTTTACACACTATAAAACAATATTATAATGTCTTCAACTTTGATCCTTTATAAATGTAATCCACATTTGGGTGAGTTGTAAAAAAACAGGATTAACTAGCCAAAAGACAATGTTTTTATTATAAATGAATTTGTGCTGTATTGTGTTTAGAGTAAATTAGTGGGTAGCAGCGCAATGCATGCTGTGTATCAGTAATGTACATGTGTAGTTACCCTGCTCTTATCTGCAAGACACATAATTAATAGTATCCCTGCTGTGCTCACCAAACTGTTTACCAGCCTCCGCCACATTTAATAAAGACAACTAAGTGTGTTGATTATACAAATGGCCTGTAGATGTCACTGTGCTCAAGACATACTGTGCATACTTTCTATACAGCTTGTGGTGTTAGAGTTGCTTACTGTTGTGTAATGGCTGCATGAGCCTGCTCATAAAGCACTATTATACTTAGGGATGCACCGAATCCTGGATTCGGTTCGGGATTCGGCCAGGATTCTGCCTTTTTCTGCAGGATTCGGCTGAATCCTTCTGCCTGGCTGAACCGAATCCAAATTCTAATTTGCATATACAAATTAGGGGCGGGGAGGGAAATCCCGTGACTTTTTGGCACAAAACAAGGAAGTAAAAATTGTTTTCCTCTTCCAACCCCTAATTTGAATATGCAAATTAGGATTCGGTTCGGTATTCGGTGCATCCCTAGTTATACTGTACTCATCCTCGGCTACCAAAACATAACACTAAGCTTAGCATAATCATTATCTGCAGATACATCCACAATCCTTAGCACTCTGAAATTATTTGCCTTGAAAAATTGACCCCACCTCCCAGAGTCATTTTGATCTTCATGTCATAGATAAATTGGTAATTTCTACTAATTTGTAGCTAATAGCCATTTGCTATTTTTACCATTAATTGCAATTTTTGTTGGTGTAATCTATTGATTTTTCTGTGCCTGTTAGGTTTCACTCTTCGCAAACATTCATTCAGCCAGTAATACCCATTCTGTGATGCCTGCTTTACATGTGGAATCTAATTACAAAGCACTGATTGATTTAGTAAAGACAGGCAGACTTACTAACATGCTTTCCTTAATGAAATTTCAAAGTCATATTGATTAAATAAGTCCATGTGTGTTGCATAATTAAAGTGGGACTTTAATGCAAATTTTACCTGCAAAGAGCCAAAAATATATCTACTTGTCGATGGAATTGGCAAAAAAATATAAATAAGAAAGCATCTTCTTTTGTAACATTATTTTACACGTTAAAAGACCCATGTAAGCTGACTTGCTCATGCAGTAATTGCAGACACTGGTATTTTAATCATTCCCTTCTGGAACTCTTGCTATTAAAAGGGTTGTTCACCTTCAAATGAAGTTTGAGTAAGACATAGAGAGTGATATTCTGAAACAATTTGCAAACAGTTTACCCCACAATCACATGCCTCGCATCTGAGCAATCAGATTGTAGCATGCCAAACAAATACTTAGCATGGAATTGTGAGAAAGAAAACTATTGTAATAACCTGCCTGGAATTGAACTGGGGACCTAGTGTATTTGTGCTTTCTGTATTACCACTGCTCTATGTGAACAGACAACTTAAGGTCAGGTTCTCTCCTATGGCTATACCTTCTAATTGCAAGTAAGCGTGGCTTGTATCTTCTGTTGCCAATCTGGCCACAGGTGATCTGTGTAAGTCAATAGTTTGGCTATAAAACGCCCTACTCTGCACTGACTAATTGCCCAATGTAGATCTATTTCCTGGGTCTGATTCAGGGCTGATCATCTGTTCCTGACCTTTGTCTGTTTTGACCTTGCTGTATTACTGCCTGAACCGACCCTTGCCTGTTTGACCACTCTTCTGAATCCTGACTTTGTACCGTGTTACCAATTGGTTTTGGCCTGATCCATTTATCTTTGTGGTTCCTGTTCCTGTACTGCACAGGTTGGTACTGTCACATTCCACAAACTCACTCTCTGTTTCCCGTTCCTCCTGTTGTTATGTTATGTTGTTGTGTTATGGTTCCTTTGCCCTCCCAGAACTCTCTCCCTGGTTCTCTCACTTTAAGACCTGGCAGCATCTGAGTAGTGAAGGTCTCCTCCCAAAGCCAAATGGGGCTGCTATAGGCAGAAGCGTGAGCCGAGACTGGGACCTTGGGGTTAGTTCTGGGTTTTGGGATACCATACTTCACAACAATATGCACCTATAGGGGTTTAAAGGTTCCCCAGCTTCCATCTGCCAGCCATTAACTCCAAAATCACACACCTGCCATCTCACCAATGTAATGGCCCTTTTACATGTTATTAAAGAATTGCTCAGTAGTGTCCTGGAGAAACCATATACCCAGGAGTTTATAAATATTCTGAGTTTGCTTGTTTGTTTCATTTGACAGCAAACCTGATTGGTTTACCCACAAATGCTTGGTTCAGGACCAAATATCTATTTGAGAAATTACATTGTAGCATTCCATATCACTAGAAACCTCTCAGTAGACCAAATATTTTGCAAGGAAGAATACATTTAGTGAATAGATGTTATGCAAAATGAAAAGAAATGCCTGGGAAAATTGATTTAACATAAATTATTAATTGATGATTAATTAACAAATGATTATGCAATTGTGCATCATGGTGGCACAATAGCAGCATTGGGGTTCTAAATTTAATTCAGGTCAGGGCACTGTTTGCAAAGAGTTTGTTCTTCCTGTGATGGGTTTTTATCTTGGCACTCTTATTAAATGCTTATCCGGCATTTAATGACATCTTGCTGATCTTTAACAAACATTGGCATACTGTATCTTTTTACAAGATCTTTTTTTCCCAACATATTGGAAGGCAGTCTAAAAGCATCTTTTAGAAAAGGCAAAACTATTCGTAAATTGCATAGCCTTCAGAAGATTAGAGCAAACAAGAGAAAATCCTCAGATTAACGGCAACAATAGGAGTGAGACGAAATGTAATTTTAAATTTAATGAAAACCTAGGTATTACTTGTACTTTCATATCCTAGGGGGGCTGACCAGTTCCAGTCTAATTTCAAATGTCCATTCTAAGGTGACCAGACACATATTTTCCATCCAACACTGAATTCCATCCAAAAACATAGCAACACTAAAGGTTTAATCTATTTATTGCATTGTACTTTTAATAAAAGTTTTTGCTAACCCATAGAAATCGTTAACCTTTTTTGACTTTAGCCAGTTGCCCAGAGTACACAGGTCACCAGCAGTGTTTGACCTACTTTGTCAAAAACATTGGATGTCCCATGATTTTGCTTGTGTCGTGGGCACCCGAAGACTCCCCTACAGAGGAGCAGGAACTACCAAAGCCAGGGGGTCTGATTCTGATTCCATCAGTGTTTGTAAGGGCATTTTATGATTTTTACTCCTGATGATCAAACCATACAAAAGACAATTGGAAGCCACTGACTGCTCAAAGCTCCTTCTCAGCTAGATACCCCTCTAATGCAGCTCGTTACATGCGCAATCCCAGGTGCTCAGCCTTCAGTGTCCCAACTGTATCCATTCAACATCCATACAGGAATAGGCTGCACTCAGGATAAAAATGATTTATCGTAGCAATGTGCTAACCAGACGCGCCTCACGCGTTTCAGGAAAAGCTCCGTTAGCCATAGACATTTGACTTAGGCTATGGCATATGCAGCATATTGCCTGGTTTCTTCTTCCAATTGGCCCAGGGTTTGAGCCTGTGCGGAAGTAGCCTTTTTTTCGGTCTACATTAATGAGTAACTGATATGTACGATTTGTAAAGCGCCAAAAGCTGCCTTTGCTAATCAGCTTCTCAAATTTTTTTTTCAAGCTATCTACAGAACCCTGTCTTCATTACAAAACTGTACCAAGGTCCACTGTGAGTGGATGCAATGCACGACCCAAAAAGGGCAGCGGGGGGGGTCTCACCGGCAACCCCTTAACCACTTGACCATTCGGGAGCCCACCTTTCGCGAGGTACCCGGGTTTCATATTGACTCTGTTAGGCGGAAGATGGACTGCCGGGACTGCCAGTCAATGAAGAGGCCCAAGAGGACATTGGGTTGTTACGGTCATCTGGAACTGCTCCCAGCAGGAACAAGCTCTGTGGCATGACTGCAAAAGCTGCATTCAAGAGTGACTGCTACTTTAGAGCCGGCAAAAACCAGCCTCCTCACATGTCTCTTCTATGGCGTGTGCTTCTAATTGCCTGGTTCTTTCCCTGAAAGGTCCATGGGTTCAAACCTCTGAGGAAGTTGCCTTTGCTTTGGGCTACATTACTGAGTAATCTATATTTACGGTTCGGTGAAGCGCCAAAAGCTGCCTTTGCTAATCAGCTTCTCAAATGTTTTTTTTTTAAAGCTATCTACAGAACCCTGTCTTCATTAAATAATTGACCAAGGTCCACTGCGAGCTGATACAAGGCACACCCCAAAAAGGGCCGCGGGCGGGTTCTTACCGGCAACCCCTTAACCACTTGACCAGGCCCGGACTGGCTATTTGTCTGTTCGGGCAATTGCCCAATGGGCAGCTCTCTAGTGAAATGTAAATGGGCTGCTGGGGCTGCTGCCATTCACTCTTCTAAACTGCTAACTCGCAACACAGTTCATATCACTAACCTGCTGATGAGAAGCTGGGCCCGCGCATGTTCCTTTTTTTCAGAGCGGCAAGCTGTAACAAGAGAAGGGTTTGGAAGCAGCATTGCTTCAAGATCAGTAGGCTGGGCCAGGCTAAAGCAACAGATCCAGCTGAATTGATGTAAGACAAGCAGCAGTTTCCACAGTATCTATTCTGAGTAGGGGATTCCCCAGGTAGTTACAATGTATTGAAGTCTCCCGGCCTGGGCTGCGAGGAAGAGGGTGGGGCACACAGAGAAGGAAGGTAGAGCAGGACCTGTAACTGAAGTTCTACGTCATCTTTAACAGAAGGTAAAAGCTCAGCTTAGATGATTTTTTACCTTTTTATTTCTTTGCTGCTTATTTATGATTTTTTGCTGCTTCCTATGAGTTTTCCTTTAGGCCTATAAATATGCACTTATTGTTTATTAACCACCATTTTCTAGTTTCAAAACTTCTAGTACATGTTTTAATCATACTGTGCTGTTATGAATAGGAATCAAAGGTTTCTAGCCTGCCTGGTAATTTGCCAATGAATGTGAACTCCCAGTACATTTTACACAGAGGGCCACACGCAGGGGCGATCCTGGCCCCTCCGCCACCTGAGGCAGCAGCAGTTGCTGCTGCCCCCCTCCCCCGGTAATTCGCTCTTAAAGTACCAGGAGCAGCATTTTCGCTGCCCCTGGTACCTAGTGGGGTGCTGCCGCCTGAGGCGACCACCTCAACTTGCCTCATTGGCGAAGCACCCCTGGCCACACGTGGATCAGATCTGACCCAAAGGATAAGTCCAGTTCTTGTGTTTGCTACACTTAATACACCATATACTGTATGTCAGTGAACTAGAACAGTACTGTGTAATTTAGTCACATATAAAGGGAATATGGTAAATACTTAGTGGCTGCTTCAAAAGGTTAATTTCCAATAATAACTTTTAGTTGGTATCTGTCTAAAGAGGTAGTGACGTTCTGATTTTAACAGGACTATGTCACCTTTGTTATACAACTTTTATTGAAGGAGACATTTTGTATAAAAAATAAGAATGTACTAGTGCATTTTACACATTTAGATATTGAAAGTATGTGCTTAAAAAAGTAGTGTTTCAGGCTGATTATTGAATATTCTCCCTTCTCTTCCACTTCCTGCTCCCTGAATTCCCAGATTGTGCACTCAGCTCACTGCACTGTAGAACAGGAACCAATCAGCAGCTAGCAGGACCTGCTAGGGAACTGAAGCCTGCCTTGTTTGACTGCAGAGCTGTGATTGGTTGTCCCCCTTCTACTGTGTTTCAGGTAGAACACGCCCACCCCTCATTTGAAACGAGGACCAGTGAACATCTATAGGGAGCTCTAATAAAGGGGCCATTTTTAAATATAATTAAAATTACTTATCCTATATGTCTCCTTTAACTGTAAATGTACATACATCTTTGTGGGCTGCTTTGCTTTTTTTTGCCAGGGCTGCTTTTTATTCCCAGTCCGGCCCTGCACTTGACCATTCGGGAGCCCCTCTTTCGTGAGGTACACGGGGTTCATATTGACTCTGTTAGGTGGAAGATGGACTGCTGGCACTGCCAGTCAATGAAGAGGCCCAAGTGGTCATGCGATTGTTATGGTCATCTGGAACTGCTCCCCGCTGGAACCATCCTTGTGGCTTGGCGGCTAAAGCACTGGTTGTTTACCCATGGAGTCTCGATTTTAAATCATGGGTGGATACTTTCCCGGACCTTCAGGATTGTCATTTTCTTCAGGCTGCATTCAAGAGTGACTGCTACTTTAGAGTCGGCAAAAATGGCCTCCCCACACGTCTGTTCTATAGCGCATGCAGCAAATTGCCTGGTTTCTTCCAAAGTTATCTACAGAACCCTGTCTTTGTTAAACAATTGACCAAGGTCCAATTCAAGCTCATGCAAGTTCTTACTGGCAACCCATTAACCACTTGACAATTTGGGAGCCCCTCTTTCGCAAGGTACCCGGGTTTTATATTGACTCTGTTATGCGGATGGACTGGACGCTTGGTATGGAAACTGTCCTCATTAAACAATTTGCCATGGTCAACTGCAGGCTGATGCAAGGCAAATCCAAAAAGGGTTCTGTACGGGGAAAAAAAAACAAGTTGATGCAAAGGCAAGGTATGGCCAAGGTGCTAGATGGGGAACCCCTGGCCTGAAGTAGATACCTGGGTAGCTTAGAAGGGCATCCCCTGTAAGAAAAAGGGGCAGCCAAATGGAGCTTTTTTTTTAGCAAAGTTTACTGTCAACAGCCATTTTTTTCAGCAGATGCCCTGCTTTCCACCAGCCCCCTCTTTGCAATCAACCTAGTGACTGTCCATCATCTGACTCAATCCACCACCATCCAGAGCGATGAGCTTTTGGCGCAGGCAGGCATTGGGATTTGTCTCCACCTCTTGATAGGCAGCTTGCCCTTCCATCAAGTCCATCCAGTCCTGGCACAGGGTTTCCGACACAGGGTTTCCGACACAGGGTTGCCAGCACAGACGGCAATCGATCTCGATCTTCGGGATTGTAGGCACGCACGTTAAGCACTTGGCCATTCAGGAGCTCCCCTTTTTTAAGGTGTCCTTTATGGCACAGGCTACATTAATGATTAACTGATTCGGTAAAGCGCTAAAAGCTGCCTTTGCTAATCAGCTTCTCAAATGTTTTTTTCAAGCTATCTACAGAACCCTGTCTTCTTTAAAAAATTGATCAAGGTCCAATGTGAGCTGATGTAAAGCACGACCCAAAAAGGGCAGTGGGGGGTTCTTACCGGCAACCCCTTAAAGTGGACCCGTCACCCAAACAAAATTATTCCAAATCCTATTTTATCATGTTAGTCAAGCAAAATGAACTTTAATTACACTGTGTAAATTATTTGAATATTGTTTCCATCAGTCTGGGAATTCAAAATTATAGCAACCAGGAAGGAGCCATTTTGTGGACACTGTTATTAAGGCAATCCTTACATAATCTCAGAATCTTGTTTGTGCAACAGGGGACAGGGACCCAATGCCCATCACCATGCACTGGTTACACAATTAAATGGTTAAGAGAGCTGGGGGAATGTGGGGAGAGCGGTGACATCTAGGAAGTGCTGAATGGAAAGTGAAAGTAATTGCTTGCCCCGCCTCTATGCCTAGGCATAGAGGCGGGGTAGGCAATATTTGATTGACAGCTGATATTTTTAAATGAGTTTACAACAGCTATGAATGCTTTATTAAAAAAAAGAAATTGGATTTCATGTTTAATTTAAAAAGGACTTTTATTATACAGATTTTCATGTCTGGGTGACGGGTCCACTTTAATCACTTCACCATTCCGGAGCCCCCTTTTGTATGGTACCCTGGGATTGTATTGACTCTGTGCAGACGATGGACTACTGGCACTGCAGCAGGAGGGTTCTTACAGGCAACCCCTTAACCACTTGAACATTCGGGAGCACCCTTTTGCGAGGTACCCGGGTTCTCTATCCAGGTACAAATACTATGTTCCAGGCCAACATTCCTAAATTTAACCAATAACCTTTTGTGTGACACTGTATTAAATGCTTTAGCAAAGTCTAAGTAAATCACATCCACTGCCATCCCAGAATCAAGGTCTCTACTTACCTTCTCATAAAAAGAAATTAAGTTAGTCTGGCAAGATCTATTACGCATAAAACCATGCTGGCACAAACTCATAGTATTATGATTCTCTATGAAGTCCAGTACCTTATCCTTTATTAACCCTTCGAAAAGCTTTCCTACCACTGACGTCAGACTAACTGGCCTATAGTTTTGAGGCTGAGAACAGTATCCGTTCTTGAATAGAGGCATCACATTAGCAATTCGCCAGTCTATCGGCACTATGCCAGATCTCAATGAATCCTGAAAAATTAAGTAAAGAGGTTTGGCAATCACAGAGCTAAACTCGCTAAGTACCCTGGGATGAATAGCATCTGGTCCCAGACCTTTGTTAATCTTAACATGTTCTAGTCTCTTTTGAATTTCCTCATGTGTGAACCATGCATCATTAGTTGTAATACTAGAATTGGGACTATTAAGAAGGAAACCTTCACTTACTGGTTCCTCATTTGTGAAGACAGATGAAAAATATGAGTTCAGAATCTGCGCTTTTATTTTGTTTTCATCAACCAGCTGACCCCCCTCTGATAGTTAGGGTCCTACCCCTTCCTGCATTATTTTTTTACTATTAACATATTAAAAAAATATTTTTTTTACTGCTTGCTGCAATATCCTTTTCTATGTCAATTTTAGCTTGCCGTATAGCTTCTTTGCATGATTTATTGGCCTCCTTGTAACTTATGAATGATTTGGCTGTCCTAGCTAGCTTGAAAGCCTTAAAAGCATGTCTTTTCTTACCCACCTCAACACCAACGCTTCTATTGAACCAAAAAGCTTTTGCTTTGCAACAACTTTCCTTGCTTACAAGTGGAATATTTATTAAGCAGCATTTTCAAGACTTCCCTTTTTTGTTCTGTGTTTAACCCTGTGAAAAGCATTTTCCACTTAATATGTTGCAGAGATGCCCTTATACTGTCAAAATTTGCATGTCTGTAATTTAGTGTTTTAGTTACTCCCTTATAGAATTGCTTCTGCAACAGAATCTCATGTTATGATCACTATTCCCTAAATGCTCACCCACACAAAAGTAGCAGTCATTTTTTAATGCAGCCTGAAGAAAATGCCACCGGCAAGCCTGCATAGAATAGAGGGTTCTATACAGGCATAAAGAACCCTGAATGGTCTGAAAAATCCCCCACCCCGAGATTTGAACTCTGGACTCCACAGGCGGAGAGGAGGTGCCACAGTTGCGGCGCCATAGAGATTAGTCCTGTGAGGAGCATTTCTGGATGACTGTAATAATCGATTGTCCCCTTGTGCCTCTGCATTGACTGGCAGTGCCAGAAGTCTATGTTTTGCCTAAAAAAGTCAATGCGAACCTGAGATCCAAACCTGAAGGAGGCTTTTCCTGAATATCTGAGTCCTTAGAGTGCTGCCTTTAAACCAAAAGGCTGTGAATTCGATTCCCATCTTTGCTGAAAACTCAGCACCAAATCAGCTCTGGTCAGATGTGTTTCAACCAACCCTCAAGAGTGATGGAAGGACAAATTCCAGAAGTACATCATTTGGCTGCCATTTTTCTTACAGGGGTTTTCCTTCTAAGATACCCAGGTATCTCTTTCAGGCCTGGTGTTCCCCATCTAACTTTTTGCCCTTACCTTTGCATCAACTTGGGTCTTTTTTCCCCATACAGAACCCTTTTTGTGGTTTGCCTAGCATCAGCCTGAAGTTGACCTTGGCAAATTGCTTAATGAGGACAGTGTTCTGTACTACACTTTAAAAAAAAAAAAGAATTTGAGAAGCTAATTAGCAAAGGATGATTACTCGTTATTGTAGCCTGAGGAAAATGCAGCTTTGGCGCTTTACCGAACCCTACGTATCTGTCACTCGTTAATGTAGCCTGAGGAAGATGTGACCTATGCCTTTGTATTCAACAGACAGGTAGCAAACAGACCTGGAACTAGGGGCAGTCGATGGGCCACACGGCCTAGTTCTGCTGGGAGCAGTTCTAGATGACCGTAATAACTGATTGTCCCCTTGTGCCTCTGCATTGACTGCCAGTGCTGGAAGTCCATCTTCTGCCTAATAGAGTCAATACCAACCTGAGGTACATCTCTAGAAGATGCCTTCCCCAATAGTAGAGTCAGTAGAGCGCATGACCCCCAGTCTGGGAGGTCCACAAGATTATGAGTTCAATTCCCACCTCTGTTATAAACTCAGAGCCAAAGCAGCACAGGTTGAATGTGCTTTAACTAACTCTGGAGAGTGATGGAAAGACAAGTGCTGGAAGTCCATCATCCGCCTTCCATTTGGCTGTACCTTTTTCTTATAACGCAGACTAATAGAGTCAATACCAACTTGAGGTAAGTCTTTAATGGAGCCTTCCCCTATAGCAGAGTCGCTAAAGCGCATGACCCCCAGCCTTAGAGTTTAATAAGGCTGTGGGTTCAATTCCCACCTCTGCTGAAAATTCAGGACCAAAGCAGCACTGGTTGAATGTGCTACAACTACCTCTGGAGAGTGATGGATAGACCAGTGCCGGATTTCCATTATCTGCCTTACATTTGGCAGTACCATTTTCTTATTACGCAGACTAATAGAGTCAATACCAACCTGAAGAAAGACTATAAAAGTGCCTTCCCAAATAGCAGAGTTGGTAGAGCGCATACTCCCCATATTAGGAGGTCCACATGGTCATCGGTTTGATTCCCACGTCTGCTGTAAACTCAGTGCCAAAGCAGCACTGGTTGATTGCACTTTAACTAACTCTGGAGAGTGATGGATAGACCAGTGCCAGATTTCCTCCATTTGGCTGTACCATTTTCTTAGTACGCAGACTAATAGAGTCAATACAAACCTGAAGTAAGTCTATAAAAGAACCTTTCCAAATAGAAGAGTTGGTAGAGCGCATGCCCCCTCCAGACCAGGAAGTCCACAAGGTCATCGGTTTGATTCCCACATCTGCAGAAGACTCAGTGCCAAAGCAGCGCTGGTTGATTGTGCTTTGACTAATTTTGGAGAGTGATCTGGAGTGGTACCTCTCTAAAGGAGCCATCCCTAACAACAGTCAGTAGAGCGCATGTCCCCCCAGTCTGGAGGTTCACAAGGTCGTGAGTTCAATTCCCACCTCTGCTGAAAACTCAGGGCCAAAGCAGCACTGTTTGAATGTGCTACAACTACCTCTGGAGAGTGATAGATAGACCAGTGCCGGATTTCCATCATCTGCCTTCCATTTGGCTGTACCTTTTTCTTAGTACGCAGACTAACAGAGTTGGTAAAGCGCATGCCCCCCAGTCTGGAAGATCAACAAGGTTGTGGTTTTGATTCCCACCTTAGCTGAAAACTCAGTGCCAAAGCAGCACTGTTTGAATGTGCTACAACTACCTCTGGAGAGTGATGGAAAGACAAGTGCCGGAAGTCCATCATCTGCCTTCCATTTTGCTGTACCTTTTTCTTACAGGGGTTGTCCTTCAAAGCTACCCAGGTATCTACTTCAGGCCAAGGGTTCCCCATCTCACATTTTTCCCTTACCTTTTCATCAACTGGGGTCTTTTCCCCATACAGAACCCTTTTTGGGGTTTGCCTAGCCGCAGTTGTCCTTCAAAGCTACCCAGGTATCTATTTCAGGACAGGGGTTCCTAATCTAGCGTTTTGCTTCAACCTTACCTTTGCATCAACTTGGGTCTTTTTGTACGCCCGCATGGAGGGTTAGATGCAGGCTCTAATCTATCTGACCTGGTAAAAGTTGTGGGGCTCACTGAAATATGGAGACACCTACACCCGCTTGAGAAGCAATATTCTTGTTTCTCAACCTCACATTTAGTACATTTAGTACTTCCCAGAATTGACTTTTCTTTTTTGAATGATAATTCTCTTGCATGTAAAGGCAGAATACCTTCCTAGGGGTATAAGAATTCATGCACCTTACATTGGATAAGCCACTGCTGCAAAACCGGTGGGCACTAAATCTGGTTTGGTTAAAAATCCTGGATAACGATAAAGAGCAGGAGGGATTATCAAAGGAATTTTTTCAAATCAATGCTAGGTACTACGGACCTGAATATTTTATGGGATTCCTTCAAAGCATATTTAAGGGGGTCAGTTAAATAGTTAGATTATAAGGTACAAAAAACAGTCCAGACAACAGCAAACACAACTGAAGCATGACATTGCACAAGCTGAAACCCAACTTGCCAACTCCCCCTCCACTCTACATTGCACCCAATTAAAACAAATACAGGACAAATACTCGCAACATATGTGGGAAAAGTCTCAACATAAGCACCTGTTCACAAAAGCCAAGGTACTAGAGCAAGGGGAGAGAGCAGGTAGAATGTTAGCGCTCCTTACGAGAGAACAGTCTTCCCCTCCAGTATTATTATAACAAAGATTAAGAAAAATGCAACAGAGTTTATTTCAGACCCTGAAGAAATTAAGCAATTAATAGCAAGTTATTATGCTACTCTGTATAGCTCTAGACTAACAGATGGAGGCTCTGCTGTGGATGAGTTCCTAAAAAACCTAGTATTTCCAAGTCTAGCAGAGGAATTTAGGGAATACCTGGACCAACCCCTAATGGCTGCTGAAATTGTGGAGGCAATGGAATCGTTCCCAGTGGATAAAGCACCAGGTGCAGACGGGTTACCCATAGAAATTTACAAGTGGCATGCTGTTACTCTGGCACCTCTCCTTCAAAAAACATTTGAGTTTGCCCTGCAAAAAAAGTCGCTTCCAGCGTCCATGTATGAAGCCACAATTATACTTGTGTCAGGACTCATACAGGCCTATATCTCTTCTCACTGCTGATGTCAAAGTGTTGGCTAAGGTTTTGGCCAGAAGGCTTGCGCAGATAATCACACATCTGGTCACTGAAGACCAAACAGGGTTTATCCCAGGGAAAACGGCAGCTCATAATGTTAGAAGACTCATGCTTAATCTCACTATAGATCATGTTAACATGGGCCAGAGAGCAAGTGCGGCCCTAGATGTGGCAAAAGCATTTGACACGGGGGAGTGGGCATATTTATGGAAAGTAATGAAAGCCTTTGTAATTGGCCCATACTTTACTTCGCTTACTCAAATTCTATATGAAGCCCCAATAGCTTCTCTGAGAGTTAACTCCTCCTAGACCAGCAAGTTTAAACTAACCAGAGGCACTCATCAGGGGTGTCCTCTGTCGCCCCTGCTCTTTGCCCTAGCAATCGAACCGCTGGGGCTTGCAATTAGGCAAAACCCACGAATCAGGGGTCTCCAAACTAGTAAACGAAAGGAAAAATTATAAATGTATGCGGATGACACGTTAGTGTGCTTAGGGGACACCCTGGTCTCACTCGAGGCACTACTGGTCCTTACTTAAGAGTTTGGAGAAGTCTCAGGTCTTCAAACAAACCCGGCTAAGTCCTCCTTATTCCTGCTTGACTCAGTGGAAAACTATAAATTTCCTACAGAACTCTCTTTACAGAAAGCCAGTCAATTTACATATCTGGGAGTCAGGGTGGCCTTACCTGTAACAACATATCACATGCATAATATTGCCCCCCTGTTACAATGGTCCCGTGACAAATTCCAAGTCTGGAAGCAACTCCCATTGGGCCCAACAAGGGCGTATACAGCTCATTAAAATGGTGATAGCCCCGAAAATTCTGTATTTGCTATGGCAGGCGCCTATTAAAATACAAAAGCCCTTTTTTACAGGGCTAACACAAAGTTTTTTTAGGCAGTTTATATGGGGTAAATCTAGAAGTAGAATTTTCATTGCAACCCTACAAAGACCAAAAGAGTCTGGGGGAATGGCCCTCCCAGATATGCAGCGTTATTGCCTGGAATCACAGCTATCACAGGTATGGACCCTTAGATATTCAGTTAAAGAGGAGGCACTATACCAGCTTTGGCAGGAGGTGCTGCAGACAGAGCTACCTCCAATACATGCTCTAGAGACTACAAACCCAGGGTGTTCTAAACTAATTAATTTCCCAGAAGCACATCCTCACTTTGGCAAATCACACCATCAAGGCTGAGAAGCTGGGTCCACTTACACCACTTTGGCGAAATAACAAGCTTGCCCCACTTGACAAACTAACCCCACTCAAATCCTGGCTGGAAGCTGGCATTTACACCCTAGAGCAGGTATGGACCGATTAAGGCATAGCCTCCTTCTCCCACTTAAGGAGACCTACTCAATCCCTAAGTCACAATGGTTTACCTACTATAAAATTCAGCTGTGCAATGATCCCTCAATTTCAGAAGCACTCAGCTGTCTGAATCCTCAGTGGTAGAAGTGTTCAAGCAGGAACAAACTGGCCACAAAATAACCATGTTCTATAGAGTCCTTATGACGCCCATAAAACAGAGATGCCCATTGAAAGTTAGAGATAGATGGGAAACCAATATTGAACAGATATCAGATGACCAATGGAACCATGTGCTTCTAACCCCCCCATTGATCTCTCCCATATATAAGTATAGATTGCTACAATTATATTTTATCCATAGGGCATATTATACAAGAACCCTTTTGCACAAACTTCAGGAAGAGGGGACGTTATTACATTCCTTCTGGTCATGTAGCAAAATAAAACCCTACTGGTTAGCAATACAAGAGAAAATCACTAAATTGCTGGGGTTTGAGATCACGCTGGACCCAAAATGGTACCTTATGGGGATGGATCCTCCCAACCAGCTGACCCGCCCAGCCAAATCATACTTAAATTGTTGTTCCAGGCCCGCAGACTTATAGCACAACACTGGAAAGAAATAACTCCACCTACCTACTCTGAATTGGAAAAATCAATTCAGGAAAAACAGGCAGTAGAACATTTGATTGCTAGAAAAAATAGTACAGTCAAACAACAATCTGGCAGCTATGGATACTGGAAAATGTGTAAATGCATGTACGCCAATGTATGATTTAAAGATGTTACGCTTTATTATACTGTTTGTAAACTGCTGAACTGCGTTTTTGTGATGCCATTGATGTACCTGCAATTGCTGTTCAAATAAAACTTACCTGAACAAAAAAAAAAGAGTATCTGTCCACCTTAATTCAATGGAGCAATCTTAATTTATGTTTCACCTTTGGTGTCTTCTGGGGTTTTCAGCTAAAACTTCTGTAGACAAACACTAATATAGCCCACCCATAACATTAAGATAACTGACAGAGCCAATAAGTACAGCAATTAGTAACAATAACACAGTAGCTGGCCCCGGACTCTGTAATGGAGATAAACTATGTTTGACCCTGGTATTGATATTAAGCAACTGGGTAGGTACAGGGTTGGATTTCCTGAGCCTAATCTAGTCAATCTAAAAATTTAAATAATATACTGTACCTGTTCTTTCACTTTTTAAAGTTTTTTTAACTATTCAGAATCAAAACCTACAAATATTCCTGGCGTAAAAAAAACTGGACAGCCCCTGAAATGGTACATGAAGTTCAGTGCAGATGAATGTAAGGCTATGTACTGTATATAGACCAGAACACTAACATTATAAATAACAGTGGACAGAAAGTGAAGTAGCAGGATTCAGACAGCTGACACAGAGGATAAAAAACTGTTATCATCAAAATGAAATATAAAAAAAAAAATCTTAAAATTGGAAAGTTCATGAAAAAATTGCGAAATTCTATTGTTTTCACAAAAAAAATTTGAAATTCTAAAGTTTTCCCTTAAAAATCTAGCAATTTTCACGAAAAAAACGAGCAATTCCAAAGTTTTTACTAAAAAATCTAGCAATTTGAACCTTTTCACGAAAAAATCGAGCAATTCGAACGTTTTCACGAAAAAATCGTGAAAATCAGAAATTGACACCAGCGAATATTCACTGGCGAATGTACGCAGGGGATTCGCAAATTTATTTGCCGGAGGCGAAACACAGGAATTTGCCGCAAATTTGTCCATCAAACTATTACCTGTCCCCTGCAGCCTAAAAGATGATGAGGCGCACACTCATGTCTAAGCACAATTTCACACACACCTATTTCACATCTTGGAAACTTAAACAAGCACTGTACTCTGAAATGCAATTTTTGGTTTTGGATAGATAATGATTTATTTAATGTCAGAAATATGGCAGTCTTGTACTTCTTTCCCCATGACTGTTTCCCTGTGATGCACACACACATTATAAATATCTTACTTTCAGCAATACTATAAATCTCAACTCGGCTCCAACTTTGGCAGGGAAAGCTTCCCTTTAGTGATGGTCAAATTTATTTGGCAAGTGCGAATTTGCGGAGAAACTGCAGCAAAAATTTGCAGGCAACAATTTAAAGGAGAAGGAAAGGTTAAAACTAAGTAAGCCTTATCAGAAAGGTCCATCTAAATATACCAGTAAACCCCCAAAGTAATGCTGTTCTGAGTCCCCTGTCAAAAGAAACGCTGCATTTCTTTCCTTCTATTGTGCACACATGGGCTTCTGTATCAGACTTCCTGCCTTCAGCTTAAACCTCATTGCACTGGGTAAGAGCATGCTCAGTTTGCTCCTCTTCCCCCCCCTTCTCTGCTGTAATCTGAGCCCAGAGCAGGGAGAGACTCAGGCAGGAAGTGATGTCACACCATGTTAATACTGCAGCTCCTATCCTAAACAAACAGAGAGTTTCTAGAGCTTTTTACTCAGGTATGGTAAAACATTCTACAGAATAAATATAGCATCCTAGCTTGCACTATTGCAGCTAATCTATTGGCAATAAAATGCCTCCGTAGCTTTCCTTCTCCTTTAACACATGCCCATAGACTTTAATTCAATTGGACAAAATAGGCACGTGTCATATTGTCGCCGTCGTAAATGATGACTTCCACCGGCATCACATTGTCGCCGGCGTCAAAATTTCGTGATTTTTATTGGCCGTTTTGCAACTTTCATGGGATCAAATTCACCCATGGGACAATGGGATTTTATTATTAAAGGGGTTGTTCACCTTTGAGGTAACTTTTAGTATGATGGAGAGTGATATTCTGAGATAATTTGCAATTGGTTTTAATTCTTTATTATTTGTGGGTTTTGAGTTATTTAGCTTTTTATTCAGCAGCTCTTCAATTTGCATTTTAAGCAATCTGGTAACTAGGGCCCAAATTACCCTAGCAACCATGCACTGATTTGAATAAGAGACTGGAATATGAATAGGAGAGAGTCTGAAAAGAAGAATCAGCAATAAAAAGTAGCAATAACAATACATCTGTAGCTTTACAGAGCATTTGTTTTTTTAGAAGGGGAGTGCCGCTACCCTTACAGGGGGTCTCTAATGATGAAAGGAATTAATATAATCCCTTATACCATGATGGGTACATTCCCATCTATTAAAAACATACAAGCACAGATATTATTGTACGAAACAAAGTATAATATTCTCTGTGTGTGTAGCTGGAGACGAGGCAACTGATATAACTGATATCCAAGATTTGGATATTGGCCATCTCGTCTTTTGGGCAACATAGAAATTTTTTTTATCAGGCGCCTTTGAAGGTGCCCGAACATCGACCAGAGTTTTCCAATGAATCTTCAAATAGAGGTAGAATTCTATTGTTACATGTCCTGTATATCTGCCAATTCAACAATTAGGGGCACATTTACTTAACTCGAGTGAAGGATTAGACTGAAAAATACTTCGAATTTCTAAGTATTTTTTTGGCTACTTTGACCATCAGATTGGCTGCTTCGACCTTCGACTACGACTTCAACTACGAGTCGAACTAAAAATCGTTCGACTATTCGACCATTCGATAGTCGAAGTTCTGTCTCTTTAAAAAAAACTTCGACCACCTACCGAGCACCAATGTTAGCCTATGGGGAAGGTCCCCATAGGCTTTCCTAGCCATTTCTGATTGAAGAAAAATCGTTTGATCGCTGGATTAAAATTGCGGTAAATCCTTCGACTTCGATATTCGAAGTTGAAGGATTTAACTTTGATGGTCGAATATCGAGGGTTAATTAACCCTCGATATTCGACCCATATTAAATGTGCCCCTTAATGTTTGCAATAAAAATTAAAGATCTTTGGTTGCAGATAAAATTGTAATTGTTACACGTATAAAAAAAGATGGAGTGTAGAAAAAGATGGAATAACATGATGGAGTAACATGATATACATTTAGCGATCAAAATATATATATCTTCACGTCTGTTTCATATTGTAACTTTGAGCTGCCCACAAGGGTCTTCACTGCTGCTGTGGTCAGACATATTTTGTGCCCTTCATCTTGTGCCCATTTGCCCCCAAAATGCTACTACTGCACCAAACTCTGTATTTTTATACAAAATTCTCTATGGCCACCACTTTAGTTCATTCAGAATAGACTGGGAGGTGTAAGCTTGAGGCTGCCTCCAAAGACAAATACAAAATAGGCCCTTCTTAATTGAAAACTGAAGATGGCCATGCACATAACAATTACAATCTTTCCTGTGACCACTGGTCATTTTCATTACAGATATTTAGAGCTGAACTGTCAGATATACATGTAGACACAATAGAACTCAGTAAACACTGCCCAGCTTGGCTGATCAACAAACTGACCATCATCCAAGTCTTCTGCTGAAATGGGTTGTCTTCCGCCATACACGCACCCACTTTTGTTTTGTACAATAATATCTGCGTGGGTGTGTATATCCACTTTTAGACAGTAAATGGGACTTGTTATCTAGGACCTGGGATTTTTTGGATATGGGAGTATTTCCGTAATATGGATCTCCATACCTTGTCTGCTAAAAAAAATTCTAAATTAATCAAAGCTACATAATTGCTTTGCCTTAAATAAGGATTCATTATATCTTGTTGTTGCTAAAGTACAATATATTGTTTTATTACTACAGGGAAAGGGAAAGTCATTTTTAAAACTAAGAATTATTTGATTTAATCAGAGTCTATGGGAGATGCCGTTCCTGCAATTCAGAGCTTTCTGATAATGGGTTTCTGAATTTTTACTTTCAGGAAGCATAAACATAAGTAGGGTTAAGGACTAACTAGACTGGATAATGATCCATGAGAAGTTAAATATACAAGCTGCCTCTATAAAGGCCTGGCAAACTCGATAGACTCTATATTTTTTTTTTATTTGACAGGGGGCCCCTTGTTTATTTATGATTCATATAATGGAAGTTAGAGTATGCTCTTGCCTGGTTGGTTGTTCAGGTAGCTTACACACACCATTTTTACTCCCTAGGTAAGGAGTGTAATTATAGTTGGATTATTTTCAAATAAAGGGGGGCATAGCAACATACTAATGCTGTCTATAAATTCTCATTTAAAAGCTAACGGGATAATAATTAATAATGTAGATATAAGCCACGGAGACACAAAATGAGTAAAATTTGTCATAATTAAAAACAATCAATTTGAATAAACTAATAGCAATAAGCATTAAGCATGGAGTCAGC
Organism: Xenopus laevis; assembly: GCF_017654675.1. Classification (NCBI taxonomy): domain Eukaryota; kingdom Metazoa; phylum Chordata; class Amphibia; order Anura; family Pipidae; genus Xenopus; species Xenopus laevis. The sequence goes on along the minus strand of NC_054376.1, from coordinate 44,170,873 downwards.
AGACTAGACAGCTGCCTGGGTGGGGTGCTCGGGGGGCATAGCAAGGCCAAACAAACAAACAAGCAGCCAAGTTGCCAATAAAGATGATTGAAACGATTTGGCAAGAACCAAAAGTCATTGAAGAGGCTGTTTCAGTTTGCTGTCTGAGTGGCCTATGTAATTTTCCCGTATCTGATTATTACTGCACATCCTTTTTCACCATTTATTGAAGGTAATTAATGAAGATAAACACTATACAGGTCTGATTACATCTGTGAACACTTAAATGGCATAAATATACACAAGGAATGTTGATTTTTGACATATTAGATTGCAGGAGGAGGAGTGTATGGGATAAGAGACTAGTTGTGAAATTAGAAGAATTTCTTACAACCTATCTATATCACTGGCATGGTATTAACCTGTTCATAAGTTATGGTTATTAAAGGAGAAGGAAAGTCTTGTTCCACTTGGGGTGCCAAATGTTAGGCACCCCCAACTGATTGTATTTACTTACCTGAAATCCCGGGCCAGTGCTCCTATCAGCAGAAAACTGCACGGGTTCTTCCAGCGAGCCCCACAAAGCGATCCTCTTCCGATGAATTTTGATCTTCTAGAAAACCATGTAAACATTAAATAAACCCAACTGGCTGGTTTTGCTTCCAAAAAGGATTAATTGTATTTAAGGATTAAGTACAAGGGGCTGTTTTATTATTAGAAAAATCCAATAATTTTTAAATTGGTGCTTTATGGATAATGGGTTTTTCAGGTAACAGATCATATACCTGTATATCCTATTCTGAGGCCTTCACATAACAGATAAACATATATCTTAAAGATAGCCATACATGCAGGGATTACTTGTGCAATCAGTATTGCATGTATACATGTAAAGCCTTGGGTTTGTCTAATCAACTAGTGGTGTTATCACACTAAAAACCATGTCAACCAACTGCCCAATTATCTAATCTGGAGAGTTCATCAGCTCACCCAGAAATGCATGGCCTACACTTTCCCAACATCTGCCAGGTGATGCAACATGCTGATCTCTTATCGGTGGTGTTGGCCTATATTGCACTAAAATCTGTGGGATGATTGTTACGGTTCCCCCTCTACTTTGGCATGTGTGCAGACATCTTAAAGAGGATACACTGTATCATGTGCTGACTGTATGTAAAAAAAATTTTAGCATATCAATACTTGTATCCTGTGAAAGAATAAATTGTTAGGTCACTGTCTGTTTTTTTCTTGCATGTGTATTGCATATGGATGATTTCATGGCACCTGGAGTTATCTAAAATGTTCCAAAGTCAGCTATGCTGCTTCACTTCTAAATTATAGCAATCTCTTTTCAGCAGAACACAGTTAAATGCTAAGTGCTAGCAGTAATCTATCTCAGGCTTACTGGAACATACAGGGTTAATCAGTTACTTGCAATGGGTTAGAGCTAAATGTACAGGTGCTTTAACAATGTTATTATTATTATTATTGTATTTTTAGAGTGCCAACATATTTTGCATGCTGTAAAGTAAATGTTTATACAAAGCACATACAGAATTAAATCCCTGGAACAAACAGAATTACATATACAGCAACCAGTAATTGATACAAAATGTGAAAAAGACCATGTGCAGAAGAGCTTACAATTGAAAAGGAATTGCGACACAAGGTGTGGGAGAAGGCAAGATAATAAGCAAGGTGGGAGGTGTAGCATATGGCATTGCATCTTTTGAAAGCAGAAAGGCTAAGAGAAATTTGGACAGACCATGGGAGAGAATTTCAGAGGAGAGGTGCAGCCCTTGCAAAGTCTTGAATCCGAGCATGTTAGGAGGTTATAAGAGAAGAGTTGAGGAGCAAGTCAGAAGAGAATTGTTGTAGGGGGCTGGGTGATTGTTTAGAGATGAGTTCAGAGATGTAGGGCTTAGTTATAAACTGCTTTGAATGTCAGGGTCATAAAAGAAGCCAGTGCAGGAATTGGCAGAGTGGCATGGCAGAGAAGGAGCAGTTGCTGAGGTGTATAAGCCTGGCAGCAGTATTCATTATGGACTGGAGAGGTGACAGTCTCTGTCAGGGTAGGCCAATTAATGTTGTTAATACCTAAAGCTGGCCATAGACGCAACGATCCGATCATACGAATCATGCATTTGTACGATTTTTGGACCATGTGTGGAGAGTCCCGAAATTTTTCGTCCGGTGGAGATCGGACGTTTGGTCGATCGGACAGGTTAGAAAATTTCTGTCGGCTGCCGATAATATCTCTGCATCTATTGCCAATCGTACGATTTTCAGAGGGAGACTGTCACCAGCTTTGTCAGACATAACTATCGTACGATTGCTGTCAGGGGCAGAACATCGGCGGATCTGTTCTTTTACTACTCTATTTGGTTGGAATGGTAAGACTTTGATCTGAATGGTTAGTGGAGGGTCGGGAGATGGGAAAGTCCGATCGTACGTTAATTCGTACGATCGGATCTTTGCGTCTATGGCCAGCTTTAGCCTGAAGCAAGGTTGAGTTAAGTATTGAGGTTCAGCCTTTCATAAATAAAGATAAAAGAAGGGTAGTTTACAATGATCCCACAAGTGCTGGCAGGAGGTAATAACAGGGCTCCTTTGCATTCAGCAGCCGCCAGCATTGACTTGCAAACAGGCACAGCAAGTATGCTTGCTCTATACAAGGTTTCTTGCATAGATTAAAACATGCTGTATCTTACAGTACCAATTGGCTAAACACATGAAGCAAGTTGAGGAAGACCATAAAAGATTTATGAATAGATGTTGTGTTAAACAATGGGGTTCATCTAAATGTAGTGATTTACACTAGAGTTTACACTAGAGTGTTGGTTTTTCATGGTTATTACCATAAATTATTGGACTAATAAAGATTCCTGAGATCCCACCATATGGTCCTGATAGATCTGACGAGTACTTGCCAAACAGAGCAAAAGTAAATGATCTGAGGTATATTTGTCCTACATTCCTGCTACACGTAAACTGACTGCGTTTTTTTCAGATAATTTAATATTTTACATTTGTAAAATTTTTTTACATTTATGAATTGTGGTCATCTTTACCTCTATCCCTGCCTTACTTTGAGAAAAGCATGTGCCTATGAGGAATGGTCATCCAAAGTGAAGCAAATATTTGAATGTTTAAACATTAGTGTCTTGCACATTGGGGCTAGAACTCATTTAATTAAAGATAGATTAGTATCCGGATGCCTCTGCTGGGATTTTTATTGTGCCATCTGCTTAGTGTATAACATAATGATAAACAATAGAGGTGATGACTACTGATTCGGTACTTTGGCTGCTTTCTTTTAGATACTGATAGGCCATATCAGAACATGTTTACTATATTTACGGTGCTTTGTCATAGGTTCATTTCTCCTCTATAATATCACAAAGCATTGCAATGTGTAATCCAGTGGAGGTGGAGATTCTGCATTTAAAGGACAAAGTAAACTGACTTCACTGTGGGTGTCCATATCTTAGGCCTTCCCAGTGGATTCTACGCTTATTTCTAAAGCAACATTAAATGGCCATCTTATCCATGCTTAGACTTGCACATGGAATAATGTTATATGTTTCATTAGGACGACCATGTTTGTGCCATTTTTGAGTAAAGACCTCAACCATTTCCTTGCAACGTTTATGACAAAATCACTTTTCTGAAAGTTCTCAGTGTATCTAATAAGATTTTGCAATCGCAAACCATTTTTTGCTACAAAATATTCAATTGCAGAGCAGGTATTTAAAGTCCGCAATGCGCAATTAAGATTCACAATGCAATAAAAGCCTAATGAAGAATATTACATTGTGACAGGGGAATTTTTATTCGCAAAGTTTTGCTCTTTGCGAATTTTACTACATTTTCCCTTAAGATTCAAAGTTTTAGCATACTCCTTATGTCATGTCTGTAGCACCCTACTACGTGCACAGCCTGTTTGAAGATTATTAAATGGACAATGCTTTTCTAGGTTGCTCACTTGATGGGACAACACAGAGACTACAAGCATTTGATATTTATAGTGATATAGTGATACACTGTTTAGTAAACCTGGGAACTACAACTGTATACTAGCAATATGTTGGGAGCTTAGGTGAGCGTGAGTTGTTATAGTATTAGGTAGAGACACAAAGTACCAATTTTTCCTGTTTTAGTTCGCAATTTATAACCATAACCAATCCTTTCTTATAGCCTCACACGTTTAAAGGAACAATAACGCCAAAAATTAAAAGCGTTTTAAAGCAATTAAAATATAATGTACTGTTGCCCTGCATTGGTAAAAGTTATGTGTTTGCTTTAGAAAGACTACTATAGTTTATATGATTAGCCTACTTTGTAGCCATTTAAGCTAAAAAAAGAAAAAAATGGTACTGTGCCGAGTGCATCTGTTATCTGCTTAACAGATAACAGAAAGGCTGCCCCTATGGCTACACAGCAGCTTGTTTATATAAAATATTGTAGAGTTGCTGAAACAAACACACTGGTTTTACCAGTGCTGGGAAACAGTACATTATATTTTAAAACACTTTAATTTTTTGGTATTACTGTTCCTTTAATGAAGTCAGGCTGTGCATTTTACAGTCTTGTGTGCCTGGTTATTGGATATCAGGGGGGTCGCCAGGCTGTGTTGTAGGGGTGTATTCATTATCACAATTCTTGGGCACACCTCCAGGTGAGTTAAAAGTCTATGTTTACCAAGAGATATCTGGGTACTAAAGGAAAGTCAGAGCTGAGGTACTGCTGTAGATGTTTCCCAGGTCAGTGCCTTTTCCCCCTAGGATGCAATTGGTGTTCTTGGGTGTGGGGGTAGCAGAAGTAATAGGCTATGGCTAAATAGAAAATGAACAACTCCCAAACTATTTAATATTCATGTAGTCTGGCCACGGTCATATACAGTATATATATTAATATGCCTCTGCCTAGGGTGGCAGCTTTTGGAGGTAACTCCTCAGCTGCCATGGGAGACTTACCTTTTAAATCCTGTAGCAAAACTGAGGAGGTTGTTGTAAATCTGGAGATGACGTTTATATGGAAGTGACATCATGTGTACAGTGTGTGTGACATCTTTCTGCACATTTGGGATCTGTGTAGCCCTGAGTGGCACCAGACCTAAATACAGCCCTGAGCCTGGCACTGCAATCTCTCTAAAATTGTCAGTAGCAAGTTATATTAAAGATGTTGAATCCCCTTTTTATGGATTTTTATGTTTCCAACAAAAATTCTAATGAAAAAAACAATGAGTAAAAAAACTCTAATGATCGAGTTCATGTCCAGGAAAAACCTGAATCGTTCAAATTGACCAGGTTTATGTCCTGAAAACTCGAAACTGATCGAGTTTTTGCATAAAAACCCTCAAATCAACCAAGCTTTGCTAGGAAAAAAAATCGAATTAGATTTTTGATAAATCTGCCCCTTAATGGCATGCACTGTTTATACAGTAGTACAGAATATTAATAGTATGAGTATGTACCACACCTACAGAGTACTACTGTCAGGCTGCTGAAGAGGTACAGAATAGCAACAGCACATGGTGGACAGAAGTCAAGCTGAGTCTAATATACAGAATTATGGGTTTGCATAACAGGGAGAACCAAGAAATCAAACACACAAACAAAGCAGGGCATCAGGGACCAAAGCAGGGACTCCAGAGCTAAGCCAAGTATTTAGGGTAATTGGAGACAAACTGGATCACATTCAGAGAGCTGGTAGCAGGAGGAAGCTGATTTATATAAGCCCTTAATAAATTATTACTTATATACTGTAGTTCCAACATATTCTGCAGCACTTTACAGACACAATACATCATTCACATCAGTCCCTGCCCCAGTGAATTAGGGGCTAGCAGATACATTCCAGGGTGAGCTGTTAGTCTTTTCAGCTCAATTTTTAATGTCTTTTCAACATTCGCAGAGCCATACGACTTGCTGTGTGGAACAAAAATGTCCATAATCGAATGCATTTGGATTTATGGCTTTGTACAGCTAGGCTGCATCTGTGTTAGCATACCAGCAGTTCTAGATGCATAGTTGACCACAGGGATATAAAAGAATAATTTGCATGAATATATATATATATATATATATATATATATATATATATATATATATATATATATTTATATATATATATATATATATATATATATATATATATATATATATATATATATATATATATATTTATATATATATATATATATATATATATATATATATGAATACAGATGCCTGGTGTGAGCCTGACTTGTGGATTATTTAACTTTTTAATGTAAGTTAGTGCAGAAAGGAATCCATTTCAGCTCCAGTAAGTGACATAGCATATTCAGAGATTCAATAATAAAATAATACCTATGGCCCTCTGTGTCGTGACATGTTCCCTTTATAGGCCATAATAACCCAGAATTTGCAGAAAATAGAAAGCCATTTCCAATAACTGTTCACTGGACTGTATATTATGTATAATAGGGCAGTTAAATGCTGCTTGAAAAGGCTTATTTGACTTTGAGAATTCACATGCACGTTTGAAGTACTTAAATGAGCGATGCAGTGTCATGCCTAGGAATGCTTATGCTGTCTGTTTTTTCTGTTGTGCTATTCCAAAAATTGATTTTATTTTTAATTTTATTCTGCTGACATTAATAGCCCTTTCTCTACTAACACTGCATATGGGGGCACATTACTCAACTCACTGGGGGATACACTGTCCCAATCCTGCAAGCTGCATACCCTCTGGATGTAGTGTTTTTTCTTTCTCCAATCCAAAAAGTTCTATTTTGGCTTCACCTGTCCACAAAACATTCTACCAGTATCCTTTTGGTTTGTCCACATGATCTTTAGCAAACTGTAGATGGTCAGCAATATTTTGGGGGAGAGCAGTGACTTTTTACTTACTACCGTGCCATACACACCATTGTTTTTCAGTGTCCTCATGATGATGGACTCATGAACATCAACATTCACCAATGTGAAACAGGCCTTTGGTTGCTTAGAAGTTACCCTGGGTTCCTTTGTAACCTCTTGAACTACTAGACGCCTTGCAGTTGGAGTTATCTTTGATGGTCGGCCACTTCTGGGTAGGTTAACAATGGTCTTGAATTTTCTCCATTTGTACACAGTCTGTGACTGCTGATTTGTGGAGTCCAAACTCTTTTGGAGATAGTCTAATAACCTTTTCTAGCTTTAGGCTATGGGCACAGCTGAAGGCTCTAGCTGTTGTCAGCAGCATATTTTTGCATCCTGAGACAAGCAAATCTGCTCAGTGCCCCTGCTCCATTGAAAATATTTGAAAAGAGACATCTCCGGGCTGACCTCAGCTTCAGCTCCACTGTGTGGGCTCACTAGATGACCTGCTTATGTTCGAGCCAGCACAGTAACCCATCTGGACATTTTAAGCCAATCTGCTCTGACTTTCTATCTATCCCACTCCCCATATCTGTGTAGGTTCCTCCAGGTACTCCAGTTTCCTAAAAAAGAAAATACAGGTGATTCCTCATAAAACTGTCCATAAATAATGTGATAGGGACCTTAGAGTATAATCTCCACTGGGACATTGAATGAGGAACAATATCTAAAAAGCACTATTTAAATCTGTTGGTACTATATATAGATTATATATTCCAAGTTTTTTTGTTGTATCTAATTGCAGATTTTGGAAGCCCAGTTCATTTTTCTTCATAAAATCTCTATACCAGATGCAGTCCTTTTAAGGTTTTACTAACTCTGAGAATATTATTTGGGTGATATCACTGCAGGAATAGTCCTTGATACGACTACTAGTCCCCTTTGACCTTATCTATGATGAGTCTTCTAGATGAGCTCTCTCTCTTCTCTCCCCAGCAGCTGGGTCTCATTTTGTAGATACTCATAGTAGTCTCCAGGGCTCTGTTTTTGATAGTGTCACTTGCTTCCTCTAACCATTGCATCTTAAGCATCTTTCATCCACTTAATAACCGAGTGGACAAATAACCAGAAAATTAAATGTTGTTGTCTGCTGGGAACTCCAACAAGTCTGGATGGTTTCCATTATCAACTGGCAAATAGTATATGTCAGATATACATATATTAGAATTCCTCTATCCTGTGGAATGTTTGTTTGTTAGCAGATAAATGCTTTCATATAACATGATTAATAATTTGCACCTCCCAGTAGTATTATCCTCAACTCACACAAACCAAGAAAATTGAATTACAAAATAAATATACCGTATATACTTGAGTATAAGCCGAGTTTTTCAGCATCCAAAATGTGATGAAAAAGTCTACCTCGGCTTATACTCGGGTCACTGGTACCCGACCCGAGTAGCTGAGATTGCAGTCATTTTTAATCATTCCTATACCAACAGTTCACTTGGGGAGAGACTGCAATATCCCACAATGCCCTCTATTGGTTATATGAAAGAATAACAGTGTGCCCTCTATTGGTTATATGAAAGAATAACAGTGACTGCAATATCACACAGCGCCATCTGTTGGTTATACGAAAGATTAACAGTGATGACAATATCACACAGCACCCTCTGTTGGTTATATGAAAGATTAACAGATTATTTGTCCACTCGGTTATTAAGTGGATGAAAGATGCTTAAGATGCAATGGTTAGAGGAAGCAAGTGACACTATCAAAAACAGAGCCCTGGAGACTACTATGAGTATCTACAAAATGAGACCCAGCTGCTGGGGAGAGAAGAGAGAGAGCTCATCTAGAAGACTCATCATAGATAAGGTCAAAGGGGACTAGTAGTCGTATCAAGGACTATTCCTGCAGTGATATCACCCAAATAATATTCTCAGAGTTAGTAAAACCTTAAAAGGACTGCATCTGGTATAGAGATTTTATGAAGAAAAATGAATTGGGCTTCCAAAATCTGCAATTAGATACAACAAAAAAACTTGCGCCCTCTGTTGGTTATATGAAAGATTAACAGTGATGGCAATATCACACAGCACCCTCTGTACATGGTAGTGGGACAGTGGGACAATGCACACAGTAATCCGTTTGGCAATTCTCTGTCACCATCAACTTTGCAAGTCCGTTGATCGCTTGGGGGGTCGCTTTGGCAGAATGTGCGCTGCTGGGAGACAGGGCTGTAGTTGTGTCTAGGCTTATACTAGAGTCAATAAGTTTTCCAAGTTTTCGTAGGTAAAATTAGGTACCTCGGCTTATACTCGGGTCAGCTTATACTCGAGTATATATGGTAGTACATTTAGGGGCAGATTAACTAGTCTCGAGTGAATAGTTCGAATGCAAAAATATTAGAATTTTAAAGTATTTTTTTGGATATTCGATTGAATTGTTCGATTTGATCGGATTCAATGTAAAAATCGTTCGACTATTCGACCATTCGATAAACGAAGTACTGTCTCTTTAAAAAAAACTTCGACTTCATACTTCGCCATATTAAAGCTACCGAAGTGCAATGTTAGCCTTTTTTGATCTAATAAAAATCATTCAATCGATCGCTTAAAATCGTTTGAATCGTTAGTTTTTATTCATTCGTTTGATTGAACCTTTTCCACTAAAATCCTTCGAATTCGATATTCGAATTTGAAGGATTTTACTTCGAGGGTCGAATTCGAGGGTTTTTTAACCCTTCAAAATTAGACCCTTGATAAATCTGCCCCTTAGACAGCAAAAACATAATCTGCAGATGATGGCTTCTAATTAGTGCTCAAGGGTAGCTCCTGTTATAGTACACTCCAGGAGTTGGAGATAGTGTGAATTAATTAATTTGTGCTCCATGGAGTAGATTACAGTACGGGGATGTTACCCAGATGACTGGAGGTAGTATACAAGAGACCTTCGAAATTCTGGTATGCTAAGGGAAAACACCCAAGGTGTCAGTAATACCCGTGCAATGATTTTTTGATCTACCATGAAGTACCATCTTTCATGTACTGTACTTTGTTCTACAATGAGTCTGATGTTGTTAAAGGAGAATTAAACACCCCCTACCAAACCCCCCCCCTAAACTTGCAGTCATTGCTCCCCTCCCCATTATGTGCTTTAGTGTAAAATAAAAACCCTTTAAAAAATTCTGACCCTTGCAGCAGAGAAGTGCAGCGGAGCTCCTGGTCGCCATCTTCCGGCTTTTTGGGGCAGATTTACTAAAGGGCAACATGGCCTTCTCCAAAAATCCCATCCACAGGGACATCCCCAATTTACTAACAGGCATAGAGGACAATTCACTAGAGAAAGAATACATTGCTTACAAAGTTTCGTGCTCTTTCGCCTGGTCAAATTTTCTCTCAGGTGAACAATTGTTACCCCGCAAAATTCATTAAGTGCGAATTCTCCATAACGTTATCCATTTTGCCAGAGTTTCCTTCACCAGCTTAGACCTGGTGAACTGATAAGATGAAGCTACATCCTCCTCAATCTTATGTCAGTGACATCATATTCTGTGATTATTAAAGTTATTAAAATTATAAAAAATGCTGGCGTTTTTATATTTTAAAACGTGATTTTCTTTAAAAGTTGTAACTATTACAACATTTTGCTTTAAAAATTTTTACCATTTGAGGGACATTTGTCTTTTGGCTCATGGCATGTCATGTCTAGTGCATTAGAGGATCTCTTTAGTCTTTATTTTGCTTTCTTGGACATTTGTAATAATAAGTAGGGATGCACCGAATCCACTTTTTTGGATTCGGCCGAACCGGCGAATCCTTCGCGAAAGATTCGGCCGAATACAGAACTGAATCTGAACCCTAATTTGCATATGCAAATTAGGGGTGAAGGGAAAAACTTTTTTACTTCCTTGTTTTCTGACAAAAAGTCACGCAATTTCCTTCCCCGCCCCTAATTTGCATATGCAAATTCAGATTCGGTTCGGCTAGGTAGAAGGATTTGCTGAATCCGAATCCTGCTGAAAAAGGCAGAATCCTGGCTGAATCCTGAACCGAATCCTGGATTTGGTGCATCCCTAATAATAAGTGGCCACTTCAAGCATTTGCACCAACATCTCTAAAAAAAGACGTTCATGCGACCTATATGTACCTGTCCTATTCAAATTGACCTAAGCATAAGTGTACAGGTATGGGACATATCTAGAATGCTCGGGACCCGGGGTTTTCCAGATAACCGATCTTTCTGTAATTTGAAGTCTACTAGAAAATCATGTAAACATTAAATAAACCCAATAGGCTGGTTTTGCTTCCAATAAGGATTGATTATATTTTAGTACAAGCTACTGTTTTATTATTACAGAGAAAAATGAAATCATTTTTAAAAATGTGGATTATTTCATTATAATGGAGTCTATGGGCTATTCCGTAATTCAGAGCTTTCTGGATATCAGGTTTCCAGATCCAATACCTCTACTAATGAAGTTTTGATAGCAGAAACGAATGTTAGCGGAATGATATGCTCATGCTGACGACAATACTAGCGAAACTGCTGAGACGCAACTTCGCATTTTAGTGAATTAGTTTAATGGTAGCGAATTTGTGCTTAGTACGCATTGTGGAGAAAATTTGCCCATTTAGTGATTTTCCGCCTTTGTATAGTCTTCGGGTATCAATGCTGATTTGTGCATGCGCAGTTAAATCCAATTCCCAACTGCGTATGTCATGGCAGGCTTTGTGTCGGCGAAGAGACCCAAAAACTATACAAAGAGCTATAAGATGGGTTTTTTTTCACTGCTTGGAGACCTTTACCTCCCTTGATCTGTGAGGGCCAAGTTAAGGCAAAAAGGCACATGTACCAGTGCTGGGGAAGTAACTGGAAAGCAGTTCCTCTGTGTCTGTAGCGCTATACTCCTTTAATTTGTCTTTTGAAAATGTTGAACCATTTTCAGGAAGTGCGATATTTATTTAAAAAAACTGTGGCTTCCTTTTACAGGTCTATTCAATGTACATCATTAGTATTTATTATCTAATGCTAATGGATTCATGTAATGTACTGTATGGTAACGTAAGGGGTAATGTAAATCATACCAATTTTATAACGGGGCTTTTAAACCATACCAAGCATTTGATTGCTTTTAAACAGATGAGCAGCAAATTCTGCTTTACCTATTTATCGGTTGCCTTGGGCTGCATTGGGTTGCTAGGTACATTCTGGTTACAAAATTACATCTGTTTCGAACAGATTAAAGATGGCTGAACTGTGATAGAAAACTCACTGCAAAAACAAATACATTATGGGGCCCATTTACTTAGCTCGAGTGAAGGAATAGAGGAAAAATAGTTCGAATTTCGAATATGGCTACTTCGACCATCCAATGAGCTAAACTGACCTTCGACTACGACCTTCGACTTCGAATCGAACGATTCGAACTAAAAATCGTTCGACTATTCGACCATTCGATAGTCAAAGTACTGTCTCTTTAAAAAATTCTTCAACCCCCTAGTTCGCCACCTAAAACCTACCGAGGCCAATGTTAGCCTATGGGGAAGGTCCCCATAGGCTTCCTAACAATTTTCTGATCGAAGGAATATCCTTCGATCAATGGATTAAAATCCTTCGAATCATTCAATTCGAAAGATTTAATCATTCGATCGAACGATTATTCCTTCGATCGTAGGAATAGCGGTAAATCCTTCGACTTCGATATTCGAAGTCGAAGGATTTTACTTTGACGGTCGAATATCGAGGGTTCGACCCTAAGTAAATGTGCCCCTGTATGTATGGGATTGAAATAAAGGATTATTTTTTTGGTGTTACTGGTCCTTTTAAAACACAATAGAAATATCTTATAAATCCTTTGTCCCTGGTTATGAATCTCGCCGTTTAACTGTTATTAAATATGCTATCTTCGGAAGAACCGTGCTGGCAAAAAGCTTTTGATGATTATTCAGATGAGAAGTATTCCCCTGAGGAGACTAAGTACAGCTGTGTGCTGGCTCAGTTCATTTTTCTTCACGAGTAATATGGACTAATTATTCCTGCCATACAGCATACAAATTGCTTGCAGGTAGGACCCTGTATGGAATAGAAACCTAGGGGTCCGTTTACTAAAGTGCGTTAAAAATATTCACACAATATATAGACAGAATTTTCGCCAAATATGTTATCGCCAGTTTACTAACCTGCGGTAAATATAAATTTGCGAATTTTCTTGCGCAAGAATAATTGTTCGCCAGTTATCGTATTCGCTGAAAATAACGCTACGTACACATTAACGCATGGTTTACTAAACAGCGAAATGTGCTAAAGACAAAATTAACGCCAGAATATTCGCAAACTTTTACCGCCACCTATGTAGTGGCGTAAAAGTATTTTTTTCGCCAGAAAATTCTCAAGGGGCAGGAAATATCCCATAATACTGTTTTTTTTTTACCCATCATTCTTTGCTGACAGGAGAGAGATCTGAAGCTATTGCTGACAGGATGTTTTGGCTTCTGCTTCTATCTGGTGCAACAGCAGCAGTTTCAGCTCAGAGGCGTATTATTGGCAGCGGCATCACAGTCCAAGGATTCGTCAGCCTCTACACTTTTTGGTTTCATTGGGATTGGCTACATTAAACTGTGCATTTCTATGAAGCAAAGAGATTGACTGGTATGATTTCTTGTTCCTATGATTCTATTGGCAGAAGGGTTTATATGATGCAGACATGTTTGATTGGTGTAACTGGTAATGTTGTTGGATGGTATAATCATCAGTCAATAAAGTTTATGAGTTTTGAAGATGCATTTCTGGCCATAAATGTCACAGTAAAAATTGCCATAATAACCGCCATAAAACAAGACTATTTTATAGCATAAATATTCACAAAAACGTAATTTTTTTGCCAGAAAATTCGCAACTCGCTAAAATTTCAGCTAACGTAAGCTGGTTCCTTAACGTATTTACCGCAAATGATCGCAATGACTTCTGAGCGCATCGCTGTTTAGTAAACTTAGTCGCTGCGAATATTCTGGCGTAAAAATATTCTCAGCGATAACATGCGGAACTTAAAGTCAGATTTACCGCACTTTAGTAAACGGACCGCCAAGACAACTATATTTAGTAATACTTCTGGCACACATGACACACAAAGTCTCCAAAATCGTGGGTTTATACGTGTCAGATGCATCAATAAACTCTGCCTGATATGAAGGAGATATATTTTTAAAAGTAGGATATTATCAGAGTAATGATTGTGTAAATGGGGAATCTAATGTCCCTTACTGACATTAGCCAAGCTGAAACAACAATGAAAAGTGTGCAAACCTGTGCAAAACTTTGACAAACAGAAATGGAAAGTTACAGAATTTGATTTATACTTGTCTGATATTGTGATGCCCAATTATGGCAGCCATTATCTTCAATTTAAGGACCACCAAGAATTAATAAAGGTCAAGATATCTTTTAGATACCAGGGGACATAAATCCTGCCAACTATCCTTGTAACCTGCATGCTCAAAAGAACAAGCGGTGGCTCGAGTCAACCTTTCTGCCAGCATTTTGTGATTGAGGTGAAATGAGCATTTACGTGGCTGACTAAACCATAACATTGTGCTACTTCATGCAGTAAATTACCTTTCTCTTCTTTTCATCCTTTTTTAACTGTTGTTCTGCCACAAACAAGAAACCTTCTAAATACAGCAGAACATCTGTACAGAAATACATATTACACCCAAAGTCTGGCAGGCTACATTTACACATTTGCTTGTCAAGGCTTATTTATGAATGCATATTTGCAGATATTTCTCAATGTCTTATACATTATATGCTTGAATGTACTATGTTGTTTGCTGTAAAAATTACTATTTTGCTTGTGAGTCTGCTTTGATCTCAAAATTCTTTAAAAGTTTAAGGAATCCTAATATTTATTTGATACGTCAAAGTCTTTCTTTGTTAATCACTTTGAGTCAGTATACTTTATATATTTTTCCTATGGTTTGCCTAATATTAACATCATACTGGCACATCCCTATGAACACAAATAGGAACCTGTTAAAGAAAATGTGCACTAGAATCTTCACTTTCCTAGCAGATGTATTAGGGCTCACTCAAATAACTGATTCCAGTGCCTTTTGCACAAATTCTGCATGTAGAGAGACAGGATTTCTGAAGATTTTAATAGAGTGAACTGTAATACAACTTCTAGGCAAAATAAGCTCCCCCTATAAGATATATTGGATCTAACTGTATCTGTAAAAGAATATCTGAAACCCGACTTCTGCATGAAGAGAGAATGAAGAGAGACAGATGCTGTGAGAGAAATAGTGAATATAAATGTGATTATTTCAGAAAACAGTACAGAATTGATTGCATTTAGAAACTTTCTTTTTTCAGTATGCTGAAGCTTATATTAGGGGGCAGATTTACATAGGGTCGAATATCGAGGGTTAATTAACCCTCGATATTCGACTGCCGAATGTAAATCCTTCGACTTCGAATATCGAAGTCGAAGGATTTAGCGCTATTCCTACGATCGAAGGAATAATCCTTCAATCGAACGATTAAATCCTTCGAATCTAACGATTCGAAGGATTTTAATCCATCGATCGAAGGATTTTTCTTTCCATCAGAAAATTGTTAGGAAGCCTATGGGGACCTTCCCCATAGGCTAACATTGGCCTCGGTAGGTTTTAGGTGGCGAACTAGGGGGTCAAAGTATTTTTTAAAGAGACAGTACTTCGACTATCGAATGGTCGAATAGTCGAACGATTTTTAGTTTGAAACATTCGTATTCGATGGTCGAAGTAACCATATTCGACCATTTGAATTTCGAAATATTTTTATTCTATTCCTTCACTCAAGCTAAGTAAATGGGCCCCTAAATCTTCAATTTTGCGATAGTTCCCCTTTAAGAAACTATGAAAAAATAAAAATGAAGACCACTGGAAAAGTTGCTCAGATTAGGACATTATTAAACATATTAAAAGTTACTTTAAATCTGAACTAACTATATGGTGTCGTTGTTGACATACTGCACTTCCATGAAAAGCTTATGACATTTCCTAATGAAAATATAGATAACCAAAGAATACTTGTAATATCCTTTTATGCAGACTTCTTGAGATGGGAGGAAATGCAGAAATTCTCAAAGTGAAACCGCATTTGAAATAAGCAGGGAGAGAATGCTGGTATTGTTTACCAGATGTGGTGTAATTATTTATAAGAACTGCTCTCAGCTTGTGATATAAAGACAAGTTTCCAGGCATGATGCTATCTGCTTATTGAGTTCAGTTCAGCCCCATGTGCACTGCCCAGTAAAAAAAAACCTGTATCCAGCAATGTCAATTGTAAATTCTACATAATAATTGGATCTAGTATTTAATAATCAATGTTAGTCTTAAAAGACAGATGGAATGGAAAAACTGTTAATTTCCAAAATGAAGATTTGTATTTTTTAGATCCCCTGCTGTTTCTGTGTAAGATACCACTGAGAGAACAAAGACACATCCCACTGAGATGATAGCGCAATTTACCTTTTTGTAAAATACAGTCTGTAGGCTGAAAGCTATAGCATTGGGCTAAGGTTGCATGATCTGCGTACTGTGACTACACAGGGGGCATCTCAAATCATCTTTCCTCAGCAGCTCTGGAATACTCGCCTACTGGGAACTTCTCCAGAGAAGCCATACTTAACTGTGAGCACAGCAAGAAGGCTAGAATATTATTTTGTATTCATTTTAGCTGATTATAACTTTTTATATGGCTTGCTCTTTGATGTACCGAGCACTGATGCATTTGATCTGGGAACCTCCACCTCTGACTGGTTTATAATTGAGAATTTAAAGGCATGTAAAGAACAGAAAAGGCATTTTTCTACCGGGTGCATGGATCTATAAAAATCCAACATTTCCCCCCCACACACAATGGGAAGTTGCATCCACTGCAATATGTTTGATGTGTTAAAGCTCTGAGTACACAATTTTCAGTGTGTTGCACTAAAACACCATTAGCATGTGATTCTTTGGTGCAAGCATATTCATTTGTGAAATTACCGCCATGTTCAGGGTGGGATCAGAGACTAATTTACCATATAGCCACTCGAGGGCATGTGTCTAAGGTGGCAACTTTAGTGCAGTGGCCCTCGGTTGCCAATATGGTAAAAAAATCCCCCAAAACTAAATACTTGCCTACTAAATCTGGCATAGAGGGGGGGGTACCTGGAAGCCCATAGAGTAACGTGGTGCATGTGCGTTTTAGGAAGTGATGCAAGTCAATAGTCATCACAAGAAAAGAAAAATACAAATGGCTAAAATGGCAAACTTGTTTTACTTCTCTGCTTATGGAAGGTGCACTGACAGGTGCATTATATTGTGTACAAAAAACATTCGGCCAAAACTAACAGTAACCTTTGCTTTTTAAAAGTCTAATAGTCCCTTCATCCACCTACAAAAATAAAAGAAAATAAAGAAGCTATTGGATAGAAAAGGCAACACTTCTCCCAGACTACTCATAGTTAATATATTCACAGTTAAGTAAAATATATTTTTGGGGTCTATTCCAACGCTGTCAGACTACTAGCATATTTGTTGTAGGTGGGCCATGGGAAAAGGATAGGTGGCACCCCTCCCCCTTTTCCATTGGGTGGCATCAGTGTGGCTCCAGACTCAAAAGAGGTTACAGTGCAGGCCTACCCTTGTTGAGTCACTAGTGTGGATCAGACTTTGACTGGACAGTCTTGTCTGAGTCATGCGAGAGGCTGGGTTAGCACCATTAGTGCACATGGTTTGGAGCAGGACCACCATTTGTTTAAAGGGGTGGGTATGGGGGTGATACAAACCACATGAAGCATGGTGATCCTATGCTTTTATAAATGGGCTTTGGTTTGGGCAATCTTACTGGCGGGGTAGCCCTCAGACTGAAACCAAGGTTCTGGAGACATCGATCCCAAGTAATGTTACTATGCAGAGAGGAACAAGCCATTTGATACCATGACTGGAGGTAAACAAATTAGGGACCACTGTACGGGGTTTACCTTGACGTGGTATAGTGGCTTATCAACTTTATGATCGTAACTTTGTAACTAAAAACCCTTGTTTTTATAAACACATGCACTTGCAAAAATACTGAATTAGTTATGAGACAGGGGACCAGGGAATGTGCATTGATTAATTGGTCAAATCAATAGCACTTCCATTGTACTTAAACATATTTTAACTTAGCCTTTGAGTGCTCCCACAACATCCCTTTTTGTATACTAAATAAAGAATGTGACCTCCACAGATTTTTGCCACTATACAAGTCTCTGTGTTTTTATTATGTGTTCTGGGAACGCACCGCGAGGGGATGGGTTATTTTACCTAGGGAGAATGAGGCCCAGATTTTTTGCCTTCCTCTGGGGTACCATTTTTGTGTTGGTCAACAGTATTACCCTGATACAGCTGCAGCTCCAACTCTTTAGTTTAACATGTCATCAGTGTGGCATCAGGAGCAAAAGTCGGTTACTGTGCAGGCCTACCCTTGTTGAGTCACTAGTGTGGATCAGGCACGGTCTTGTCTGAGTCATGCAAGAGGCTGGGTTAGCGCCATTAATGCACATGGTTGGGAGCATTAGGGTGGGCTACAGGGCTACCAAAAAGTGTGATTTTTGCCACCATACAAGTCTCTGGGGCAGATTAACTAAAGGGCAACAGAAATTCAATCCACAGGGACATCGCCAATTTACTAACAGGTGTAGAGGTCGTTGCCTATAGGTTTAAATGTGTAGATGTTACAGTGTCTCCTTGATCTCATTTTAAAATAGATAATGGCCTACTTACACATCTATATTTTATATGCTTATGCTCCCCATGTATACCTTTCTACAGTCTAACCTTGCGGGCTGTGTATCCTTGTAGCGCTATATTTATAAAGTTATACAGACATCCATGCATAAAAGCATTCTATGTTTCAACATAGCACTGTGGGTAGTGGCATTGCTTTATTTTAGTATTATTTGGTTAACAGATCCTGTAACTTAGTGGGGACAAAGAGAGGTACTGAGCTGCTCTGCAAACAGCCCTATAAATTGTTACAGAATTGTGAATAGGGCCCTGTCTTACACTGATGATCACAGCTACTGCATACCAGTCAAGCAAAAATAACGTGCAGGTATGGCATCCATTATCTGGAAACATATTATCCAGAATTACAGGGAGGTAGACTCCATTTTAATGAAATAATTCAAATTTTTTCATTTAATTTTTTTTCATTTTCTGTGTAATAATAAAACAGTGGGTTGGACAAAATGATTGCATATAAATGTGAGGAACTAAAGCCTTTTTTTAACACAATCACTTCAATCTTACTCAAAAGTAATTGGACAATTAGGCAGGTGTGGGCAATTCCTTTGTTATGTCATTATTAATTAAGCAGATAAAAGCCCTGGAGTTGATTTGAGAGGGGGGGGGGTGCTTGTATGTGGAAGATTTTGCTGTGAACAGACATGCGGCAAAGGAGCTCTCCATGCAGATGTAACAAGCCATCCTTAAGCTACAAAAATAGAAAAAACCCATCTGAGAAATTGCTACAATATTAGGAGTGTCAAAATCTACAGTTTGGTACATCCTGAGAAAGAAAGAAAACACAAAAAGACCTGGACGTCCACGGAAGACAACAGTGGTGGATGATTACAGAATCATTTCCATGGTGAAGAGAAACTCAACAGCCAAACAAGTGAACAACACTCTCCAGGAGGTAGGCATATTGAAATCCAAGTCTACCATAAAGAGAAGACTGCATGAAAATATATACAGAGGGTGCATGGCCAATGTCCAAGTCAGTCACCTGATCTGAACCAAATTGAGCTGCATTTCACTTGTTGAAGACTTCGGACAGAAATGCCCACAAACAAACAGCAGCTGAAAGCCGCTGCAGTAAAGGCCTGGCAGAGCATTAAAAAGGAGGAAACCCAGAATCTGGTGATGTCCATGAGTTCAAGACTTCAGTCTGTCATTGCCAGCAAAGGGTTTTTAACCAAGTATTAAAAATGAGCATTTTATTTTCAGTTTTTTAATTTGTCCAATTACTTTTGAGCCCCTGAAATGAAGTGATTGTGTTAAAAAAGGCTTTAGTTCCTCACATTTTTATGCAATCTTTTTGTTAATCCCACTGAATTAAAGCTGAAGGCCTGCAGTTCAACTGCATCTGAGTTGTTTCATTTAAAATTCATTGTGGTAATCTACAGAAACAAAATTAGAAAAAAAAGTTGTCTCTGTCCAAAGATTTATGGACCTAACTGTAATTAATCCTTAATTCGGCAAAACAATCCCATTGGGTTTATTTAATGTTTACATGATTTGTTTTAGTAGACTTAAGGCACGGAGATCCAAATTACCGAAAGATGCCTTATTCAAAGAACCCCAGGTCCCGACCATTCTGGATAAACTGCATTTAAATAGAAATTATTATTTTATATATATATTAGTAGATTATAGAGAAGGGAATCATGACATTGTAAGTAGAAAGATTTCTTTATATATTCTTTCATATTCTTTTAACCCATGTATAGCTCCAGGGTAAAATTCTACTGCTGCCTGAACTTGGAAGGTCTAACATTGCCCAAAGAACAGAGATTTAGTTCCATCTCAATGCCAAGCTCCCTTCCCAAGAGATATGATGTAGCATTTGGTGTGACTTTCATAGCCACTCCCGCACCCCATCTGCTGTTACTGTATGCATATATCTAAAATAATAAATGATCGCTTCCATAACAATGTGGGTTACTAATAAAACGAACTGTCCATAGATGAGGATGATTAATTAAACCTTGGCAATGTCTTTATACGTCAAAAGAGGTTAAAGCTTGAAAACTGAGTCTGCCTGGGAAGTCTGCTCTACAGGAGTTAGAGGATAATACTTTAGTGCTTGACTATGGCCTTTGGCCGTATTAAGTCAGGAGAGAATTCTTGTACTGTACTTACCAACGGAATATAATGTGCCATTCTTTTATTCTTACTTAAATGTTGCGTACCACAGATTCGGAGATAAAATTCTTTGAATTAAGAGATTGTCCATCTCCCATAGACTCCATTTTAATCAAATAATTGTAATGTTAAAAATATAATTTCCTTTTTTCCTGTAGTAATAATAATAATAATAATTCTGGGATCTGTTATCCAGAAAGCTCTGAATAAAGAAAAAGGAAGTCTCTCATAGACTCCATTTTATCAAAATGAATTCCTTTTTCTCTGTAATAATAAAACAGTAGCTTGTACTTGATCCAAACTAAGATATAATTAACCCTTATTGGAAGGAAAACCAGCCTATTGGGGTTTTTTTAACGTTTACATGATTTTCTAGTAGACTTAAACTATGATGATCCAAATTACAGAAAGATCCATTATCCGGAAAACCCTAGGTTTCAAGTATTCTGGATAACAGGTCCCATGCCTGTACCTTATGCTTGATCCCAGCTAAGGTATAATTAATTCTTATTGGAGGCAAAACATTCCTTTTGGGTTTAATTAATGTTTACATGATTTTTTTTTTAGTAAACTTAAAGTATGGGTATCCACATTACAGAAAAAAACCCTTATCTGAAAAACCCAGGTCCCGAGCAGTCTGCATACCTGTAATATAAAATTATGCAAGTATACCATAAATATTAATTTATAGTAATTACAATTCTGCTGGAAACGAAGATACCATAGGGACCCACACAGTATTGTTTCTTTAATTGTAATGGGCGAATTTAGGCATTTTGCCCGCCGGCGAATAAGTTTGCGAATTGTACACGAAGATTCTCCGGTGTCAAAAAAATTTTTTCAACGCCGCCAACATTTCTGACGCTGCCGACAGTTAAACAAACACCCTATGACTTTAATGTTCTGAAATTCACGATTTTCGTGGCGAAGTGAAATGGGACAAATTCGCCCATCACTGTTCTTTAAACACCATGCAATGCCCATCTACAGATAACTAAAATCTAAAATGTAACAGTAATTCCAGACCTTCCCAACTAAACTAGCTGACCTATTTACTTGCAGCAAGGACCGATGTTACGATGTGTAAAATATATACAGCGGCACAAGAACTCCCAATGCTAATATTATTTTATTTGTGTATGCCCTCATATAAATATATACTGCAGCCAAAGGCCGTTTCTATCCTTTTAGTAAGAGTGGATTTTGTATTTTTGATACTGCTTGTGCTGAAAGAGATGAGCAAAGAGAGATTTAATGCAGTGATTGCAAGACACTGCAAGGCTACATTAATGTAAGAGGCATGGGTTTGCCATTTCCACATGTACAGTGAATTTATCCTCTGTATAATGTGATGTGTAAAAGGATAGTCGTGTTTTTGGATGTATTGGGCTAGTGTTGCCATTTTACAGGTCACTGGCTCATAAGGACTTTTTCCCATATGTAAAATAACAGTGCAGAGATGTGACAGTAATTCATCTCTTTATCTAAGAATGTGTAGAGCAGAGACAGCAGCACTGGCTCTTTCCTTAAAGCTCGGCACGGCATATAGTGGCTTAACCCTATCATAAAGGTCCAAAAAATGAATAACTATCTTAAAATCCTGTTCTGATCTCTGCACTCTTTTGGAGCAACAATTTTTTTCAGGCAATGGCATGTTACAGGTATGGGGCCTGTTATCCAGATTTCTCCTGACCTGGGTTTTTCCCAGATGAGGGGTCTGTAATTTGGATCTCCATACCTTAAAGGGATACCGCCATGAGAAAAAAAAAACAAAACGCAATAGTGCTGCTCCAGCAGACTTCTGCACAGAAATACATTTCTTAAAACAGCAAACAGATTTTTTTTATATTTACAGGGGAAGTAAAGTCTAAAATAGAATAAGGCTAGAAATGCTGTATTTTGTTTACTAAACATAAACATTAACTTACTGCACCACAAGTCTAATAAAATAAACAATTTATGCTTTCAAAGTTGGCCACAGGGGGTCACCATCTTGTAACTTTGTTAAACTTCTTTAGAAGACCAGACTGTGCACATGCTCAGTGTCAAATAATATCTGCCAGAAGCTGATACAGCAAGACTGATGAATAATCCGAATATGCTGACTTCACTGGGTCCTGTGTTGCCATGAAATCTAATGTGGCTTTTATAATCTAACTCTGCAGAACCAGTGGCTGCAGCAAAATAATCTTTCAAATAGAATCCTAGTTTATCTTTTTAAATCTGGCTCATGATCTTTGTCCCTGCAGCTGGAGTTAGAAACAGTAAAGGGGATGTAAAAGCAAAAATAAAATCCAATACAAATCTCTACACAGTCGCTGACTGCTCTACAGGGAAACAAACAAAGCTGCTTGAGTTCTGCATGGCTGGGAAATAAGGCCCCCCTCCCTCTGCTGTTTATACGTATGACTGTTTCCCTGCAGAGCAGTTAGGGACCTTCTGACAATTCATATCCACAGCAGTAAATGAAGGGAGAATTTCACTGCACACAGTCAGGTTTCTTATAAAAATGGTACACATTTTTTAATTTAAGTATATTGGAGATAGGTTTCTTTTTCATTAAATAAAGTAAACATTGGATTTATTTTTTTGCCTTTACATGCCCTTTAATTTTGAAATCTGAAATAGGACTAGACATATTGGCAGCTTCCCAGTTGCCCCCAGTAACTTGTGCTCTCATCAACTTGCAGTAACAAGTGACTGAAGTTTGAGTGATATCATCCCCTCCCTCCCCCCCAGCAGTCTAACAATAGAGCAATGTAAAAGGTAACCAGATAACAACTCCCTAACACAAGATTACAGCTGCCTGGAAGATCTAAACACAGCACTCAAGTAAAATCCTGGTCCCACTGCGACACAGTATAATTTAGAAATAAAAACTACACCATAAAAATCATGACAGAATCCCTTTAATTCTAAACAGCATTTTAAAAAAAATAAACCCAATAGGATAGGTTCACCTTCAATAAGAATTCATTATGTTTTAGTTGGAATCAGTTACAAGTTACTGTTCTATGATTACAGAGGAAAAGGAAATACTTTTTAAAAATAAGAATTATTTGATTAAAATAGAGTCTATGCACTTTCTGGACAACAGGTTTCCAGATAATGGATCCCATACATCTCAACATAGGTTTATGGAAAAAAGAGAAAAAACAAAAATATGATCTGGTTAGCTGGCTTTAAATATACAAAGACTGAGCAGTGAGATATCTTATACAACATATAATATGTGTTTATCTGCAAGTAAACCCACTTCAGAGTGCGCAGTAATCTAAGCTATGGCTCATTAATATATGGGCTTGGACCACAAAATGGATCAACATACAGTATATGCCACCATGATAATATTTATGGGCACACTTACAATGACATGGGGTGTGGGTCCCGAAGTGCTAAGGGGCAAGATTTCACCTCTTATTGTACAGCCAGGTTTGTCAGCCACCCTTTACAGCTCCCCCCAATGCACGGAAATATGTCAAATGCACGGTGCACACAAAAAAGTACCCTACACCCCTTATCCGCTTAGCTTAAGTGGTAAGTCTCACGAGGCGGCTACGGGGGAGGGATTTTTAAAATTGTTTTTATAAATAGTGATGGGCTAATTTGTTGCGTTTCACTTCGCCGAAAATTTTGTGATTTTCCTGTGAAATTCGCGAAACGGCTAAAAATTCGTGAAACGCCACAGGCGTCAAATTCGCTGGTGAAAATGCACCTGGGCCCAAAAAAATGTGAATTTTCTCAGCGGTTTCGCAAATTTATTCGTCGGCGGTGAATCGCGGGAATTCACCGCTAATTTGCCCATCACTATTTATGAACATTTTTCAAATTATATAGGCACTAAAGGGCCTTATATAAATAGGTCTATATAAGTACGGCCCTGTCTACAGCTCATATAATAAGCACTTGCTCCTGCTCACCATCCCTACTGCTGCTGCACATCAACACTTACATATATTTGACAGTAAATGAGCCTTTTTGCCTTAAAAATGAAAACACCCATTTTATTGCAAACACAAGGAGGTCCCTGTTAATGGAAAATGACATAAGGAGTGTAGATGATAATCTTGAAAAGATATATCCACCTCTCCACACAGAAATATAAAAATACATGTATAAAATATCAGTCCCTACATTATTACTTACACATCACAAATCTCCCTAGGCTTTTCTTTGAGTGTTTTTTTTTTGTGGGTTACATCTCAGATACATTCTGATTATGTTTTAATATTCCTGTATAGCTCCTGGTTAATGAAATAAATATTTATATTTGACACGACTGGTGTTACTAGGGTTACATTAAACTAATAATTATGCAGTTTAAAATTGGTCCACTTGATATTTTAACGGCATTAGCATTTCGTCTCGGGCATGTTGTTTACAGATAAACCACAGCATCTCAAGTGATTTCCAGAATTTTGAACAAAGGGTTTCTACCTGTAAAAACATTAAGGTTGAATTCCTACTCAGAAAAGTGCCAGATCTGAAAGAAAGCTTTTACACTGAATTCATTATGGGAAAGGAGATTTAGTCCTCATTAGAACAGTCAGATTATGCAAAGTGGGAAGTAAATGTGTTAGGGGCATGTTTTGACAGCAATATTGGTTGGCAAAGGTATTTGCTGTTGGCAAATTGTGACAGCAACAGAACTGTGCATTGTACAATAAATTAAAATGACTTCTGATAATATATTGCATAACCAATGTTAAGTGACAGCTTTTTCATGTGCCATGCTGTGATTTAAGTGAATGCTTAGACATAAGGGTCAGAGACCTTGCCTACCAGATTGCAGAATGAAAAGTTAAAAATTAAATATAAAAAGCAACTGAATATAAAAATAATCACCAGTGGATAATTGTTGCAGTAACAAAATCTATATATTAAAGGTTACGTTTAAAGAGGAGCCCCCTCACCTAATATATTTTACAAATACAGGTACACTATGGGACCTGTTATCCAGAATGCTCCGGACCTGAGGTTTTCCGCATAAGGGGTCTTTCTGTAATTTGGATACAAATAAAATTAAACATTAATTAAACCCAATAGGTTCACCTCTAATAAGCATTAATTATATCTTGGTTGGGATCAAGTACAAGGTACTGTTTTATTATTCCAGAGAAAAATGAAATCATTTTCAAAAATGTGAATTCTCCAATTCAAATGGAGTCTATGGGAGAGGGACTAAATTCAGAGCTTTCTGGATAATGGGTTTTGTGATAACAAATGCCATAGCTATGGTAAAATACAGAATATCCTTTATATATTCTTCCAAATGTAATTACCTATACACAGTATAACTGTAAAATATTCAATATAAACAATGTATAGACTATAGAGCATAATATGCTAAAAGGTACAGATTACAAAAATAATGTAGGAAATGACATCATATTTAAACAGCAAGGGCTGAAAGTCTAGTAAAGACAAAAATAAAAACTATACATTTGAGCTGACCTATTGTTTATTTCAATTTCATTCAATTTTTCCTTTTTTAAAAAAAAATAAATCTGTTTTACAACCCACCTCACACTTACTCTTTTCAATTAACTTATTTTATTATAAGGAACGTATAATAACTATTCTTGAACTGCACCCCCCCCCAAAAGCCCTACCAGAAAAGCTGCAAACAAAATTAAACTTTCTGGAAATAGTATTACATTGCACAAGTACAGATGGGGCAGCAGATTATGTAAACAGATTTTTTATAAAATTTTTTTTTTTTTGCAATCATGATATTTTTCCCTTGATTGCTAGTATATTTATGAAAAAACTTCAACTGGAATAACGTGGTCACATTAAAGGGCAGATTTATCAAGGGTCGAAATTAGAGTTCATGAGAGTTTTTTTTTAAATTTATTAAAAAAATGAAATTTTCCAAACTCGGGTGAATAGGATCGACCCGAAAACTCGATTAGAATGAGATTTGAGTTATTAAAACTCAATTCAAGTTTTATGTCCGAAAAAAACTTAAATGTCAGAAAGGCACCAAACAATTCCAAATTGAGCCCAGGATGTCTTCCATTGACTAAAACAGCAATTCGGCAGTTTTTCGGTGGCAAATAGTTGAATTTGAGTTCTTAAAGGGCCAGTGTATGATAAATCTCGAAAAATCGAATTTGAATTTTAATAATTCCCTAGTCGAATTTGACAGTTTTGGCCATAAAAAAAGTCGATTATTTGAATTTGAATTTTTTACTTTGACCCTTGATAAATCTGCCCATAAGTCATGGAAAAATATATATACTGTTGTCTATGGCATATACAAGTATGAGATTCATTATCCAGAAACACAATATCCAGAGAGTTCAGAATTATGGAAGGTAATCTCCCATAGACTTTGTTTTAATCAAATAATTCAACTTTATTAAAATAATTTCCTTTTTTTTCACTGTAGTAATAAAACAGTTTCTTGTACTTAGTGCCATCTAAGATATAATTCATCCTTGTTGGAAGCAAAACAATCCTATTGGGCTTTATTTATGTGTACATTATTTTTAAGTAGATTTAAGGTATGGAGATCCAGATTATTATTATACAGAAAATCCCAGATTCTAAGCAATCTGGATAGC
The DNA here is from genome assembly GCF_017654675.1 of Xenopus laevis. Classification (NCBI taxonomy): domain Eukaryota; kingdom Metazoa; phylum Chordata; class Amphibia; order Anura; family Pipidae; genus Xenopus; species Xenopus laevis. The sequence goes on along the minus strand of NC_054376.1, from coordinate 44,143,534 downwards.
AGGTCCCATAAATAATCCTGTGCTAATCTGTATATGAGTATAATATATCTGCCAGAGAAGTCAACTAAAGATCATTAGGAGGTCTTGCTGTAGTCTGTACCACCTGCTGCATTAAGAAACCGAATGGAGACACCTGCAGCAATTCTGCAACACAAGAGGGCAGTGTGCAGAGCCTTGGAGTTTGTAAATAAGCCCTCTAGTCCTGTATTTTTTAAAAAAATATAGTTTATTCTCACTCTAAAGAGTAACATAAAATAAGGTCTGTCAAAAAGACCATAGCGGTTCATTATTACCCTACTGACATGGGCCTAGTTGATGTCTCTGGGCTGCCTGGCTGATTTATGATTATTTTACGCTTCGTGGGTTGGCCTATTCTTGTTCACTTCAGCTGTTTCGTTCAGTATATAAAATAGCTCCCAACTGCAATAAAATCCCCGTAGTATAATATTAGATACTGAAATATGTAACAGAGCAGTATCATTATCTAACTGATGTACAAAGTAGATGGCAGGAAAAGGAATATCATAAGTAGAAATAAAACCGAACTTTAGGCATATCCTTTACCATTGGCACATGATTAATTTTTTACAAACTTTCCCCACATTGTACATTGATCATTGAATATATTACAGCAAAGTAATAATCTAAGTTCCCTTTTAAATTGCTCAGAAATCTCAGTACATGCCGTTCTGCATGACAAGTCGGCGTGTGCGCTGAATAAAACAGAGCACCGCCACCACTTCTTTTTTTATTTAACAAATGTTTTCACTGTGGGAAAAAAAAAAATTACGGATATATCTCATGAACCATCCAGATTAAATGCTCAAGTTTACAATTTTCATGACTAATAAGTTTGTAAAAGGAATATTTAAGTGATAAATTATAGAAGCAAAAATGTTGCAGTCACATTCATCACGCCAAGAGACGGTTTATGTTTATCCTTGGCATTTATATAGCCGAGTTAAAGTTAAGGTTTACTAACATTCTGGGCTTTTGCTTTAAAATCTGCATTTTTTGAGCTGAAATATCTGGGTTTGGGTTCTTGAGCGCATGGATATGCTCCTGTGTATTTTCACGTTATTTTTCAGATGTGGGAGCCTATTTATTTGTAAAGAGATTGCAACTGCGATAGACTGCTGCATTCATTGGCTAATATCATAAAGCAGCAAACAAATGTGTTGTGTTGTCATTAAGATCAGAAAACTTGCATAATGTATGTTTAACAACATAATAGGCTAGAGACAAGTCTCCAGAACAAAACAGAATGAACTGTGTTCTAAAAAAGTTCCTACACATCATCTTGTTGATCATGTAGTTCATGCAGGCAATTATAGCCACAAATTCAAATATTGGTGCTGTGACAGTAATCACCTGTCTGTGTCAAAACCAAATCTTTCCTGGTATTTATTTATAGGCACTCAAGGGCTTGTGCAGCCATGCAGAAGATGTCACTTCCACAAGCATGGTCGCAGTTAGGTCCGGTGCCACCCAGCACTACCTTAATGAGTGGTAATGTTAGGGATATGACAAAATATCTGACAATAATGGAGTACAATGAGACTGGACAAGCAGAACATGAACGCAATCAATGGCCCCCAGGCATTTTTTTTAAATATGCCCGGGACCTGCGGGTAACTGGTGGGTTTGGGTCGACTTCCTCACGACGTCCTCAGGCCCCAGGTTCGGGCTGAACTTTAGCCTCCATTCTTTTTCTGACCCACTATCACACACTTCCCTTTTGTGGGGCGAGCGCTGATATATAAAGAGGAGGGCATTCTGGGTTAGGGTCGGGTGGAGGAGCAGCGAGTTAGGTTCAGGAGTGGGTTAAGTTTTTCGGTCAAAGTCAAGATTGATCACTTCTGCAGCTGGGTATGAAAAGAGAACTAGTATCGACTCTGGGATGGGAGTGGATGTAAAATACTTGGACTTTGCTAAAGCATTTGATACAGTGCCACACAGAAGATTACTGGTTAAATTAAGCAATATTGGCCTGGAACATAGTATTGGAAAGAGAACTGGCTGAAGGATAGATTACAAAGAGTTGTGCTAAATGGAAAACTTTCTAAATTGGACCAGTGTTGTTAGTGGAGTACTGCAAGGATCTGTACTTGGTCCTTTGTTTTGACCTTTTTTATCAATGACCTGGAGGTGGGCATTGAAAGTACTGTTTCTATTTTTGCTGAGGATTAGTGATGAGCGAATTTATTTGCCAGGAATGGATTGGTGGCGAAATCTCACCATCTGCAAATTTTTATGCGAGACTGGAACAAACAGTTGCCAAAAGAAAAGACACCAGTTGACGTTAACGCATTTGGAGTGAGAAAAAATTGTTCATAAAAATTGTAGTATGTAAAAAAAAATCTGATGCTATTAACTTCAATGCGTTTCGCAAGTTTATGTCAGTGTATGGAGGGGTAAGTGTGTGTGTGTATACATGTTTGCTGGGTTTCATTTGGAGGGGTTGAACTTCATGGAATTTGTTTTTTTTTCAGCCCAAATGAACTGTTCTGTCTTCACTACGTGTTACCCTGGGTAATGTGTAGCTTGACATACCGCTACATAAACTCCTTCCTTCATTAATCTTCTGAGACAGATTAGTGAGCTTCAGTTTTATTAATAAAGGGAAGGTATGAAACTAGGAAACAAAAAGGAAATGAAAATGCTTATTATACAGCATAACATACACAGCACATCAAATACTACAAAGTGCATTAAAAGACTGTAGATGGTACACTGAAACAGCAACATATACTGTATAAATATGCATAAGGTGGATGGCATCTGTGAAAGAGTAAGGCTTATATGTTTGGTCTTATATAGAGGTGCCATAAGTTAATGGTATATAAACAGATATAAACCTCATAAAAGTTTGAAATGTAAAAAATAACCATTTATATTAGTACACCAGAGCTAGAGCTCAATTATACTGTACCTACCAACAATGCTTTCACAGGTTTGGATCGGTAGGATTACAGAGCTCTGAATACTATAGCTGTTAACACTGTGAAGATGGCTGGTATAATAATCATTTTCTGCTGGAGGCATAACATTAATGGGGGAGTGTAATAAAAGTCATGAAGAGCAAAATAAGTTGCACAAATAAGAATAAAAAAATTTGCATTTTGCAATGTAACATTCTTCCTTAAACTGTTATTGCGAATTTTAATTGCACGTTGCCCACTTTTAAGAAGTGCTTGAAGGTGTTTAGAGAAAACATAACTTTTTCAGTAAGAAGTTTTATTACTTTAACTGCTCACTGGCGCAAACTATAACATTTGCAAACCTTCTTCCACCGTAAGAAGATGTTACTAAACAGTTTCAGATATATTAAATTGGCACAAAGGAAAATTTATTTTCACAAAGGCATAACTTTTCCTATTGTGAATATTTTTCAATTACCGACTTTTCTTGCATTCCCCTGTAACTAGGTAAGAATCCCCTGGCCTGAATCTGTATCCAGTGGGCTGGAGCATGCCAATGAAGAGGCCCAGGGAGTAAGCACAACACAAATTAGGGCTAAACCACATGGTGCGGTTTCTACCGATCCGACACAATGAGAGAAAGCAGATGCAACGAGACAAATGAGCCCTATATAATGGGAATAGGAATGTCAGACCTACAAACTGTGTGCATCAGACACAACATGACTGTCGAATGAAGATGCAAAGTGCAGCGTTTGCATCCGACAGTCGCATAGTTTCGAATGCACGTAGCTTGTAGGTCCGACATTCCTATTACTTACATTATATTTGGTGCATCCGTCTCATTGCCCTAATTAGTGATGGGCGAATTTGCGCCGTTTAGCAGAAAAATTCGTGAATTTCCCACAAAATTCGCAAAACTGCGAAAAAATTTTGATGCCGGCGTCCGTTTTTTTGGATGTGGCGACTTTTTTTTTGACGCCGGCGAATTTTTAGCAGCTAATTTTTGCTGCCGTTTCGCGAATTTATTCGCCGACGATGAATCGTGCACATTCGCCGCAAATTCGCGCCTGGCGAATAAATTCGCCCATCACTAGCCCTGATGCATTAGGCATGTTCAGCTATAGGTCCTGCTGAACCAATGTAAACATTTCCTAAGTGGTAACATGGGTCAGATTGTATGTAATAGCAATCCCACACTTCTACCTGTTACAGTTAGAGCTGCAGTATTTCTGGTCAGGTGATTTCTGAGGCAGCACAGAAAATATCATAAAATGGGGGCTCAAGGGGAAAGGACAATATTTACTGATATCTATGTATATTGTGAGCTTCAGTAGTAAAACCCAGAGCCACGGCACAGATTTCAGAGCAGAAATTGGAGACTGACACCACCTTTCAAATTTCCGCTTTGCTGGCTTTTATTGGGCACAAACATAAATCTTCAGCCTACTGGTTTCATATAGGAATTATCAGCCCCATTTCCCACTCTCATTGGTGTTCACATAAAGTCATTTCTTTAGCGCTCATTGGCTTTCACTGGACACAACTCCCAGAATCTTCTCTTGTGCTCACTCAAGACACGCTTGTCTCATGGGAGGGGTTTCTCTCGTCCTCTCCAGTCTTTTTGGAGCTCTCTCCAACTCAGGGGGGAATCACACTTTTCCCAGCTGCACACATGCACCTTCCCTTCACTCAAGGAGGTTCTCACGTGGCCCCTCACCCTCCTCCTCTCAAGGAGGTCTCTAGGGGGAAGCTTTGAGTTGTAGTCTCACACTTTTTTTTTTAACTACAACTTAATTAGCCACCTACCTCTACTTAGGCAGCTGCAAAAACTTTCATGGAGCAAGGCATGGAAGCCCACCCTGTTCTCTTCCATTCACTCCAGGGACCCATTATCCAGCTTTTCCTGAGCCGGTATAGGGGTATAGTTTTTCCTTTAAGGGTCTGGAGAAATAAAGGACTGTTTTGCAAGATGATAAAACTTTTAGAATTCAGGTGGCAAGTGTAAGGGTGAATCCTTCAGCCTAACAGTAATGCAACAAAATGCCAAGCTGCATTGATCATACAATAACCTTCAAGATGACTAAAGTGCTCCTTAAATGCTGAGGTTCTCCATAGTGTGAATGTCAGCATAATATCATTATGTCATTAGTGCAGTATCCAATTTTGTTGACTGAAGTGCTACGCCCAGTATTGCTGCTGCAGGTAAAGCCAAGGCTGTCCAGTAATCTCTGGAACAATAAAAATGTAACATTTCAGTAACTCAAAATCTTACTCTGAACTGGGAAACTGGTTTCTCCCTCCATTTTGCAGGAAACAACAACCTTTATTGCATTGGCAGTAAATTCCAGTCAAAATAAAATACCTCTAGTTTGGAACAATACGATCATGTGTTTTTTCCATATCTCAATAGGCACTTGATTTACTAATTTCTCTATTGGCAGCAGGGACCACTCATGTCTATTATGTTATCTAAGCTTCTCTCACTGTATTTCTCTCACAGGCTCTTGAAGGTATAGTGTAGCACTTTTACAAGGACACAATATTGCTGATAACAAAATGCCTATAAACTGCGAGTAGTGATGTCCTTCTTGTCACGTGACTCACTGAAACTTGTGTATTATAATAAATAAAGTGCCCCTGAGGATATTATAAATATGAGGATATTCAAAGTTACCTTGGAGTTCCATGACCTGTATAAAAACACTTGGCCTTCGGCCTCGTGTTTTTATATGGTCATGAAACTCCTTGGTAACTTACAATATCCTTATAATTTACAATAGGGGGTACTTTATTCAATATATATATATATATACACACACATACATATGCATGTCTGAATGTTGATAACTCTGCCCCATCGATTCTTTAATATATTGTGAAATGGTACAAATTGAAACAAACTTCTGTCCTTTCTTTTTTATTTTACTCCCCCTCTTTATTTTCTCCAAGTGGAGATTCTGAACCTGAACAGCACCTGCTTAACATCTTTCTCCATTTTAGAAGCTAACACATGTAAAAATGCAATTTCTCTTTGACGTCTAAATTAAACGTTCAACCCAGAACCAATGAAGGGAAGTGCTCAACAAAATTTATCAAACACTCATGAAGACTTCATCTCCTCTACATCCCTCTGGGTAACCTCCTTCACTAAAAATAGTTTCTGTTCAATTACAATAACACTAGCCGCTACAAATGGGTAAATGTTTCTTTTTTTTACAGTGGTGGACTTGCATTTAGAGACTGTTATTACTGACCCTCTCATTGATCAACATCACAAGATATTTTGTCAAGTCATTGAGTATCTGTCAGTCATTATGTGGCTGAATTATCTTTGACAAAGGTTTGCTAAGTGCCCTGCATTTAAGCAGACAGTATGGTCATTTCCTAATATTAGAAATCAGCAAGAGGTGGGGACCTCTGTGATCAATCTACTAATCATTTGCTTGATCCCTAGGACCTGCTTGACAGACAGTCCCCAGAGACATGGCTACATGTGGGAGGTGACTTCTTTGTTTGCCTGATCCATGGCCTCTGCTAGAACAGAGACAAAAGCTGTCAAATATTTGATAGCAATGTACTTCTGCATCTAAGAAATTATTAATTTAGATATTACTCAATAATGCCATACAAGCACTTTGCTATTTTATGGGAAACATGGAAACATGGCAGTTCTGTATTACTGAAATAGACATGACTAGCTATATTATAAGAATTACAGCCTGTGACCAAGAATAATAATGCTTCTTTTCCCTGATATACATTTATGTTTAAGTCATTTATATTTTGGTGTGCTTAGGGCTATACCTCTAGTAACTTTTTTTTCTTTGTTTATCAGTTTTGACAAACTACATTAGTATAGGAGGGGTGTTTGACACATACGTTGATCCTGTTTGGCAAAAAAAATAAAATGGTTGGCTGTTAATTATGTTATACAACTTAAACCAAGATCTATGATCTTTTATTGAAAGCCTTTTTCTGCCAATTGCATAGGTGCTATGTCATCAGCAGGGGAAGTGAGATACTGCTAATGATATAGAACCAATGTTTCTCAGGTTGAAGGTGTTGGGGAACCAGAGACCACTTCAGATGAAAAGATAAAGTTTATCACCAAGTCAACAAGAGCTGCGTGGATTCTGTATTCATAAGAGTCAGAATAACAAGACAAAGACAGACCAGACTACCCTCTGGTAGTGTTAACATTATGGGAAAACCAGAGGAGGCTAAGTGAAAATTCAAGGAGTGATTGGAGGAGTGCCCTGAGATAGTGCTCCAAGGCACATGAGAAATTAAGAGAGATTAAACAGTACCTAGTAACTGATAAGAACTGCTCTTGACACAGGTGGTCCATGAATGAAGTATGGATGCACTGAATCTAGGATTCGGTTCGGGATTTGGCCAGGATTCGGCCTTTTTGCAGCAGGATCCTTGTGCCTGGCCAAACCAAATCAGAATCCTAATTTGCATATGCAATTTGTGGACAGGGCGGGATTTCATGTGACTTTTTTTCACAAAACAAGGAAGTAAACCAATTTTTCCCACCCCTAATTTGCATATGCAACTTCACGAAGGATTCAGGGATTTGGCTGAATCCAAAATAGTGGATTCGTTGCATCCCTAGAATGAAGGGCAACTTGAAACTGCTTCGAGAAGTTCTTCATGGGCACTTTGAAAATGTGTCCACTAAAGGGGGCACGAATTTCTGGGTGAAGTCTGACTTTCCCTGCACAAAGTTTACACTACTGGAAAACACCTTGCCTGGGAATGCATCTTAGAGAAAAAGGGTTAAATGACTTGAAGACTTCATTGTTGCATTCATAGAAATCAACATAACCTACAATTCCTGGATACTGGTTCAGTGCACAGTAGCAGGCATTTACTGAGGCTTCTATGGCCTTTTGCCATTGCATTATTGCATTATATCGCATAAAGAATACAGACTAACACAGTAGGGAGCCAGAGGCTATAACGGCAAAGCAAGTGAAATCTTTATTGCTTTTAATATGGCCAATTATGCCAACATATGCTTTCCTTATTCTAGGCCCATATCTCTTCTGTTTTTACCAGACTACAACTGATTTAGGAAATAAGTGTCAGCTAGTGGCCTGGGTGGATCTATAATTCAGCAAATACTGTCCCAGTTTTTGCATGGAATTTTTAGGAGGTATGTGTCTGTAGAAGTATTCAGTTAGGCAGCATCCAAATACATGTAAAAACACAAATACATTCAAGACTGCCATGCCAATGATATTCACTTTCTCCCTGGTTTTCATTTATGTAAGGGACCCTAAGACAAGGGTTACTAACATTACCAAATATTCTAAACTTGACCTACTTCTTTTTTTGATTGGGTTTCATCGCATTACAGGGCCATCATTTTTGGTTGAGAAAAAGAACTGAGGATATCTGCTGACTAAGGAAAGGTGAGAGAGACCCATTGAAGGTAAAGAAACTATGGTTTAAAACTATGGAAAAATGATATGGTCATATGGACCTGAATGCATCCAACAAAATATCCGCTGGCAGCGCAGGTAGACATATCCACGGGAGGCGGTAGGAATAATATAAATAAACGGCTTTATTTAAACATACATAGTGGTACATCAAGAGTGGGAGTGCCAAGAACTAACGCGTTTCGTGCCCCAAACACTGGGCACTTCCTCAGAGTTCAGTAAAAGTGACGTCAAAATCCAAATTAATAGCTTTGAACACATGTGTTGCATATTAATCAATTGATTGGTATATATAGTGCTATGCAAATTCATTTATCTTTAAAATACTGTATGTGCTATAGAAGGAAAAGCATAAAGTCACACTATATATATAATTCATTAATGTTAAGGGAATAAGAGTAAAGGTTATAGCTCGTGATTATTATGTGTAAAATGTATTAAAAGTGACAGTTAATTAATTAAAAGTTACATCAATTCCATAAAAGTGATTCTATAAATTGTAATAATATCATATGTTATTATTTAAAAAACTAAGCATATTACTCTGTATACATTATGTACATATTGTCAAGTTGTCCCAGAAAATGTACTTTTTCAACACGTAAGTATAATACTTCTGCTAAGATGTAGCTAGGTTCATGGGGTATAATGATTAACCAATTAGTTGTTGGAACTAATCAGTAAAATCATTGCTAGTTATTTTTGATGTAATTTTATAAACTTATTATAAATTTATTCACAGGCACATGTGTATTTCTCTCTCCAGACTATATAATTTGTTTATTATTTATTTCTATTGTTTATTGTGGTAATAAGTCTCTTTAATCTATATAATATTTGATGTCACACTCCTTATTTAAACCTTGTGGTATAACTGTTTCCAGTGTGGACATCCATTTGATTTCCCTTTTAGACCACACTTTATCAAAGTCTCCTTCCCCATTCTCACTTTCTCTATAACCTGGAAAGAGACAAAATTTTCATTAGCTCCATGTTCATCCAATATATGTGCTGCAATGGCTGATGAAATGTCCTTCCTATTTACGCAGGCTAGGTGTTCAAGAACTCTATCCTTAAGTCTCCTTTTTGTCTTGCCCACATATTGCTTTCCACATCGACATGTGGCAAGATATATAACATTCGTAGTTCGACAGTTAGCGTATGTTTCATTCTTATGTATCTTGCCATTACTTGTACTGCATATTTCCTTAGATACTTTTATGAATTTGCAGCATTTACTAATATTGGCACCACACATATATGTTCCTACTGTATGTAACCAATTTCTATTCTCATTCATTCTTTCAGGTAACATACTTGGTGATAACTTGTCCCTCAAATTATAGCCTCGTCTATACCTCATATGGACCTGAACCCCAGACGTACTGTAGGATGTCAGGTTCCCATCTTTAACTCCTAACTTTAGTGACACTGATCCCCACCTGATAAAGCCAAGATCTGTTGGGGAAAGTTTCTTATTCATTCACACAAATGGGAGAGAAGGGAAAAATAATAACGATATGATTATTATATATATATATATATATATATATATATATATATATATATATATATATATATATATATATATATACACACATTTTTTACCCAACTTAGCCAACAAATTGCATTGCCTGACTGCAGACAATGTTCTTCTGATGGCAAACAAACATTTTCTAATGATGTAAAGAGGACTGCCATGCCTATCCTATATGGTAGGGAAAGAATAAAGAATGACCATCGACCTCAAAAACCTTCTTCTAACAGTAAAATAAAAATTACCAAGGCCAAAAAAAAGCTCATGCATGATGGAGGAAGTACTGTTAAATGGCTGACACATCTTCATCAAATAAATACCAGAGAGGATAAAAAGTTATTAATGAAGCCTAATAGGAACTGCAGAACTGTGTTCACTGTTCACATATTGTGCAGACTGGAAATTTTATTTGAGGAAAAGCATTAGGCAGTAGATAGGTGGAATCTTCTAACATGATTAATGACTGGCTTTCCCTACAATTTGTTATAACAAGATGTAGGGACCCATAGGGTTAAGTCCCCCTATTGTCTAAAAAACCCACATGGTTAGAAATCCCTTGTTGTGGCCAGCTAAGTGATGAACCTAAATTGGATCTGGGAGGGAGTGAGTGTTTTGTTACATGTGAGCCCTGGCAGATTCCAGATTTGGCCTGAAGGTGTAACTGTTGTGCAAGTAGAATAAAAAGCTGAGCTGCCATGTGCTCAGTCTTTTTATTTCCATTTTCACTTGGAAAGGCTTCATACAGGTTTTTTTTGCCTTCCTCTGGATCAACTAGCAGTTAGGCTGGTTAAAAAAGGAGTCAAAAGGTTGAACTTGATGGACGTGTGTCTTTTTTCAACCTAACTTACTATGTTACTATGTATGTTACTATGTCTTGACCTTAGTGGGCCCTTTGCCCTTTCTTGAGCACAGAACAGTAGCTGTTTTGTACCAGGTTCTGCTTGTGTTTCATGTATTCCCAGCCATGGGAAATTTAGGAAAGAGTTGGTTCAGGAGTCTGTGATGGGGTCTGGGAAACTGAGGACAAATGTATTGCCACAGATAAGCAGGAAAGTCCAGATAAGTTGTTAAAAAAAAGTTTCTCAAAAATAATTTACACAATGTTAATTGTAGAGCAAAAGATGCCCATACAGAATTAGCCCTTAAACTGTCTTTTTAGAAGCATCCACTCTGATAACTCTATGAATAAAACATTTCCCATTGACGTCAGTGAACCAGTTTTATTAATCAATATAATTGTGTTTGTAACACGAAACGCGTAAGGCGGAGGACACAATAAATCTTTTCTACTTGATTTCTACAACTTGTTGGAAGATTGCCTTTATTTGAGTGCCTGTCACAGATTTATTCACAATTTTATTAATCAGTTACATTTCAGTTACATTTGAACAATTACCAATGACAAAGGTTTTAAGGCTTTGGCCGGTGGGCCATTGCTATCAGTTTCTCTGGTGGGCCCTTACAGGACTGACAGGACCTCTGAGAAGCCAGAGCCAGTCACCAATTGATAATAAAATATTCTGGAAGCATGAAAATGAAATTAAGAAATACTGTGAGTTTAAAGAAAATCCTCCTCTGTGAGAAATGTGAGATTAGAAACACATCTCCCAGAAAAGCACTTTGTGCTTCCTTACACACATAAAACTGACACTTTTATAGCGCTATCTATAGGAATGTTTCTGTTAAGTTAAGAATTACATTTTTTATCTGCTATTTCCTTTCCTTAGTGTCAAAGTGCACAAAAGGAAACTCCATTAAGCAATGGTATATTGTTATTTATGTTTGCTTACTTTCATACATCCTTTGCTATAATCATTTTTTTTTTTACTTAATTAATTTTTATATATTTTCCTTCACTACCATTTAAACAACAGCATCTTTTTTTTTTTGGACACTGATATTTTCTGGGAGAAATAGAAATTTTCATCTAATTAATATTGAATCAAATCTAGCAGCCACATCACTCCACCAGTTTCCAAATTGTCTTAATTCCCACTATTCTATTAACTGTTCACAGCAGGCTTTTCTACTTTTCTCATCTGGTGAAAGATGTAAGGGGTCATTTATAAATGCAGCCGCAAGTGCGGTTGTGCTAAAATAGGTTTTTGAGTGTACTGACTCCATTGGTACTAGTGTCCAAATAAGCTCCTGGCTCTTCTCTAAAGTAGCACCAAGGATATTTCGGTTACCCTGCCTCTTCTGCTCAATCACTTTCAAATTCACCCACCGATGTCAGGGAGCTAACGGCACCGTGGATGTAGTGCTATATCTAGAGATCTCACAGCCGACTGCATCAATAGGCACAAAAACTTGCTCCCAAAGAATCAGATGCAAAAGTAATTTTAACAAAAATCACTGGAAGTGATACAACCCTGACTCTGAAAATGTTAGCTATAACATTGCAGTTGCACTTTGTCTGAGCTCCCCAAGTGACTGCAAATACATTAAAGTTATGGGAAAATATACTGCATTGAGGGTAAAAAACTGATTCGGTTTGGAAATTGCTCTTTGTACACTGTGATTCCGTTCATAAATATGCCAATAGTAACTCTTTAGAGCCAAAGACCTGGATGCTGTTACAACCCATGCACCTCCCATGCAATACTGGGGGCAAATGAAATGTTTCCAATTTATCATAAAACATTTATTAAAAATCATAAATTCTGATTTCTGCTGACAGGAATATTTTTCTATTATGATATACTTGAATATTTTTCTTTCTGTGCCTAATGCAAAACCATACTAAATTATATTACATACAGTATGCTGCATATTTTGTCGACACTATATAAGTAAATGATGATGATTATATGGTGCAGTATCAATTGGTGAAAGAGGTGTTCTGTGTGTGTATCATATTAACTATACCCCCTGAGCAAGGTAGGTCTCTATAAAAATATATTGCATAAAACAGCTGATATGTAAAATCATGCTTCATCCAAATAAACCACTTTCATAATAATATACCTTTTTAATAGTATTTTCCATTGGGTAATCCATTATAATAATAATGGTAATAATCCATATTACCATTTTAAAAACGAAGGGTCACCCCCTGGGATCCTACGATTCACAGTAAACACAAACAAACCAAGGGCACACATACAAGAACCAATTAACAGAGAGGGGGTCATTTATAAAGTTCGCGCAGCACCTACAGTACCTTTCGCAAATGGTTGTATTGCCCATGTTTTTTACTGAATGCTAATATATTGCACTGCTCTGCCCGTGTTTCCGTTTTTTGCGAATTCGTAGTGTGAATACCAATCTGCCCTGCGCGAAGTCTATAAATGAGCCCCACAATGTTCTGTCTTTTGCTCCCACACTTCTTCCTGTTACAGTTAGAGCTGCAGTATTTCTGGTCAGGTGATCTCTGAAGCAACACAGAGAATATCATAAAATGGGGGATCAATGGAAAAGATGTAAAATGGCAATATTTACTAATATCTATATTCCAGTTTGGAAAGATTTGTTAATATGCCACTTAATTTGATATTGTTGCTTAAATTTTCCTTTTGGGGTGTAAAGTTTTCCTTTAAGCATAACATACAAAACCAAGTAAGAGAAGGGACCCTACAAGGAAAATCCAGAATTCTATATCTAGTATATGTAATTCTAGAGCAACTGGACTTGCTGTGTAATCATTGAAGAAGTTTCACTACTCATCCGAGCAGCTTCTTCAGTTCAACTCTATAGTTTTCTAGTGCTTGAGTTATTATATGACTCCCTGCCAAACTGTTTAAGTTCTGTCCTGGTGGCTACAACTTTTGGAAATATTTTAAAGGGTGTGCACCTTTAAATATTGAAGAGCTGAACCCCAAAGAGTAATGTGCACCCGAATTCCCATCAGTGAGATATATATGGGGCTATTCATGCATTAATATATGCATATATATATATACACACACATATATATATATATATATATATATATATATATATATATATATATACTGTGTATATATACATATATATATATATATATATATGTATAATGTGTACATATATATATCTATATATCTATATATATATATATATATATAAATGTCGAAAGAGAAAAGATGCACACCAGGGTTTGTGTACAAAAGATTAAAAATCCATATTTATTAAATTACATTAAAAAATTCGGCCAACGTTTCGGTCTGCTCCTAAGACCTTTATCAAGACCATATTTTTAGTACATCCACCATGTTTAAATAGCTAAAAACATGTGACTCACCCAATTGTGCACACCCCCGCAATCATGTGACCGTGAAGAATCCAACACCAGATAAAAAACAGGTATGTGTGATTACTGCAAAGTATAAAAAACTTTTGTTACTTAAAAGTTGATACAAAGTAAAACAAAACATACAGACAAATCAATGTGGAAACTTTTTTTCGGAGCTTAATGGCAACTATGTAACTTATAAGTCATATTTAGCGCTGATTTAAAAAGCATAGGAAAGAACAATATTCATTCAATCCTGAAGGGGCAACAGTGTTTAGTTTGCGGATCCAAAAGGTTTCACGCTGCAATAGCAGTCTAGATCTATCTCCACCTCGCTTCAGGGGTGGGATATGGTCGATGGCAATAAATCTAAATGTGGGCAATCTATGACCTTTTTCTAAAAAATGTTTCGCCACAGGTTTGGTGGTATGGCCATCTCTGAAGGCTGTACTGATGGCAGAGCGGTGCCCATCCATCCGTAGCCGCAATGTTTGGTATGTTTTGCCTACGTAGGATAACCCGCAGGGACACGTGATCAGATATATCACGTGAGTGGTGGTACATGAAATATGGTGTCTGATATTTAATCGTTTGCCAGTTTGAGGGTGGAGAAATGATGTGCCCGGGCTCATATATCTACAGGATGTACAGTTTGGACATCTAAAGCAACCGGGTTTCAGTGTACTCAACCAACCCCCTGGTTTTTTTGAATAGCACATTGTCGGATCACTCTTGACCAACAAGTCTCTTAGGTTTGTACCCCGTTTGTAAGACAACATTGGGGGTCCTGTTACCACTTGTCTTAAAGATTTATCAGCCTCAATGATTTTCCACTGATCACGTAAAAAATTGCTGGCCATATCAGTGCATGTGTTATAAGTGGTAGTAAAGGTAAGTCTGGGTTCCTTTTGTGGTGGCTCACCTACATCCGCTATCCTTTGTCTGGCGGTGGAAAGGGCCTGGTGTAGCAACCTATCCGGATAGCCACGCTCACTGAAGCGGAGCCACATCTCCCCAAGTTGACATTCAGCAATATGTTTGTCAGAATTGTTTCTCAGTACCCTACAAAATTGGGAAATCGGAAGGGATTTTTTCATTGGGGGTGGATGGCAACTCTCAAAATGAAGGAGTGTATTTTTGTCCGTCGGTTTTCTAAAGAGAGTAATATCCAATTTATTGTTATACAGTTTCAATTCAATATCCAAAAATTGAATTGTATTGGGATGTATTGTATAAGTAAATCTTACCGGACTATCCAATGCATTAAGCTCATTAACCATTTCAATGAATTCATCATGGGACCCACGCCAGATGATTAGCATATCATCGATGTAGCGTTTAAAGAGAAACATCTTTTCGGCAAATCGTGGAACTATATGGCGTTGCTCATAGTGGTGCATGAACAAATTAGCATATGCAGGCGCCATGGCTGCCCCCATTGCTGTCCCAGATGTTTGTAAATAAAAATTATTTTCGAAACGGAAATAATTAAGGGTTAATGACAATTCAAGTAATTCTAATACAAAAGGAATAGGTGGACCACTGTAAATTGTCGACTCCGAAAGAGCTTGTTCAATAGCAGCTAGACCTGCCATATGGGGAATGATGGTATATAAGCTTACCACATCCATAGTTGCCAACAGGTATGGCACATCCTGTGTGAAAGATACATTTTTAATACAATTCAAAAGGTGAGGTGTATCACGTAAGTAGGTAGGGGTGGCACAGACAACCGGTTGTAATAAACTATCCAGGTAGATCCCTATTGGATGTAGTAGCGAGTCGCGACCAGAGACTATCGGGCGGCCGGGGGGCGAGGATAAGCTCTTATGTACCTTGGGTAGCGTGTATAGCACTCGCGACTCGCTACTACATCCAATAGGGATCTACCTGGATAGTTTATTACAACCGGTTGTCTGTGCCACCCCTACCTACTTACGTGATACACCTCACCTTTTGAATTGTATTAAAAATGTATCTTTCACACAGGATGTGCCATACCTGTTGGCAACTATGGATGTGGTAAGCTTATATACCATCATTCCCCATATGTCAGGTCTAGCTGCTATTGAACAAGCTCTTTCGGAGTCGACAATTTACAGTGGTCCACCTATTCCTTTTGTATTAGAATTACTTGAATTGTCATTAACCCTTAATTATTTCCGTTTCGAAAATAATTTTTATTTACAAACATCTGGGACAGCAATGGGGGCAGCCATGGCGCCTGCATATGCTAATTTGTTCATGCACCACTATGAGCAACGCCATATAGTTCCACGATTTGCCGAAAAGATGTTTCTCTTTAAACGCTACATCGATGATATGCTAATCATCTGGCGTGGGTCCCATGATGAATTCATTGAAATGGTTAATGAGCTTAATGCATTGGATAGTCCGGTAAGATTTACTTATACAATACATCCCAATACAATTCAATTTTTGGATATTGAATTGAAACTGTATAACAATAAATTGGATTTTACTCTCTTTAGAAAACCGACGGACAAAAATACACTCCTTCATTTTGAGAGTTGCCATCCACCCCCAATGAAAAAATCCCTTCCGATTTCCCAATTTTGTAGGGTACTGAGAAACAATTCTGACAAACATATTGCTGAATGTCAACTTGGGGAGATGTGGCTCCGCTTCAGTGAGCGTGGCTATCCGGATAGGTTGCTACACCAGGCCCTTTCCACCGCCAGACAAAGGATAGCGGATGTAGGTGAGCCACCACAAAAGGAACCCAGACTTACCTTTACTACCACTTATAACACATGCACTGATATGGCCAGCAATTTTTTACGTGATCAGTGGAAAATCATTGAGGCTGATAAATCTTTAAGACAAGTGGTAACAGGACCCCCAATGTTGTCTTACAAACGGGGTACAAACCTAAGAGACTTGTTGGTCAAGAGTGATCCGACAATGTGCTATTCAAAAAAACCAGGGGGTTGGTTGAGTACACTGAAACCCGGTTGCTTTAGATGTCCAAACTGTACATCCTGTAGATATATGAGCCCGGGCACATCATTTCTCCACCCTCAAACTGGCAAACGATTAAATATCAGACACCATATTTCATGTACCACCACTCACGTGATATATCTGATCACGTGTCCCTGCGGGTTATCCTACGTAGGCAAAACAGACCAAACATTGCGGCTACGGATGGATGGGCACCGCTCTGCCATCAGTACAGCCTTCAGAGATGGCCATACCACCAAACCTGTGGCGAAACATTTTTTAGAAAAAGGTCATAGATTGCCCACATTTAGATTTATTGCCATCGACCATATCCCACCCCTGAAGCGAGGTGGAGATAGATCTAGACTGCTATTGCAGCGTGAAACCTTTTGGATCCGCAAACTAAACACTGTTGCCCCTTCAGGATTGAATGAATATTGTTCTTTCCTATGCTTTTTAAATCAGCGCTAAATATGACTTATAAGTTACATAGTTGCCATTAAGCTCCGAAAAAAAGTTTCCACATTGATTTGTCTGTATGTTTTGTTTTACTTTGTATCAACTTTTAAGTAACAAAAGTTTTTTATACTTTGCAGTAATCACACATACCTGTTTTTTATCTGGTGTTGGATTCTTCACGGTCACATGATTGCGGGGGTGTGCACAATTGGGTGAGTCACATGTTTTTAGCTATTTAAACATGGTGGATGTACTAAAAATATGGTCTTGATAAAGGTCTTAGGAGCAGACCGAAACGTTGGCCGAATTTTTTAATGTAATTTAATAAATATGGATTTTTAATCTTTTGTACACAAACCCTGGTGTGCATCTTTTCTCTTTCGACATTTGGATAATTTTGCCCTTGAAGATAGCACCCAGGTATCAACTCAGAATCATGCATTACGGTGTGCGTTAAGAATTTCTGGACTATATATATATATATATATATATATATAATGCCAAAAAGGGAATCACCCATTGAACCAGATATAGGTGATTGTTTTGTTGAAAGAAGGGGTGCAGGTTTGCGAAAATGCCTAGTTATTGTTAGTACAAGAGGCAAGTTAGAGTTTACAGCACTGTACATAATATGGGATAGGACAAATAGTGGTCAGTAAGTACGAGGACAAGGGAAGAGAAAAACAAATAAGAGAGTATCCCACGTCTTTTCTTGTGTTATCTAGGAGATGGTGGAATTGTGCCATGACATTAGAAATGTACATCAGAGAAAATCAGATTTTTCACAGGATTTCTTCCTGTGATTCTGCATATTATGTACAACAGGCTCACAAATCTTTTGTAAGAGTTAAGTCAGGGTGTTTATGAGCATGACTGCGTTGAGGTGTGGGGGAGTTAATAACAGTGGATAGAATTAAGTACTGTATTATTAGTATTAAGGGGGGCAGATTCACTAAGGGGCAAAGTGGCTAACGCTAGCGTCATTTCACCAGAAATATCAACCGCAGGGACATTGCCAATTCATTAACAGGTGTAGTGAAGTCCCTAGCGAACGAGACTGTTTCTAGTGCTCGGTTGCCAGGAGACTTTTCGATCTAGCGAATGGGCTTAACTCTGCAAATTCACTAAGATGCAAATTTTACTGAACGTTACCTCTTTCACCAGAGTTTCCTTCGCCACTTCAGACCAGACGAACTTCCTAAAATGAAGCTACAACTTCCTCAATATTCTGTCACTTACATCATATCCTGAAATGAAATAAAGTTGTAAAAACGCTGGTGACTTGTCCTTTTTTAAGCAGGACTGCCCGCAAAAGTTCTAACTATTAAACTTTTTTTGGGTTAACATTTTCCCCAGAGAGGCATGGAACATTCATTTTAGGATGGGGTCATGTTTAGGGCATTATATGATCTCTTTTGTCATTATTCAGATTCCTTGGACATTTGTAATAAAAAGTGGCCACTTCAAGCATTTGCGCCAACATCTCTAATAAAGATATCCATACGACTTTAATGTACCCGCCCTATTCAAATTGACCTAAGCATAAGAGGACTAACGAAGTTTTGCTAGGCAGAAGTGATCGGTGGCACTATTTCACTTTGAAACGCTCACACAACTTTGCATTTTAGTAAATTAGCGTAGTGGTAACTAATTTTTGCCTGTGAAGTGGCAATTCACCTTTTAGTGAAATTGCCCCTGTAAAGCTAGAGCTGATTGAGTCAATATTGGGAGAATTCAAACTCAAAGCTTCTGACAGGAGCATTCAACAGGACATGAGCATGAGACAGAAAAGATGGCAAGACGATGATTAGAACGAGGAAACAGAACATTGCAATTTGCACAAAGGGTTAGGTTTTTGTGAAGCCCAGATGAAGTTTATGCCTACTGTTGGAGGTCAATGGAGGACATTCAGTGTAGTAAGAAGGAAGGCCAAGAGAGAGAGAAAAAGAGAGAGAAATAATATTTGGTCTGTCAGAGGAGAGCAAAAAGGAGAGCCATGATGGAAAGTCAGATAAGAATGTAGCAGTAGATGTGGCACAGTTTGCTCTGTAAATAAAATAGACAAAAATAAAGACAGGGTGTTGAAATATTTGAAGTGGTTGTGAAGTACTGATTGTTGGAGCTGTATAGAAGCAGGAATGTTGTGGCTCTCCCTTCTTAACAAAACTTGTAAACGATTCATATTAAGACGGTCTTCATTCTTGTTTCTGTCAAATACAGCCATGCCTTGAATAAATGGCGTGTCATGTGGGTCATTTGTATAAGATTCCCCAATCCGCCTGTAGACTGAGATGATTAATGAGCAAAATGATTTGGCAAGTTTAGAATGTACTTCAGTCACTGTCCCAAGAATGCAGGGATTCATCACATGGTCTCAGCTTTTAATCCCTTTCCCGCTGGGCATTTTATGATTATTTGGTACTTGGAGCGATGCTGAGGTGCTACCTAGATGAAATGGTTAATGGGTGACTGGATATTGAAAAAGTAACAGTGGGAAAAAAAGGGTCAGCAGGAATCATAATGGAAAGGCAAGTCTACATCATAAGGCACTGCTATGAATGAGGATGGTGTTACCAGATATGGGACTTGGTACCATACTGTAACGTTCACAGCAGGGAAACCGCTGCAATGGGAGTTAAGATCACACTTGGTAGTGCGTGTGGTGGAAGGCCAGGGAAAAAGCCACAAATACTTGAAGCAGGCATGGTAAAATATACAGGATTTAATGGAACTGAAGCAAAATAGGAACAGGTCAAAAATAAAGTCTTTACCAGGCAGGCAATGAAAAGCTGGAACAAAAACACAGGAACAAGATTCAGGAACTTAGAACAAGGAATATCCAGGAACAAACAAATTACATTCAGATTCAATGACTCAGCCCTGAGCAAGGCTCAGGGCGTGGTTTATAAAGGGCAATTGATTAGGGAATAGGAGACACATGAGGGTAAACGAGGTGGGTGGAAAACATACTGGAAACAGACAAAATACAGGCAAAGCCCCAAGAACCTCCAGTGACTCAATCGGTAAGTGCACCGACTGTGCACTGAAAGTCCAGCAACCCCAGTCCCAAGTGTTCAAATCCCAGATTGTCCTTAAACATACATTTAGCCAACTAAAAATGTATTTAAACATTAAATAAACTTGTTTTGCCTCCAATGAGGATTAATTACATCTTATTTGGGATCAAATTCTGTACAAGGTGCTGCTTTATTATTACACGGAAAAAGGAAGAATCTTTTACAATTTGAATTATTTGATTAATAAGGAGTCTATGGGAGACAGCCTTCCCATAATTAAGAGCTTTCTGGATAACCGGTTTCCAGATAACGGATCCCATACCTGTACGTGACTTCACATCTCACGTCTGCCATAGTGTTATTCCCTTTTTTGGTAACATTTACCTCCACGTTCTTAACACTTTAGCAAAGACCTAGTACAGTTTAAATATGTAATGGAAAATGGAAAGGCAAAAGTGTGGCAAGAAGTACCTGCATTTTCTTGCTCGCAGGCCTCTTGAAGAAGGAAATCAGTTGTTTTGTGCTGGAAGAATTGCAAACAGTTATAAGTATCTGTTTATGTCAAGTCATTTTTGTGAAATCAATATTTTTTTTTATTCAGAAGCTTGCTCCCACCGATGAGCAGGGACGCTAATGATCTTTTAATGTGTGAAATTTCAGTTTCCCGCTGGATGATTTAAAGAAGAGCAGTGTTTAGCAACTCGATCCTGTAGTGAGATTAAATGGAAACAACATTGTTGGTATTATGTGGCTCTTAATCTCTATAACAGATGGGCCGGTATAGATAGTGAGTTCTTCTTGCAGCATTAACATTTTGTCCGTACACTTGAAACCTATAAGCATAGATTTTCATTTTCTCACATACCATAGTGATTAGCAATAGGAGACAGAGAAGAAATGGCCTCCGCTCCATTCGGATTCTGAAAATCTACGAAACAGAAAAGTATCACTAGGGGTGAGCTAATGCTTTCTACCGTCTTTGATATAATTGTTCACCATCTTGCCATCCTATACCGCTGATAAAAGGAGGGGTTAGACATATCTGCTAGATGCTTCATTCAAATGTTATTTGATTCACTACATTAATGTTTTATCTGCAGCAAAAAAATAAGAAACTATTCTGCTTTTCTATTGTTGCTTATGAGGATTAAGCTTTTAGGCAAAATAAGTGAAAAGCAGTACTTCATTGTGACAAAACTATCATTACCTTTTTTTCAACCATGCATTTGAATAATTCCTCCTCACCACCAGCAAAATGCCATTTATTGTGATGATTCCCTAAATGAATTATCCTAACATTTGTAGTAAAAACTTGATATCTGCTTCACTTAGCCCAAAATGCAATAGTGTGGCAGAATTCCCCCTTTGTGCTGCTTGTTTAATAAAGGGATCTGTTAAAAACCTATTTTCTTGTTACCTGGCCTCATTGGAACACTTTTCTTTTACAAGCCATCATGAACCCAATTAAATAACACTTTCCTTTGCAGAGAACTAATTATTATATCAGGCCAGTACTACAGTGTGGTGGAGAATAGTTTTCTGATGTCATGGTGGATCTCCTCTTCTTACCTCCAGTGTTCAAAGGACAAGGAAACCCCTGAGTCTACATTGTAAAACCTGGGAAAACAATAGCTCTGCACACCTTTTCGCTAAAGAAAATTTTTCTTTTCTCCCAAACCTCCTACTTTTACTGTGGCAATCCTCATTGCTCATTCTTTGATGTTGCTTCTGCCAACATCAACCTACAGGTCAGGGCATTCCTTCTGAAATCCCCACAAGAAAGGGGTTTCTTGTCTTTTTGCACAATGTGTCTGGCTTAACATATTTGTGAATTTGCGCTGCAACACTGGTGGTATGTTTATGTTATTGTTTGTATGGGATATGTTATCTGGAAACCCGTTATCCAGAAAGCTCTAAATTATGGGAAGGACATCTCCCATAGACATTTTCTTTCCACATTCAATTGACATACAATAACTAATCATCATTATCTTCCTATATAATTAAAATTTAAAAAAATTATTTTATTTTTCTCTGGAATAATAAAACTGTCCCTCTTACTTGTTCCCAACTAATTCTCATTAAAGACTGAGCAATCCTGTTGGGTTTCTTTAATTTTTAAATCATATTTAGTAGACAAACTGAATTATAGAAAGATCCCGTATGAAGAAAATCCCAATGTCCCAAGCATTTTCCTGGTCCCGCCAGGCCGGTCCGACCCTGAGGGATAATATGTATTATCACACTTTGTTGAAAATTTGCCAGGTTGCAGCTGATTTGCAAAAAGATCAGAACCTCTGTCATGTTAAGAGTTTAACAAGGGGAATTACTATTATTATGCTTTATTTATATAGCACTGACATATTCTGCAGCGCTTTACAGTGATTCATATGAAGCCATAAGAGCAGGCTGTTAATCATAAAGGGCTTAGAATGTTGTCTCTGGAAAGAGAATGCACAATGAAATCTCCCATTTCTAACTGATTATTGATTACTTTATCACTTCACCTGCCTAAACTGACAATTTATTACAGCGCGGTTAACAAGAACACATCACAGCCCAATTTTTCTGTAGCCAAGAAAGCTGACTGACATCTATCTTTTCAGGGCCGAAAATATTTTGAAATTCCAAGAATTATCTTAAGCTGTTGAGGGCAGGATAACCTTAATGGTCACATCCTCATATATCCAATAGTCTCGTTAGTTGTGGGATACTAATGAAAAATATCTAGTGTAACTTGACATAGCAAAGCATATATTTCAGCACAGTCCTTTATAAATGCACTTGTTATAGATGTCTCTATTTAAAGGGAAATATTGGAGTGCAAATGTGCTGAACTATAACAGGGATCAACTGAGGAGTCTTAGTACAGGGTAGTTCCCCATCCTTCGACTTCGAATATCGTAGTAGAAGGATTTAGCGCAATTCCTTCGATCAAACTATTGAAGGAAAAATCGTTCGATTGAACGATTCAAAGAATTTTAATCCATCGATCGAACGATTTTTCTTCGATACCAAATTGCCTAGAAAGCCTATGGGGACCTTCCCCATAGGCTAACATTGGTGCTCAGTAGGTTTTAGGTGGCCAAGTAGGTGGTCCAAGTTTTTTTTAAAGAGACAGTACTTCGACTATCGAATAGTCGAATGATTTTTAGTTTGAATCGTTTGATTCGAAGTCGTAGTCGAAGGTCGAAGTAGCCAATTCGATGGTCGAAATAGTCAAAAAAAATACTTCGAAATTCTAAGTATTTTTCCTTCTAATCCTTCACTCGTGCTTAGTAAATGTGCCCCTTGTTGTAACCCTTTGGAAAACTCATTGAAGAATACGGTGCACTGGAAGCAGATACCTGTGGTGTGTGTAATAACTACTGTGAAAATGATTTGTAATGTGACATTATGCCCTTAAGTATTTGGGGTTAACTCATAAGTACTGGGGTTTCATGATACATGCAAAAATATGATTTTTTAAATAGGCTATTTGTTATGTGCATATGAAGAAAATCTACAAAAGCAGAAACCTTTGGAATTATGCAATTAACATCCAAAGTTATAAGTCGGCTTTTATAGATATAATAAATGACATACAATTTTTTTTTAAATGAAAGTCAGAGTTCCAAAGAAAGGAATGTAAAAAGGCTGAGTAACAAAGGAATAGAAATAAAAGAATGGTTTATTGATCTTAAAGGGGTTCAGTCAAAATAGGAGAAGATACAGCCCTAAGATAACCAAGGTCTTAGTGAAGTTGGGAATAAGTGTTAGGCAGACAGTACTAACAATGGAGGCTTAGTGCAGGGCAGTTCCCCGGGTGACATTCACCAAGATGTAGAAGGATGTGAGCCAACTTTTTAGCCAGTAAAAAAAATGCAAAACTCACAGCTTCAAATCCATGGTAGAATTTTACCATGTGATCTGTTTTTGGCAGATAAAACACAAGGGGGGTTGTGTAATATCAGGAGCAAAGTTTGCTTAACTTCTTATTACCCATAAAAAACAATCAGCAGGTAGTATTTACTGGTCACCTGTAGTGATGGGTGCATTTATTCGCCAGGCGTGAATTTGCTGCAAATTCCCGCAATTCGCTGCTGGCAAATAAATTCGTGAAACCACAGCGAAAATTCGCCGGCGTCAAAAAAATGCACACCGGCGTCTGTTTTTTTTTAAAGCCAGCGCATTTTCGCCAAAAACTGCGCCATTTCGCAAATTATTGCCATTTTGCGAATTTCGCTGGAAATTCACAATTTTTTCGGCAAAGCAAAATGCCCCAAATTCGCCCATCACTAGTCACCTGTTTAAAAAAACAAAAAACACAGACAACATCATTATCTACCCCCATGCCTTTTATATCAACCAATGGATTGGAGGCCACCCTGGCCCTCCCTCTGTCTATCTAAGGAGCTGTATGGGCATCATGTTTGAAAGATATTGGCAATATGGAAGCTTTTTTCTCTATGAAGACCAGTTGTAGCATAGTGGATAGGAGCTTCTCTAATGTATGGCAAAATATATGCTATTTCAGATCTAAAAAACCTTTATCCACAATGTAATTTCTCTATCGTATTGACTTCTATTGACAATGCATTTCACAATGGTTCTGCAGTTTCACATATTTTCTAAACAGGCCAGTTTTGCTCATCACTAGTTGAGTGAGTAGGACTTTGAGGTGTCTGATGTGATATTATTAGTATTTGTTTTTTTATTTTCAGTAGTCTAGTGTACTGATGAAGAACAACTGGTGTCCGAGTTTCTGTGTGAATGTGTTGAGAGCTAAAGTTGAGCCTGGAGTTCCTCCAATACTTCAGAGAGGGCCCAACTGAAGTGAGGAATTGCAGTGTAACCGTGTTCTACCTGTGGTAGCAACTGGAGTTTGGTAAACATAATGGCTTATATTTTGATTTAACGTACCATAAAACTCTCTAAATCTTCCCCAGTAAAATAACTTTATATTCAACTTAAGAAAAAGAAATTGGACATCTAATACACAATGCACTCCTGCACTGGGGTCACATGGGGACCTACCTAACTCAATATTAGGTCATACCTCCCAACATTTGAGAAATAAAAAGAGGGACAAAAAGATCTGCTGCGTGTAGAGCGTCGGAATTTTTGTCCATAGCCATTTTATGGACACACCCTCTAGTTACCATGTACATTTTACAAAATTTGGCAGATGAAATGAGAATGTTTGAACACATATCTGGGAATTTTAGGGACATGTTTTATAACAATTTTAATAATGAAAATGAAATTACCTTTTAAGCTGAGTCATATTTCTCTCGAGACTAGTTTATCTTAAATTGTTACAATTGTTTCTTTGCTTAGCTTAAATTGTTACAAATGTATCTAAGTGCAGGTGCTAAGCATTCTGGACTCTCAAAAAGCAAAAGCAAAATTTCACAGGAAAGGCAAGCACTTCACCACTTGTTGCTGTGCAAATAATCCTTTATTTTAGCCAGTTTTACCACTGCAAGTACAGAACAACGTTCGGGGGGAGGTGCAAACCCCCCGAAACGCTGTTCTGTACTTGGAGTGGTAAAACTGGCTAAAATAAAGGATTATTTGCAGCAAGAAGTAGTGAAGTGCTTGCCTTTCCTGTGAAATTTTGCTGAATGTGGACGTGGCTGTATGCACCACCATATGCGACAACACGTGAAGAGTGTAAGTAGTGCTCCCTGTATCTCTTATTTCTCTCTGACAAAAAGCCTATTATTTAATTAAGTTTCAGAAACTTTGTATCTTTTTCTGGCATCAGTGCAGGAGATCAAAGAGAAACTCTGGGTTTTTTAATAAAAATTCTTAGCTGTCAAAAAAAAAAATGGACTGCTGCAGAAAATGGGACAGTTGAGAGGTATATTAGGTATCACAATGACTCTCTCTCAAACACCGTCCTTTTATTATCACAATCACAATCAGGGATTGGGGAAACCGGGGAAAGGCGTGTCCGATCCCCTTCATGATATTTTTAACACACAATAATACAAAAAATCCTAGACATGTTAAAATAATCCCATAACTGTTCCTCCATGCCGTTCCTTCTGTTCTTCTTTGTTATCTCTCTTAGTGTCCAATAGAATAAACAGACAAAAGAGAAAGACTTACATTACCAAATAATCTAATTTATTTTCTCTAGTAAACACATTTTACTAAATCTTAGGTTAAGCCAAATGTTTGGACTAATTAAACATTAACAAGTATTCTTAAATGACACAGTACATTTCTGCTCATGCTGTTATCAATTCTGAACATCTCAATGCTGGTTACGTTAAAAGAACTGAATAGTATATTCTACACAAAGGTGCCAACCAAGCCAGAACATAATATCTTTATGAAAAGATAAGGATTCATTTGGAGAACAATTTCATCTCATTATGGACATACTGTTTCAGAACGAGACACTCCAGAGACAAAGGACTAGCAGCACAAGCCATATAAATGCAGCAACATGAAATGTCCTCAAGATGAACAAAGAAACCAAGCATACACTGCGTTTTCATGCCAACCAGATCCCGTGTGAGCTATACAATTTCTTTTAAAAAAGAAATTGCAATGTGTACTGCTCACAAAAAAGCAGCAAATAAAATGTGCACAGGTAGAATCAATGTGACAGGTAGAATCAAGGGACTAGCTTGTTAGCAATAAATACATATATGAAGTCAAAAATGTAATATCAACACTGATACAGTGTACAGTAGAACAGTGCTGCTGTGACAGATAGAGCTGCCTCTTTAATATCTTGATACTTGAGCTGGTAGAACATCAACAAAATATTGGTCCTAAAACAGTAATGTGATGCAAGCTGGGATACTAGATTTCCATGCATAGCAGTCTGTTATACCAAATATTAATCCTACTAACTATGTAGCTCTAAAGACTTTACAATGGAAATGGTACCCTTCATTAATTTTAATTTGTAGATCTCGGTTTGTTAAATGTCTTCAATATATCTACTAGACCTGTACATTGGCTTACTAGAAGGCATTGCAACAATAGGAACAGCAGTTGAATACAAGGCTCATTGGACTGGTGCCTAGACATTCAAAAGAGCTAAAGGTTTCCCAATTAGTTCTAAAGGCCTCTGGGCTATTTAAAGGTCAAATATGACAATTACAATTTAAAACTGATGTGATAGGACAAGAAAAGATTGTGCAAGCTCTGATGTCATTTACTCTAGTTAGTAGTTTGAGTACTTTAGGGCAGCTATTACCTTTAAATTAAATCGATCTATGTTTTAAGAATAAATTACCATCAGTCACAGCTTGCAAAAATGTAATGATCCATAGTAAACTGGGGAATTTACAAGGATTCCTAGCAGTTTGATTTTTTTGCCCTATTGTATAACATTTCTACGATGGTAAGAAAACTTTTCCAGACTGTCTGGAAAGTGTTATTGAGTTGATGTATTTACAAATGCCCGTACATATGTACTGTACATTTATCAGCAATAGTGATGAGCACAATGTTTCACCAGGGATAGATTTGCAGTTAAATTTCACATTTTCGGATATTTTTGCAAAACAGCTACAAAGCGTCACTGCCCAAAAGAATCAAAACACCAAAATGGCCAAAGACCCGAATGTATTTTGCGTGGGAAAAAGTTGCTGCAAACAAAAACACCCCTAGAACCCAAATGGGGGAATGTAATATAAGTCGGTAATTGAAAAATATTCACAATGCGCAAAGTTATGCCTTTGAGCAAACAAGTTTTGCTTTGCGCAAATTTAATATACCTTTTGCGAACCCGGAAACTGTTTAGCGACCACTTCCGACAGTGGGAGAAGGTTTGAGAAATTTTATAGTTTGCTCCAGTGCACAGTGAATGTAATAAAACTTCTTACTGAAAACGTTATGTTTGCTCCAAAAGATTACGACATCTTCAAGCACTTCTTAAAAATTGGCAATGCGCAATTAAAATTTGGAATGCAATAACAGTTTAAGGAAGAATATTACATTGCAAATTGGGCAAATTGTTTTTTCTATTTGCAACTTTTATTACATTCCCCCAAAAGTATTTTGCAATAAGAAAGGAAGTCCATAGACTCCAATGTATTTTGCATGGAAAAAAGTTGACATTGATGTTAATGCATTTCACAAATTTTTGCCATTTCACAGATTCACCCATCACTAGTCAGCAAAAGTATTGAATATTGATACTAGTTAAATGCTTAACTCCCAATGTTGGGTGAAATGATTTAGAAAAATCTCTCCAGGACGGGTTCAAACCATTACAGCACAGAAAAGTTATTGCTAAATGATCCCTCAGTAATAGATACTGATTATGAATCATAAATAGTTTTATGTACTAACAATGATGTATGCATTGCTTGGAAGCTGTATTATCAATTTTAGAATCCAATTTTTTTCAAACAGCTTCAATGTGGAAAATACAATACCCATTGACTTCTATAGAAGCTTGACAGGTTTTCATGGCTGAATCTATCTGGTATATCTATCAGAAACTTACTAGATTGACAATTATTAATATTATTATATAACACTGGCAAATCCAGCAGCTGTTTTACAGAGACCCTGCCCCTGTGGAGCTTATACTCCAAATCCCTTTGATCATTAACTTAATTATTTAAGACTTTTGGCTGGCTTCACTACATTTCCAGGTTAAAGGGATGATCAAGCAACAAATCTTTATAGAAAATAGGTAACATGGGAAAACAATCATACCAAAGACAAAAGCTGTATTTAGTAAATCATTGGACTTGAGATTTTAACAGATACTATATTTGTTCTGTCTTTAAACAGCTGCTACTCTTATCTGGAAATGTTCTGTTATCCTTTCATTTTGGGAAGAAGAGAGGCGACTCTCTGCTGCCCAGGGAGATGCTGAAGTGTTATCCATCACTGTTAATTGTGCAATGTAATTTTCAGGGGTCTTTATCCCATCCCTCTGTCAGAGCTGTTATTATTGATAGTCTAGAGCTAATGGAACATCTTGATGGAAAGGGCAAGTGGGGCATGGGAGCCTTACATGGTCAAAGAGGGAAATTAAGTTGAATCATCAAATATTCAACCTGAGACTAAAAAGGGAGCCAATTTGTGTTAAATATAAGCACTATTATAGCTCACCCTACACTAGATAAAAATAATATTTTGCAAGATCATATTTTGATATCAGTTTAATCTCTTTTTAATGTAACCCTAAATAATGATTAGATTGCTACACTAGGGGGCACATTTATTATTGGTCGAATATCGAGGGTTAATAAACCCTCGATATTCGACCATCAAAGTTATATCCTTCGACTTTGAATATCATCGATCGAACGATTTTCCTTCGATCACAAATTGCTAGGAAAGCCTATGGGGGCCTTCCCCATAGGCTAACTTTGGTGCTCAATTGGTTTTAGGTGGCGAAGTAGGTGGTCAAAGTGTTTTTTAAAAAGACAGTACTTCGACTATCGAATGGTCGAATAGTCGAACAATTTTTAGTTTGAATCATTCGATTCAAACTAAAGTTGAAGTCGTAGTTGAAGGTCGAAGTAGCCAAAAAAAAACCTTTGAAATTCAAAGTTTTTTTCCTTCTAATCCTTCACTCGAGCTAAGTAAATGTGCCCCCAACTCTACTCTATCTATTATCAACATCAACAAGGTGCTATACTGCATACTTAATAATACCTCTGATCAGTGAGAGGTTAATTATTGTAACTCCAGAAATCAATCAATCTATCTATCTATCTATCTATCTATCTATCTATCTATCTATCTATCTATCTATCTATCTATCTATCTATCTATCATCATCATTATCTATTTATTATCTATCTATCATCATCATCATTATCTATTATCTATCTATCTATCTATCTATCTATCTATCTATCTATCTATCTATCTGTCTGTCTGTCTGTCTGTCTGTCTGTCTATTATCTATCTATCTATCTATCTATCTATCTATCTATCTATCTATCTATCTATCTATCATCTATCTATCTATCTATCTATCTATCTATCTATCTATCTCTACCTAATCTATATATCTACAGTATATCATATATTTATTTTGCAAGGAGATACTACAAAATACAGATAACAATTCTACATTTTGTTTAGTTTTTTGGGAACATGTCCTTCTCTCTCCTGGCCTACCACTAGGTGTAGCTGTTATCAGCTGTTTATCAGGGTACATTATCATTCCAAGCAATAGTGGTACTCCTGTCATCTGCACCATCCTAAGAAAGAAGTCTGTTATTTTTTGTTCTTGACCCCCTTTTAAAAAAACAAACTAGTTTCACAAGAAAGCTGCTAAATATAAGAGGAATATTTGCTGTGAAACATTCCATTGAATTACACAAGCAGCAATTGTAAAATGTGATGGTAATCTGTCTGGAATGCTTGCCTGATCAGCCTGATAAGTACACTGCACATAAGTCAACCACCAGTTCACGTTACAGAAATTAATTCACGTAAATAAGCAACTCATTTGCAAAACAAAATATTTTTTTTTTTGTTAGAGTGAGTTGCAGGTGTTTAAATATAAATGTAAAGCTCCCTCTTTCCAAATCCCTGGCTTTGAATTGGGATGATTATATAAATTCATGTTCATCCTCTGTGAGTAAAATTAGTTTTAAGTTCAATTGTCAACCTTGGCAAACACTATGGAATCAGTGCAAAGAACAAGGGTCCTCGGAGGTGCTACATAGCATACCCACCAAAGACACAATTACAATTTTTTTGGGGCATCAAACAAATAAATATTTGGCAACCTACCTCAGTGACCAGCACAGTGGGCCCCTTGCAAGAACTACTGTATCTGTTATGCCTGTCTTTGAGGAGAAGAAGCTCCAGAAATTGCTGTTCAGGCCGTTCCAGGCTTAACATTTTCCAACTCCTTAAGCAGTCACAGTTGCCCTCCACTAATGTCCAATGGTAGGTGTGTTCATTCACCATAACAAAATTGCAATTGACATATAAATTCTGTAGATCAATTCATGGAATTAGTACACAATATTCAAATACCTGCCACCATAGTACATATCTGTAGCTCACTTTCTTTAAAAACCAGAGCCAGTTAACAAGAGAAGGTTCAGATGAGTCTTACAGAGCAGTTGTCTGATCAAGGATTTGGGCAAAATAATAAGGTACATGCTGTAGTGATGTGCGGGTCGAGACATATAGAACCAGCACCCGACCTGGACCTGATCCCTCCCAACCCAAACCCTATGTAACCTAGTGCTGCAGCTCTGTTTATAGACCTGCACCTGTCCCGCCTATCTCCGATATAACAAAAGGGGGTGGGCAGACTGCTTCTGTCAGAAGCCTGCACAAGATTTTGTGGGAGGAGAGAGTAGCAGGAAGTGGTCAACCCGAGCCTCTCCACGACCCAGTGATCATCTGTGGAAGTTGGCTCAAACCTGTCTGACTCATGGGTATTCGGCCAGCCCACGCGTTGCTAACATGCTGGGCAAACAGTACACCAGCCTTTAATTGGTTCTAAGGCTTAAGAGTAATGGTAGCAGCTGCATACACAGGGATAAACCATTGTTATGGCCCCAGCAATAATTATGGGGATTATTTGTTGATTGTCAAAAACTGCAAATCATTACAGAAATGACTGCAATTTGTGGGTCTTCCATATGCATGTAAAGTGGTTTGTCCAGACCAAAACAAAGACCATGGCAGCTATAATGTCTTTATGCACAGAAATTATAATGATTTAAGTTCTCTAATAAGCAAGAAATAAATCACTGTGAAGTGACAATATAACCATTGGGAAATGGCCCAACAGATTGCGGAAATAATGAATGGAATCACAAAAGAATCCACTATTATACAGATGTTGCAATAGGATGGTGAGGAGGGGGGGGGAGAACATTAAATCACTCTGCTGAGAATTCTGAGAAGGAATTAAAAGACGATATTAAAATTATAGACAAGAATGATCAGACTTTACTGCAAAACAATGCAATGTGCTGTGTTCACTAAAATGGAAAAAGGGGGTTATTAAACAATAACACCAAGACCACCAGTGAAGGTGCAAAACAGGACAGGAGAAATAACTTGGTCCTCCCATATGTAGCTGGGGTGTTGGAAAAATGTAAAAGGATTTTTAATAAACACCACATCTCTGTCTGCTTTAAACTCAGCAACATTCTGAGGTTACTGAGCAACTAGTTCACCCAAAAGACCCAACCCCAAAACACAAAAAGAGTAACATTGTGTATGCAGTGCAGTGAGGAGTGCTCTGATTTGTATGCGGGAGAAACCAAACAAAAGTTACACCAGCCTATGGCACAGAACAGAAGAGCCAGCTTCTCTGGTCAGGACTCAGCCGTGTACCTACATCTTAAAGAAAAAGGACACACATTTGAAAACGGGCAAGTCCAGATTCTAGACCAGGAGAATGACTGGTTCAAAAGACTAACGTAACTGGATGGGGTCAGGCCCTGGCGCGGGACGTGTGCCATTTTCTGCCACCAGAGTCATTGGCACGCAAGCTGCCGAGGGGGCCCTGAGGGGGTGCAGGGCCTGGCCCAATCACACCCCCTGCTCCCCCGGTAGTTACGCCACTGTCAAAGAAGCCATACAGTATATGTAAAAACTGAAAAACCAAGTTTAAATAGAGGTGAGGGGGTGAGACATCTATTGCAAAATTATTCTGAATTGAGAAGCCAGTTGGATGATTGGTGAAACATCAAAAAAATACAGCAAGTTCAGTTGATTTGACTTATTGCCATAGATATACCATGACCTTGATGAATGGGAATCTTAACAAACAGAAAAAGGGGGTTATGTTTTGCCACACTAAGCTAAATGCATTCCTAAATCGTGTCCCACCTATAAATGGAACAACACCAGTTGGCCAACTTGCGTCAATTAATATGAGAATGGGTTTGGCCATGTTTTCCACATTCCTCAGTTCCTCATTCCACAGTTCTTGTTGCACTGCATTTGGCTAAATTCACCTTTAAACCCTGATTTATCTGTATCTCCTGCCAAGTATCCTCTTTGCCAAGACAGTAGGGTTACAATTAGAATGGCATCAATAGAAACCATTTTGCTTATTACATTTAACAAAGTTACTGTTCTGTTCTGTTTCTGGTTAGTGGAGTAACTAGGTGTTACTGGACCCTTCAACATATTCGTTTAAGGGCCCTCTAAAAGTTTGCCTGTTTTAATAATCAGTATTAAAATTTCAGTATAAAGTATTTAACACTGACAAATGAGTGATTTCTTTCCATAGTAAATAATCCAGCTAGAATAAAGATCTAACATGAAAGAGAATAGCATATCAGTGGCCCTGCTAAGTCTCACATTCATCATCAAAGGATTATGCTTTTCTGAAAACTAGATTTTGTATCCAGCAAATGTCAATGATCAGCCATAATAATGTCAAAATGCCACCGAGAAATGTATCACAGTAACCTTCAACCCATATGCAAGCATTAAAGAAGAAATTACTTTATATCCCACCCTAACTACAGGAAATATTATATTCATGTATCTATGAGCAGAAATGTAATTAAAGGTATATTACTATGTTATAGAGTGTCTTATTCTTAGCAACTTTTCTAATGGTCGTCATTTAATGATCTTTCCTGTATGAAAATTTAAAATGCTATCTGGCAGCCAAAAAAACTATTTTTCTGTAGGGCTACAGTGTTAGTGTTATTTTTTATTATTTTTTATTCAGGCCCTCTCCTGTTTATCTTCAAAAGGGTAAAGTGGACCCTAGCAACCATATAGTTGCTGAAATTCCAACCTGGAAAGATGCTGAACAAAAATCTAGATAATTAAAAAACCACAAGAAAAAATGATGTTCTCACAATATCACTGTCCACATAATGCTAAACTAAACGCCAGTTAGGATGAGTCCACAGACCGGTATATTTCCTCATATTCTTATATATTCAGTAGATTTTCTCATATTCTTCCTAAGCCTTAACATTCATCATGGGATATGCGGTGGCCTAATAATTGATGGATTTAGGGTCATTTAAAAGTGTAATGGGGTAATGCAATAAAAGTCACAAAGAGCAAAACAATTAGCACAAATAAGAATAAAAAGTCTCATTGTAAATGCATTGGGAATTGTAATTTTAATTGCCCATTGCCCACTTTTAAGAAGTGCTAAAGGTGTCGTAATTACTGCGTTAACTATAAAATTTACAAATCTTCTTCCACTGTTGGAAGTGGTTGCTAAAAAGCTAAAAAGCTATTTTAAATTTGCACAAAGGCAAATTTGTTTGCACAGAGGCATAACTTTTCACATTGCGAATATATTTTCTGTTCCTCCATAAAGTCACTAAGGGGTGCAAAATTGCACCCTTTGTGCTCATTCAAGGAGCACTTGCATCCGGTGTCATGCTGCTGTCTGCACCTTGCGCCACATTAAAAATACTGGTGCTCCGTAACTAGCATCTAAATAACACCCACCCTAGGAAATGGATAGGTGACACAATTGTACTTTCACTTGATGAAAATTGGGTGCAAGTTGTGTCTAGCATTTTCAGAATGGAGGTTGCATCACTTCTGGAATTCACATTACGAATTTGTTTTCATCCTACTCCCTTGGGGCAAGTCTGGTGCACTTATTGGGGCAATTATTCAGTGCAGTTGCATCAAACTGCAAGACCAGCTTCTTAACATTATTTTAAGGGCCACCATTCCCCTTGTGACCTTAATTACATTGGAATAATGGAGAAAATTCAGAAATGCATCCAAAAGTAAACTTGGCACAGGCATCAGTGCTAATAAATGAACCAGATAGACAGCCACATGGATGTAGCGGATCATGTTTAGATGCAAATACCTTAATGAATTGCATCCATTGCATGTATTTTAGAGTTCCCATGATTGTGGTGCATTTGTAAATGACACATTGTGTTTTTATCATTTTTCTCTCATTCTTCCATTCAAGCTCTAGTTTCATGTGAAACATTTCTAAAATCATACAATTTTCTGTCATTTTCCAATAAACCGAGTGCAAGCATGCGGATTGGCAGCTGATGAGCGAGACGCACTAACTGCTTGACCCAAGAGGCAGATATAATATTTGCATGTTATTAGGGAATAAACAGCTCTTTTCAGAGAGAGCATAAAATATCGTGTAGCGATACAGTTTTATGGGCCAGATTTAATTTTATGAGAAAAACATTATCTTCTAATTCAATTCCAGATTCCCCCTTGGATGTCAATGTAGTTTTTTGGAGATAAACCTCAAGATAAGCGTTTCTTCACCGGCAGAATGTGACCCTCTGTGTGCACTGTAAGTAATTAAAGTTCTGCAGTATGGGATAAATGGAAATAATACACATTTGGGTTGATTCAGTCAAATGCAATATAAAAAGCTGCATTTATTGCTTCGGTTTCAGGATCATTATTTGTGATCAAAATGTCAGCTTTTCACATGGGGAAAAACAGATTCATCCCTTTCATATCTGAACAGCAGGTCCCCGTGACCTTTGAAACGACTGCATAAAAATACCTCTTAATTTATGCATTGTGACTTTTTTTGAATGTGACTTCGAACCTCACTTTCCCCCTACACAATTCACCAGCTCCGCTCTCCCAAAAGGTGCCTAGCAGGCCATTTCTGAATGCTAATACACACTTTCTGCTCCTCTGGTAGGTGAGTAACACATGATGGGTTAATAAAAAAAACAAGAACTAGTTATCCAATCTTTCAAAAAAAAAGATAGAAAGGTACAATTGGGTTGCCACATTCTACCCTGGTGATGTTGGGGCTAGGAGTGTGTCTGGGATGTCAGGGGCAGCATTATAACATGGTGATCATCTTTTAAAAGACCTGTCCAGAATCTGGAAATCTGGACAGGCAGTTTTCATCCTAACAGCCCTTCTGAAAACAGGCCTGTCCTGGTGAAAAGCACACAGGCGGCGACCCCTAAGGTACAATCATTTTTATACCAGTCCTAAAATGGGTGAATTAAAATCAGTAGGAACAAAAAGGCTCAACAGCAGAACTTCATTACTTGTGAACATGTTTTTATTGTGCGGTTTTATACGACATGTTTCAGGGATGACAAACTTGATAAAGGTGTCATCCCCAAAACATGTTACGTATAGTGATGAGCAAATCTGTCCCGTTTCACTTTGCCAAAAAAATTTGCGAAACTGCGAAAAATTTGTGAAAAAGCATTGAAGTCAATAGGAGTCAAAAAACTTGACGTGCGACAATTTATTTGCACGCGCGACAAATTTTACTCACTCCAAATGCATTAAAGTCTTTGGCCGTTTTTTGTGATTTTTTTGTCATGAGATTTTTTTACACACGCACTGTTTCTGCAAACGACAATATAGTCTATGGGCATTTTATGCAAAAACCTTTTTCTGCTTTTGCGCTACCAATAAAGTATTTACTCTTATTTTTAACTCTTGTTGAGATGAGTGACTGAGCAAATCTGCAGCCTTTCACTCTGTGTGAAAATTCACAAACCAGAGTAAAGATTCACCATATTGCATTGGAGTTAATGGGAAAGTGAAAATACATGCATTTTTTGCTCATATTAAAGTGCATACATGCCCTCATCTGTTAGAGGACCTCCTATTCACTATGGTACAACTGCTTTTTTGAAATGGTATCACCGATTAAACTACGTAACTATGTTGTAAACTATGTAACTGAGTAACCAAAAAGTAACATCTATAGCTTATGTATAGTACTACTAGTTTACAAACATAGGAACAACTAATAAACCAACCAAATAATTACTGGGTGCTTTGTATCCCACATTAAAATTAATAAACCATATATTTTTGTTTTAAGTGCATTGAATCTTAAATACTATGTAATACAATGTCACATGACTGAGACTGAGAATAGTCATGGTGTGTAATAATCCAAACAACTTGAAGTCCCATCTGAGTTGTTAAATGAAAAAACAATCCAAATATAGATGAAAATGCAATATACAAAAAATAGAAAACAGCACAATTGTGCTTATTAACATTATTATTATTATTATTAATTATTATTATTATTATTATTATTAATAATAGTAATAATAATAACAATAATAATAATAATAATAATAATTTATAGAACAGGAAGAGGAGGGCTGCACCTCATGTTAATTATAATCCTCCTAATTTCCCCTATCTACAGCCTCAGTCTGTTGACATTCTGCCTCATCTCGTTGACCTGCTGGACCAGAATGAATAAAATATTCCCATGGTCCTGATCTGGCTGGGGAGGTGCTACAGGAGCCGGGTCTTCCTGGGGAGGAAATGGTGCAGCCGGTTTTGCCGGCTCGGGAGCTTCTGCCAGCTCGGGAGCTTTTTCTGGCTTGGCAGCCTCTGCCCTGTCTCCATGGATCCATTCAGTTGGCAAGTTAATACAAAATTTTAGTTTAAGTAATACTGCATTTGTACAGTACACATTATACAGACTGAGGAGAACTACCATCTATAAGGATGGGACGCATGGGACAGGGACATCTATAAGGTTGGGAAATATGGGGATGGACAGCTTTAAGAGAAATATTTGCAGCAGAAAATTTTTACTTCACCTAAACAGACCTTGGTGCAAAAAAAGCAAAATAAATAGGATTTGTGATTGTGAAGATATTTTAAGTAATATTTAAATTCTTGGAAATCAGCATCTTTATTAAGAAGACAGATTACTGTATTCTGTAACATGATACTACCTTGAACTTCCTCCAATATCTCTTGTACCAGGTCTGGGTGCCTTCTCTTTAGGTCACTCCAGATGTGCTGCACAATCCTGAGCTCCATTTCAATGCAGAAGTAGAGCCTCAAGCACCTTTGGAGCTGCATCATCACCTGGCGCTGGAGCTCCTGAGTTTCTGGAAAAATGTCACTGTTGCCTAAACTACAAAGTTTGCCACAAAGCCATTTATTCAAAAGTAAGGTGTAAGTTATTTTTTTTTCGCTATTCTGATTTCAAATTACCAGCACCGGCAGATTCAAACAATCCCTCGTGATAAGTGAAACTGTCTAATTTCACTTTGCCCGAAAAATAATGAAATTTTGCATGCCCGTGTTTTCTTGCACCAAATTTATTGGAGCCAACTGACTCTCTTTTTTTTATCATGCTACAAATGCTTTGGAGTCAATGAGACTCAGTGGCCATTTTTTTCTTACATTTTTATTTACATAGAGAGAATTCTAGCAAGGTTCATGGGCATTTTTTCATCACTAAAACACACACATATCATTTCAAATCTGTATCAGGTGAAAAATTCACGCATCCCTGATAATTTCCATTTGCAGCAATGAGATTGAAAAAATACTCAGAAAGGTGGTAGATAGGAAGGAGAGAAGGTATGACATGGAGTAAAGGAAATGGAGATAAAGAATGGACAACAGTCAAGAGTAGAAGATAGAATGGTGTAGAAAGTGCTAGGATACTGAGGGTACAAAAATGTCTCTTGGTGATTATTTAAAAATCACTTTCACCTGGGGTCTGACTGTTCTCTACATTTAGTGCTACTGAAGGCAGTTAGCACTGCATTCATGGGGAAAATTTACAAACCTTTGGCAGTTCAGAAAATTGCAGGGTAGAGTAAAAAATAGAAGAAATTAAAGATCCAAAGAGATCCAACTGTAAAGGTAGCAATGAAACCTAATTGATGATTGAAAGCCATGAGTTTCTATAAGCGACACTGTGGCACCATCTTACTTTTTCATTTTGCCTGGTCATGAACAGAAAAACTGCCTTATGAATTAAAGCAAAAAGATAAGTGATAGTGATGAATTCAGGCAAGATTCGTTCCTAACCCCATTTAACCGAAAAGAAATTCCTCGTATTGCAGCTGAGCAGTGATCTGTCAATAAGCTCTTTGGAGATGTGTTATATCTGAAATGACTGTGACTTTCCTAGGCACTTTATTATCTAGCCAGAGAATATATTTCTTCTTTTCTTGCTTTGAGATTTGCTTGATAGTTCAGGTTTCGCTGATTGAAAAAAAAAACCCTGTATGATACGTGATTTCACTGCAGGTTTCAAAGACTCAGATGTAAAGGTCAGAGAAAGCCAAGTTTCTGTCTGTGATAGATAATCTATTTTTCAGTGTGGGTACAGTTGTTCTTTTGGTAACCTTCCTATCCCTACACTGATTATAGATAGTCATGTACTTTCAATGGATGATCTCCAAGACAGGCAGTTTGAATTTTATACAGACTTCTATATTATCTAATATAAGTAATTCTAAAACAACTGGACTTGCTGAGTAATCAGTGAAGTTGTCCATGAACAGAGGCGAGGGACTTCGACAATACCTGTCTGCTACATACAATGCTGTTCTCACATTAGTACTAGTGATGGGCGAATTTGGGGTGTTTCGCTTCCCCGAAAAATCAGCGAATTTCCCACAAAAATCGGGAAATGGCGAAGAAAACACGCTCCAGCATCTTGTTTTTGACACCGGCATCCGTTTATGACGCTGGCATCCGTTTTTTTACGCTGGTGCAAATTCACGGTGGTTTTGTGATTTTGTTCGCCAGCGGCGAATTGCAGGAATTAGCTGCAAATTCGCACCTGGCTAATAAATTCGCCCATCACTAATCAGTACCCAGCAGTTTCAGAACACTTCACACATCTATTCATGCAACTCTCACAATTAACACCTGGCTCTAGGAGTTGCATGACACATTGATAATCCTATCACAACTACACAGAATCAACACCTCTGTGCATTTCAGATGTCACCTCCTTGAAGAGTTACAATGTGCCATTGTGATTGGATTAGTAGAAAAGTTTATATGCCGAGAATTTCCCACACCAGTCAGTTGAACTGAAGAAGCTGCTCGGATGAGTAGTGAAAAGTCTTCAATGGTTATTCAGTTCCAGTTGTTTTAGAATTACTTATACTGTATTAGATAATAGTTTGCTTTCTATATTTGTATATATACAGTAAGTTGCCTAGGGTGGGGTGGAGGTGCAAAATTAGTACATGGATAGTCCTAGGCTAAATAATGAAAGAGCCACCAGAAGAGTTGGAGAAATGCCTGGAAAAGGAGAGGTGGAAGTGCTGTCAGTGGAAGGTAGCTCAAACTAAGAAGGACTCAACCAAAGGTCATACTTTTATTTCTAGAAGCAAGTTCTTTGTCAATGGATGTATTTTTCTCCAATAGACAGCACTCCAATTATAGTAAAACCATCTTTATTATTTATGGGACAGCAGCACAACCCATTCTCCTTTCAAAACATTACTGCAGCTGCTACACCCACAACAAGGGAAAGTGGATAAGGAGATTAGGGTCATTGTCCCCAAATGGACTTAATCATGAATATGATTTGAATCCATTTTTATTGAAATAGCTGCTGATTTTAAAATGATTTTATCTTTAATAGGTTGTTACATGGATACTTTGTATCTCTTTTCTGGGATTGTAACCATGACTGGACACATTCAAGATAAGTTCTTCTTTGATATGATAATATGGATACATTTGAAGATAACTAACCCATGGAAAACAAAGTGTTACATGTGACAATTGTATTTTTAGAATTCTTTTTTTTTATATATATATATCTTGTTAAAATATGTGGTGACACCAGGGGGCACTGTGCTCCATGGTATTTAAAGGGATCCTGTCATCGGAAAACATGTTTTTTCAAAACACATCAGTTAATAGTGCTGCTCCAGCAGAATTCTGCACTGAAATCCATTTCTCAAAAGAGCAAACAGATTTTTTTATATTCAATTTTAAAATCTGAAATGGGGCTAGACATTTTGTCAATTTCCCAGCTGCCCCTGGTCATGTGACTTGTGCCTGCACTTTAGGAGAGAAATGCTTTCTGGCAGGCTGCTGTTTTTCCTTCTTAATGTAACTGAATGTGTCTCAGTGAGACATGGATTTTTACTAGTTGCAACTACTAGAGTGTTGTTCTTATATCCACCAGGCAGCTGTTATCTTGTGTTAGGGACTCGTAGTGATGGGCGAATTTGCGCAGTTTCGCCGGAAAAATCGCCGTTTTTGACGCCGGCGTCCATTTTTTTTCGGGCAAATTTTCACGGGCGTTTTGCGAATTTATTCGCTGGTGGCGAATCGCGCAAATTTGCCGCTAATTCGCCCCTGGCGAATAAATTCGCCCATCACTATTAGGGAGCTGTTATCTGGTTACCTTCCCATTGTTCTTTTGTTTGGCTGCTGGGGGGAAAAGGGAGGGGGGTGATATCACTCTAACTTGCAGTACAGCAGTAAAGAGTGATTGAAATTTATCAGAACACAAGTCACATGACTTGGAGCAGCTGGGAAATTGACAATATGTCTAGCCCCATGTCAGATTTCAAAATTGAATTGAATTGAAATTGAGTTTGCTCTTTTGAGAAATGGATTTCAGTGCAGAATTCTGCTGGAGCAGCTCTATTAACTGATTCATTTTGAAAAAAAATTTTCTCCCCATGACAGTATCCCTTTAAGGTCAGGTGGTTGTGTAGTGTTTCATGCTTGAGAAAGAGTGGAGTGCCGCTTGAAACGTTGCATTGTGCTGCTGTAAATAATAAAGACGGTTTTACTATAATTGGAGTGCTGTCTATTGGAGAAAAATACATGCATGGTGGAGAACCCTTGTGAACAGGTCTCTGGACGTGCACCCAAGGATTAATTGGCCAAAACAGCAGGTGCGGTTTAATTGTAATTGTCTTTGTCAATGGACCCAGCACTTGAATGTATTGTAGGTCTGGCCTTGACTGAAAGACTGTTATTAAGTCAGTTGACAATTGTTTGGTTATTGCAGTAGGCCACAATCTTGCTTTTCCAGTAGTGCTTGAAGCATCAGAGTCCCTTTCACAATTAGATATTCTTATGTTATCCTTGTAACTATGGTGTTTATTTCCCAAGTGTCATTGCTAGTAATTCCTTATTCCATTACATAGTGACACTGTAATAAATGATACTTATTGCTTAGTCATTTCCCACAACAACGAGGGATTTGTTAAATTGAAGCAAAGAACACTGAATATCCTACCGTGGCAACAAAAGAGAGACATATTTTAATAACCGGTTTTCAGAGCATTTACTTAAAGGGTATCTAAACACACCCGATTGGGGTCTTCTATATTAGATTAGAAATATTAGACGTGGGTGGTAAGTGGGATTTTATAAATTAAATGCTGTATAGAAAACGTAAACAAAGTATCTCTATAGCAATTGTCAAAGTAGGAGTCAAAGCACTGATGTTACATTAGATACTTACACAAGGACATCTAGGACACCTTTGCTGAGAACACATTAGGCCTTGTTGGACTTTAATTATATTCTTCTCCTGAATACACTTTCTAGATTTCAAAAGCATTTTTTCCCCCAATTATTTTCAGCAGGCATTTTTCCCTTTGAGTAATTAAATAGCCGAAGGAAAAACAATACAAATAAATCCATTCAGTACATGAGTGTGACCAAACTGTACTAATATCCTGGCCTTGTTTTCTTTAGACTGCTCATTTTAATTTTTTTCCCTAATAAGCCAAAAATAAAACAGCTACTTTTCTTGTTAATACGTGCAGTGTACAAGATGTTCACAACATATGAAAAATACATCAGGATGTAGCAATCTCCCGGGAAACAATAGCAGTCAGTTAATAAACGCGCTGTGTGAGCTAGAATGGGCAATGTACAGCATAGCACTAGGTATTCAACAAATGGACTTAACAATATTTTTCTAATGAATAATGCATGCATGGAGAAACAGAACTATTTGGAAACACTACAGCAATTGAAATGTGCACTCGATGGCTTTTCTTACGCTAAGACATCTGGTTGATTGAAGCAGGCGCTGCTCTGTATTTCTGAGGATAGTCACATTAATATAAAGTATGATTACAGAATTAGCTGAGGCATCAACAATGCTTGGAAGCCGCCTGTTTATTATCAGCATCAGTGTTTCAATCTATCACTGACTGTCCCCTGACTTTTGTTTACTTTGTTCTATTTATGAGTGATAATGATATTGATTATTAGCTATAGCATATAACAGTAGGCTGAACACCTAAACATTGATTGTTGCTGATTGCTGAATTTAAGATAGTTGAACAGTAAAAAAAAGTGTATTAAAGTTAATGGTAAAAGCAGTGTATTTGCTTCAAAAACACTACTATAGTTTAAACAAACTGCTGTGTAACATGGGGGAGAAATTCAAGCACAGGCTACATAGCAGATAACAGATGCACTCTGTACAATACCTTTGTATTCTATTACAGATCTTATCTGCTAAGTAACCAGAGCCTTTTCTCCTTTCCAGTTTAAATAGCTGCCCCCATGGCTACACAGCAGCCTTATCATATACATTATAGTAGTCTTTCCAAAGCATTTACATAACTTTTACCAATGCAGGGCAACTGTACATTATGTTTTCATTAATCTAAAACACTTTTTGGTTTTACTGTTCCTTTAAGGGTAAGGCCAGACGAGGAGATTCGGGGAGATTTTGTCGCCTGGCGACTTATCGCCACGTCTTTTGCGCGACTATCTCCCCGAACTGTCTCAGTGTCTTTTCCCCATAGGCTACAGTGCAAAATCACCTGCGCTAATGCACACACGGCGATGCGTTTTCAATAGTCGCCCAAAGTTGCCTTGGCCATGGAGAGATTATTTGACCCTCAAGCAC
Organism: Xenopus laevis; assembly: GCF_017654675.1. Taxonomy (NCBI): domain Eukaryota; kingdom Metazoa; phylum Chordata; class Amphibia; order Anura; family Pipidae; genus Xenopus; species Xenopus laevis. The sequence continues at coordinate 44,099,437 of NC_054376.1, read as the reverse complement.
TGGTATAAAACAGTGATAAACATGAATAGTCATAAGCTCATGATATTGATAAATGGAACTGAGTGGGTATATAAGTACAGGGGCAGAAATTACTTGTCACATATTTTACAGGCTCACCCCCTACAGGTATAGTGTTTAGCTGCCTATTAAATTACATAGTTGCGCCTAATTAATACTTAAAAATAAACTCTTACAGTTCACCATGTTAAGTAAAATCAAAGCAAAATTGTTGCAAGTGACAGACAAATTTGTCTTGAATAAATGAGATCCTTCTCATCACTTCACTGGCTGTTGCCCGAAATCATTCACTAAAGCTGTCCATTTGTTTACTGCAGTATCCCTCTCATCTGTGCTAAACCGGCTCCATCTGTGCTAAACCAGCCAACCAATATCAAGAATACATGTAGGGGCAAATTTACTTATGGTCGAATATCGAGGGTTAATTAACCCTCGATATTCGACTGCCAAATTGAAATCCTTCAACTTCGAATATCGAAGTCGAAGGATTTAGCGCAATTCGTTCGATTCGATGGTCGAAGTAGCCAAAAAAAAAAACATTTGAAATTCGAAGTTTTTTTTATTCTATTCCTTCACTCGAACTTAGTAAATGGGCCCCTAAAAGTGAGAGCTATGGTTGGAGCATTACCTTTTCTACCTACAGGTATATTTTAAGGCTTTCCTTTAGGGGCACATTTACTAAGGGGCAGATTCACTAAGGGTCGAATTTCAAAGTTAAAAATACTTCGAAATTCGACCCTCGAATTGAAATCCTTCGACTTCGAATATCGAAGTCGAAGGATTTAGTGCTAAACGTTCGTTCGATCGATCGAAGGATTTTTCGTTCGATCGAACGATTAAATCCTTCGAATCGAACGATTCGAAGGATTTTAATCCAACGATCGAAGGAACATCCTTCGATCAAAAAAAGTTTAGCAAGCCTATGGGGACCTTCCCCATAGGCTAACATTGACTTCGGTAGGTTTTATCTGCCGAAGTAGGGGGTCGAAGTTTTTTTTAAAGGGAAAGTACTTCGACTATCGAATGGTCGAATAGTCGAACGATTTTTCGTTCGAATCGTTCGATTTCGTTCGAATTCGAACGAATTTAACCAATTCGATGGTCGAAGTACCCAAAAAATACTTCGAAATTCGAATTTTTTTCATTCGAATCCTTCACTCGAAGTTAGTGAATCGGCCCCTAAGGGTTGAAGTGAATTCGAAGTGAATATTCAAATTCAAAAACTTCGAATTTCAAAGTAATTTTTGGGTACTTCGACCATCAAATAGGCCAAATTCGACTTCGATTCGAAGTGAAAATACTTAGACTATTCGATAATCGAAGTACTGTCTCTTTAAAAAACTTCGACACTTCGCCAGTCACCATCTTAAACCTGCCGAATTGCTATGTTAGCCTATGGGGACCTCCTAGAACCTATAGCCAACTATGTTTTTAGCAGTCGAAGTAAAATCATTTGAAGTACAATCAAAGAACGATCGTACGATCTTAAAAATCCTACGAATTTGACTTTGAATGTCGAATTAGCCTATTCGATGATCGAATTTCGAAATTATTTGCACTTCGAAATTTGACCCTTGATAAATCTGCCCCTTAATGTGCAGTTGTCTCCCCAGATTTCTAATAAGGGATTTCATTATCGGCAAATGCCCAACTTACAGCTACAATTATTCTGGAATTGTGGGGAAGAAACAGAGCATTCTGGGTAAAAATACTTGCATAAGTAACTGACCCTTCAGGTGAGTTGTTGGCATATTTCTTCACTCACTGCCAATAACACCGCAATATTGTTACTAGTCCCGTACAAGAGGTATGGCTGGATATGGTCCGTTAGATAAATGGCAAGGAAATACATTACTGGGATGTGTCCAGTCGGAAACATCCTAACGTTACATTTTTCCATAGCCAAATAAAGAATGTATTAAATGTGCTTCTAAACTTCCTGTATTAAGAAATACTATGAACTATTACCAGCATAGGTATTTCCCTGTACTAGGTATAATTTTTCAGAAAAATAGAGGTGTGTAGTGACCCTTTAAGACCAATTATTTTAATATAACGTTTTTCATTTTGCTTAAGATGAACACCAAAGCAGAAAATGCAAAGTTGTGCTAAATCAAGGGCCATTCAGGGACACAGGGACAATAGAGCAAGAGAGCAAGGCTAATTGTACTACAGCTACACTTTGGAAATAAAGACTACAAGTTAATGAAAGGATTTTGATTGTGCTTGTTGCCTGCAGGGAAACAAACTATACAATATAATTTAGAGATTAATTCTATCTGTTTATTTAACTGTGTGTAAAGTAATCATAATGAGGCTGTTCATCCAGAAATAACGTTTTGCCATAAAGGCAAATTTACAGAATGTTATTCCTTGATCTTTTATCACAAATCAATTATTAGTTCTATAGAACTGTTCTCTCTTCTAGCGTTGCCTTGCAGTGTGGGAAGAACAGCATGGTGTCTAAACTGAGAGCAACAAGGCATCAGGATCAGTGCGTACACATGAGACCACTAAGCTCACTAGTAGGTATCATCATACTGCTAAACTCTGATTACAAAACAGACAAGATTGCCTAAAAAGATCCTGCTTAGCACAATAATTGAACCTTAATTCCGGGATGCAAAACAAGCCTGTGATGTTTCAGCAGGGGAACATTCTGTTCTAGATATTTACCTGACAGCATTCAGAGGCAGATGTTCAATATAAACCCTGTTTGTTTAGTGTACTTTTTTGGAAAGAAAGATCTAAAAATGCTTTTTAATTGTCCTTCAGCTTTTTTCCACCAGCCTAGAAACATTTATCAATTCTTCATGTGTGGGATTCCACGAAGATAAAACTCTACTGCTCTTGTATCTCGGTGCATTATTTATATTTGTAGCTCTCAATCATGTGAATGAATCATAAATTGTTATTAATTTACAGGTATACAAAGATATCTAATACTCTTAATGATTTGAAAAGGTTTATATATATATATATATATCTATATATATATATATATCTATATATATATATATATATCTATATATATATATATATATATATATATCTATATATATATATCTATATATATATATATCTATATATATATATATATATATATATATATATATATATATATATATATATATATATATATATATATATATATATATATATATATATATATATAGAATGAAAGTTCCATATCAATGAAATATGGCTGGAATGAGCAAATTATGCTGCATGATAGATGATTAACAAATGCCTTCATTTTTGTATTTATTTGTGTTCAAATTAGCCAAAGACAAAACCAAACAAACAAAACCAACACAGAAACATATAAAAATAAACTTAGTACATAAATAGACAAAACAAACTTCAAATAAATACATACCAGAAAACTTTTAAAAAAACATAAATACATAAACATACAAAATAAATATATTTCATTCATATATATATATATATATATATATATATATATATATATATATATATATATATATATATATATATATATATATATATATATATATATATATATATATATATATATAACATTTGTGAAAATTTCTTGTGCCCTCAATAACCCTCGATATTCCACCATCGAAGTCGAAGGATTTACCGAAATTCCTTCGATCGTACGATTAAATCCTTCGAATCGAACGATTCGAAGGAGTTTAATACATCGTTCAAACGATTTTCTTTCGATCACAAATTGCCTAGAAAGCCTAGGAGGACCTTCCCCATAGGCTAACATTGGTGCTCGGTAGGTTTTAGGTGGCGAAGTAGGTGGTCGAAGTTTTTTTAAAGAGACAGTACTTCGACTATCGAATGGTCGAATAGTCAAATGATTTTTAGTTTGAATCGTTCGTTTCGAAGTCATAGTCGAAGGTCGAAGTAGCCAATTCGATGGTCGAAGTAGTCAAAAAAAAACTTTGAAATTCGAAGTTTTCTTCCTTCTAATCCTTCACTCGAGCTAAGTAAATGTGCACCCTAGTGTTTATTAATAGATATTTTAAGTGTCCATTACCATATAATCCCCAGCAATATTATACACCCTATGTGCTGGAACTGGCCCTTGCAACAAATATCTCACCCTAGTTTCTATCACAACTATTCTATCAGATGGATTAGTGGCCCTATACTTTATACAAGTGTAGCGCTATAGTAAACTGACTTGTGCTAGGGCGGTTTACTCTACTTTCCTTGGTGGGCTGAGACCACCGATGAGCTCTCTTTCTCAGGGGTAAGCCCTAGCAGCGGGGTGGAGGCAAGGGTGTAGTGTAACTGTAACCTGATTGCGATAGCACAATGATGGGTGCCAGTAGTTCTTTAACAGTTGAACAAAGAACAGTATTTATTGAACAATAGCACAGAGATCATTTAGTACATTGATCCACAATGGAGTATAGAACATACACAGCAGCATAAAGGAAGCATATACTCACAGCACGTATAGGCTGAATCCCCACAGGCTAGGGAATATACAGCAGAGAGTAAGTTGACAGCATGTGATGGGTATTGCCCAGTTTTCAGGATATCTTCCAGTGGCAGACTAGGGGAACTCCTGACATCCCTATCTCAACACTTGGTTCCTTACTCTGGGTTAGTAATACCCTGGGATCTTAATCCCTCTAATCTCCTCGGTGGAGCCTTGAGCTGCTGAACTAAATAACCTCTCTATCACTCCTAGAGCGATCTATAAAACGAGTATAGCTGTCTAATTACTAGGGCCAAGGCGCCTAGGGTCAGCACTACCCATTCCCTTCCAGTCTGCTTGGTTGGGCTAAAGCAATGGACCCAGAGCACATGGTTCCTAAACCTTTTATACTCTGGCACAGTGCCACTAGTGTACACTGTGTGAACTGCAGGGGTTACATAAGCACAAGGTCCCCATAAGGACCCACTGAGGTGTCCATATTACTAGGGATGTGCCTGTCTGTAAAGTGTAAGGGTGTCTAAGATTTTCACATCCCTACACAAGTATATACAGTATATTCTACATTTTCCTTTGTGTGCCCCCAGCTAGACCATGCACCCTTTAATTACCATGTGTGGCATACTTGAAGTGACTAGGCTGCTTCATGCAACAGCTCATTTACATATTAAATATAGACCTAATTTGCATTTTTAGGCAAGCATTCCATTTACATTTTAAAGCAAGCAGCCCATCGGGCATTTGCCCGAATCCACAGATTGCCAGTTCGGGCCTGCAGGTAAAGAATGTGCAATTATAGGTGGGAATATATGATAATTCATTAAAATGTTAGAGTGGTTAAAATAAAGTCTTCATTAGACCCCTTCAGATATATACAATTAAAACACGCCTTTGAAGCACAATTCTACCAGATAACCTATCATAACTTTGTCTTTGAGAATACACTTAGAGCAAAGGAACCGCGAAGCTAGTTACAAAACCGTATAGAGCTCTACAAAATCTACTGCCATCTCCATTGGACCAAGCTCCCCGTAAATGGCAAGCAATCCTGCCTGAAATTGCAGATGATACATGGGAAGAAGCCACAGACCCAAGGTATAGTTTCCTTATCTCAACCAGAGACAGACTAATACATTTTAAGATGCTTCACCTCAACTACTTTACGCCCATCAGATTGCAAAGGATCTTTCCGAGTAAACCTCCCTCCTGCCCCAGGTGCCAGTATCCCACAGCTGACTTTTTGCATGTAATATGGTCTTGTCCACGTATTGAAAAATGCTGGCGGAAAATTGTTAAATGTTAAATGAGGCAATGTCAGGAAAGTGATAACCTGACATTGCCTCAAGTCATCTCTCCCGAAGTGTGTCTGCTAGGAGTTTTTGATGACCTGGTTCCATACGCTCAGGTCAGAATACTTTATCATACTTTCTTATTCTATGCTAAAAAAGCCATTATACTACAATGGCTTTAACTCCCAATCAATTACTTACTGGTTGAATTTAGTTAACCACATGTTGCCACTCATAAAGCTTACATGAAGCACGTGGCTCCTCAACTAAATTTGATAAGATATGGAAGAGCTGGCTTGAGGTATACCCTATATCCACAGACCTATAAATGGATGCTCTATGTAATGGTTCAATCTTGTGCACATGAGTAGTATTAAATATGAGTCCATACTTACTTACAGTATGTGAATATGGTCAAATGTAAAGTGTGATTCTGTTACTTTGCCAACTGTTAAATAAAATCTTTAAAAAAAAATAAAGTCTTCATGGGTTGGGACAGAGAATATATGAAATGGAAAACTCTGAACTTAAGAATGGCATACTTACACTGATGCTCACCAACTATTTCTTCTGATGGCGAGCTTACATTGACAATAGAATAAGACTAGCTATCAAAAGAGTAACCAGGTAGGACCAGCAAGCTAATAACTTGGGCACCAACTGTAGGAAATAGAGATTATAGGCAGAGGTCTCACATTGTGCAAAATACTTTTAAAAATTTGGCTTATGCACTATTGTTAGAACAAAAGTTTGAGTCAATCTGGTTGAGCCATGAGCCATGCTTCTTCCCAATAAAGGGAAGAATAGATGTTGTCTTTCATTGGATGACCCTAATTAACATTCAAATAGGATCTGCCAACGTGACTAATCAGTTTGAAATTGATTCGAATTGATTCTAAATCAAGTTTTTATGGCTGTGTGTATGCTGCCTTGTTTAACTGATACAACATCATTGTCGGTTATGTAGCATATCTACTTTTTTCCAAATGTGGAGCAATGCGGTTTGTAGCAGATTGACTCAAAATATTACAGCAGACAAGGCCCACATTTTACCAAGCAGCATTAAAGATAGTGAAGTTAGCTTGGATTGCTTTAAAGGAGAACTAAACCCTAAAAATAAATATGGCTAAAAATGCCATATTTTATATACTGAACGTATTGCACCAGCCTAAAGTTTCAGCTTCTCAGTAGCAGAAATGATACAGATATAAAAATAACGGATAGCACACCCAATTTGAAAAATAAGCAAAAATAGTATCCAAAAATCAAATAAAAATAATAATAATAAGGTGAACCCTTCTTCTTCTTCTTCTTTTTGTAATAAATTTAATTGCTTTTCAAATCGGTTGTGCTATCCATTATTTTTATATTTGCAATTCGTTATGGAGACCCTTATGGGGAGTCACCTATGGATTAGCACCCCGTAGTTTAACTCTCCTTATTTTGCAGAAATGATCCAGGACTTCAAACTTGTTACAGTTTGAAAGTGGAAACTTGTTACAGTTTGTCTTGGAAAGGGACTTCCACATGCTCAGTGGGCTCAGAGCAGCTGTTGAGACGCTAAACTTAGGGTTCGTTGCAAATGATCAAACAGAAAATAATGTTGGCCTGAAATATAAAATATAATGTACATTGTTAGCCTACTTCTTTAGTTAGGCTTTAGTTCTCCAATACTTTAGTAAGGCTTTAGTTCTCATTTAAAGGAGAACTAAAGCGTAACTAAAGACGTAGGCTAGAAATGTTGTACATCATGTTTTCGGCTTCTGTACCAGCCCAAGGGAACAACAGCCACTTAGCAGGGACGATATGTGCCTCTAAATATGCCCCAGTAGCTCCCCATCTTCTTTTTCTGTCACTTACTGAGCTTAGGGACCAACTCAAATAACTATATTGGAAACTTCTTTTATTTTGCACATACCATCTATTTGCCAAGTTTTTATTTTTACACTGAACTGTGTAATGGAAAATAAAGAACTCACCTCACGAAACATCCAAGATGGCGACTTCCTGCTCCACCATGCGGCTCTTCCTGGTTGTAATATGCCTGCGACGGAAATGTGTCGCCCCAGGATTGGTCGCCGGCGACGGAATGGACGCCGGCGTCAAAACGTGCGTCGGCGTCAGGACGCCAACGTGAGGACGCCAACGTGAGGACGCCGGCGTCAGCGTCATGACGTCACTGCGTCAAGTTTTGGCGCCAACTTTGGACTATTTATTCCCATGTTCCCTTTCTGTCCTTGCCCAATTATAGGTCTATCTCGTATAGTTCCTGGGTGTGATTTCTTGATTCTTCCTGTTTACCGTGTACCGACTTCTTGCCTGTTTCATCGATTCTGATTCTTGCCGCCTGAATTGACCATTTGCCTGATTACGACTATTCTTCTGATAAACCCTTTTGTACTGCGAACTTGGTGTTGAGTCTCCTCCTTGGTCCTCACTACAACAGAGCCTTCGGGCCCTGACAAACTGTTCCTTTAATCTTTTTTTCTACAGGCATTCAGCTACTAGAAATATAAGGAGCTCAGTATATGATATTGTTATTAGTACGCCTCCCACCATCTATAAAGATGTTACTGAAAAGCAGTACTTCTTTTCTTTTACTTACCAAGCACAGGGACAACAGGGACCCCTTCGCTTTCCTCTTAGCCTAAAGAGATACCATAAAAACTATGCCTAGAGTAGGTATTTTATTGTACTACACACAGTTCAAGAAGTAAAGTTTTGGCTGTAGTGTAAGAAAGGTTTTACTGTCTTCAGCTTTTAGTATCATTAATGTATTAGGCATTGTCTGCTGAGATTTATAGTTTTGTACCCACCATAGCACCAATAGTTGACTTGGCCTCTGCTGCTTTTGAATTTATATGTAACTGATAGGACCGCAATTGATGGCTAGTATTAAAACAATACTAAAACGACTCACTAATGAGGTTATACTGCAGTTAATCAGTGTAGTACATTATGTTTTTGCTTGCTTCTACATTCCATGAAATAGTAAAGTCCATTTGTGTAATGTGATTAAAACCACAACATTACAGAGATGATTGGGTTTTGCTGGTAATACCCATCTTGTTGTTGCCACAAATTGCTGCATATGTCTCTCACTCCGCATCACACGGGGCTATTTCTGTAACTGAAAAAACCTACACAGCACAATAATCTGATTTATTAATGAGACATGATTGTTTACTGAATACAACGCACGGTTATTTCATATCCCCAGCTCACATTATCATATTTGTATCTTGTTGACAGCTTTCTGTTGAACTGTGCATTAAGTATTAGGTTTCACATGAGGCTGCCATAAACTGAATCACAGTACAGTACCAAGAAATAAACCAACAATGATTCTGAAGAGAGTAGGCAATTCACAAGTTGAATGTGTTAACCAAGTCCTCTTTAGACACCTCCATACCGTCCTGACTTCCTGCTGGGATGGCACCCAGTTTGTCATTCACACATAGAATTAGCTCAGCCCCACCTGTAATTCCAGATGTCTGTGATTAGCTACTTAAATGACAGAACATGGAAAACGAAGGAAATCTGTGAAAACATAATATGAACGATGTTGTTTGATTACCACATTATTAAGTACCATGGTTACATTGCATAGGCAGGGGAAAGGGGAGCTGTTAATTATATTCCTTAGCTCTATCCATATATAAAAAAGGGAATATTCTTTACTTGCATTTGCACCTGGCGCATGTTATATCTAGCGTGTGTAGCACACAGAAGTTTAACTTTAAGGTTTTAGGAGCCAAAAATCTATTAATGCTGTCTAGGGAGCTACCCTACCATCAAAAATAATTCCCAGTAAGCACTTTTACAAAAACTGAATGGATCATCTTCCCAGTTAAACCTGTACCCCCTTTGCTATTAATACTGGTGAAATGATCATCAAACCTGTCCTTCCATCTCTTTCTCTGATCATGTTTAGTGATTTGCGAAACGGCGCTCGTTTTTGACGCCGGCGCCCGTTTTTTGAGGTCGGCGCCCGTTTTTGATGCCGGCGCCCGTTTTTGACGCCGGCATCTGTTTTTTCTGAAAATTTTTTTTTGACGCCGGTGAATTTTTGACGCGAATTTTCGCGGGCGTTTCGCGAAGTTATTTGCTGGCGGCGAATCGCGCAAATTCGCAGCGAATTCGCCCATCACTAATCATGTTAACAAAATCTGTCCCTTTCTCTTGCAAGCAAACACACTGTTTTATGCCCTTGTCCTTTTTCACCTGGATTAAATACACTTCAGAATGCAGTGCTACTACCAGTATATACCTGTTTGGTGTCAGGTGCTGCTAGGTGTACCAATGCAGTTGAACCAGTGTAGGATGTTTATTAACTCATGGAAAAAGTGGCCACTATTTTCATGAGCTAATAAACAACCTACATTGGTTCAATTGCATCAGTAGAGCCATTGGTATTTTTTCACCTGGATTATTGAGACTTGCTGCTTGCTGCCTTCCTAACCTATTATTCCTTCAGGCTCTCCCACCATCTGGCTGCAATATTTTGAGAACTGATGCCATAAAAATATTTACAACATGTACAATAACAGTTGTAAATATATATAGAATCCATTTTAATCAAATAATTAAACATTTTATTACATATTTCCTTTTTTTCTCTGTTATAAGAAAACAATACCTTGTACTTGTTCCTAGCTAATATAGAATTAATCCTTATTGGAGACAAAACAGCCCTTTTGGGTCTATTTAATGTTTAAATGATTTCTAGCAGACAAAGAAAGATCCAAATTAGAAAAAGATTCAGTATCCAAAAAACCCCTAGGTCCCGACCATTCTGCATAACAGGTCCCACACCTGTATTATATACAGTATATATAAATATATATATTTGTTTTATATATATATATATATATATATATATATATATATATATATATATATATATATATATATATATATATATATATATATATATATAAATACAGTCAGACTGGTGCACCCAAGACAACTCACAGCCAGCCATGTACAGGTCACATAACCCTCGAGGTGACTTCTGATATCTTTATAAATTTCTAGTAGGGGGTACATTATGCATTAAAATCTACATTTTGTAGGGGGGTCGGAGGGGTCGGCGTAGAAAATTGTGGTCACCGGCGTCAAAATCCATTTCGGAAAATTCGGTGGCCTGGGGCCCCCTGTTATAAAAGGCACGTTCTGACGTCAGGATATAATTGACAGTCTGGTCCCATAGGGAAATTACCAGACTGTAGATTATATATATATATATATATATATATATATATATATATATATATATATATATATAAATATATATATATATATATATATATATATATATATATATATATATATATAGATATATATATATATATAATACACAAAAGCCATTAATATCCGGTAAATTATATCCTTATAAACAGTGAGTTCTGATGTCATCAGCTATAAACGGTGAGTTCTGACGTCATTTCTGTCACATGACTCACTGAAACTTGTGTATTATAATAAATAAAGTACCCCCAGTTGCAAAATATGAGGATATTAGAAGCTACCTTGGAGTTCCATGACCTGTATAAAAACACTCGGCCTTCAGCCTTGTGCTTTTATATGGTCATGAAACTCCTCGGTAACTTATAATATCCTTATATTTTACAAGAGGGGGTACTTTATTCACTATATATATATATTGGAAATTTTACAATATAACATCCAATGGACAGTTATTTAATTTGTAATTTTAATAGTGCATTGCACATTTGTAAGACCTTTTTTTTTATCATGTAGTTTTATTACATACTTTGCACTGGCGAACTCTATAAAATGTCTTTTTTTCAACTGGAAAATAGGTCCCTAAATAATGTGGGTTTGCAAAAGTTTTATTTAATTTTCACAAATGAAAAGTTATTTGCATATTTTTCCCATTAAAGACTTGTGGACCCCACAACTGAAATGCAGAAGGCTTTCAGAACATTCACCCATTTATCTGGACCCCAGAATTGAAACGGGGAAGGGATCATTTATAAAACTTCTTCTTGTTCCACCTGACTGGGCAACACCAAACTTAAATAATATGCTCTGACTTCCTAGGCCTGAGAGTTCTAGATATGGGGTCTGATATCTGTAGCTGTAATTAATATCGAGAGATTTTTTTTAAATAATTTCAAATAGCTAAGATAAACCTTAGGTAATCAAGACATTGAGCTATGAGCATGTGACTGATTTTACTGTAATTGATCCTGATAAAAAAAAAAAATATCAAGGTGATAATGTGGTTTAAGTTCTTTCCGAGTATTTTATGTTTCTTACTGGAAATATGCTGTAAGTAATATATAATGTCATTCTAATGGTCAGTGCTCAGAATATACATTTCCCTGGAACTTTACCCTGTCTATAAATAAATATATTTAATATGATATGTAGTACCATTTAATACTTATTTCCTCCAGACTCCGGCAATATGTTGCAAGGCCTGATGGCACAAGCAAAAATGTACTAAAGTAAATTGCTTGAAAGGCACACTTTGTTATTCACTTATACAGACACATACCCTCTGTTTGATGACTGAAATATCTTTGATTTATTGCTATTACAGAATGTCCTAGGAAATATTCAGTGGGTATCTAACTGAACAGTGTCTGACTGAGCAACTGGGAAGATTTGGAGTACAAAGCACATCCCACCTGGGACAAAGTGTAAAATAATGGAATGACCAATTATAAAAGGCCATTACATGTCATACATTTGATACTCATACCATTAAATAAAATAGTATCATTGCTATGCAGACCTTTGCCAATTAGCCTTTCCCACTGGCTGTTTTAGAATCTTTCAAATTTGCAGTCTGCATTTCATTATTATTGCACTGATTTATGCTAAACATTAAAAGCTGTCCAATGGGAGGGATTGAATATTTCCAACCATGCAGTATAACACCTTGCAAACCATTTGTAGCCCAGGATGGAGTTTAAAGATGCAGCTTTATTAACCACATCAATATAAACAACATGTAACTGTAGCATAACATCAATCCACCGGGAATGCTTGCCTAACCAATTACTCTTTGAGCAAACAGGTCACCGCTATGTCGGCCACCTAAATGTGCTGCACCTGGATGGGCAAGTAGGAGTGATTGGCCTCACTCAAAACCTTACCCGGAGAGGCACCAGCACACTCCACAGATAGGGGACTACTGCCCCATTACCCTACTCTGGCAAGCATTCCTACGCCTACCCGGCTGCCCGACCAGTATACTTACCAACTTACCAAAACCTTCACAGGATCCAAAAGGGCGGGAAGGCCAGATTGCTGCTCCCACCTCACTGATCAATGCACACTGGAGGAGTTCCCGCTCAAACTCCTTCTCCCTGCCTGGTAAGCCCTCCCCTTTCTACTCCTAGCAAAGCCTTAATCCCATATTCCCTCTGGCCTGCTTAACTCAGTCAAAGCAGGGTTCCAAAGTCCATGTTCATCACCCCTATCTTTATTTAATTAATAAAACTATGCACTAAAATCAGTTAGGGTTTTTGATGCTAAGGCTGGTTATTGGAAGTATGCAGAAATCTCATGAACCACTAAAGATAATAAATTTATGTAAAATGCAAAGTTGCTCAGAGAAGCACCCTTTTAATATCTGCATCAATACATTTTTGGGGTTTCAATTCCCTTTGTGGCCCAATAAACATTGTGAATTTTGATGTTATTTTAAGAACTTGCACTGGAAAGTTATTATTCTGTTACTTTAAACTGTATTACTGTATTCTTGTATTCAAGATTCAGAATATTTTCTAGCTGTCTGTAACAATGACAGATGACTATGATTGTTCAATGAGAGATTATTCTTCTAAGACCTGAGAAAAACATATCATACAGTAGTACTGAACTACAGCTAAGTGGAGTACTTTTCAAACAAAGTAAGACCATGCAAGACCTAAATTGTCCTCCAGTGCTTTGGAAACCAGTATATTAAAGGGGTTGTTCACCTTTGAGATAACTTTTAGTATGATGTAGAGAGTGATATCCTGAGATAACTTGCATTTGGTTTTTAATGTTTCATTACTAAAGGTTTTTGCGTTATTTAGCTTTTTATTCAGCAGCTCTTCAATTTGCATTTTAAGCAATCTGCTTGCTAGGGTGCAAATTTCCACAGCAACCATGCATTTATTTGAATAAGAGACTGGAATATGAGGGCCTGAATAGAAGGATCAGTAATAAAAAGTAGCAATAACAATACATTTGTAGCCTTACAGAGCATTTGTTTTTATAAGGGAGTCAGCGTCGCCCATTGAAAAGCTGCAAAGAGTCAGAAGAAAAAGGCAAAAAAACTATAAAACTAAAATAAATAAATAATGAAAACGAATTGAAAAGTTACTTAGAATTGACCATTCTAAAACAAAATAAAAGTTACCTTAAAGGTAAACCACCCCTTTAAGGAAAAATGTATTTTTGGATATAAAAGTATCAGCATAAAACTTTTAAAGTGGGTCAAACAAAAAACCCTACTTTGATACTTAGGCTTGCATATTAAAAACTCAGCCTCTAATAAGCAAAGTGAATATGTCAACAGCTTAAACAACCAGAAATAATGTATGTACGCAAACTGCCTGTTACAGGAACAAAGCTGGATACTATCCCTTTATTAGGAACTGCTTCTGATGCATCACTTAATGGTAAATGCATACATTAAAGAGAGTTCCAGAAAATCCATCATGAAAAAACTTAAACACATTAAGCTCTTCCACTGGAATGTTCTATGGGGAGCTGAAAAACAGATAAAGAGGTACTCATGATATAATCTACATAAATAAATAGTAATTCTTTAATATAAAGGAACACTCAAATTTGTCAAATATGAGTCAAATTGTGTCATTTTGACTCATATTGGGGATTGGGATGACTCTTTAGAAACAAATTCTATATTCTAAAATGCCACATACTGTGCCATAAATATTTAAAAGCTTTTCTGTAGTGGAGTAGAATCTATAGCATTAAGGCCAAATATTTAAAGGGATACTGTCATGGGGAAAAATGTTTTTTCAAAATGAATCAGTTAATAGTGCTGCTCCAGCTGAATTCTGCACTGAATCCATTTCTCAAAAGAGCAAACAGATTTTTTTATATTCAATTTTGAAATCTGACATGGGGCTAGACATATTGTCAATTTCCCAGCTGCCCAAAGTCATGTGTGGGATCTAACAGCTGCCTGGTAGATCTAAGAACAGCACTCAATAGTAAAACCCCATGTCCCACTGAGACACATTCAGTTACATTGAGAAGGAAAAACAGCAGCCTGCCAGAAAGCATTTCTCTCCTAAAGTGCAGGCACAAGTCCCATGACTGGGGCAGCTGGGAAATTGACAAAATGTCTAGCCCCATGTCAGATTTCAAAAAACCTACTCACATTTCTTGACTGTGCTAAACATTTCTTATAGATAGCTTTTCTTATTCTTCAAGATGAAAAATCACACAAATTCGCTGCGAATTCGCGCCTGGCGAATAAATTCGCCCATCACTACTCTAGACTCACATCCACACATCTGAGGGGACATATCTATTTAGATTAAAATTTTAAACCATTACCTTTTTATAAGAGGGACTGTGACACTACACATATATCAATGGCTCAGCAACCCACAGAAACGTTTACTGAAAGGGTCATTCTCATTCCACACTCTTTATGGGGAACTAACAGTACACAGGAGAGGAAATCCCCAGTATGCTTACAGAAAGGAAACAATGTGATCTAGTATATAGCAAGTATTGGATTAATAAGAGAGAAGTGAATGTCAATATTCTGCAGAGCCTGAAATCGGCATTTTGCAAGCTATATTTATTCTTTACTGGCAGTTTGATTTGTTTTGTGCAAAATATGGTTTTCCTATCTTTCTTATTCTCTTTGCTTCTCATTTGCAATCCATTTCCAAGCTCAGTAATAACACAGAGTTTGTTTCTTTGTCTTGCTCTCCTGTGAATTAAGACCCACCGCATTAAAAACCTCTGCACTCTGAGTGGTTTGTAATGGTTTAAAGAGCAGCAAAAACCCCACCGCTAAACCTCTAATATGGGCTCCAGCAGACAGACAGAGCTTTCAGAAAACCTCACAATAGGCCCTGTAATGACCCTTCTTGCCAAAACGTCCATTTTGACTCTTAACAAAAGATGGATGTCTTTAAAAAAAAAAAAAAAATGAAATTATCAGGGTGACCTGCATAATTTGGGATGTGAAGCATATGAATAACTAGAAATGGATTTTTCTTGACTGTAAGCAGTATGTTGTATGTCATTAAATTATTTATTTCTACCAGATAAACCACTATCGGACTTTGTAACGGTAAATGTTGTGATGGTATAAACAGCATTGATGTTATGGATACCTGCGTTGTTTGTCATTTACACCACAACAAGCGGAACTGTGCAAAAAGCAGAGTTATTTCATCTTAATTTGAAGCAAAGCAAAATGCAATTTTGCTTTCCAATCAGTAAATTAGGTAAACTGTTCTACTTATGAAAAGGTATCATAGAGCTAATCTTTCAGTCACACATTCATTATACATTTCATAGACAGTCCTTTATCGGTACTGGATGAATGAATACCTTATTCTCATGTTTTTCCTGTCTCCCTTCTCTCTTTCTGTCTCATTTCTTTTGCATCACAGTACAGGTAGGGGATCCGTTATCCAGAAATCCATTATCCAGAAAGCTCTATAAGGCCATCCTACATATACTCCATTTTATCCAAATAATTATTTTTCTTCAAAATTATTTCCTGTTTTTCTGTAATAATAAAACAGTACCTTGTACTTGATCAAAACTAAGATATAATGAATCCTTATTGGAGGCAAAGTCGGTCGATTTGGGTTTATTTAACGCTTTCATGATTTTCTAGTAGAATTACGGTATGAAGATTCAAATTACATAAAGATCCATTATCTGGAAAACTCCAGGTCCTGCACATTCTGCAGAACAGGTCCCATACTTGTATCGGAAATTTGTGTATTTACTGATTTAATGGTAACTTCAGTATAGATGAATATTTTTATCATTCATGGGAAGGCACAGATACAGTGTATTAATATCTTTCTGAGACTGTAAAAAATCAGTACAGGTATAGGATCCCTTATCCGGAAACCCGATATCCAGAAAGCTCCAAATTACGGAATGGCTGTCTCCCATAAACTCCATTTTATCAAAATAATCCAAATTTTTAAAAATGATTTCCTTTTTCTCTGTAATAATAAAAGAGTAGCTTGTACTTGATCCCAACTAAGATATAATTAATCCTTATTGGAAGCAAAACCAGCCTATTGGGTTTATTTAATGTTTAAATGAATTTCTAGTAGACTTAAGGCATGAAGACCCAAATTACGGAAAGATCCTT
This sequence comes from Xenopus laevis, assembly GCF_017654675.1. Taxonomy (NCBI): domain Eukaryota; kingdom Metazoa; phylum Chordata; class Amphibia; order Anura; family Pipidae; genus Xenopus; species Xenopus laevis. The sequence continues at coordinate 44,082,351 of NC_054376.1, read as the reverse complement.
TATCCGGAAACCCCCAGGTCCCGAGCATTCTGGATAACAGGTCCCATACCTGTATTTAAAAAAAGGTTGACGGACTACATACAGAATCTGTCTTATTCAATCTTATACTTCCATAGTTTTCCAGCTTGTCATACATGCAGATAAATAGAAGCAGTTTACAGCAAAAAGTATCCGTGTCCTATTTTCCCACAGTGCAATTCACCAAAAAATTAGCAACAGTCCATTGGGAGGAAGCTAGAAAAGTGTCACAGAAAGCCACGGATATGTAGCGCCAGCTAGGTAAACCAGGAGTAATCAAGTTTAAGCTTGAACTTAGAGAATTGTGTTGCTGATAACCCAAGGTACATATGATCCTTGCAGGATGAATATTGGATTCCATATACATAGGAAGTGAAGGCTTTGATAAATAATAACTGAGCAGAAGAATAAATTAAGAAGTAACCTATGAGACAAGTCAATAATACAGTGGTCAGGGCAGACAGAAACCAGTCCGTGAAATAAGCGAGAGGTCCAGGCAGGCAACAAGCAACACAAGTCTATAAAAACAGGACAATAGGAGTATAGGAACCAGGAAGGGACTCAGTAACATAAACTCTAGAGCATGGGCACTAAGACAAGGAAAATGGCTCTGTGATCCAGGAATGGGGGTAGGAGGAAGAGATTTTCTTAACTAGGCCCCTGATAACTGGATTATAGACACCCGGGCTTAATGAAGTTGGGGGTGGAGACTGCGATGACAGCAAAAGTAGCAAGTGCTTGTCTGGATAGTCAGCACCAATGATCTCCAAAGGCGTCTTGTGGCTCAGCAGGATCTTACACATACAAACGACCACACAGGTCTGGGGCTCAAAACCTGATAAGTCCTGACAAGACTTGCTACTGTTTGTTAAATGAAGCACAAGATGCATGTGCATAATTTTGGGCATCATAAAGTGGGGCATCCAGCTGCATGTGATTTTGCAGATGTGCAAAAAAGTGGTAAATAAACACCTATTAAATGGCCTAATAAAATAAAGAGGTCCCTATCACCTTAGTGTGCTTTACGCTGCAACAATAGATGCAATAGATGTAAAGACACTAGAAGGGACATTTACTTACCAGGCATAGTGTGCAAAGTTTTGTACACAATTTATTATTTATAATTTATGTACACAATATTTATTTATGCAAGCTGCAAATAGCCCAGTGCATCAAAACGATTGCAGTTGCTGTGGATTACACAATTAGCACGTTATTATTTTGCAGCAACTCTGGATAACCTCCCACTGTGAGAATCTTGTAACTACTACTACTACATTGTAAAGTGAAGGTAGGACAGATGCAATGGTGCTCAGCTCAACTATGAGGAAATGCAAATAACATGCCAACAATTAAGGCAACATTTGTGTCTAATTTAGCACAACCATGCTTGCATAAATGCCCCTTTAAGTGCATGAAAGGATGGGTGTAAGTCCTTTCTGTATGGCGTTTTAACATCCACAAGTGGCACATACTAATTTGCCCACAAATATTTTGTATAAACAAAAAAAACAAAAGCATGAAACATTTATAACATATACTGTAATTGTGTTTAATGCCACATCCGATTCCAAATATTTTCCTTGATAATAACCTAAATGAGAAAATACTAACATTTGCAGGAATTGCCAACTACATCTGACCAATCAAATTGATCAGCATGTGATCAATTTAGAATACTGCTTAATTATTACACTTATGAATAGTGATGGGCGAATTTATTCGGCAGGCATGAATTTGCAGCGAATTTGCGCAATTCACCACCGGCGAATAAACGGGCGCGAAAATTAGTTGGTAAAAATTCGCGTGTCAAAAAAAAAAAAAGGTCGCCACGTCCAAAAAAAAAACAGACGCCGGCACCAAAAAACGACTGTCGGCGTAAAAAAAACGGACAGCTGCGTCAAAAACGGACGCCGGCGTCAAAAACGAGACGAAAAATTCGCGAATTCCCCCATCACTACTTATGAAGATTTGTGGCAGATTTACTGGAATTCAGATTCATGAAGAATTCCCTTTCTTTTTGAATAATTTCAGTAAAGATTTTAATTGTATCAGTTTATCAGAATGCATTCTTCTGCTCTTTTGTTGTTGCTCTGAGTTCAGAGGCAATACTGAGCTCTAACACCCCACAAAATATTTTTTTAGAGACTACCCAGAGGAATTAACACTCAGGACTTCTGTAAGAGATGAATCTAGGGGTATTCTACCTCCCTTCAAACTCTTCTCCGGTTACCAGTTCACAGTATATTGATGACTAGGGATGTAGCGAACGGCGGAAAAAATGTTCGCGAACATATTCGTGAACTTGCGTCAAAAATGCGAACGGTTCGCGAACGTCGCGAAACCCATAGACTTCAATGGGAAGGCGAATTTTAAAAGCTAGAAAAGACATTTCTGGCCAGAAAAATGATTTTAAAGTTGTTTAAAGGGTGCAACGACCTGGACAGTGGCATGCCAGAGGGGGATCAAGGGCAAAAATGTATCTGAAAAATACATTGTTGACACAGCGCTGCGTTTTGTGCTGTAAAGGGCAGAAATCACACTACGTCACTCAGGTGATGTTTCTGGACACGGAATGTGAAAAAGCTCACACAGCTAGGTGGCACTTGGTTAAAGACTGGGCAAACAATGCCTGAAAGGGCAATGTATACAGTAGTGGATACGGAATATATTATTGCTGCTGTAAAAACATCACTCAGGTGATGTTTACGGACACGGAATTATTATTGTTATTTAGACAGAATGTGAAAAAGCTCACACAGCTAGGTGGCACTTGCATACCTCCCAACTGTCCCTCTTTTGACCACTCAACCCCCTGTCCCTCTTTTGTACTGGAAAGTCCCTCTTTTCTCTGCACTGAACAGCCAGAAAAAAAACAGCTTCTAACTTAATTAGCTTTTGGCAGAGAGCTCAGAACAGCTAACAGGTGCAAATAAGATACTTTGTAACAATTTTGACTCTGGTTGGTGCTGGTAGTGGTGAACTACTAGGAGGAGCAGCACACCAGTCCCTCTTTTCTCTGAACTGAACAGCCAGAAAAAAACCAGTTTCTAACTTAATTAGCTTTTGGCAGAGAGCTCAGAACAGCTAACAGGTGCAAATAAGATACTTTGTAACAATTTTGACTCTGGTTGGTGCTGGTGGTGGTGAACTACTAGGAGGAGCAGCACACCAGTCCCACTCCCCAACACAGCTAGACTAATAGCACTGGGCTCTTACAGTAGCAAAGTAAAAAAAACAAAAAGAAAATAAAAGCAGTCCTTACAAGGATTATTGGGTTACAGGCAGCAGTCAGCAGATGAGATCAGAAGCAGTGCCCACAGCAGCTACATACAGAGCACTGCAGTAGAAGGTAGATTACTAGTCAGCAAAGCTACCTAACCTAAAATGTCCCTCAAATCCCTGCAGACTTCTGTCCCTACAATACAGAGCAGTATCAAGTAGATTACTAGCCAGCAAAGTTACTATCAACTGTCCCTCAAATCACTCAACAGCTCTCTCCCTACACTAGCTCTTCCAAGCACACACAGGCAGAATGAAAAAACGCTGCAGGGCTTCAGTTTATATATGGAAGGAGAGTGGTCCAGGGGGTGTGGGGGTGGTCCAGGAGGGAGAGCTTCCTGATTGGCTGCCATGTATCTGCTGGTCTGGGGTGAGAGTTAAAAAATAAGCGCCAGCTAAGGCGAACCCAATTGGCGAACGTCGCGCGACGTTCGCGAACATTCGGCGGACGCGAACAGCCGATGTTCGCGCGAATTAGTTCGCGGGCGAACAGTCCGCGACATCTCTATTGATGACGACAGCTGCAAAATTCAGTTCCCATATTAAAAAACATCCAAACACTTTCAAAATTTTGGGGGAGCAAGCAGCTTCTTTGCGAATTAACTTTTCAGTGTCTGTTGAAAAAGAAAAATGACTCACTGGATACTGCTTTAAAATTGCATGAACTGGGCCAGAACTTGGCTTGCTGACGTATGTGTGTGCACTTCAATGATGAGGCAATTCAATAAAGCAGTATTGGCAAATTCAGAAGGAAGGCATTAGCAGAGGTCGAGAAAATGTTGCTGTTTCTGCAAAAGACGAGATAAATCAAATTACCATATGGTTAGAGTCCAAAGCTGATGCTCATGGGAATACATAGTGCTATCTGCCACACATTTAGGCATAATACTTCAGATCCTTTACAGTGTGTGTTTGTTATTATTAATGATGATAAATCACTCAAGCCCCAAATGGTTTAGTATGTGTATATGCTGCATTAGGTCAGACCGAAAGGGGTCACATAAAATCAATTCAGGTAATCAACATGATATTGACTTTTTTGGTCAATTAGGCTAAAAAAAAACCTTCAGTGTAGCACTAAATCCAAACAAATGTCACCGTATTTAAAAAATATTACAAGCAGAATTATTATGTATTATAAACAGCAGACTTACCTAGGGTAACTGTGTATGGGTTCCCTGACTTTTGCCTTTGCAATAAAACAAACATTTTGCCATCATTTCCTTTATTTATCGTATTTGCATTTTTAACAGAAAAGTATTATACAAAATACTATATACTAACTGAGTAACATAAGGTGCTAAGTTTACTCATATTTTTTTCAGACAGTGAGCAAGTAAATTCTACTACTTTAAATACTTTGTGATAAACACAGCTGCAAAAGGACAGATAATTAAACCCCAAATGCATACAGTACATTTTGTCATTGGGTCACAAGAGATTGATATTTTTAAAGAGCCAGCATATTATAAAAATCTACATATTGAAACAGGAAGAAACTCCAGGTAGCACTTCAAGGAAAACTATACCCCAAAATGAATATTTAAGCAACAAATAGTTTACATCATATTAAGCTATTTTAAAGAATCTTACAAACTGGAAAATATATTTAAGCAAATGTTGGCTTTTTTTATGTATTTAATCTTGAGCCCTCATTTTACAATGTTCTCTGTGCTGCCTTAGAGATCACCTGATCAGAAATACTGCATCTCTAACTGTAACAGGAAGAAGTGTGGAAGCAAAAGGCAGAACTCTGTCTGTTAATTGGCTCATGTGACCTTACATGTATGGTTTGTTTGTGTGCACCGTGAATTGTGGGATCCCAGGATCCTTATTTCTTAAAATGGCAGTTTTCTATTTAGAATTAACCAATGGCATATACTACTAAAAAACATATTATCATGAAAATGGTTTATTTGCATGAAACAAGGATTTACAAAGGAGCTGTTTTGTGAAATTTATGTATTTACGAGCCAACATTTTTAGGTTTTTCTTGAACCTTAAACCTTTTGCAGTAAAGCTTTGTTGAAGTGTTGAGACCTACTGTATAAGCAATTCAGGGGAAATATTTAAGAGAATCACAAGGCCCTTCTTTACTTATTATACTGACATGTCATTTCATAGCAATGTGTCAGTAATAAATTCACTCACATTGTTTCCAGAGCAGAACAAATTATGTTTGATGTACTCTAACAAGAGTTTACAATCATTTATTTTTAATGCATAATTTACTGAACATACAAGAGAACAAGCAGTTTAAAATAGTGTTTTTTTCCCATGGGGACATTCTAAAGTCATGTTTTACTGAGCATTTAACAAGGATTACAAACAGCAATGATTTTGCTTACAAGAAAGGGACATTTCTTCATTTGTCGAACAAATGAACTATATTTTCTCAAAAAGTTAAGTTAATATTTATATATGCTTTCACGCTTGTACAGTTACATTGATTTAACTCATGTGCTGTTTAATAATGTGATTAAATATCTTTTTCAAATATTTTACATAAAAAAATCATATGCAAACTTTTAAACTTAGGGCTGTTGGATGCAGGCCCGGATTTGCGGGCAGGCCACAAACACCCAGGCCTAGGGAGGCAGAAAGCTGGGGGCGGCATGTCGCCTGCTGGCAGCATTTGTACTTGGGACTGAGCTGAAGACTTGGCAGTTTGAATCTCCTGCCCCCATCTAATCCCCAGCAATGGCAAACATGGAACAAGCGATGGAGGCGAGCAGTTGGGCTGTGCAAGAGGAGCGATTCAGGTACAGGGGAGCAGGTCGGGAGAGGGTCGGTTGCAGGGGGAGAGGGTCGGTGCGAGTGGAGTGGGGGGTGGAACATGTTGGGTGGCCTATGGGTGCACAGTTTATAAATTCAGCCCTGGTTGGATGGCCCTAAGGAGAAATATTGCACAAGTCATTAAACTCCTTCTACTATGAAATAGTATCATTTTGGAACAATAGTATCAAATGCTACGAGAGTGTATCATAGTTGATATCATATTATTCTATTTTTTCAGCTTAATAAGGTTAGAAGGAAGGACTAAAGGAAAGCATAGAAGCCAAAAAGCCCAGATGACTGGTTGATAAAGAGACACATAACCATGCAATAAAATATTGTATTTGTGGCTATTTTGTTGGTGCTTGACACTATTAATCATGCACGCCTGTTTGACATGTACCCTGGGGTGGACTCTCTTCCCTATTTATTTTTTCCTTGCTCCAAGAAAAAAGCCCTACCTCAACACAACCTCCCCCACACTTGATTTCAGTTCTAAACATGTCAGTTCAGTGCCTTTTATAGTCCTTCGTGTGCTTCACAAAATATTTTTTTTCAATTTTTTAAGGCTTTTTTTAAAAAAAGCCGAACCTTTAGTAAGTCTGCCCCAAAGAGATGGTTCCTTCATATTATGCATGCTTATTAAATCGTATTGTCAGTCAATAGATATTTGCACTTATTGATTGTTATATGAGATCCTTTGTAACACACAAGGGTTCATATACTAAGGATAGGTGCAGGAATGCTAAGGAGCCTATGCAATTTGCACTTTTCTTCTGTCATTGGTTGGTGCCTTGCACAGAGCACATTGCTTAACAACTGGCTTCTGCACAAAAGTTCTCTTGCTTCTTGCATTATTTTGCTCATCTGCTTTGCATTTTCTGAATGAAGGCCTGTTCCAGGTGATGCCCAGGTGTGGAACAAAAGATGCCCCGCCAGTATTCTGTGCTGACAGACTAGGCAGTATCATATTCTGAAAGAGAAAAAACCCTTTTTGCTTCATTCTGGAAGTGCAAAATATGGAATGTATAGAGGTATAAATCCTGGAAGGCATGGTGCTGAAAATAACATGGCAGTTTGCGTACCTTGCTTCCCAGCTTATAATCACAGAACTATACACATTTTATGTAATTGGGCAATAACTACCTCGTGATCTATTACTTGCTAATGCTTCTGGTATTTCATTCAAGGTTCTGTGTTGCTGTAGGCTATATTTTATAGTTATGAAGGGATGCTGCATCCATCTGTATTATCTGCTAATTTGTGGATCAGCTGGCAACTCTGCTTGGTCATTAGCTTAATGTGCAATAGATTAATGAGCAATTACTTTCTAGAACTATACAGCACAGCCTCTTTTGCAGACCTCCTGGGATCCTTCTAAAAATGGACATACAAGAAATCCACATGTTGGATAGTTGATCCATAATGAGCAAATACAATAAGCATCACAAATGCTTATCAGTGGTACCTACATCATAAGGAATACATATAGGTAAAGATTTAAAGTGTATTAGGGTGCTGAATCTATGTGCCGTTGTCTTTGCATGCAAATAGTAAAATCAGATTCTCTCAGGTATGCTGAAGGTGTAGAGTCTCAAATGTTATTAGAGAGTAGAGGATGGTTTTTCCAGAAAACTCAAGACAATTCAATTATCTTTGGATGCAGTGGAATAGGACCTTTGCTTGGAGGTGAACTGCCCCATTCGCTAGATGGCAAGATTAGCACTTGACATTGCAAGTTGACACAAATTACATTCATCATGTTATGGGTAGCATGTTGATGGACCCTCACTTGCACATTGGTAAAGCACAAAAAATAGCAACTCAGGATGCAAGCAGCACACAGGAGAATACTGCAATCTGGAGTTTATAGGAGATGGTCTTCCTACAGATCCTTTATAGCAAGAATGTCTCCAGTGTTATTGTGAGTAGCATAAACTGCACAGTCTGAAAGCAAAGTATCAGAAACACTACATGCAGTACTAAATTTATTATTTACAAAATAGTAATTGCTTATTTCCCATAAGGAACAAACCCAGAAGACTTTCTGTTAAACTAAAATTGTTGTAGATGTTATGTATGTGTCTCTGTGTTATTCTGTACATTTCTAGCAAATGACAAGATGGGAAGTTATGAGAACATATTTTTGCTGTGGATTGCCAGAAAAGAAGAATATTTTTGTCAATTCTGCCTTTTTAAAGAATTTTATGTTTATTTTTGCATGTTCATCTATCCTAGAACCCATCCAGCTAAAACAGGGGTGACTTATCTGTAGCCTTTGGATGTTGGATCTTGCTGCGAGCAACAATTTAGAAAAAAAACTGTTGGCACAAAAGAAAACATTACTAGCCTAGAGGCTTCAAGACAAAAAGCAAACAATAGGAATGCTAATGAATACAAGAGATGAATGCATATGATTAATATGATTATTCATAGAGAATAATCATCCTGTTTTCTGCAAAAACTAGCAAAATTTTTGATTTCTTTTTTTATTAACAAAACTTACTACAAAATATACAGCAAATGTGTTTTTTCAATTGAACTGTATGTTCTCATTGTGTACTCTCCTGTATCTGAGATGCAACCCTATGGAGATCATACCAATCTCCAACCAATGTCTGATTTCCTGTCAATGATAAAGCAAAGATATCTTGAATAGTTCTTCATGTCAATAGTGCTAAAATAAAATTTTGGTGGTTCACTGAAATTAAGTTTGCTAATTCTTTGCTAATGACATCAAAAACCATTTTTTTAAATAAATGTCCTACTTCGTTTGAAAAAGAGCCTATATTTGGAATTGTAACAAATTGTAACAAATCAATCCTATTGGGTCCATTTACTGTTGAAATATTTATTAGTAGGCGTAAGGTATGGCGACCCAACTTACAGAACAAAACCCAGGTCCCACTTTTTTTTAGTAAAAAAGAGTGCCCGCATTTGAGACACTTGTGGGTGTCATTTCTTTCTATTATAATATTTACAATAATATATTGGATCTTTACAGGAGCAATGAGTGGGACATGAGCACCAGAAGTGTGACTGTATTGTTCAATCATTGTTGTAAGATTATTGCACACAATTAAATAAACAATCTTTCATTTCCTCTACACTGACGTTTGTAGAGAGTAACATTAAATACACACAAAGGAAAATTTTGAACAAAGGAAAAATTATTCACATTACACATTTTTTTCTGTATTGACTTTTATTGCATGTTTTATTTATTTGTTAGGGCTAATACAATGGCGCTTCTGCAACTGGCTGCATTAGTTTTATACACAAGGACAATGTAACCAAATGGATCCATTGTGTTATTGAAAGACCAGTAGTGATGGGCGAATTTGCGCCGTTTTGCTTCGCCGAATTTGCGGATTTCGAGCAAAATTTAGCGAAAAATTCACGAAACGGCGCCCGTTTTTGATGCCGGCATCTGTTTTTTCGAAATTCGCCGGCGAATTTTTGCCGCGAATTTTCGCGGGCAGTTCGCGAATTTATTCGCTGGCGGCAAATCACGCAAATTCGCCGCGAATTCGCGCCTGGCGACTAAATTTGCCCATCACTAAAGACCAGGAATTCTTCCTACAACTTCCTACAGCAAATCTATGATATATAGATTGCATGGCAGTTTAGTAACTTGTTTATCGTGTTTTTAATATTTGTTATCCTTTAAGTTTTCATTTTTGGGAAAATATATTTTCTGGTTCCCATGTAATTGGAGTATAACGTAAAATGCACCAGTCCTCTCAGCTTTTATTCCTGAGATTTTAGAAAGAATCATAGAGTCACAGTAGGGTTTAAATTCACTAACGTCAATCTATATCTTCAGAATGAATTCTTCTTTTTTTTTTTTTTTGAAATCTTTATTTTTCCAAAAAATAAAGGAGAGTAGGGGTACAGAAGAAGAAAGGGTTAGGGAGGGGGGGGGAGTACCAGCATAGTACATCATATATTATATAAACAATTTTTAGGTTATACAATCCACATAAAATTTTCCATCATCCTATCATCATAGCAGATGCTATAAGCCGGTAAAGAGAAGAGAAGAGTCCATCCTATCCCTAATTACTCTATTTTCTATGCTTGTCAATGTTTCCGTTATCTTCTCTTATATATCACTTTTCAGTCTTTTGTCAACCTGTTACTTTTACTCACTTGAGTGCATATAATCTAACCATGGCTTCCAGATTTCCCAATATTTAGAGCTGTTACTATGACTAATTGCTGTTATTTCCTCCAATTTTCTCGTCTCCTCCACCATCTGAACCCATTCCGAAAAAATCGGAGGGTCTACTTTTTTCCAGTTCTTAGGAATTAACGCTTTTGCAGCTTGAATCATATGTAATAACAATTTGTTTTTGATTATCTTGTTCTTTTGTATATCAAAATGTAAAATAAGTTTAGGTAGAAATTCTGCTGCAACATTCTCTTGAAGTATCACACTCATCATTTTTTGAATCTTATTCCAGTATTTTTTTAAGGGTTTACAAGTATACCATATGTGTATGTAGCTACCTTCAGCATTGTGACACCTCCAACACTGGTTTTCTGAATTAGGATATATCTTGTGGAGTCTCTCAGGTGTGTAATACCATCGAGATAGTAACTTGAAATTCATTTCCTGTGTTTTGGATGCTATTGTTGATTTATGAGTCGAGTTATAAATCAGAATGAATTCTTCTTTATCTTCTTTTTTATTGTTATAAATTGAAGGAGTAATACAGTTCCTTTCTCCAAACGTTGACGTCTCTTCCACAGACTTCAGTGAAACGTTGGCTTTTCAGCAGACATATTCCCAAGAACAGTTTTCCTTGTGTTGTGCATCAACTGGTATTTGGCATATTGGGGGTTATTCAATGTAGAATGTCTTGCAGTGTTGGACTGGGATGCCAGGGACCCACCAGAAAACCTTAGACCGTGGGGCTTTTTATTTTTCCTCTTCTACTCTCTCAACGACCTTATTCTCCTAGTTTTTTATATTTACTTATTATACTCTGTTCTTCCAATATTATGTCTCATCTTCCCCAGAATGAAATAAGCAATGACCATGAAATTGGCTAAATGGTTAGAAGCAAGAGGACCCACTGACACCTTGGCCCACCGGAAGTTTTCCTTGTATCCCAATGGGCCAGTCCGACACTGAGTCGTCTTGCATATTGACTATTCTTCTCATTCTAAAGGCACTAGACCGGATCTGTGCGCTGCATCCAATGTGCTTAAGGGACAATGCCACTATAATATGAAAAACTCCTATAAATACATTGAGTATTTTACTTGCTTTATTACATTTATTTATACAGTATATTTAACAATATATAGCAACCCAACTGTAAACACCACACTCATGTTGTGACCAAGCTACATGTTTACATTAATGACCATTTAATAATCACTGACTTTTTCTGTACAAGACTTATTAGTGAAAATGTATTTTATCAAAATTAAAGTTTTTGAATTTTTACTTTTTTTATCCAAATTAGAGTCTGCTCAAAAGCTCACATTGAAAAAATACCTTGGCATTTGAAAACACAATTCCCATGACCTTTTACATGAACACACCAGTTTTTTAGATGCTGAATTCACTTATTCAAGGTATTTGCCCTTAATAAATAACAAATATTTTAGTTTCAGAAACTCATAAATGAATTTGTTTTACTTTAGCTCAATATAGTTGACTACAACCCCCACACCTCTTTCCTTTTTGTTTTTTGTTCCTGGCTTCCCCCCCTAGTTGCCTTTCGTGCATACAATTTCATTTCTTTTACAGTTACATAATAGATAATGGTTCATTCTTCGACTGACCCTCTAGTGACCATTGTATCCATAGTAACAGACTTTACTTTGCAAATCAAAACCTTGACATTGCCTTTATTATGCTTTGATATTTTGCACTCTCTTTTTGAATTGCCTTTTTTTAAAAAATTCCTTGTGAATGTAAATGTAATGTGAATGTAAATGTAAATTCCACATACATGTAAATGTATGTAAATTTCACCTACATGAGTCATCAGAAATATTCTGATCATAAACTGAGGGAAAATGTGTAACACACATAGAAAGTCAGGAGAAGGTAGAGTCAAAAATAAAGAAAATGTTACTTATTACTAATTACTAATAATGTAAATGACTCCATGACTCATAAAGCATATAAAAATGCAATGTTGTAAGCCCTTGTGGGCAGAGCCCTCATAACTAGATTGTCTGAATATCAGGTATTATGCTCCCCATGTACAGCATTGCAGGATATGTTGCGGTTTTATAAATTAATTTGATAATAATAAAGTTGTCATGTAAGTGGTCCTTCATTGCGCAAAGCTTGCAACTTTAGTTTTTCATTTATAGAGAGATGCTCTTGCTTCCATTGTACATGAACTCTTTCATGCCTAGGACATGATGGCTCCTTGGACAAAAATATGCATATTGTAATACAGGCGTGGGATCCCTTATCTGGAAATCCATTATCCAGAAAGCTCCGAATTTTTCCATAGGCTCCATTTTATGCAAATAATCCAACATTTTTAAAATGATTTCCTTTTTCTCTGTAATAATAAAACAGTATATTTTACTTGATCCAAACTAAGATATAATTAATCCTTGCAGGCAAAACCAGCCTATTGAGTTTATTCAATATTTAAAGAATTTTCTAGTAGACTAAAGGCATGAAGATCCAAATTATACATATATCCGTTATCCGGAAAACCCAAGGTCCCGAGCATTCTGAATAACAGGTCCCGTATCTGTATACTATGTAAATTAGTAAACAGGTTGGCCCCACATACTCTGCTTCCTAATGAATTGTTGTGCATATGTATGCTAGTACAGGAATGGGACTTGTTATGCAGACTGCTCAGGACCTTGGGTATTGTGGATTATGGATCTTTCTGCAATTTTCATCTTCATACCTTAAATCTACTAGAAAATCATTTAAACATAATCCCAATAAGCTGGTTCTGCTTCCAATAAGGATCAATTATATCTTCATTTGGATAGTGTACAAGGTACTGTTTTATTATTATAGAGCAAAAGGAAATCATTTTGAAAATTTTTAATTATTTAGATAAAATAAGGCCTATGAGAGACAGCCTTTTCGGAGCATTCTCGATTACAGGTTTCTGGATAATGGATCCCGCATCTGTATTGGCATTCCAATGACATAGCAAAGGAAAAACAGGGCATGACAATGCAATTGTTATTAAACTGCCATCTTTCCATTAGTCAAGTCTGCATAAAGGGCACAGCAGGTCTCAAGACTTAACTTGTCATGTAATGTGCTTTTATCTCACATAGGGGCAGATTTACTAAAGGGCGAAGTGGCTAACGCTAGCGAAAATTTGCCAGCGTGATGTCATTTTGTTACTTCGCCGATTTACTAACGGTCACTGGCGTAACTTCGCTAGCGAAAGAGATAGACTCTAGCGGTTACATCTCAGTAACAATTTGGGACTGTAGGCTGAGCAGGGCTGGGGTGCGGAAATAGAGGGATGTGATGTCAGGGGAAGAAGCAGTTCACCTCCTTATCTTCTGAGCAGATGGAAACATCCCACCGACCCTCATCCCCTCTTTGCATATTTGTGTAATGTCAGGAGTTTCTCTTCATGTTCTCACGTTATCTATTAACTAGTGATGGGCGAATTTATTCGCCAGGCGCAAATTTGCGGCAAATTTTCGCATTTCCCCACCGACTAATAAATTTGCAAAATTCCAGCCGGTAAATATATTTTGACGCTGGTGACAATTCTGCTGCCAGTGACAATTAAGACGTTGGCAACAATTCTAGGCACCCATTGACGTTAATGGGCAAAATTTCTCGTTTCGCAAATTTTTCGCCGTTTCGCAAATTTCACAGGAAATTCACAGGAGAAATTTTGCCCATCACTTACTAACTGAATGTGGATGTTTTCCTGCATGCACTGTTATACTGTGGTTTCGGTACTGTTATACAGTATAAACGTGAGAGTCTGCACGGTATTATTCATGTTAAATGAATGTCATATGCTTGATCCAGGGAAACTGCACAGGTAAGTTTAGAAGAGCCCCTTTCAGATATGGCTTTGAAATGGTCACATTACCATCTATGTGACATCAAACCCTCCTAGTTAACCTCGTCTATTGTTAAGTTTAATAAATGTTTTTTTTTTCAGAGCACTGGCGATCTCAA